>NW_026775804.1:0-600000 GCF_030987335.1 Cornus florida | reverse complement strand
AGTTTCACTTGTTCGAGTTACCTATGAAGTCGCGAAGGGTGTTTTTATAACTAAAGATTGAATCTTTGAATGAAAATGAGAGTTTCGAGAGAAACTTATTCGAGTTCCCTTTGACGTTCCGAAGAGTGTTTTAATGATCAAAGATTGAATCTTTGAATGAAAATACCTCAATCAAGGTACCTGTGATTTCACTAAACCATTTTAATGTGTAAAGATTGAATCTTTGAAAGAAAATGGGAGTTTTGAGTTAAACTTATTCGAGATCCCCTTGACATCACGAAGAGTGTTTTAATGAGAAAAGATTGAATCTTTGAATGAAATTACCTCAATCAGGGTACCTATTATGTCACTGGACCTTTTTAAATGTATAAAGGTCGAATCCTTTAAACAAAATGAGAGTTTTGAGTTAAATTTATTCGAGATCCCTTTGACGTCACGAAGAGTTTTTAATGAGTAAAGATTGAATGTTTGAATGAAATAACCTCAATCAAGATACCTATTTTGTCACTAGACCGTTTTAATGTATAAAGATTGAATCTCGGAAAGAAAATGAGAGTTTTGAGTTTAACTTCTCCGGGTCACGTGTGAAGTCCCGAAGAGTGTTTTAATGACCAAAGAATGAATCTTTGAATGAAAATACCTCGATCGAGGTACCTATTATGTCACTAGACCATTTTAATGTACAAAGATTAAATCTTTGTTAAGAAATGAGAGTTTTGAGTTAAACTTATTCGAGAACACTTCGACGTGACGAAGAGTGTTTTAATGAGTAAGGATTGAATCCTTGAATGAAATTACCTCAATCAAGGTTCCTAATCGGTCACTAGACCTTTTTAATGTATAAAGATTGAATCTTTGAAAGAAAATGAGAGTTTTGAGTTTAACTTATTCGGGTTACGCATGAAGTCGCGAGGAGTGTTTTAATGAGTAACGATTGAATCTTTGAATGAAAATACATCAAATCAAGGTACCTATTACGCCACTAGACCATTTTAATGTATAAAGATCAAATTTTTGAAAGAACACGGGAGTTTTGGGTTAAACTTATTCGTGATCCCTTTGACGTCTCGAAGAGTGTTTTAATGAGTAAAGATTGAATCTTTGAATGAAATTATCTCAATCAAGGTACTTTTTATGTCACTAGATGATTTTAATTTATAAAGATTAAATCTTTCAACGAAAATGAGAGTTTCGAGTTAACTTTATTTGAGATCCCTTTGACGTCATGAAGAGTGTTTTAATGAGTAAAGACAAGATCATTGAATAAAATTAGCTTAATCAAGGTACCTACTAAGTCACTAGACCTTTTTTATGTATAGAGATGGAATCTTGGAAAGAAAATGAAAGTTTTGAGTTTAACTTATTCGAGTTACCTATGAAGTCGCGAAGGCCGTCTTAATGACTAAAGATTGAATGTTTGAATGAAAATACCTCAACAAAGGTGCTTATTATGTCACTGGACCATTTTAATGTATAAAGATTGAATCTTTGAAAGAAAATGAGAGTTTTGAGTTAAATTTATTCGAGTTCCCTTTGACGTCCCGAAGAGTGTTTTAATGAGTAAAGATTAAATCTTTGAATGAAAATACCTAAATCAAGGTACCTATTATGTCACTCGACCACTTTAACGTATATAGTTATATCTCTAAAAGAAAATTAGAGTTTTGAGTTAAACTTATTCGATATCCCATTGACGTCACGAAGAGTATTTTAATGACTAAAGATTGAATCTTTGAATGAAATTACCTCAAACAAGTTACCTATTAGGTCAGTAGACCTTTTTATTGTATAAAGATTGAATCTTTGAAAGAAAGTGAGAGTTTTGAGTTTAACTTATTCAAGTTACCTATGAAGTCGCAAAGAGTGTTTTAATGGCAAAAGATTGAATCTTTGAATAAAAATACCTCTATAAAGGTACCTATTATGTCATTAGACCTTTTTAAATTTCTAAAGATTGAATCTTTGAATGAAAATGAGAGTTTTGAGTCAAACTTATTCGAGATCCCTTTAACGTCCCGAAGAGTGTTTTAATGAGTAAAGATTGAATCTTTGAATGGAAATACCTCAATCAAGGTACCTACTATGTCAATAGACAATTTTAATGTATAAAGATTAAACCTTTGAAAGAAAATGAGAGTTTTGAGTTAAACTTACTCGAGATCCCTCTGACGTCACGAAGAGTGTTTTAATGAGCAAAGATTGAATCTTTGAAACAAATCACCTCAATCAAGGTACCGATTATGTCACTAGACCTTTTTAAGGTATAAAGATTGAATCTTGAAAGAGGATGAGAATTTTGAGTAAAACATATTCAAGTTCCCTTTGAGGACGCAAAGAGTGTTTTAATAAGTAAAGATTGAATCTTTGAATGAAAATACCTCAATCAAAGTACCTTTTATGTCACTAGACCATTTTAATGTATAAAGATAAAATCTTTGATAGAAAATAAGAGTTTTGAGTTAAACTTATTCGAGATTCTTTTGGTGTCACGGAGAGTGTTTTAATGAGTAAGGTTTAAATCTTTGAATGAAATTACCTGAATCGAGGTACCTATTATGTCACTAGACCTTTTTAACGTATAAAGATTGAATCTTTGAAAGAAAATGATAGTTTTGAGTTTTACTTATTTGAGTGACGTATGGAGTTGCGAAGAGTGCTTTAGTGATTAAAGATCGAATCTTCGAATGAAAATACCTCAATAAAGGTACCTATATGTCAGTAGACCTTATTAACGTATAAAAATTGAATCTTTGAAAGAAAATGAGAGTTTTCAGTTGAACTAATTCGAGTTCCCTTTGACGTCCCGAAGAGTGTTTTAATGATCAAAGATTGAATCTTTGATTGAAAATACCTCCATCAAGGTTCCTATTATTTCACTAGACCATTTCAATGTACAAGGGTTGAGTCTTTGAAAGAAAATGAGAGATTTGAGTTAAACTTGTTCGAGATCACTTCGACGTCACGAAGAGTGTTTTAACGAGTAAAGATTGAATCGTTGAATGAAATTACCTCAATCAAAGTATCTATTATGTCACGAGAACTTTTTAGTGTATCAAGATTGAATCTTTGTAAGAAAATGAGAGTTTTGAGTTTCACTTGTTCGAGTTACCTATGAAGTCGCGAAGGGTGTTTTTATAACTAAAGATTGAATCTTTGAATGAAAATGAGAGTTTCGAGAGAAACTTATTCGAGTTCCCTTTGACGTTCCGAAGAGTGTTTTAATGATCAAAGATTGAATCTTTGAATGAAAATACCTCAATCAAGGTACCTGTGATTTCACTAAACCATTTTAATGTGTAAAGATTGAATCTTTGAAAGAAAATGGGAGTTTTGAGTTAAACTTATTCGAGATCCCCTTGACATCACGAAGAGTGTTTTAATGAGAAAAGATTGAATCTTTGAATGAAATTACCTCAATCAGGGTACCTATTATGTCACTGGACCTTTTTAAATGTATAAAGGTCGAATCCTTTAAACAAAATGAGAGTTTTGAGTTAAATTTATTCGAGATCCCTTTGACGTCACGAAGAGTTTTTAATGAGTAAAGATTGAATGTTTGAATGAAATAACCTCAATCAAGATACCTATTTTGTCACTAGACCGTTTTAATGTATAAAGATTGAATCTCGGAAAGAAAATGAGAGTTTTGAGTTTAACTTCTCCGGGTCACGTGTGA
Organism: Cornus florida; assembly: GCF_030987335.1. Lineage (NCBI taxonomy): Eukaryota > Viridiplantae > Streptophyta > Magnoliopsida > Cornales > Cornaceae > Cornus > Cornus florida. The sequence continues at coordinate 596,324 of NW_026775804.1, read as the reverse complement.
AGTCCCGAAGAGTGTTTTAATGACCAAAGAATGAATCTTTGAATGAAAATACCTCGATCGAGGTACCTATTATGTCACTAGACCATTTTAATGTACAAAGATTAAATCTTTGTTAAGAAATGAGAGTTTTGAGTTAAACTTATTCGAGAACACTTCGACGTGACGAAGAGTGTTTTAATGAGTAAGGATTGAATCCTTGAATGAAATTACCTCAATCAAGGTTCCTAATCTGTCACTAGACCTTTTTAATATATAAAGATTGAATCTTTGAAAGAAAATGAGAGTTTTGAGTTTAACTTATTCGGGTTACGCATGAAGTCGCGAGGAGTGTTTTAATGAGTAACGATTGAATCTTTGAATGAAAATACATCAAATCAAGGTACCTATTACACCACTAGACCATTTTAATGTATAAAGATCAAATTTTTGAAAGAACACGGGAGTTTTGGGTTAAACTTATTCGTGATCCCTTTGACGTCTCGAAGAGTGTTTTAATGAGTAAAGATTGAATCTTTGAATGAAATTATCTCAATCAAGGTACTTTTTATGTCACTAGATGATTTTAATTTATAAAGATTAAATCTTTCAACGAAAATGAGAGTTTCGAGTTAACTTTATTTGAGATCCCTTTGACGTCATGAAGAGTGTTTTAATGAGTAAAGACAAGATCATTGAATAAAATTAGCTTAATCAAGGTACCTACTAAGTCACTAGACCTTTTTTATGTATAGAGATGGAATCTTGGAAAGAAAATGAAAGTTTTGAGTTTAACTTATTCGAGTTACCTATGAAGTCGCGAAGGCCGTCTTAATGACTAAAGATTGAATGTTTGAATGAAAATACCTCAACAAAGGTGCTTATTATGTCACTGGACCATTTTAATGTATAAAGATTGAATCTTTGAAAGAAAATGAGAGTTTTGAGTTAAATTTATTCGAGTTCCCTTTGACGTCCCGAAGAGTGTTTTAATGAGTAAAGATTAAATCTTTGAATGAAAATACCTAAATCAAGGTACCTATTATGTCACTCGACCACTTTAACGTATATAGTTATATCTCTAAAAGAAAATTAGAGTTTTGAGTTAAACTTATTCGATATCCCATTGACGTCACGAAGAGTATTTTAATGACTAAAGATTGAATCTTTGAATGAAATTACCTCAAACAAGTTACCTATTAGGTCAGTAGACCTTTTTATTGTATAAAGATTGAATCTTTGAAAGAAAGTGAGAGTTTTGAGTTTAACTTATTCAAGTTACCTATGAAGTCGCAAAGAGTGTTTTAATGGCAAAAGATTGAATCTTTGAATAAAAATACCTCTATAAAGGTACCTATTATGTCATTAGACCTTTTTAAATTTCTAAAGATTGAATCTTTGAATGAAAATGAGAGTTTTGAGTCAAACTTATTCGAGATCCCTTTAACGTCCCGAAGAGTGTTTTAATGAGTAAAGATTGAATCTTTGAATGGAAATACCTCAATCAAGGTACCTACTATGTCAATAGACAATTTTAATGTATAAAGATTAAACCTTTGAAAGAAAATGAGAGTTTTGAGTTAAACTTACTCGAGATCCCTCTGACGTCACGAAGAGTGTTTTAATGAGCAAAGATTGAATCTTTGAAACAAATCACCTCAATCAAGGTACCGATTATGTCACTAGACCTTTTTAAGGTATAAAGATTGAATCTTGAAAGAGGATGAGAATTTTGAGTAAAACATATTCAAGTTCCCTTTGAGGACGCAAAGAGTGTTTTAATAAGTAAAGATTGAATCTTTGAATGAAAATACCTCAATCAAAGTACCTTTTATGTCACTAGACCATTTTAATGTATAAAGATAAAATCTTTGATAGAAAATAAGAGTTTTGAGTTAAACTTATTCGAGATTCTTTTGGTGTCACGGAGAGTGTTTTAATGAGTAAGGTTTAAATCTTTGAATGAAATTACCTGAATCGAGGTACCTATTATGTCACTAGACCTTTTTAACGTATAAAGATTGAATCTTTGAAAGAAAATGATAGTTTTGAGTTTTACTTATTTGAGTGACGTATGGAGTTGCGAAGAGTGCTTTAGTGATTAAAGATCGAATCTTCGAATGAAAATACCTCAATAAAGGTACCTATATGTCAGTAGACCTTATTAACGTATAAAAATTGAATCTTTGAAAGAAAATGAGAGTTTTCAGTTGAACTAATTCGAGTTCCCTTTGACGTCCCGAAGAGTGTTTTAATGATCAAAGATTGAATCTTTGATTGAAAATACCTCCATCAAGGTTCCTATTATTTCACTAGACCATTTCAATGTACAAGGGTTGAGTCTTTGAAAGAAAATGAGAGATTTGAGTTAAACTTGTTCGAGATCACTTCGACGTCACGAAGAGTGTTTTAACGAGTAAAGATTGAATCGTTGAATGAAATTACCTCAATCAAAGTATCTATTATGTCACGAGAACTTTTTAGTGTATCAAGATTGAATCTTTGTAAGAAAATGAGAGTTTTGAGTTTCACTTGTTCGAGTTACCTATGAAGTCGCGAAGGGTGTTTTTATAACTAAAGATTGAATCTTTGAATGAAAATGAGAGTTTCGAGAGAAACTTATTCGAGTTCCCTTTGACGTTCCGAAGAGTGTTTTAATGATCAAAGATTGAATCTTTGAATGAAAATACCTCAATCAAGGTACCTGTGATTTCACTAAACCATTTTAATGTGTAAAGATTGAATCTTTGAAAGAAAATGGGAGTTTTGAGTTAAACTTATTCGAGATCCCCTTGACATCACGAAGAGTGTTTTAATGAGAAAAGATTGAATCTTTGAATGAAATTACCTCAATCAGGGTACCTATTATGTCACTGGACCTTTTTAAATGTATAAAGGTCGAATCCTTTAAACAAAATGAGAGTTTTGAGTTAAATTTATTCGAGATCCCTTTGACGTCACGAAGAGTTTTTAATGAGTAAAGATTGAATGTTTGAATGAAATAACCTCAATCAAGATACCTATTTTGTCACTAGACCGTTTTAATGTATAAAGATTGAATCTCGGAAAGAAAATGAGAGTTTTGAGTTTAACTTCTCCGGGTCACGTGTGAAGTCCCGAAGAGTGTTTTAATGACCAAAGAATGAATCTTTGAATGAAAATACCTCGATCGAGGTACCTATTATGTCACTAGACCATTTTAATGTACAAAGATTAAATCTTTGTTAAGAAATGAGAGTTTTGAGTTAAACTTATTCGAGAACACTTCGACGTGACGAAGAGTGTTTTAATGAGTAAGGATTGAATCCTTGAATGAAATTACCTCAATCAAGGTTCCTAATCTGTCACTAGACCTTTTTAATGTATAAAGATTGAATCTTTGAAAGAAAATGAGAGTTTTGAGTTTAACTTATTCGGGTTACGCATGAAGTCGCGAGGAGTGTTTTAATGAGTAACGATTGAATCTTTGAATGAAAATACATCAAATCAAGGTACCTATTACGCCACTAGACCATTTTAATGTATAAAGATCAAATTTTTGAAAGAACACGGGAGTTTTGGGTTAAACTTATTCGTGATCCCTTTGACGTCTCGAAGAGTGTTTTAATGAGTAAAGATAGAATCTTTGAATGAAATTATCTCAATCAAGGTACTTTTTATGTCACTAGATGATTTTAATTTATATAGATTAAATCTTTCAACGAAAATGAGAGTTTCGAGTTAACTTTATTTGAGATCCCTTTGACGTCATGAAGAGTGTTTTAATGAGTAAAGACAAGATCATTGAATAAAATTAGCTTAATCAAGGTACCTACTAAGTCACTAGACCTTTTTTATGTATAGAGATGGAATCTTGGAAAGAAAATGAAAGTTTTGAGTTTAACTTATTCGAGTTACCTATGAAGTCGCGAAGGCCGTCTTAATGACTAAAGATTGAATGTTTGAATGAAAATACCTCAACAAAGGTGCTTATTATGTCACTGGACCATTTTAATGTATAAAGATTGAATCTTTGAAAGAAAATGAGAGTTTTGAGTTAAATTTATTCGAGTTCCCTTTGACGTCCCGAAGAGTGTTTTAATGAGTAAAGATTAAATCTTTGAATGAAAATACCTAAATCAAGGTACCTATTATGTCACTCGACCACTTTAACGTATATAGTTATATCTCTAAAAGAAAATTAGAGTTTTGAGTTAAACTTATTCGATATCCCATTGACGTCACGAAGAGTATTTTAATGACTAAAGATTGAATCTTTGAATGAAATTACCTCAAACAAGTTACCTATTAGGTCAGTAGACCTTTTTATTGTATAAAGATTGAATCTTTGAAAGAAAGTGAGAGTTTTGAGTTTAACTTATTCAAGTTACCTATGAAGTCGCAAAGAGTGTTTTAATGGCAAAAGATTGAATCTTTGAATAAAAATACCTCTATAAAGGTACCTATTATGTCATTAGACCTTTTTAAATTTCTAAAGATTGAATCTTTGAATGAAAATGAGAGTTTTGAGTCAAACTTATTCGAGATCCCTTTAACGTCCCGAAGAGTGTTTTAATGAGTAAAGATTGAATCTTTGAATGGAAATACCTCAATCAAGGTACCTACTATGTCAATAGACAATTTTAATGTATAAAGATTAAACCTTTGAAAGAAAATGAGAGTTTTGAGTTAAACTTACTCGAGATCCCTCTGACGTCACGAAGAGTGTTTTAATGAGCAAAGATTGAATCTTTGAAACAAATCACCTCAATCAAGGTACCGATTATGTCACTAGACCTTTTTAAGGTATAAAGATTGAATCTTGAAAGAGGATGAGAATTTTGAGTAAAACATATTCAAGTTCCCTTTGAGGACGCAAAGAGTGTTTTAATAAGTAAAGATTGAATCTTTGAATGAAAATACCTCAATCAAAGTACCTTTTATGTCAGTAGACCATTTTAATGTATAAAGATAAAATCTTTGATAGAAAATAAGAGTTTTGAGTTAAACTTATTCGAGATTCTTTTGACGTCACGGAGAGTGTTTTAATGAGTAAGGTTTAAATCTTTGAATGAAATTACCTGAATCGAGGTACCTATTATGTCACTAGACCTTTTTAACGTATAAAGATTGAATCTTTGAAAGAAAATGATAGTTTTGAGTTTTACTTATTTGAGTGACGTATGGAGTTGCGAAGAGTGCTTTAGTGATTAAAGATCGAATCTTCGAATGAAAATACCTCAATAAAGGTACCTATATGTCAGTAAACCTTATTAACGTATAAAAATTGAATCTTTGAAAGAAAATGAGAGTTTTCAGTTGAACTAATTCGAGTTCCCTTTGACGTCCCGAAGAGTGTTTTAATGATCAAAGATTGAATCTTTGATTGAAAATACCTCCATCAAGGTTCCTATTATTTCACTAGACCATTTCAATGTACAAGGGTTGAGTCTTTGAAAGAAAATGAGAGATTTGAGTTAAACTTGTTCGAGATCACTTCGACGTCACGAAGAGTGTTTTAACGAGTAAAGATTGAATCGTTGAATGAAATTACCTCAATCAAAGTATCTATTATGTCACGAGAACTTTTTAGTGTATCAAGATTGAATCTTTGTAAGAAAATGAGAGTTTTGAGTTTCACTTGTTCGAGTTACCTATGAAGTCGCGAAGGGTGTTTTTATAACTAAAGATTGAATCTTTGAATGAAAATGAGAGTTTCGAGAGAAACTTATTCGAGTTCCCTTTGACGTTCCGAAGAGTGTTTTAATGATCAAAGATTGAATCTTTGAATGAAAATACCTCAATCAAGGTACCTGTGATTTCACTAAACCATTTTAATGTGTAAAGATTGAATCTTTGAAAGAAAATGGGAGTTTTGAGTTAAACTTATTCGAGATCCCCTTGACATCACGAAGAGTGTTTTAATGAGAAAAGATTGAATCTTTGAATGAAATTACCTCAATCAGGGTACCTATTATGTCACTGGACCTTTTTAAATGTATAAAGGTCGAATCCTTTAAACAAAATGAGAGTTTTGAGTTAAATTTATTCGAGATCCCTTTGACGTCACGAAGAGTTTTTAATGAGTAAAGATTGAATGTTTGAATGAAATAACCTCAATCATGATACCTATTTTGTCACTAGACCGTTTTAATGTATAAAGATTGAATCTCGAAAAGAAAATGAGAGTTTTGAGTTTAACTTCTCCGGGTCACGTGTGAAGTCCCGAAGAGTGTTTTAATGACCAAAGAATGAATCTTTGAATGAAAATACCTCGATCGAGGTACCTATTATGTCACTAGACCATTTTAATGTACAAAGATTAAATCTTTGTTAAGAAATGAGAGTTTTGAGTTAAACTTATTCGAGAACACTTCGACGTGACGAAGAGTGTTTTAATGAGTAAGGATTGAATCCTTGAATGAAATTACCTCAATCAAGGTTCCTAATCTGTCACTAGACCTTTTTAATGTATAAAGATTGAATCTTTGAAAGAAAATGAGAGTTTTGAGTTTAACTTATTCGGGTTACGCATGAAGTCGCGAGGAGTGTTTTAATGAGTAACGATTGAATCTTTGAATGAAAATACATCAAATCAAGGTACCTATTACGCCACTAGACCATTTTAATGTATAAAGATCAAATTTTTGAAAGAACACGGGAGTTTTGGGTTAAACTTATTCGTGATCCCTTTGACGTCTCGAAGAGTGTTTTAATGAGTAAAGATTGAATCTTTGAATGAAATTATCTCAATCAAGGTACTTTTTATGTCACTAGATGATTTTAATTTATAAAGATTAAATCTTTCAACGAAAATGAGAGTTTCGAGTTAACTTTATTTGAGATCCCTTTGACGTCATGAAGAGTGTTTTAATGAGTAAAGACAAGATCATTGAATAAAATTAGCTTAATCAAGGTACCTACTAAGTCACTAGACCTTTTTTATGTATAGAGATGGAATCTTGGAAAGAAAATGAAAGTTTTGAGTTTAACTTATTCGAGTTACCTATGAAGTCGCGAAGGCCGTCTTAATGACTAAAGATTGAATGTTTGAATGAAAATACCTCAACAAAGGTGCTTATTATGTCACTGGACCATTTTAATGTATAAAGATTGAATCTTTGAAAGAAAATGAGAGTTTTGAGTTAAATTTATTCGAGTTCCCTTTGACGTCCCGAAGAGTGTTTTAATGAGTAAAGATTAAATCTTTGAATGAAAATACCTAAATCAAGGTACCTATTATGTCACTCGACCACTTTAACGTATATAGTTATATCTCTAAAAGAAAATTAGAGTTTTGAGTTAAACTTATTCGATATCCCATTGACGTCACGAAGAGTATTTTAATGACTAAAGATTGAATCTTTGAATGAAATTACCTCAAACAAGTTACCTATTAGGTCAGTAGACCTTTTTATTGTACAAAGATTGAATCTTTGAAAGAAAGTGAGAGTTTTGAGTTTAACTTATTCAAGTTACCTATGAAGTCGCAAAGAGTGTTTTAATGGCAAAAGATTGAATCTTTGAATAAAAATACCTCTATAAAGGTACCTATTATGTCATTAGACCTTTTTAAATTTCTAAAGATTGAATCTTTGAATGAAAATGAGAGTTTTGAGTCAAACTTATTCGAGATCCCTTTAACGTCCCGAAGAGTGTTTTAATGAGTAAAGATTGAATCTTTGAATGGAAATACCTCAATCAAGGTACCTACTATGTCAATAGACAATTTTAATGTATAAAGATTAAACCTTTGAAAGAAAATGAGAGTTTTGAGTTAAACTTACTCGAGATCCCTCTGACGTCACGAAGAGTGTTTTAATGAGCAAAGATTGAATCTTTGAAACAAATCACCTCAATCAAGGTACCGATTATGTCACTAGACCTTTTTAAGGTATAAAGATTGAATCTTGAAAGAGGATGAGAATTTTGAGTAAAACATATTCAAGTTCCCTTTGAGGACGCAAAGAGTGTTTTAATAAGTAAAGATTGAATCTTTGAATGAAAATACCTCAATCAAAGTACCTTTTATGTCACTAGACCATTTTAATGTATAAAGATAAAATCTTTGATAGAAAATAAGAGTTTTGAGTTAAACTTATTCGAGATTCTTTTGACGTCACGGAGAGTGTTTTAATGAGTAAGGTTTAAATCTTTGAATGAAATTACCTGAATCGAGGTACCTATTATGTCACTAGACCTTTTTAACGTATAAAGATTGAATCTTTGAAAGAAAATGATAGTTTTGAGTTTTACTTATTTGAGTGACGTATGGAGTTGCGAAGAGTGCTTTAGTGATTAAAGATCGAATCTTCGAATGAAAATACCTCAATAAAGGTACCTATATGTCAGTAGACCTTATTAACGTATAAAAATTGAATCTTTGAAAGAAAATGAGAGTTTTCAGTTGAACTAATTCGAGTTCCCTTTGACGTCCCGAAGAGTGTTTTAATGATCAAAGATTGAATCTTTGATTGAAAATACCTCCATCAAGGTTCCTATTATTTCACTAGACCATTTCAATGTACAAGGGTTGAGTCTTTGAAAGAAAATGAGAGATTTGAGTTAAACTTGTTCGAGATCACTTCGACGTCACGAAGAGTGTTTTAACGAGTAAAGATTGAATCGTTGAATGAAATTACCTCAATCAAAGTATCTATTATGTCACTAGAACTTTTTAGTGTATCAAGATTGAATCTTTGTAAGAAAATGAGAGTTTTGAGTTTCACTTGTTCGAGTTACCTATGAAGTCGCGAAGGGTGTTTTTATAACTAAAGATTGAATCTTTGAATGAAAATGAGAGTTTCGAGAGAAACTTATTCGAGTTCCCTTTGACGTTCCGAAGAGTGTTTTTGACGTTCCGAAGAGTGTTTTAATGATCAAAGATTGAATCTTTGAATGAAAATACCTCAATCAAGGTACCTGTGATTTCACTAAACCATTTTAATGTGTAAAGATTGAATCTTTGAAAGAAAATGGGAGTTTTGAGTTAAACTTATTCGAGATCCCCTTGACATCACGAAGAGTGTTTTAATGAGAAAAGATTGAATCTTTGAATGAAATTACCTCAATCAGGGTACCTATTATGTCACTGGACCTTTTTAAATGTATAAAGGTCGAATCCTTTAAACAAAATGAGAGTTTTGAGTTAAATTTATTCGAGATCCCTTTGACGTCACGAAGAGTTTTTAATGAGTAAAGATTGAATGTTTGAATGAAATAACCTCAATCAAGATACCTATTTTGTCACTAGACCGTTTTAATGTATAAAGATTGAATCTCGGAAAGAAAATGAGAGTTTTGAGTTTAACTTCTCCGGGTCACGTGTGAAGTCCCGAAGAGTGTTTTAATGACCAAAGAATGAATCTTTGAATGAAAATACCTCGATCGAGGTACCTATTATGTCACTAGACCATTTTAATGTACAAAGATTAAATCTTTGTTAAGAAATGAGAGTTTTGAGTTAAACTTATTCGAGAACACTTCGACGTGACGAAGAGTGTTTTAATGAGTAAGGATTGAATCCTTGAATGAAATTACCTCAATCAAGGTTCCTAATCTGTCACTAGACCTTTTTAATGTATAAAGATTGAATCTTTGAAAGAAAATGAGAGTTTTGAGTTTAACTTATTCGGGTTACGCATGAAGTCGCGAGGAGTGTTTTAATGAGTAACGATTGAATCTTTGAATGAAAATACATCAAATCAAGGTACCTATTACGCCACTAGACCATTTTAATGTATAAAGATCAAATTTTTGAAAGAACACGGGAGTTTTGGGTTAAACTTATTCGTGATCCCTTTGACGTCTCGAAGAGTGTTTTAATGAGTAAAGATTGAATCTTTGAATGAAATTATCTCAATCAAGGTACTTTTTATGTCACTAGATGATTTTAATTTATAAAGATTAAATCTTTCAACGAAAATGAGAGTTTCGAGTTAACTTTATTTGAGATCCCTTTGACGTCATGAAGAGTGTTTTAATGAGTAAAGACAAGATCATTGAATAAAATTAGCTTAATCAAGGTACCTACTAAGTCACTAGACCTTTTTTATGTATAGAGATGGAATCTTGGAAAGAAAATGAAAGTTTTGAGTTTAACTTATTCGAGTTACCTATGAAGTCGCGAAGGCCGTCTTAATGACTAAAGATTGAATGTTTGAATGAAAATACCTCAACAAAGGTGCTTATTATGTCACTGGACCATTTTAATGTATAAAGATTGAATCTTTGAAAGAAAATGAGAGTTTTGAGTTAAATTTATTCGAGTTCCCTTTGACGTCCCGAAGAGTGTTTTAATGAGTAAAGATTAAATCTTTGAATGAAAATACCTAAATCAAGGTACCTATTATGTCACTCGACCACTTTAACGTATATAGTTATATCTCTAAAAGAAAATTAGAGTTTTGAGTTAAACTTATTCGATATCCCATTGACGTCACGAAGAGTATTTTAATGACTAAAGATTGAATCTTTGAATGAAATTACCTCAAACAAGTTACCTATTAGGTCAGTAGACCTTTTTATTGTACAAAGATTGAATCTTTGAAAGAAAGTGAGAGTTTTGAGTTTAACTTATTCAAGTTACCTATGAAGTCGCAAAGAGTGTTTTAATGGCAAAAGATTGAATCTTTGAATAAAAATACCTCTATAAAGGTACCTATTATGTCATTAGACCTTTTTAAATTTCTAAAGATTGAATCTTTGAATGAAAATGAGAGTTTTGAGTCAAACCTATTCGAGATCCCTTTAACGTCCCGAAGAGTGTTTTAATGAGTAAAGATTGAATCTTTGAATGGAAATACCTCAATCAAGGTACCTACTATGTCAATAGACAATTTTAATGTATAAAGATTAAACCTTTGAAAGAAAATGAGAGTTTTGAGTTAAACTTACTCGAGATCCCTCTGACGTCACGAAGAGTGTTTTAATGAGCAAAGATTGAATCTTTGAAACAAATCACCTCAATCAAGGTACCGATTATGTCACTAGACCTTTTTAAGGTATAAAGATTGAATCTTGAAAGAGGATGAGAATTTTGAGTAAAACATATTCAAGTTCCCTTTGAGGACGCAAAGAGTGTTTTAATAAGTAAAGATTGAATCTTTGAATGAAAATACCTCAATCAAAGTACCTTTTATGTCACTAGACCATTTTAATGTATAAAGATAAAATCTTTGATAGAAAATAAGAGTTTTGAGTTAAACTTATTCGAGATTCTTTTGACGTCACGGAGAGTGTTTTAATGAGTAAGGTTTAAATCTTTGAATGAAATTACCTGAATCGAGGTACCTATTATGTCACTAGACCTTTTTAACGTATAAAGATTGAATCTTTGAAAGAAAATGATAGTTTTGAGTTTTACTTATTTGAGTGACGTATGGAGTTGCGAAGAGTGCTTTAGTGATTAAAGATCGAATCTTCGAATGAAAATACCTCAATAAAGGTACCTATATGTCAGTAGACCTTATTAACGTATAAAAATTGAATCTTTGAAAGAAAATGAGAGTTTTCAGTTGAACTAATTCGAGTTCCCTTTGACGTCCCGAAGAGTGTTTTAATGATCAAAGATTGAATCTTTGATTGAAAATACCTCCATCAAGGTTCCTATTATTTCACTAGACCATTTCAATGTACAAGGGTTGAGTCTTTGAAAGAAAATGAGAGATTTGAGTTAAACTTGTTCGAGATCACTTCGACGTCACGAAGAGTGTTTTAACGAGTAAAGATTGAATCGTTGAATGAAATTACCTCAATCAAAGTATCTATTATGTCACGAGAACTTTTTAGTGTATCAAGATTGAATCTTTGTAAGAAAATGAGAGTTTTGAGTTTCACTTGTTCGAGTTACCTATGAAGTCGCGAAGGGTGTTTTTATAACTAAAGATTGAATCTTTGAATGAAAATGAGAGTTTCGAGAGAAACTTATTCGAGTTCCCTTTGACGTTCCGAAGAGTGTTTTAATGATCAAAGATTGAATCTTTGAATGAAAATACCTCAATCAAGGTACCTGTGATTTCACTAAACCATTTTAATGTGTAAAGATTGAATCTTTGAAAGAAAATGGGAGTTTTGAGTTAAACTTATTCGAGATCCCCTTGACATCACGAAGAGTGTTTTAATGAGAAAAGATTGAATCTTTGAATGAAATTACCTCAATCAGGGTACCTATTATGTCACTGGACCTTTTTAAATGTATAAAGGTCGAATCCTTTAAACAAAATGAGAGTTTTGAGTTAAATTTATTCGAGATCCCTTTGACGTCACGAAGAGTTTTTAATGAGTAAAGATTGAATGTTTGAATGAAATAACCTCAATCAAGATACCTATTTTGTCACTAGACCGTTTTAATGTATAAAGATTGAATCTCGGAAAGAAAATGAGAGTTTTGAGTTTAACTTCTCCGGGTCACGTGTGAAGTCCCGAAGAGTGTTTTAATGACCAAAGAATGAATCTTTGAATGAAAATACCTCGATCGAGGTACCTATTATGTCACTAGACCATTTTAATGTACAAAGATTAAATCTTTGTTAAGAAATGAGAGTTTTGAGTTAAACTTATTCGAGAACACTTCGACGTGACGAAGAGTGTTTTAATGAGTAAGGATTGAATCCTTGAATGAAATTACCTCAATCAAGGTTCCTAATCTGTCACTAGACCTTTTTAATGTATAAAGATTGAATCTTTGAAAGAAAATGAGAGTTTTGAGTTTAACTTATTCGGGTTACGCATGAAGTCGCGAGGAGTGTTTTAATGAGTAACGATTGAATCTTTGAATGAAAATACATCAAATCAAGGTACCTATTACGCCACTAGACCATTTTAATGTATAAAGATCAAATTTTTGAAAGAACACGGGAGTTTTGGGTTAAACTTATTCGTGATCCCTTTGACGTCTCGAAGAGTGTTTTAATGAGTAAAGATTGAATCTTTGAATGAAATTATCTCAATCAAGGTACTTTTTATGTCACTAGATGATTTTAATTTATAAAGATTAAATCTTTCAACGAAAATGAGAGTTTCGAGTTAACTTTATTTGAGATCCCTTTGACGTCATGAAGAGTGTTTTAATGAGTAAAGACAAGATCATTGAATAAAATTAGCTTAATCAAGGTACCTACTAAGTCACTAGACCTTTTTTATGTATAGAGATGGAATCTTGGAAAGAAAATGAAAGTTTTGAGTTTAACTTATTCGAGTTACCTATGAAGTCGCGAAGGCCGTCTTAATGACTAAAGATTGAATGTTTGAATGAAAATACCTCAACAAAGGTGCTTATTATGTCACTGGACCATTTTAATGTATAAAGATTGAATCTTTGAAAGAAAATGAGAGTTTTGAGTTAAATTTATTCGAGTTCCCTTTGACGTCCCGAAGAGTGTTTTAATGAGTAAAGATTAAATCTTTGAATGAAAATACCTAAATCAAGGTACCTATTATGTCACTCGACCACTTTAACGTATATAGTTATATCTCTAAAAGAAAATTAGAGTTTTGAGTTAAACTTATTCGATATCCCATTGACGTCACGAAGAGTATTTTAATGACTAAAGATTGAATCTTTGAATGAAATTACCTCAAACAAGTTACCTATTAGGTCAGTAGACCTTTTTATTGTACAAAGATTGAATCTTTGAAAGAAAGTGAGAGTTTTGAGTTTAACTTATTCAAGTTACCTATGAAGTCGCAAAGAGTGTTTTAATGGCAAAAGATTGAATCTTTGAATAAAAATACCTCTATAAAGGTACCTATTATGTCATTAGACCTTTTTAAATTTCTAAAGATTGAATCTTTGAATGAAAATGAGAGTTTTGAGTCAAACTTATTCGAGATCCCTTTAACGTCCCGAAGAGTGTTTTAATGAGTAAAGATTGAATCTTTGAATGGAAATACCTCAATCAAGGTACCTACTATGTCAATAGACAATTTTAATGTATAAAGATTAAACCTTTGAAAGAAAATGAGAGTTTTGAGTTAAACTTACTCGAGATCCCTCTGACGTCACGAAGAGTGTTTTAATGAGCAAAGATTGAATCTTTGAAACAAATCACCTCAATCAAGGTACCGATTATGTCACTAGACCTTTTTAAGGTATAAAGATTGAATCTTGAAAGAGGATGAGAATTTTGAGTAAAACATATTCAAGTTCCCTTTGAGGACGCAAAGAGTGTTTTAATAAGTAAAGATTGAATCTTTGAATGAAAATACCTCAATCAAAGTACCTTTTATGTCACTAGACCATTTTAATGTATAAAGATAAAATCTTTGATAGAAAATAAGAGTTTTGAGTTAAACTTATTCGAGATTCTTTTGACGTCACGGAGAGTGTTTTAATGAGTAAGGTTTAAATCTTTGAATGAAATTACCTGAATCGAGGTACCTATTATGTCACTAGACCTTTTTAACGTATAAAGATTGAATCTTTGAAAGAAAATGATAGTTTTGAGTTTTACTTATTTGAGTGACGTATGGAGTTGCGAAGAGTGCTTTAGTGATTAAAGATCGAATCTTCGAATGAAAATACCTCAATAAAGGTACCTATATGTCAGTAGACCTTATTAACGTATAAAAATTGAATCTTTGAAAGAAAATGAGAGTTTTCAGTTGAACTAATTCGAGTTCCCTTTGACGTCCCGAAGAGTGTTTTAATGATCAAAGATTGAATCTTTGATTGAAAATACCTCCATCAAGGTTCCTATTATTTCACTAGACCATTTCAATGTACAAGGGTTGAGTCTTTGAAAGAAAATGAGAGATTTGAGTTAAACTTGTTCGAGATCACTTCGACGTCACGAAGAGTGTTTTAACGAGTAAAGATTGAATCGTTGAATGAAATTACCTCAATCAAAGTATCTATTATGTCACGAGAACTTTTTAGTGTATCAAGATTGAATCTTTGTAAGAAAATGAGAGTTTTGAGTTTCACTTGTTCGAGTTACCTATGAAGTCGCGAAGGGTGTTTTTATAACTAAAGATTGAATCTTTGAATGAAAATGAGAGTTTCGAGAGAAACTTATTCGAGTTCCCTTTGACGTTCCGAAGAGTGTTTTAATGATCAAAGATTGAATCTTTGAATGAAAATACCTCAATCAAGGTACCTGTGATTTCACTAAACCATTTTAATGTGTAAAGATTGAATCTTTGAAAGAAAATGGGAGTTTTGAGTTAAACTTATTCGAGATCCCCTTGACATCACGAAGAGTGTTTTAATGAGAAAAGATTGAATCTTTGAATGAAATTACCTCAATCAGGGTACCTATTATGTCACTGGACCTTTTTAAATGTATAAAGGTCGAATCCTTTAAACAAAATGAGAGTTTTGAGTTAAATTTATTCGAGATCCCTTTGACGTCACGAAGAGTTTTTAATGAGTAAAGATTGAATGTTTGAATGAAATAACCTCAATCAAGATACCTATTTTGTCACTAGACCGTTTTAATGTATAAAGATTGAATCTCGGAAAGAAAATGAGAGTTTTGAGTTTAACTTCTCCGGGTCACGTGTGAAGTCCCGAAGAGTGTTTTAATGACCAAAGAATGAATCTTTGAATGAAAATACCTCGATCGAGGTACCTATTATGTCACTAGACCATTTTAATGTACAAAGATTAAATCTTTGTTAAGAAATGAGAGTTTTGAGTTAAACTTATTCGAGAACACTTCGACGTGACGAAGAGTGTTTTAATGAGTAAGGATTGAATCCTTGAATGAAATTACCTCAATCAAGGTTCCTAATCTGTCACTAGACCTTTTTAATGTATAAAGATTGAATCTTTGAAAGAAAATGAGAGTTTTGAGTTTAACTTATTCGGGTTACGCATGAAGTCGCGAGGAGTGTTTTAATGAGTAACGATTGAATCTTTGAATGAAAATACATCAAATCAAGGTACCTATTACGCCACTAGACCATTTTAATGTATAAAGATCAAATTTTTGAAAGAACACGGGAGTTTTGGGTTAAACTTATTCGTGATCCCTTTGACGTCTCGAAGAGTGTTTTAATGAGTAAAGATTGAATCTTTGAATGAAATTATCTCAATCAAGGTACTTTTTATGTCACTAGATGATTTTAATTTATAAAGATTAAATCTTTCAACGAAAATGAGAGTTTCGAGTTAACTTTATTTGAGATCCCTTTGACGTCATGAAGAGTGTTTTAATGAGTAAAGACAAGATCATTGAATAAAATTAGCTTAATCAAGGTACCTACTAAGTCACTAGACCTTTTTTATGTATAGAGATGGAATCTTGGAAAGAAAATGAAAGTTTTGAGTTTAACTTATTCGAGTTACCTATGAAGTCGCGAAGGCCGTCTTAATGACTAAAGATTGAATGTTTGAATGAAAATACCTCAACAAAGGTGCTTATTATGTCACTGGACCATTTTAATGTATAAAGATTGAATCTTTGAAAGAAAATGAGAGTTTTGAGTTAAATTTATTCGAGTTCCCTTTGACGTCCCGAAGAGTGTTTTAATGAGTAAAGATTAAATCTTTGAATGAAAATACCTAAATCAAGGTACCTATTATGTCACTCGACCACTTTAACGTATATAGTTATATCTCTAAAAGAAAATTAGAGTTTTGAGTTAAACTTATTCGATATCCCATTGACGTCACGAAGAGTATTTTAATGACTAAAGATTGAATCTTTGAATGAAATTACCTCAAACAAGTTACCTATTAGGTCAGTAGACCTTTTTATTGTACAAAGATTGAATCTTTGAAAGAAAGTGAGAGTTTTGAGTTTAACTTATTCAAGTTACCTATGAAGTCGCAAAGAGTGTTTTAATGGCAAAAGATTGAATCTTTGAATAAAAATACCTCTATAAAGGTACCTATTATGTCATTAGACCTTTTTAAATTTCTAAAGATTGAATCTTTGAATGAAAATGAGAGTTTTGAGTCAAACCTATTCGAGATCCCTTTAACGTCCCGAAGAGTGTTTTAATGAGTAAAGATTGAATCTTTGAATGGAAATACCTCAATCAAGGTACCTACTATGTCAATAGACAATTTTAATGTATAAAGATTAAACCTTTGAAAGAAAATGAGAGTTTTGAGTTAAACTTACTCGAGATCCCTCTGACGTCACGAAGAGTGTTTTAATGAGCAAAGATTGAATCTTTGAAACAAATCACCTCAATCAAGGTACCGATTATGTCACTAGACCTTTTTAAGGTATAAAGATTGAATCTTGAAAGAGGATGAGAATTTTGAGTAAAACATATTCAAGTTCCCTTTGAGGACGCAAAGAGTGTTTTAATAAGTAAAGATTGAATCTTTGAATGAAAATACCTCAATCAAAGTACCTTTTATGTCACTAGACCATTTTAATGTATAAAGATAAAATCTTTGATAGAAAATAAGAGTTTTGAGTTAAACTTATTCGAGATTCTTTTGACGTCACGGAGAGTGTTTTAATGAGTAAGGTTTAAATCTTTGAATGAAATTACCTGAATCGAGGTACCTATTATGTCACTAGACCTTTTTAACGTATAAAGATTGAATCTTTGAAAGAAAATGATAGTTTTGAGTTTTACTTATTTGAGTGACGTATGGAGTTGCGAAGAGTGCTTTAGTGATTAAAGATCGAATCTTCGAATGAAAATACCTCAATAAAGGTACCTATATGTCAGTAGACCTTATTAACGTATAAAAATTGAATCTTTGAAAGAAAATGAGAGTTTTCAGTTGAACTAATTCGAGTTCCCTTTGACGTCCCGAAGAGTGTTTTAATGATCAAAGATTGAATCTTTGATTGAAAATACCTCCATCAAGGTTCCTATTATTTCACTAGACCATTTCAATGTACAAGGGTTGAGTCTTTGAAAGAAAATGAGAGATTTGAGTTAAACTTGTTCGAGATCACTTCGACGTCACGAAGAGTGTTTTAACGAGTAAAGATTGAATCGTTGAATGAAATTACCTCAATCAAAGTATCTATTATGTCACGAGAACTTTTTAGTGTATCAAGATTGAATCTTTGTAAGAAAATGAGAGTTTTGAGTTTCACTTGTTCGAGTTACCTATGAAGTCGCGAAGGGTGTTTTTATAACTAAAGATTGAATCTTTGAATGAAAATGAGAGTTTCGAGAGAAACTTATTCGAGTTCCCTTTGACGTTCCGAAGAGTGTTTTAATGATCAAAGATTGAATCTTTGAATGAAAATACCTCAATCAAGGTACCTGTGATTTCACTAAACCATTTTAATGTGTAAAGATTGAATCTTTGAAAGAAAATGGGAGTTTTGAGTTAAACTTATTCGAGATCCCCTTGACATCACGAAGAGTGTTTTAATGAGAAAAGATTGAATCTTTGAATGAAATTACCTCAATCAGGGTACCTATTATGTCACTGGACCTTTTTAAATGTATAAAGGTCGAATCCTTTAAACAAAATGAGAGTTTTGAGTTAAATTTATTCGAGATCCCTTTGACGTCACGAAGAGTTTTTAATGAGTAAAGATTGAATGTTTGAATGAAATAACCTCAATCAAGATACCTATTTTGTCACTAGACCGTTTTAATGTATAAAGATTGAATCTCGGAAAGAAAATGAGAGTTTTGAGTTTAACTTCTCCGGGTCACGTGTGAAGTCCCGAAGAGTGTTTTAATGACCAAAGAATGAATCTTTGAATGAAAATACCTCGATCGAGGTACCTATTATGTCACTAGACCATTTTAATGTACAAAGATTAAATCTTTGTTAAGAAATGAGAGTTTTGAGTTAAACTTATTCGAGAACACTTCGACGTGACGAAGAGTGTTTTAATGAGTAAGGATTGAATCCTTGAATGAAATTACCTCAATCAAGGTTCCTAATCTGTCACTAGACCTTTTTAATGTATAAAGATTGAATCTTTGAAAGAAAATGAGAGTTTTGAGTTTAACTTATTCGGGTTACGCATGAAGTCGCGAGGAGTGTTTTAATGAGTAACGATTGAATCTTTGAATGAAAATACATCAAATCAAGGTACCTATTACGCCACTAGACCATTTTAATGTATAAAGATCAAATTTTTGAAAGAACACGGGAGTTTTGGGTTAAACTTATTCGTGATCCCTTTGACGTCTCGAAGAGTGTTTTAATGAGTAAAGATTGAATCTTTGAATGAAATTATCTCAATCAAGGTACTTTTTATGTCACTAGATGATTTTAATTTATAAAGATTAAATCTTTCAACGAAAATGAGAGTTTCGAGTTAACTTTATTTGAGATCCCTTTGACGTCATGAAGAGTGTTTTAATGAGTAAAGACAAGATCATTGAATAAAATTAGCTTAATCAAGGTACCTACTAAGTCACTAGACCTTTTTTATGTATAGAGATGGAATCTTGGAAAGAAAATGAAAGTTTTGAGTTTAACTTATTCGAGTTACCTATGAAGTCGCGAAGGCCGTCTTAATGACTAAAGATTGAATGTTTGAATGAAAATACCTCAACAAAGGTGCTTATTATGTCACTGGACCATTTTAATGTATAAAGATTGAATCTTTGAAAGAAAATGAGAGTTTTGAGTTAAATTTATTCGAGTTCCCTTTGACGTCCCGAAGAGTGTTTTAATGAGTAAAGATTAAATCTTTGAATGAAAATACCTAAATCAAGGTACCTATTATGTCACTCGACCACTTTAACGTATATAGTTATATCTCTAAAAGAAAATTAGAGTTTTGAGTTAAACTTATTCGATATCCCATTGACGTCACGAAGAGTATTTTAATGACTAAAGATTGAATCTTTGAATGAAATTACCTCAAACAAGTTACCTATTAGGTCAGTAGACCTTTTTATTGTACAAAGATTGAATCTTTGAAAGAAAGTGAGAGTTTTGAGTTTAACTTATTCAAGTTACCTATGAAGTCGCAAAGAGTGTTTTAATGGCAAAAGATTGAATCTTTGAATAAAAATACCTCTATAAAGGTACCTATTATGTCATTAGACCTTTTTAAATTTCTAAAGATTGAATCTTTGAATGAAAATGAGAGTTTTGAGTCAAACTTATTCGAGATCCCTTTAACGTCCCGAAGAGTGTTTTAATGAGTAAAGATTGAATCTTTGAATGGAAATACCTCAATCAAGGTACCTACTATGTCAATAGACAATTTTAATGTATAAAGATTAAACCTTTGAAAGAAAATGAGAGTTTTGAGTTAAACTTACTCGAGATCCCTCTGACGTCACGAAGAGTGTTTTAATGAGCAAAGATTGAATCTTTGAAACAAATCACCTCAATCAAGGTACCGATTATGTCACTAGACCTTTTTAAGGTATAAAGATTGAATCTTGAAAGAGGATGAGAATTTTGAGTAAAACATATTCAAGTTCCCTTTGAGGACGCAAAGAGTGTTTTAATAAGTAAAGATTGAATCTTTGAATGAAAATACCTCAATCAAAGTACCTTTTATGTCACTAGACCATTTTAATGTATAAAGATAAAATCTTTGATAGAAAATAAGAGTTTTGAGTTAAACTTATTCGAGATTCTTTTGACGTCACGGAGAGTGTTTTAATGAGTAAGGTTTAAATCTTTGAATGAAATTACCTGAATCGAGGTACCTATTATGTCACTAGACCTTTTTAACGTATAAAGATTGAATCTTTGAAAGAAAATGATAGTTTTGAGTTTTACTTATTTGAGTGACGTATGGAGTTGCGAAGAGTGCTTTAGTGATTAAAGATCGAATCTTCGAATGAAAATACCTCAATAAAGGTACCTATATGTCAGTAGACCTTATTAACGTATAAAAATTGAATCTTTGAAAGAAAATGAGAGTTTTCAGTTGAACTAATTCGAGTTCCCTTTGACGTCCCGAAGAGTGTTTTAATGATCAAAGATTGAATCTTTGATTGAAAATACCTCCATCAAGGTTCCTATTATTTCACTAGACCATTTCAATGTACAAGGGTTGAGTCTTTGAAAGAAAATGAGAGATTTGAGTTAAACTTGTTCGAGATCACTTCGACGTCACGAAGAGTGTTTTAACGAGTAAAGATTGAATCGTTGAATGAAATTACCTCAATCAAAGTATCTATTATGTCACGAGAACTTTTTAGTGTATCAAGATTGAATCTTTGTAAGAAAATGAGAGTTTTGAGTTTCACTTGTTCGAGTTACCTATGAAGTCGCGAAAGGTGTTTTTATAACTAAAGATTGAATCTTTGAATGAAAATGAGAGTTTCGAGAGAAACTTATTCGAGTTCCCTTTGACGTTCCGAAGAGTGTTTTAATGATCAAAGATTGAATCTTTGAGTGAAAATACCTCAATCAAGGTACCTGTGATTTCACTAAACCATTTTAATGTGTAAAGATTGAATCTTTGAAAGAAAATGGGAGTTTTGAGTTAAACTTATTCGAGATCCCCTTGACATCACGAAGAGTGTTTTAATGAGAAAAGATTGAATCTTTGAATGAAATTACCTCAATCAGGGTACCTATTATGTCACTGGACCTTTTTAAATGTATAAAGGTCGAATCCTTTAAACAAAATGAGAGTTTTGAGTTAAATTTATTCGAGATCCCTTTGACGTCACGAAGAGTTTTTAATGAGTAAAGATTGAATGTTTGAATGAAATAACCTCAATCAAGATACCTATTTTGTCACTAGACCGTTTTAATGTATAAAGATTGAATCTCGGAAAGAAAATGAGAGTTTTGAGTTTAACTTCTCCGGGTCACGTGTGAAGTCCCGAAGAGTGTTTTAATGACCAAAGAATGAATCTTTGAATGAAAATACCTCGATCGAGGTACCTATTATGTCACTAGACCATTTTAATGTACAAAGATTAAATCTTTGTTAAGAAATGAGAGTTTTGAGTTAAACTTATTCGAGAACACTTCGACGTGACGAAGAGTGTTTTAATGAGTAAGGATTGAATCCTTGAATGAAATTACCTCAATCAAGGTTCCTAATCTGTCACTAGACCTTTTTAATGTATAAAGATTGAATCTTTGAAAGAAAATGAGAGTTTTGAGTTTAACTTATTCGGGTTACGCATGAAGTCGCGAGGAGTGTTTTAATGAGTAACGATTGAATCTTTGAA
Organism: Cornus florida; assembly: GCF_030987335.1. Classification (NCBI taxonomy): domain Eukaryota; kingdom Viridiplantae; phylum Streptophyta; class Magnoliopsida; order Cornales; family Cornaceae; genus Cornus; species Cornus florida. The sequence continues at coordinate 574,328 of NW_026775804.1, read as the reverse complement.
TGAAAATACATCAAATCAAGGTACCTATTACGCCACTAGACCATTTTAATGTATAAAGATCAAATTTTTGAAAGAACACGGGAGTTTTGGGTTAAACTTATTCGTGATCCCTTTGACGTCTCGAAGAGTGTTTTAATGAGTAAAGATTGAATCTTTGAATGAAATTATCTCAATCAAGGTACTTTTTATGTCACTAGATGATTTTAATTTATAAAGATTAAATCTTTCAACGAAAATGAGAGTTTCGAGTTAACTTTATTTGAGATCCCTTTGACGTCATGAAGAGTGTTTTAATGAGTAAAGACAAGATCATTGAATAAAATTAGCTTAATCAAGGTACCTACTAAGTCATTAGACCTTTTTTATGTATAGAGATGGAATCTTGGAAAGAAAATGAAAGTTTTGAGTTTAACTTATTCGAGTTACCTATGAAGTCGCGAAGGCCGTCTTAATGACTAAAGATTGAATGTTTGAATGAAAATACCTCAACAAAGGTGCTTATTATGTCACTGGACCATTTTAATGTATAAAGATTGAATCTTTGAAAGAAAATGAGAGTTTTGAGTTAAATTTATTCGAGTTCCCTTTGACGTCCCGAAGAGTGTTTTAATGAGTAAAGATTAAATCTTTGAATGAAAATACCTAAATCAAGGTACCTATTATGTCACTCGACCACTTTAACGTATATAGTTATATCTCTAAAAGAAAATTAGAGTTTTGAGTTAAACTTATTCGATATCCCATTGACGTCACGAAGAGTATTTTAATGACTAAAGATTGAATCTTTGAATGAAATTACCTCAAACAAGTTACCTATTAGGTCAGTAGACCTTTTTATTGTACAAAGATTGAATCTTTGAAAGAAAGTGAGAGTTTTGAGTTTAACTTATTCAAGTTACCTATGAAGTCGCAAAGAGTGTTTTAATGGCAAAAGATTGAATCTTTGAATAAAAATACCTCTATAAAGGTACCTATTATGTCATTAGACCTTTTTAAATTTCTAAAGATTGAATCTTTGAATGAAAATGAGAGTTTTGAGTCAAACTTATTCGAGATCCCTTTAACGTCCCGAAGAGTGTTTTAATGAGTAAAGATTGAATCTTTGAATGGAAATACCTCAATCAAGGTACCTACTATGTCAATAGACAATTTTAATGTATAAAGATTAAACCTTTGAAAGAAAATGAGAGTTTTGAGTTAAACTTACTCGAGATCCCTCTGACGTCACGAAGAGTGTTTTAATGAGCAAAGATTGAATCTTTGAAACAAATCACCTCAATCAAGGTACCGATTATGTCACTAGACCTTTTTAAGGTATAAAGATTGAATCTTGAAAGAGGATGAGAATTTTGAGTAAAACATATTCAAGTTCCCTTTGAGGACGCAAAGAGTGTTTTAATAAGTAAAGATTGAATCTTTGAATGAAAATACCTCAATCAAAGTACCTTTTATGTCACTAGACCATTTTAATGTATAAAGATAAAATCTTTGATAGAAAATAAGAGTTTTGAGTTAAACTTATTCGAGATTCTTTTGACGTCACGGAGAGTGTTTTAATGAGTAAGGTTTAAATCTTTGAATGAAATTACCTGAATCGAGGTACCTATTATGTCACTAGACCTTTTTAACGTATAAAGATTGAATCTTTGAAAGAAAATGATAGTTTTGAGTTTTACTTATTTGAGTGACGTATGGAGTTGCGAAGAGTGCTTTAGTGATTAAAGATCGAATCTTCGAATGAAAATACCTCAATAAAGGTACCTATATGTCAGTAGACCTTATTAACGTATAAAAATTGAATCTTTGAAAGAAAATGAGAGTTTTCAGTTGAACTAATTCGAGTTCCCTTTGACGTCCCGAAGAGTGTTTTAATGATCAAAGATTGAATCTTTGATTGAAAATACCTCCATCAAGGTTCCTATTATTTCACTAGACCATTTCAATGTACAAGGGTTGAGTCTTTGAAAGAAAATGAGAGATTTGAGTTAAACTTGTTCGAGATCACTTCGACGTCACGAAGAGTGTTTTAACGAGTAAAGATTGAATCGTTGAATGAAATTACCTCAATCAAAGTATCTATTATGTCACGAGAACTTTTTAGTGTATCAAGATTGAATCTTTGTAAGAAAATGAGAGTTTTGAGTTTCACTTGTTCGAGTTACCTATGAAGTCGCGAAGGGTGTTTTTATAACTAAAGATTGAATCTTTGAATGAAAATGAGAGTTTCGAGAGAAACTTATTCGAGTTCCCTTTGACGTTCCGAAGAGTGTTTTAATGATCAAAGATTGAATCTTTGAGTGAAAATACCTCAATCAAGGTACCTGTGATTTCACTAAACCATTTTAATGTGTAAAGATTGAATCTTTGAAAGAAAATGGGAGTTTTGAGTTAAACTTATTCGAGATCCCCTTGACATCACGAAGAGTGTTTTAATGAGAAAAGATTGAATCTTTGAATGAAATTACCTCAATCAGGGTACCTATTATGTCACTGGACCTTTTTAAATGTATAAAGGTCGAATCCTTTAAACAAAATGAGAGTTTTGAGTTAAATTTATTCGAGATCCCTTTGACGTCACGAAGAGTTTTTAATGAGTAAAGATTGAATGTTTGAATGAAATAACCTCAATCAAGATACCTATTTTGTCACTAGACCGTTTTAATGTATAAAGATTGAATCTCGGAAAGAAAATGAGAGTTTTGAGTTTAACTTCTCCGGGTCACGTGTGAAGTCCCGAAGAGTGTTTTAATGACCAAAGAATGAATCTTTGAATGAAAATACCTCGATCGAGGTACCTATTATGTCACTAGACCATTTTAATGTACAAAGATTAAATCTTTGTTAAGAAATGAGAGTTTTGAGTTAAACTTATTCGAGAACACTTCGACGTGACGAAGAGTGTTTTAATGAGTAAGGATTGAATCCTTGAATGAAATTACCTCAATCAAGGTTCCTAATCTGTCACTAGACCTTTTTAATGTATAAAGATTGAATCTTTGAAAGAAAATGAGAGTTTTGAGTTTAACTTATTCGGGTTACGCATGAAGTCGCGAGGAGTGTTTTAATGAGTAACGATTGAATCTTTGAATGAAAATACATCAAATCAAGGTACCTATTACGCCACTAGACCATTTTAATGTATAAAGATCAAATTTTTGAAAGAACACGGGAGTTTTGGGTTAAACTTATTCGTGATCCCTTTGACGTCTCGAAGAGTGTTTTAATGAGTAAAGATTGAATCTTTGAATGAAATTATCTCAATCAAGGTACTTTTTATGTCACTAGATGATTTTAATTTATAAAGATTAAATCTTTCAACGAAAATGAGAGTTTCGAGTTAACTTTATTTGAGATCCCTTTGACGTCATTTAGAGTGTTTTAATGAGTAAAGACAAGATCATTGAATAAAATTAGCTTAATCAAGGTACCTACTAAGTCACTAGACCTTTTTTATGTATAGAGATGGAATCTTGGAAAGAAAATTGAAAGTTTTGAGTTTAACTTATTCGAGTTACCTATGAAGTCGCGAAGGCCGTCTTAATGACTAAAGATTGAATGTTTGAATGAAAATACCTCAACAAAGGTGCTTATTATGTCACTGGACCATTTTAATGTATAAAGATTGAATCTTTGAAAGAAAATGAGAGTTTTGAGTTAAATTTATTCGAGTTCCCTTTGACGTCCCGAAGAGTGTTTTAATGAGTAAAGATTAAATCTTTGAATGAAAATACCTAAATCAAGGTACCTATTATGTCACTCGACCACTTTAACGTATATAGTTATATCTCTAAAAGAAAATTAGAGTTTTGAGTTAAACTTATTCGATATCCCATTGACGTCACGAAGAGTATTTTAATGACTAAAGATTGAATCTTTGAATGAAATTACCTCAAACAAGTTACCTATTAGGTCAGTAGACCTTTTTATTGTACAAAGATTGAATCTTTGAAAGAAAGTGAGAGTTTTGAGTTTAACTTATTCAAGTTACCTATGAAGTCGCAAAGAGTGTTTTAATGGCAAAAGATTGAATCTTTGAATAAAAATACCTCTATAAAGGTACCTATTATGTCATTAGACCTTTTTAAATTTCTAAAGATTGAATCTTTGAATGAAAATGAGAGTTTTGAGTCAAACTTATTCGAGATCCCTTTAACGTCCCGAAGAGTGTTTTAATGAGTAAAGATTGAATCTTTGAATGGAAATACCTCAATCAAGGTACCTACTATGTCAATAGACAATTTTAATGTATAAAGATTAAACCTTTGAAAGAAAATGAGAGTTTTGAGTTAAACTTACTCGAGATCCCTCTGACGTCACGAAGAGTGTTTTAATGAGCAAAGATTGAATCTTTGAAACAAATCACCTCAATCAAGGTACCGATTATGTCACTAGACCTTTTTAAGGTATAAAGATTGAATCTTGAAAGAGGATGAGAATTTTGAGTAAAACATATTCAAGTTCCCTTTGAGGACGCAAAGAGTGTTTTAATAAGTAAAGATTGAATCTTTGAATGAAAATACCTCAATCAAAGTACCTTTTATGTCACTAGACCATTTTAATGTATAAAGATAAAATCTTTGATAGAAAATAAGAGTTTTGAGTTAAACTTATTCGAGATTCTTTTGACGTCACGGAGAGTGTTTTAATGAGTAAGGTTTAAATCTTTGAATGAAATTACCTGAATCGAGGTACCTATTATGTCACTAGACCTTTTTAACGTATAAAGATTGAATCTTTGAAAGAAAATGATAGTTTTGAGTTTTACTTATTTGAGTGACGTATGGAGTTGCGAAGAGTGCTTTAGTGATTAAAGATCGAATCTTCGAATGAAAATACCTCAATAAAGGTACCTATATGTCAGTAGACCTTATTAACGTATAAAAATTGAATCTTTGAAAGAAAATGAGAGTTTTCAGTTGAACTAATTCGAGTTCCCTTTGGCGTCCCGAAGAGTGTTTTAATGATCAAAGATTGAATCTTTGATTGAAAATACCTCCATCAAGGTTCCTATTATTTCACTAGACCATTTCAATGTACAAGGGTTGAGTCTTTGAAAGAAAATGAGAGATTTGAGTTAAACTTGTTCGAGATCACTTCGACGTCACGAAGAGTGTTTTAACGAGTAAAGATTGAATCGTTGAATGAAATTACCTCAATCAAAGTATCTATTATGTCACGAGAACTTTTTAGTGTATCAAGATTGAATCTTTGTAAGAAAATGAGAGTTTTGAGTTTCACTTGTTCGAGTTACCTATGAAGTCGCGAAGGGTGTTTTTATAACTAAAGATTGAATCTTTGAATGAAAATGAGAGTTTCGAGAGAAACTTATTCGAGTTCCCTTTGACGTTCCGAAGAGTGTTTTAATGATCAAAGATTGAATCTTTGAATGAAAATACCTCAATCAAGGTACCTGTGATTTCACTAAACCATTTTAATGTGTAAAGATTGAATCTTTGAAAGAAAATGGGAGTTTTGAGTTAAACTTATTCGAGATCCCCTTGACATCACGAAGAGTGTTTTAATGAGAAAAGATTGAATCTTTGAATGAAATTACCTCAATCAGGGTACCTATTATGTCACTGGACCTTTTTAAATGTATAAAGGTCGAATCCTTTAAACAAAATGAGAGTTTTGAGTTAAATTTATTCGAGATCCCTTTGACGTCACGAAGAGTTTTTAATGAGTAAAGATTGAATGTTTGAATGAAATAACCTCAATCAAGATACCTATTTTGTCACTAGACCGTTTTAATGTATAAAGATTGAATCTCGGAAAGAAAATGAGAGTTTTGAGTTTAACTTCTCCGGGTCACGTGTGAAGTCCCGAAGAGTGTTTTAATGACCAAAGAATGAATCTTTGAATGAAAATACCTCGATCGAGGTACCTATTATGTCACTAGACCATTTTAATGTACAAAGATTAAATCTTTGTTAAGAAATGAGAGTTTTGAGTTAAACTTATTCGAGAACACTTCGACGTGACGAAGAGTGTTTTAATGAGTAAGGATTGAATCCTTGAATGAAATTACCTCAATCAAGGTTCCTAATCTGTCACTAGACCTTTTTAATGTATAAAGATTGAATCTTTGAAAGAAAATGAGAGTTTTGAGTTTAACTTATTCGGGTTACGTATGAAGTCGCGAGGAGTGTTTTAATGAGTAACGATTGAATCTTTGAATGAAAATACATCAAATCAAGGTACCTATTACGCCACTAGACCATTTTAATGTATAAAGATCAAATTTTTGAAAGAACACGGGAGTTTTGGGTTAAACTTATTCGTGATCCCTTTGACGTCTCGAAGAGTGTTTTAATGAGTAAAGATTGAATCTTTGAATGAAATTATCTCAATCAAGGTACTTTTTATGTCACTAGATGATTTTAATTTATAAAGATTAAATCTTTCAACGAAAATGAGAGTTTCGAGTTAACTTTATTTGAGATCCCTTTGACGTCATGAAGAGTGTTTTAATGAGTAAAGACAAGATCATTGAATAAAATTAGCTTAATCAAGGTACCTACTAAGTCACTAGACCTTTTTTATGTATAGAGATGGAATCTTGGAAAGAAAATGAAAGTTTTGAGTTTAACTTATTCGAGTTACCTATGAAGTCGCGAAGGCCGTCTTAATGACTAAAGATTGAATGTTTGAATGAAAATACCTCAACAAAGGTGCTTATTATGTCACTGGACCATTTTAATGTATAAAGATTGAATCTTTGAAAGAAAATGAGAGTTTTGAGTTAAATTTATTCGAGTTCCCTTTGACGTCCCGAAGAGTGTTTTAATGAGTAAAGATTAAATCTTTGAATGAAAATACCTAAATCAAGGTACCTATTATGTCACTCGACCACTTTAACGTATATAGTTATATCTCTAAAAGAAAATTAGAGTTTTGAGTTAAACTTATTCGATATCCCATTGACGTCACGAAGAGTATTTTAATGACTAAAGATTGAATCTTTGAATGAAATTACCTCAAACAAGTTACCTATTAGGTCAGTAGACCTTTTTATTGTACAAAGATTGAATCTTTGAAAGAAAGTGAGAGTTTTGAGTTTAACTTATTCAAGTTACCTATGAAGTCGCAAAGAGTGTTTTAATGGCAAAAGATTGAATCTTTGAATAAAAATACCTCTATAAAGGTACCTATTATGTCATTAGACCTTTTTAAATTTCTAAAGATTGAATCTTTGAATGAAAATGAGAGTTTTGAGTCAAACTTATTCGAGATCCCTTTAACGTCCCGAAGAGTGTTTTAATGAGTAAAGATTGAATCTTTGAATGGAAATACCTCAATCAAGGTACCTACTATGTCAATAGACAATTTTAATGTATAAAGATTAAACCTTTGAAAGAAAATGAGAGTTTTGAGTTAAACTTACTCGAGATCCCTCTGACGTCACGAAGAGTGTTTTAATGAGCAAAGATTGAATCTTTGAAACAAATCACCTCAATCAAGGTACCGATTATGTCACTAGACCTTTTTAAGGTATAAAGATTGAATCTTGAAAGAGGATGAGAATTTTGAGTAAAACATATTCAAGTTCCCTTTGAGGACGCAAAGAGTGTTTTAATAAGTAAAGATTGAATCTTTGAATGAAAATACCTCAATCAAAGTACCTTTTATGTCAGTAGACCATTTTAATGTATAAAGATAAAATCTTTGATAGAAAATAAGAGTTTTGAGTTAAACTTATTCGAGATTCTTTTGACGTCACGGAGAGTGTTTTAATGAGTAAGGTTTAAATCTTTGAATGAAATTACCTGAATCGAGGTACCTATTATGTCACTAGACCTTTTTAACGTATAAAGATTGAATCTTTGAAAGAAAATGATAGTTTTGAGTTTTACTTATTTGAGTGACGTATGGAGTTGCGAAGAGTGCTTTAGTGATTAAAGATCGAATCTTCGAATGAAAATACCTCAATAAAGGTACCTATATGTCAGTAGACCTTATTAACGTATAAAAATTGAATCTTTGAAAGAAAATGAGAGTTTTCAGTTGAACTAATTCGAGTTCCCTTTGACGTCCCGAAGAGTGTTTTAATGATCAAAGATTGAATCTTTGATTGAAAATACCTCCATCAAGGTTCCTATTATTTCACTAGACCATTTCAATGTACAAGGGTTGAGTCTTTGAAAGAAAATGAGAGATTTGAGTTAAACTTGTTCGAGATCACTTCGACGTCACGAAGAGTGTTTTAACGAGTAAAGATTGAATCGTTGAATGAAATTACCTCAATCAAAGTATCTATTATGTCACGAGAACTTTTTAGTGTATCAAGATTGAATCTTTGTAAGAAAATGAGAGTTTTGAGTTTCACTTGTTCGAGTTACCTATGAAGTCGCGAAGGGTGTTTTTATAACTAAAGATTGAATCTTTGAATGAAAATGAGAGTTTCGAGAGAAACTTATTCGAGTTCCCTTTGACGTTCCGAAGAGTGTTTTAATGATCAAAGATTGAATCTTTGAATGAAAATACCTCAATCAAGGTACCTGTGATTTCACTAAACCATTTTAATGTGTAAAGATTGAATCTTTGAAAGAAAATGGGAGTTTTGAGTTAAACTTATTCGAGATCCCCTTGACATCACGAAGAGTGTTTTAATGAGAAAAGATTGAATCTTTGAATGAAATTACCTCAATCAGGGTACCTATTATGTCACTGGACCTTTTTAAATGTATAAAGGTCGAATCCTTTAAACAAAATGAGAGTTTTGAGTTAAATTTATTCGAGATCCCTTTGACGTCACGAAGAGTTTTTAATGAGTAAAGATTGAATGTTTGAATGAAATAACCTCAATCAAGATACCTATTTTGTCACTAGACCGTTTTAATGTATAAAGATTGAATCTCGGAAAGAAAATGAGAGTTTTGAGTTTAACTTCTCCGGGTCACGTGTGAAGTCCCGAAGAGTGTTTTAATGACCAAAGAATGAATCTTTGAATGAAAATACCTCGATCGAGGTACCTATTATGTCACTAGACCATTTTAATGTACAAAGATTAAATCTTTGTTAAGAAATGAGAGTTTTGAGTTAAACTTATTCGAGAACACTTCGACGTGACGAAGAGTGTTTTAATGAGTAAGGATTGAATCCTTGAATGAAATTACCTCAATCAAGGTTCCTAATCTGTCACTAGACCTTTTTAATGTATAAAGATTGAATCTTTGAAAGAAAATGAGAGTTTTGAGTTTAACTTATTCGGGTTACGCATGAAGTCGCGAGGAGTGTTTTAATGAGTAACGATTGAATCTTTGAATGAAAATACATCAAATCAAGGTACCTATTACGCCACTAGACCATTTTAATGTATAAAGATCAAATTTTTGAAAGAACACGGGAGTTTTGGGTTAAACTTATTCGTGATCCCTTTGACGTCTCGAAGAGTGTTTTAATGAGTAAAGATTGAATCTTTGAATGAAATTATCTCAATCAAGGTACTTTTTATGTCACTAGATGATTTTAATTTATAAAGATTAAATCTTTCAACGAAAATGAGAGTTTCGAGTTAACTTTATTTGAGATCCCTTTGACGTCATGAAGAGTGTTTTAATGAGTAAAGACAAGATCATTGAATAAAATTAGCTTAATCAAGGTACCTACTAAGTCACTAGACCTTTTTTATGTATAGAGATGGAATCTTGGAAAGAAAATGAAAGTTTTGAGTTTAACTTATTCGAGTTACCTATGAAGTCGCGAAGGCCGTCTTAATGACTAAAGATTGAATGTTTGAATGAAAATACCTCAACAAAGGTGCTTATTATGTCACTGGACCATTTTAATGTATAAAGATTGAATCTTTGAAAGAAAATGAGAGTTTTGAGTTAAATTTATTCGAGTTCCCTTTGACGTCCCGAAGAGTGTTTTAATGAGTAAAGATTAAATCTTTGAATGAAAATACCTAAATCAAGGTACCTATTATGTCACTCGACCACTTTAACGTATATAGTTATATCTCTAAAAGAAAATTAGAGTTTTGAGTTAAACTTATTCGATATCCCATTGACGTCACGAAGAGTATTTTAATGACTAAAGATTGAATCTTTGAATGAAATTACCTCAAACAAGTTACCTATTAGGTCAGTAGACCTTTTTATTGTACAAAGATTGAATCTTTGAAAGAAAGTGAGAGTTTTGAGTTTAACTTATTCAAGTTACCTATGAAGTCGCAAAGAGTGTTTTAATGGCAAAAGATTGAATCTTTGAATAAAAATACCTCTATAAAGGTACCTATTATGTCATTAGACCTTTTTAAATTTCTAAAGATTGAATCTTTGAATGAAAATGAGAGTTTTGAGTCAAACTTATTCGAGATCCCTTTAACGTCCCGAAGAGTGTTTTAATGAGTAAAGATTGAATCTTTGAATGGAAATACCTCAATCAAGGTACCTACTATGTCAATAGACAATTTTAATGTATAAAGATTAAACCTTTGAAAGAAAATGAGAGTTTTGAGTTAAACTTACTCGAGATCCCTCTGACGTCACGAAGAGTGTTTTAATGAGCAAAGATTGAATCTTTGAAACAAATCACCTCAATCAAGGTACCGATTATGTCACTAGACCTTTTTAAGGTATAAAGATTGAATCTTGAAAGAGGATGAGAATTTTGAGTAAAACATATTCAAGTTCCCTTTGAGGACGCAAAGAGTGTTTTAATAAGTAAAGATTGAATCTTTGAATGAAAATACCTCAATCAAAGTACCTTTTATGTCACTAGACCATTTTAATGTATAAAGATAAAATCTTTGATAGAAAATAAGAGTTTTGAGTTAAACTTATTCGAGATTCTTTTGACGTCACGGAGAGTGTTTTAATGAGTAAGGTTTAAATCTTTGAATGAAATTACCTGAATCGAGGTACCTATTATGTCACTAGACCTTTTTAACGTATAAAGATTGAATCTTTGAAAGAAAATGATAGTTTTGAGTTTTACTTATTTGAGTGACGTATGGAGTTGCGAAGAGTGCTTTAGTGATTAAAGATCGAATCTTCGAATGAAAATACCTCAATAAAGGTACCTATATGTCAGTAGACCTTATTAACGTATAAAAATTGAATCTTTGAAAGAAAATGAGAGTTTTCAGTTGAACTAATTCGAGTTCCCTTTGACGTCCCGAAGAGTGTTTTAATGATCAAAGATTGAATCTTTGATTGAAAATACCTCCATCAAGGTTCCTATTATTTCACTAGACCATTTCAATGTACAAGGGTTGAGTCTTTGAAAGAAAATGAGAGATTTGAGTTAAACTTGTTCGAGATCACTTCGACGTCACGAAGAGTGTTTTAACGAGTAAAGATTGAATCGTTGAATGAAATTACCTCAATCAAAGTATCTATTATGTCACGAGAACTTTTTAGTGTATCAAGATTGAATCTTTGTAAGAAAATGAGAGTTTTGAGTTTCACTTGTTCGAGTTACCTATGAAGTCGCGAAGGGTGTTTTTATAACTAAAGATTGAATCTTTGAATGAAAATGAGAGTTTCGAGAGAAACTTATTCGAGTTCCCTTTGACGTTCCGAAGAGTGTTTTAATGATCAAAGATTGAATCTTTGAATGAAAATACCTCAATCAAGGTACCTGTGATTTCACTAAACCATTTTAATGTGTAAAGATTGAATCTTTGAAAGAAAATGGGAGTTTTGAGTTAAACTTATTCGAGATCCCCTTGACATCACGAAGAGTGTTTTAATGAGAAAAGATTGAATCTTTGAATGAAATTACCTCAATCAGGGTACCTATTATGTCACTGGACCTTTTTAAATGTATAAAGGTCGAATCCTTTAAACAAAATGAGAGTTTTGAGTTAAATTTATTCGAGATCCCTTTGACGTCACGAAGAGTTTTTAATGAGTAAAGATTGAATGTTTGAATGAAATAACCTCAATCAAGATACCTATTTTGTCACTAGACCGTTTTAATGTATAAAGATTGAATCTCGGAAAGAAAATGAGAGTTTTGAGTTTAACTTCTCCGGGTCACGTGTGAAGTCCCGAAGAGTGTTTTAATGACCAAAGAATGAATCTTTGAATGAAAATACCTCGATCGAGGTACCTATTATGTCACTAGACCATTTTAATGTACAAAGATTAAATCTTTGTTAAGAAATGAGAGTTTTGAGTTAAACTTATTCGAGAACACTTCGACGTGACGAAGAGTGTTTTAATGAGTAAGGATTGAATCCTTGAATGAAATTACCTCAATCAAGGTTCCTAATCTGTCACTAGACCTTTTTAATGTATAAAGATTGAATCTTTGAAAGAAAATGAGAGTTTTGAGTTTAACTTATTCGGGTTACGCATGAAGTCGCGAGGAGTGTTTTAATGAGTAACGATTGAATCTTTGAATGAAAATACATCAAATCAAGGTACCTATTACGCCACTAGACCATTTTAATGTATAAAGATCAAATTTTTGAAAGAACACGGGAGTTTTGGGTTAAACTTATTCGTGATCCCTTTGACGTCTCGAAGAGTGTTTTAATGAGTAAAGATTGAATCTTTGAATGAAATTATCTCAATCAAGGTACTTTTTATGTCACTAGATGATTTTAATTTATAAAGATTAAATCTTTCAACGAAAATGAGAGTTTCGAGTTAACTTTATTTGAGATCCCTTTGACGTCATGAAGAGTGTTTTAATGAGTAAAGACAAGATCATTGAATAAAATTAGCTTAATCAAGGTACCTACTAAGTCACTAGACCTTTTTTATGTATAGAGATGGAATCTTGGAAAGAAAATGAAAGTTTTGAGTTTAACTTATTCGAGTTACCTATGAAGTCGCGAAGGCCGTCTTAATGACTAAAGATTGAATGTTTGAATGAAAATACCTCAACAAAGGTGCTTATTATGTCACTGGACCATTTTAATGTATAAAGATTGAATCTTTGAAAGAAAATGAGAGTTTTGAGTTAAATTTATTCGAGTTCCCTTTGACGTCCCGAAGAGTGTTTTAATGAGTAAAGATTAAATCTTTGAATGAAAATACCTAAATCAAGGTACCTATTATGTCACTCGACCACTTTAACGTATATAGTTATATCTCTAAAAGAAAATTAGAGTTTTGAGTTAAACTTATTCGATATCCCATTGACGTCACGAAGAGTATTTTAATGACTAAAGATTGAATCTTTGAATGAAATTACCTCAAACAAGTTACCTATTAGGTCAGTAGACCTTTTTATTGTACAAAGATTGAATCTTTGAAAGAAAGTGAGAGTTTTGAGTTTAACTTATTCAAGTTACCTATGAAGTCGCAAAGAGTGTTTTAATGGCAAAAGATTGAATCTTTGAATAAAAATACCTCTATAAAGGTACCTATTATGTCATTAGACCTTTTTAAATTTCTAAAGATTGAATCTTTGAATGAAAATGAGAGTTTTGAGTCAAACTTATTCGAGATCCCTTTAACGTCCCGAAGAGTGTTTTAATGAGTAAAGATTGAATCTTTGAATGGAAATACCTCAATCAAGGTACCTACTATGTCAATAGACAATTTTAATGTATAAAGATTAAACCTTTGAAAGAAAATGAGAGTTTTGAGTTAAACTTACTCGAGATCCCTCTGACGTCACGAAGAGTGTTTTAATGAGCAAAGATTGAATCTTTGAAACAAATCACCTCAATCAAGGTACCGATTATGTCACTAGACCTTTTTAAGGTATAAAGATTGAATCTTGAAAGAGGATGAGAATTTTGAGTAAAACATATTCAAGTTCCCTTTGAGGACGCAAAGAGTGTTTTAATAAGTAAAGATTGAATCTTTGAATGAAAATACCTCAATCAAAGTACCTTTTATGTCACTAGACCATTTTAATGTATAAAGATAAAATCTTTGATAGAAAATAAGAGTTTTGAGTTAAACTTATTCGAGATTCTTTTGACGTCACGGAGAGTGTTTTAATGAGTAAGGTTTAAATCTTTGAATGAAATTACCTGAATCGAGGTACCTATTATGTCACTAGACCTTTTTAACGTATAAAGATTGAATCTTTGAAAGAAAATGATAGTTTTGAGTTTTACTTATTTGAGTGACGTATGGAGTTGCGAAGAGTGCTTTAGTGATTAAAGATCGAATCTTCGAATGAAAATACCTCAATAAAGGTACCTATATGTCAGTAGACCTTATTAACGTATAAAAATTGAATCTTTGAAAGAAAATGAGAGTTTTCAGTTGAACTAATTCGAGTTCCCTTTGACGTCCCGAAGAGTGTTTTAATGATCAAAGATTGAATCTTTGATTGAAAATACCTCCATCAAGGTTCCTATTATTTCACTAGACCATTTCAATGTACAAGGGTTGAGTCTTTGAAAGAAAATGAGAGATTTGAGTTAAACTTGTTCGAGATCACTTCGACGTCACGAAGAGTGTTTTAACGAGTAAAGATTGAATCGTTGAATGAAATTACCTCAATCAAAGTATCTATTATGTCACGAGAACTTTTTAGTGTATCAAGATTGAATCTTTGTAAGAAAATGAGAGTTTTGAGTTTCACTTGTTCGAGTTACCTATGAAGTCGCGAAGGGTGTTTTTATAACTAAAGATTGAATCTTTGAATGAAAATGAGAGTTTCGAGAGAAACTTATTCGAGTTCCCTTTGACGTTCCGAAGAGTGTTTTAATGATCAAAGATTGAATCTTTGAATGAAAATACCTCAATCAAGGTACCTGTGATTTCACTAAACCATTTTAATGTGTAAAGATTGAATCTTTGAAAGAAAATGGGAGTTTTGAGTTAAACTTATTCGAGATCCCCTTGACATCACGAAGAGTGTTTTAATGAGAAAAGATTGAATCTTTGAATGAAATTACCTCAATCAGGGTACCTATTATGTCACTGGACCTTTTTAAATGTATAAAGGTCGAATCCTTTAAACAAAATGAGAGTTTTGAGTTAAATTTATTCGAGATCCCTTTGACGTCACGAAGAGTTTTTAATGAGTAAAGATTGAATGTTTGAATGAAATAACCTCAATCAAGATACCTATTTTGTCACTAGACCGTTTTAATGTATAAAGATTGAATCTCGGAAAGAAAATGAGAGTTTTGAGTTTAACTTCTCCGGGTCACGTGTGAAGTCCCGAAGAGTGTTTTAATGACCAAAGAATGAATCTTTGAATGAAAATACCTCGATCGAGGTACCTATTATGTCACTAGACCATTTTAATGTACAAAGATTAAATCTTTGTTAAGAAATGAGAGTTTTGAGTTAAACTTATTCGAGAACACTTCGACGTGACGAAGAGTGTTTTAATGAGTAAGGATTGAATCCTTGAATGAAATTACCTCAATCAAGGTTCCTAATCTGTCACTAGACCTTTTTAATGTATAAAGATTGAATCTTTGAAAGAAAATGAGAGTTTTGAGTTTAACTTATTCGGGTTACGCATGAAGTCGCGAGGAGTGTTTTAATGAGTAACGATTGAATCTTTGAATGAAAATACATCAAATCAAGGTACCTATTACGCCACTAGACCATTTTAATGTATAAAGATCAAATTTTTGAAAGAACACGGGAGTTTTGGGTTAAACTTATTCGTGATCCCTTTGACGTCTCGAAGAGTGTTTTAATGAGTAAAGATTGAATCTTTGAATGAAATTATCTCAATCAAGGTACTTTTTATGTCACTAGATGATTTTAATTTATAAAGATTAAATCTTTCAACGAAAATGAGAGTTTCGAGTTAACTTTATTTGAGATCCCTTTGACGTCATGAAGAGTGTTTTAATGAGTAAAGACAAGATCATTGAATAAAATTAGCTTAATCAAGGTACCTACTAAGTCACTAGACCTTTTTTATGTATAGAGATGGAATCTTGGAAAGAAAATGAAAGTTTTGAGTTTAACTTATTCGAGTTACCTATGAAGTCGCGAAGGCCGTCTTAATGACTAAAGATTGAATGTTTGAATGAAAATACCTCAACAAAGGTGCTTATTATGTCACTGGACCATTTTAATGTATAAAGATTGAATCTTTGAAAGAAAATAAGAGTTTTGAGTTAAATTTATTCGAGTTCCCTTTGACGTCCCGAAGAGTGTTTTAATGAGTAAAGATTAAATCTTTGAATGAAAATACCTAAATCAAGGTACCTATTATGTCACTCGACCACTTTAACGTATATAGTTATATCTCTAAAAGAAAATTAGAGTTTTGAGTTAAACTTATTCGATATCCCATTGACGTCACGAAGAGTATTTTAATGACTAAAGATTGAATCTTTGAATGAAATTACCTCAAACAAGTTACCTATTAGGTCAGTAGACCTTTTTATTGTACAAAGATTGAATCTTTGAAAGAAAGTGAGAGTTTTGAGTTTAACTTATTCAAGTTACCTATGAAGTCGCAAAGAGTGTTTTAATGGCAAAAGATTGAATCTTTGAATAAAAATACCTCTATAAAGGTACCTATTATGTCATTAGACCTTTTTAAATTTCTAAAGATTGAATCTTTGAATGAAAATGAGAGTTTTGAGTCAAACTTATTCGAGATCCCTTTAACGTCCCGAAGAGTGTTTTAATGAGTAAAGATTGAATCTTTGAATGGAAATACCTCAATCAAGGTACCTACTATGTCAATAGACAATTTTAATGTATAAAGATTAAACCTTTGAAAGAAAATGAGAGTTTTGAGTTAAACTTACTCGAGATCCCTCTGACGTCACGAAGAGTGTTTTAATGAGCAAAGATTGAATCTTTGAAACAAATCACCTCAATCAAGGTACCGATTATGTCACTAGACCTTTTTAAGGTATAAAGATTGAATCTTGAAAGAGGATGAGAATTTTGAGTAAAACATATTCAAGTTCCCTTTGAGGACGCAAAGAGTGTTTTAATAAGTAAAGATTGAATCTTTGAATGAAAATACCTCAATCAAAGTACCTTTTATGTCACTAGACCATTTTAATGTATAAAGATAAAATCTTTGATAGAAAATAAGAGTTTTGAGTTAAACTTATTCGAGATTCTTTTGACGTCACGGAGAGTGTTTTAATGAGTAAGGTTTAAATCTTTGAATGAAATTACCTGAATCGAGGTACCTATTATGTCACTAGACCTTTTTAACGTATAAAGATTGAATCTTTGAAAGAAAATGATAGTTTTGAGTTTTACTTATTTGAGTGACGTATGGAGTTGCGAAGAGTGCTTTAGTGATTAAAGATCGAATCTTCGAATGAAAATACCTCAATAAAGGTACCTATATGTCAGTAGACCTTATTAACGTATAAAAATTGAATCTTTGAAAGAAAATGAGAGTTTTCAGTTGAACTAATTCGAGTTCCCTTTGACGTCCCGAAGAGTGTTTTAATGATCAAAGATTGAATCTTTGATTGAAAATACCTCCATCAAGGTTCCTATTATTTCACTAGACCATTTCAATGTACAAGGGTTGAGTCTTTGAAAGAAAATGAGAGATTTGAGTTAAACTTGTTCGAGATCACTTCGACGTCACGAAGAGTGTTTTAACGAGTAAAGATTGAATCGTTGAATGAAATTACCTCAATCAAAGTATCTATTATGTCACGAGAACTTTTTAGTGTATCAAGATTGAATCTTTGTAAGAAAATGAGAGTTTTGAGTTTCACTTGTTCGAGTTACCTATGAAGTCGCGAAGGGTGTTTTTATAACTAAAGATTGAATCTTTGAATGAAAATGAGAGTTTCGAGAGAAACTTATTCGAGTTCCCTTTGACGTTCCGAAGAGTGTTTTAATGATCAAAGATTGAATCTTTGAATGAAAATACCTCAATCAAGGTACCTGTGATTTCACTAAACCATTTTAATGTGTAAAGATTGAATCTTTGAAAGAAAATGGGAGTTTTGAGTTAAACTTATTCGAGATCCCCTTGACATCACGAAGAGTGTTTTAATGAGAAAAGATTGAATCTTTGAATGAAATTACCTCAATCAGGGTACCTATTATGTCACTGGACCTTTTTAAATGTATAAAGGTCGAATCCTTTAAACAAAATGAGAGTTTTGAGTTAAATTTATTCGAGATCCCTTTGACGTCACGAAGAGTTTTTAATGAGTAAAGATTGAATGTTTGAATGAAATAACCTCAATCAAGATACCTATTTTGTCACTAGACCGTTTTAATGTATAAAGATTGAATCTCGGAAAGAAAATGAGAGTTTTGAGTTTAACTTCTCCGGGTCACGTGTGAAGTCCCGAAGAGTGTTTTAATGACCAAAGAATGAATCTTTGAATGAAAATACCTCGATCGAGGTACCTATTATGTCACTAGACCATTTTAATGTACAAAGATTAAATCTTTGTTAAGAAATGAGAGTTTTGAGTTAAACTTATTCGAGAACACTTCGACGTGACGAAGAGTGTTTTAATGAGTAAGGATTGAATCCTTGAATGAAATTACCTCAATCAAGGTTCCTAATCTGTCACTAGACCTTTTTAATGTATAAAGATTGAATCTTTGAAAGAAAATGAGAGTTTTGAGTTTAACTTATTCGGGTTACGCATGAAGTCGCGAGGAGTGTTTTGATGAGTAACGATTGAATCTTTGAATGAAAATACATCAAATCAAGGTACCTATTACGCCACTAGACCATTTTAATGTATAAAGATCAAATTTTTGAAAGAACACGGGAGTTTTGGGTTAAACTTATTCGTGATCCCTTTGACGTCTCGAAGAGTGTTTTAATGAGTAAAGATTGAATCTTTGAATGAAATTATCTCAATCAAGGTACTTTTTATGTCACTAGATGATTTTAATTTATAAAGATTAAATCTTTCAACGAAAATGAGAGTTTCGAGTTAACTTTATTTGAGATCCCTTTGACGTCATGAAGAGTGTTTTAATGAGTAAAGACAAGATCATTGAATAAAATTAGCTTAATCAAGGTACCTACTAAGTCACTAGACCTTTTTTATGTATAGAGATGGAATCTTGGAAAGAAAATGAAAGTTTTGAGTTTAACTTATTCGAGTTACCTATGAAGTCGCGAAGGCCGTCTTAATGACTAAAGATTGAATGTTTGAATGAAAATACCTCAACAAAGGTGCTTATTATGTCACTGGACCATTTTAATGTATAAAGATTGAATCTTTGAAAGAAAATGAGAGTTTTGAGTTAAATTTATTCGAGTTCCCTTTGACGTCCCGAAGAGTGTTTTAATGAGTAAAGATTAAATCTTTGAATGAAAATACCTAAATCAAGGTACCTATTATGTCACTCGACCACTTTAACGTATATAGTTATATCTCTAAAAGAAAATTAGAGTTTTGAGTTAAACTTATTCGATATCCCATTGACGTCACGAAGAGTATTTTAATGACTAAAGATTGAATCTTTGAATGAAATTACCTCAAACAAGTTACCTATTAGGTCAGTAGACCTTTTTATTGTACAAAGATTGAATCTTTGAAAGAAAGTGAGAGTTTTGAGTTTAACTTATTCAAGTTACCTATGAAGTCGCAAAGAGTGTTTTAATGGCAAAAGATTGAATCTTTGAATAAAAATACCTCTATAAAGGTACCTATTATGTCATTAGACCTTTTTAAATTTCTAAAGATTGAATCTTTGAATGAAAATGAGAGTTTTGAGTCAAACTTATTCGAGATCCCTTTAACGTCCCGAAGAGTGTTTTAATGAGTAAAGATTGAATCTTTGAATGGAAATACCTCAATCAAGGTACCTACTATGTCAATAGACAATTTTAATGTATAAAGATTAAACCTTTGAAAGAAAATGAGAGTTTTGAGTTAAACTTACTCGAGATCCCTCTGACGTCACGAAGAGTGTTTTAATGAGCAAAGATTGAATCTTTGAAACAAATCACCTCAATCAAGGTACCGATTATGTCACTAGACCTTTTTAAGGTATAAAGATTGAATCTTGAAAGAGGATGAGAATTTTGAGTAAAACATATTCAAGTTCCCTTTGAGGACGCAAAGAGTGTTTTAATAAGTAAAGATTGAATCTTTGAATGAAAATACCTCAATCAAAGTACCTTTTATGTCACTAGACCATTTTAATGTATAAAGATAAAATCTTTGATAGAAAATAAGAGTTTTGAGTTAAACTTATTCGAGATTCTTTTGACGTCACGGAGAGTGTTTTAATGAGTAAGGTTTAAATCTTTGAATGAAATTACCTGAATCGAGGTACCTATTATGTCACTAGACCTTTTTAACGTATAAAGATTGAATCTTTGAAAGAAAATGATAGTTTTGAGTTTTACTTATTTGAGTGACGTATGGAGTTGCGAAGAGTGCTTTAGTGATTAAAGATCGAATCTTCGAATGAAAATACCTCAATAAAGGTACCTATATGTCAGTAGACCTTATTAACGTATAAAAATTGAATCTTTGAAAGAAAATGAGAGTTTTCAGTTGAACTAATTCGAGTTCCCTTTGACGTCCCGAAGAGTGTTTTAATGATCAAAGATTGAATCTTTGATTGAAAATACCTCCATCAAGGTTCCTATTATTTCACTAGACCATTTCAATGTACAAGGGTTGAGTCTTTGAAAGAAAATGAGAGATTTGAGTTAAACTTGTTCGAGATCACTTCGACGTCACGAAGAGTGTTTTAACGAGTAAAGATTGAATCGTTGAATGAAATTACCTCAATCAAAGTATCTATTATGTCACGAGAACTTTTTAGTGTATCAAGATTGAATCTTTGTAAGAAAATGAGAGTTTTGAGTTTCACTTGTTCGAGTTACCTATGAAGTCGCGAAGGGTGTTTTTATAACTAAAGATTGAATCTTTGAATGAAAATGAGAGTTTCGAGAGAAACTTATTCGAGTTCCCTTTGACGTTCCGAAGAGTGTTTTAATGATCAAAGATTGAATCTTTGAATGAAAATACCTCAATCAAGGTACCTGTGATTTCACTAAACCATTTTAATGTGTAAAGATTGAATCTTTGAAAGAAAATGGGAGTTTTGAGTTAAACTTATTCGAGATCCCCTTGACATCACGAAGAGTGTTTTAATGAGAAAAGATTGAATCTTTGAATGAAATTACCTCAATCAGGGTACCTATTATGTCACTGGACCTTTTTAAATGTATAAAGGTCGAATCCTTTAAACAAAATGAGAGTTTTGAGTTAAATTTATTCGAGATCCCTTTGACGTCACGAAGAGTTTTTAATGAGTAAAGATTGAATGTTTGAATGAAATAACCTCAATCAAGATACCTATTTTGTCACTAGACCGTTTTAATGTATAAAGATTGAATCTCGGAAAGAAAATGAGAGTTTTGAGTTTAACTTCTCCGGGTCACGTGTGAAGTCCCGAAGAGTGTTTTAATGACCAAAGAATGAATCTTTGAATGAAAATACCTCGATCGAGGTACCTATTATGTCACTAGACCATTTTAATGTACAAAGATTAAATCTTTGTTAAGAAATGAGAGTTTTGAGTTAAACTTATTCGAGAACACTTCGACGTGACGAAGAGTGTTTTAATGAGTAAGGATTGAATCCTTGAATGAAATTACCTCAATCAAGGTTCCTAATCTGTCACTAGACCTTTTTAATGTATAAAGATTGAATCTTTGAAAGAAAATGAGAGTTTTGAGTTTAACTTATTCGGGTTACGCATGAAGTCGCGAGGAGTGTTTTGATGAGTAACGATTGAATCTTTGAATGAAAATACATCAAATCAAGGTACCTATTACGCCACTAGACCATTTTAATGTATAAAGATCAAATTTTTGAAAGAACACGGGAGTTTTGGGTTAAACTTATTCGTGATCCCTTTGACGTCTCGAAGAGTGTTTTAATGAGTAAAGATTGAATCTTTGAATGAAATTATCTCAATCAAGGTACTTTTTATGTCACTAGATGATTTTAATTTATAAAGATTAAATCTTTCAACGAAAATGAGAGTTTCGAGTTAACTTTATTTGAGATCCCTTTGACGTCATGAAGAGTGTTTTAATGAGTAAAGACAAGATCATTGAATAAAATTAGCTTAATCAAGGTACCTACTAAGTCACTAGACCTTTTTTATGTATAGAGATGGAATCTTGGAAAGAAAATGAAAGTTTTGAGTTTAACTTATTCGAGTTACCTATGAAGTCGCGAAGGCCGTCTTAATGACTAAAGATTGAATGTTTGAATGAAAATACCTCAACAAAGGTGCTTATTATGTCACTGGACCATTTTAATGTATAAAGATTGAATCTTTGAAAGAAAATGAGAGTTTTGAGTTAAATTTATTCGAGTTCCCTTTGACGTCCCGAAGAGTGTTTTAATGAGTAAAGATTAAATCTTTGAATGAAAATACCTAAATCAAGGTACCTATTATGTCACTCGACCACTTTAACGTATATAGTTATATCTCTAAAAGAAAATTAGAGTTTTGAGTTAAACTTATTCGATATCCCATTGACGTCACGAAGAGTATTTTAATGACTAAAGATTGAATCTTTGAATGAAATTACCTCAAACAAGTTACCTATTAGGTCAGTAGACCTTTTTATTGTACAAAGATTGAATCTTTGAAAGAAAGTGAGAGTTTTGAGTTTAACTTATTCAAGTTACCTATGAAGTCGCAAAGAGTGTTTTAATGGCAAAAGATTGAATCTTTGAATAAAAATACCTCTATAAAGGTACCTATTATGTCATTAGACCTTTTTAAATTTCTAAAGATTGAATCTTTGAATGAAAATGAGAGTTTTGAGTCAAACTTATTCGAGATCCCTTTAACGTCCCGAAGAGTGTTTTAATGAGTAAAGATTGAATCTTTGAATGGAAATACCTCAATCAAGGTACCTACTATGTCAATAGACAATTTTAATGTATAAAGATTAAACCTTTGAAAGAAAATGAGAGTTTTGAGTTAAACTTACTCGAGATCCCTCTGACGTCACGAAGAGTGTTTTAATGAGCAAAGATTGAATCTTTGAAACAAATCACCTCAATCAAGGTACCGATTATGTCACTAGACCTTTTTAAGGTATAAAGATTGAATCTTGAAAGAGGATGAGAATTTTGAGTAAAACATATTCAAGTTCCCTTTGAGGACGCAAAGAGTGTTTTAATAAGTAAAGATTGAATCTTTGAATGAAAATACCTCAATCAAAGTACCTTTTATGTCACTAGACCATTTTAATGTATAAAGATAAAATCTTTGATAGAAAATAAGAGTTTTGAGTTAAACTTATTCGAGATTCTTTTGACGTCACGGAGAGTGTTTTAATGAGTAAGGTTTAAATCTTTGAATGAAATTACCTGAATCGAGGTACCTATTATGTCACTAGACCTTTTTAACGTATAAAGATTGAATCTTTGAAAGAAAATGATAGTTTTGAGTTTTACTTATTTGAGTGACGTATGGAGTTGCGAAGAGTGCTTTAGTGATTAAAGATCGAATCTTCGAATGAAAATACCTCAATAAAGGTACCTATATGTCAGTAGACCTTATTAACGTATAAAAATTGAATCTTTGAAAGAAAATGAGAGTTTTCAGTTGAACTAATTCGAGTTCCCTTTGACGTCCCGAAGAGTGTTTTAATGATCAAAGATTGAATCTTTGATTGAAAATACCTCCATCAAGGTTCCTATTATTTCACTAGACCATTTCAATGTACAAGGGTTGAGTCTTTGAAAGAAAATGAGAGATTTGAGTTAAACTTGTTCGAGATCACTTCGACGTCACGAAGAGTGTTTTAACGAGTAAAGATTGAATCGTTGAATGAAATTACCTCAATCAAAGTATCTATTATGTCACGAGAACTTTTTAGTGTATCAAGATTGAATCTTTGTAAGAAAATGAGAGTTTTGAGTTTCACTTGTTCGAGTTACCTATGAAGTCGCGAAGGGTGTTTTTATAACTAAAGATTGAATCTTTGAATGAAAATGAGAGTTTCGAGAGAAACTTATTCGAGTTCCCTTTGACGTTCCGAAGAGTGTTTTAATGATCAAAGATTGAATCTTTGAATGAAAATACCTCAATCAAGGTACCTGTGATTTCACTAAACCATTTTAATGTGTAAAGATTGAATCTTTGAAAGAAAATGGGAGTTTTGAGTTAAACTTATTCGAGATCCCCTTGACATCACGAAGAGTGTTTTAATGAGAAAAGATTGAATCTTTGAATGAAATTACCTCAATCAGGGTACCTATTATGTCACTGGACCTTTTTAAATGTATAAAGGTCGAATCCTTTAAACAAAATGAGAGTTTTGAGTTAAATTTATTCGAGATCCCTTTGACGTCACGAAGAGTTTTTAATGAGTAAAGATTGAATGTTTGAATGAAATAACCTCAATCAAGATACCTATTTTGTCACTAGACCGTTTTAATGTATAAAGATTGAATCTCGGAAAGAAAATGAGAGTTTTGAGTTTAACTTCTCCGGGTCACGTGTGAAGTCCCGAAGAGTGTTTTAATGACCAAAGAATGAATCTTTGAATGAAAATACCTCGATCGAGGTACCTATTATGTCACTAGACCATTTTAATGTACAAAGATTAAATCTTTGTTAAGAAATGAGAGTTTTGAGTTAAACTTATTCGAGAACACTTCGACGTGACGAAGAGTGTTTTAATGAGTAAGGATTGAATCCTTGAATGAAATTACCTCAATCAAGGTTCCTAATCTGTCACTAGACCTTTTTAATGTATAAAGATTGAATCTTTGAAAGAAAATGAGAGTTTTGAGTTTAACTTATTCGGGTTACGCATGAAGTCGCGAGGAGTGTTTTAATGAGTAACGATTGAATCTTTGAATGAAAATACATCAAATCAAGGTACCTATTACGCCACTAGACCATTTTAATGTATAAAGATCAAATTTTTGAAAGAACACGGGAGTTTTGGGTTAAACTTATTCGTGATCCCTTTGACGTCTCGAAGAGTGTTTTAATGAGTAAAGATTGAATCTTTGAATGAAATTATCTCAATCAAGGTACTTTTTATGTCACTAGATGATTTTAATTTATAAAGATTAAATCTTTCAACGAAAATGAGAGTTTCGAGTTAACTTTATTTGAGATCCCTTTGACGTCATGAAGAGTGTTTTAATGAGTAAAGACAAGATCATTGAATAAAATTAGCTTAATCAAGGTACCTACTAAGTCACTAGACCTTTTTTATGTATAGAGATGGAATCTTGGAAAGAAAATGAAAGTTTTGAGTTTAACTTATTCGAGTTACCTATGAAGTCGCGAAGGCCGTCTTAATGACTAAAGATTGAATGTTTGAATGAAAATACCTCAACAAAGGTGCTTATTATGTCACTGGACCATTTTAATGTATAAAGATTGAATCTTTGAAAGAAAATGAGAGTTTTGAGTTAAATTTATTCGAGTTCCCTTTGACGTCCCGAAGAGTGTTTTAATGAGTAAAGATTAAATCTTTGAATGAAAATACCTAAATCAAGGTACCTATTATGTCACTCGACCACTTTAACGTATATAGTTATATCTCTAAAAGAAAATTAGAGTTTTGAGTTAAACTTATTCGATATCCCATTGACGTCACGAAGAGTATTTTAATGACTAAAGATTGAATCTTTGAATGAAATTACCTCAAACAAGTTACCTATTAGGTCAGTAGACCTTTTTATTGTATAAAGATTGAATCTTTGAAAGAAAGTGAGAGTTTTGAGTTTAACTTATTCAAGTTACCTATGAAGTCGCAAAGAGTGTTTTAATGGCAAAAGATTGAATTTTTGAATAAAAATACCTCTATAAAGGTACCTATTATGTCATTAGACATTTTTAAATTTCTAAAGATTGAATCTTTGAATGAAAATGAGAGTTTTGAGTCAAACTTATTCGAGATCCCTTTAACGTCCCGAAGAGTGTTTTAATGAGTAAAGATTGAATCTTTGAATGGAAATACCTCAATCAAGGTACCTACTATGTCAATAGACAATTTTAATGTATAAAGATTAAACCTTTGAAAGAAAATGAGAGTTTTGAGTTAAACTTACTCGAGATCCCTCTGACGTCACGAAGAGTGTTTTAATGAGCAAAGATTGAATCTTTGAAACAAATCACCTCAATCAAGGTACCGATTATGTCACTAGACCTTTTTAAGGTATAAAGATTGAATCTTGAAAGAGGATGAGAATTTTGAGTAAAACATATTCAAGTTCCCTTTGAGGACGCAAAGAGTGTTTTAATAAGTAAAGATTGAATCTTTGAATGAAAATACCTCAATCAAAGTACCTTTTATGTCACTAGACCATTTTAATGTATAAAGATAAAATCTTTGATAGAAAATAAGAGTTTTGAGTTAAACTTATTCGAGATTCTTTTGACGTCACGGAGAGTGTTTTAATGAGTAAGGTTTAAATCTTTGAATGAAATTACCTGAATCGAGGTACCTATTATGTCACTAGACCTTTTTAACGTATAAAGATTGAATCTTTGAAAGAAAATGATAGTTTTGAGTTTTACTTATTTGAGTGACGTATGGAGTTGCGAAGAGTGCTTTAGTGATTAAAGATCGAATCTTCGAATGAAAATACCTCAATAAAGGTACCTATATGTCAGTAGACCTTATTAACGTATAAAAATTGAATCTTTGAAAGAAAATGAGAGTTTTCAGTTGAACTAATTCGAGTTCCCTTTGACGTCCCGAAGAGTGTTTTAATGATCAAAGATTGAATCTTTGATTGAAAATACCTCCATCAAGGTTCCTATTATTTCACTAGACCATTTCAATGTACAAGGGTTGAGTCTTTGAAAGAAAATGAGAGATTTGAGTTAAACTTGTTCGAGATCACTTCGACGTCACGAAGAGTGTTTTAACGAGTAAAGATTGAATCGTTGAATGAAATTACCTCAATCAAAGTATCTATTATGTCACGAGAACTTTTTAGTGTATCAAGATTGAATCTTTGTAAGAAAATGAGAGTTTTGAGTTTCACTTGTTCGAGTTACCTATGAAGTCGCGAAGGGTGTTTTTATAACTAAAGATTGAATCTTTGAATGAAAATGAGAGTTTCGAGAGAAACTTATTCGAGTTCCCTTTGACGTTCCGAAGAGTGTTTTAATGATCAAAGATTGAATCTTTGAATGAAAATACCTCAATCAAGGTACCTGTGATTTCACTAAACCATTTTAATGTGTAAAGATTGAATCTTTGAAAGAAAATGGGAGTTTTGAGTTAAACTTATTCGAGATCCCCTTGACATCACGAAGAGTGTTTTAATGAGAAAAGATTGAATCTTTGAATGAAATTACCTCAATCAGGGTACCTATTATGTCACTGGACCTTTTTAAATGTATAAAGGTCGAATCCTTTAAACAAAATGAGAGTTTTGAGTTAAATTTATTCGAGATCCCTTTGACGTCACGAAGAGTTTTTAATGAGTAAAGATTGAATGTTTGAATGAAATAACCTCAATCAAGATACCTATTTTGTCACTAGACCGTTTTAATGTATAAAGATTGAATCTCGGAAAGAAAATGAGAGTTTTGAGTTTAACTTCTCCGGGTCACGTGTGAAGTCCCGAAGAGTGTTTTAATGACCAAAGAATGAATCTTTGAATGAAAATACCTCGATCGAGGTACCTATTATGTCACTAGACCATTTTAATGTACAAAGATTAAATCTTTGTTAAGAAATGAGAGTTTTGAGTTAAACTTATTCGAGAACACTTCGACGTGACGAAGAGTGTTTTAATGAGTAAGGATTGAATCCTTGAATGAAATTACCTCAATCAAGGTTCCTAATCTGTCACTAGACCTTTTTAATGTATAAAGATTGAATCTTTGAAAGAAAATGAGAGTTTTGAGTTTAACTTATTCGGGTTACGCATGAAGTCGCGAGGAGTGTTTTAATGAGTAACGATTGAATCTTTGAATGAAAATACATCAAATCAAGGTACCTATTACGCCACTAGACCATTTTAATGTATAAAGATCAAATTTTTGAAAGAACACGGGAGTTTTGGGTTAAACTTATTCGTGATCCCTTTGACGTCTCGAAGAGTGTTTTAATGAGTAAAGATTGAATCTTTGAATGAAATTATCTCAATCAAGGTACTTTTTATGTCACTAGATGATTTTAATTTATAAAGATTAAATCTTTCAACGAAAATGAGAGTTTCGAGTTAACTTTATTTGAGATCCCTTTGACGTCATGAAGAGTGTTTTAATGAGTAAAGACAAGATCATTGAATAAAATTAGCTTAATCAAGGTACCTACTAAGTCACTAGACCTTTTTTATGTATAGAGATGGAATCTTGGAAAGAAAATGAAAGTTTTGAGTTTAACTTATTCGAGTTACCTATGAAGTCGCGAAGGCCGTCTTAATGACTAAAGATTGAATGTTTGAATGAAAATACCTCAACAAAGGTGCTTATTATGTCACTGGACCATTTTAATGTATAAAGATTGAATCTTTGAAAGAAAATGAGAGTTTTGAGTTAAATTTATTCGAGTTCCCTTTGACGTCCCGAAGAGTGTTTTAATGAGTAAAGATTAAATCTTTGAATGAAAATACCTAAATCAAGGTACCTATTATGTCACTCGACCACTTTAACGTATATAGTTATATCTCTAAAAGAAAATTAGAGTTTTGAGTTAAACTTATTCGATATCCCATTGACGTCACGAAGAGTATTTTAATGACTAAAGATTGAATCTTTGAATGAAATTACCTCAAACAAGTTACCTATTAGGTCAGTAGACCTTTTTATTGTACAAAGATTGAATCTTTGAAAGAAAGTGAGAGTTTTGAGTTTAACTTATTCAAGTTACCTATGAAGTCGCAAAGAGTGTTTTAATGGCAAAAGATTGAATCTTTGAATAAAAATACCTCTATAAAGGTACCTATTATGTCATTAGACCTTTTTAAATTTCTAAAGATTGAATCTTTGAATGAAAATGAGAGTTTTGAGTCAAACTTATTCGAGATCCCTTTAACGTCCCGAAGAGTGTTTTAATGAGTAAAGATTGAATCTTTGAATGGAAATACCTCAATCAAGGTACCTACTATGTCAATAGACAATTTTAATGTATAAAGATTAAACCTTTGAAAGAAAATGAGAGTTTTGAGTTAAACTTACTCGAGATCCCTCTGACGTCACGAAGAGTGTTGTAATGAGCAAAGATTGAATCTTTGAAACAAATCACCTCAATCAAGGTACCGATTATGTCACTAGACCTTTTTAAGGTATAAAGATTGAATCTTGAAAGAGGATGAGAATTTTGAGTAAAACATATTCAAGTTCCCTTTGAGGACGCAAAGAGTGTTTTAATAAGTAAAGATTGAATCTTTGAATGAAAATACCTCAATCAAAGTACCTTTTATGTCACTAGACCATTTTAATGTATAAAGATAAAATCTTTGATAGAAAATAAGAGTTTTGAGTTAAACTTATTCGAGATTCTTTTGACGTCACGGAGAGTGTTTTAATGAGTAAGGTTTAAATCTTTGAATGAAATTACCTGAATCGAGGTACCTATTATGTCACTAGACCTTTTTAACGTATAAAGATTGAATCTTTGAAAGAAAATGATAGTTTTGAGTTTTACTTATTTGAGTGACGTATGGAGTTGCGAAGAGTGCTTTAGTGATTAAAGATCGAATCTTCGAATGAAAATACCTCAATAAAGGTACCTATATGTCAGTAGACCTTATTAACGTATAAAAATTGAATCTTTGAAAGAAAATGAGAGTTTTCAGTTGAACTAATTCGAGTTCCCTTTGACGTCCCGAAGAGTGTTTTAATGATCAAAGATTGAATCTTTGATTGAAAATACCTCCATCAAGGTTCCTATTATTTCACTAGACCATTTCAATGTACAAGGGTTGAGTCTTTGAAAGAAAATGAGAGATTTGAGTTAAACTTGTTCGAGATCACTTCGACGTCACGAAGAGTGTTTTAACGAGTAAAGATTGAATCGTTGAATGAAATTACCTCAATCAAAGTATCTATTATGTCACGAGAACTTTTTAGTGTATCAAGATTGAATCTTTGTAAGAAAATGAGAGTTTTGAGTTTCACTTGTTCGAGTTACCTATGAAGTCGCGAAGGGTGTTTTTATAACTAAAGATTGAATCTTTGAATGAAAATGAGAGTTTCGAGAGAAACTTATTCGAGTTCCCTTTGACGTTCCGAAGAGTGTTTTAATGATCAAAGATTGAATCTTTGAATGAAAATACCTCAATCAAGGTACCTGTGATTTCACTAAACCATTTTAATGTGTAAAGATTGAATCTTTGAAAGAAAATGGGAGTTTTGAGTTAAACTTATTCGAGATCCCCTTGACATCACGAAGAGTGTTTTAATGAGAAAAGATTGAATCTTTGAATGAAATTACCTCAATCAGGGTACCTATTATGTCACTGGACCTTTTTAAATGTATAAAGGTCGAATCCTTTAAACAAAATGAGAGTTTTGAGTTAAATTTATTCGAGATCCCTTTGACGTCACGAAGAGTTTTTAATGAGTAAAGATTGAATGTTTGAATGAAATAACCTCAATCAAGATACCTATTTTGTCACTAGACCGTTTTAATGTATAAAGATTGAATCTCGGAAAGAAAATGAGAGTTTTGAGTTTAACTTCTCCGGGTCACGTGTGAAGTCCCGAAGAGTGTTTTAATGACCAAAGAATGAATCTTTGAATGAAAATACCTCGATCGAGGTACCTATTATGTCACTAGACCATTTTAATGTACAAAGATTAAATCTTTGTTAAGAAATGAGAGTTTTGAGTTAAACTTATTCGAGAACACTTCGACGTGACGAAGAGTGTTTTAATGAGTAAGGATTGAATCCTTGAATGAAATTACCTCAATCAAGGTTCCTAATCTGTCACTAGACCTTTTTAATGTATAAAGATTGAATCTTTGAAAGAAAATGAGAGTTTTGAGTTTAACTTATTCGGGTTACGCATGAAGTCGCGAGGAGTGTTTTAATGAGTAACGATTGAATCTTTGAATGAAAATACATCAAATCAAGGTACCTATTACGCCACTAGACCATTTTAATGTATAAAGATCAAATTTTTGAAAGAACACGGGAGTTTTGGGTTAAACTTATTCGTGATCCCTTTGACGTCTCGAAGAGTGTTTTAATGAGTAAAGATTGAATCTTTGAATGAAATTATCTCAATCAAGGTACTTTTTATGTCACTAGATGATTTTAATTTATAAAGATTAAATCTTTCAACGAAAATGAGAGTTTCGAGTTAACTTTATTTGAGATCCCTTTGACGTCATGAAGAGTGTTTTAATGAGTAAAGACAAGATCATTGAATAAAATTAGCTTAATCAAGGTACCTACTAAGTCACTAGACCTTTTTTATGTATAGAGATGGAATCTTGGAAAGAAAATGAAAGTTTTGAGTTTAACTTATTCGAGTTACCTATGAAGTCGCGAAGGCCGTCTTAATGACTAAAGATTGAATGTTTGAATGAAAATACCTCAACAAAGGTGCTTATTATGTCACTGGACCATTTTAATGTATAAAGATTGAATCTTTGAAAGAAAATGAGAGTTTTGAGTTAAATTTATTCAAGTTCCCTTTGACGTCCCGAAGAGTGTTTTAATGAGTAAAGATTAAATCTTTGAATGAAAATACCTAAATCAAGGTACCTATTATGTCACTCGACCACTTTAACGTATATAGTTATATCTCTAAAAGAAAATTAGAGTTTTGAGTTAAACTTATTCGATATCCCATTGACGTCACGAAGAGTATTTTAATGACTAAAGATTGAATCTTTGAATGAAATTACCTCAAACAAGTTACCTATTAGGTCAGTAGACCTTTTTATTGTATAAAGATTGAATCTTTGAAAGAAAGTGAGAGTTTTGAGTTTAACTTATTCAAGTTACCTATGAAGTCGCAAAGAGTGTTTTAATGGCAAAAGATTGAATCTTTGAATAAAAATACCTCTATAAAGGTACCTATTATGTCATTAGACCTTTTTAAATTTCTAAAGATTGAATCTTTGAATGAAAATGAGAGTTTTGAGTCAAACTTATTCGAGATCCCTTTAACGTCCCGAAGAGTGTTTTAATGAGTAAAGATTGAATCTTTGAATGGAAATACCTCAATCAAGGTACCTACTATGTCAATAGACAATTTTAATGTATAAAGATTAAACCTTTGAAAGAAAATGAGAGTTTTGAGTTAAACTTACTCGAGATCCCTCTGACGTCACGAAGAGTGTTGTAATGAGCAAAGATTGAATCTTTGAAACAAATCACCTCAATCAAGGTACCGATTATGTCACTAGACCTTTTTAAGGTATAAAGATTGAATCTTGAAAGAGGATGAGAATTTTGAGTAAAACATATTCAAGTTCCCTTTGAGGACGCAAAGAGTGTTTTAATAAGTAAAGATTGAATCTTTGAATGAAAATACCTCAATCAAAGTACCTTTTATGTCACTAGACCATTTTAATGTATAAAGATAAAATCTTTGATAGAAAATAAGAGTTTTGAGTTAAACTTATTCGAGATTCTTTTGACGTCACGGAGAGTGTTTTAATGAGTAAGGTTTAAATCTTTGAATGAAATTACCTGAATCGAGGTACCTATTATGTCACTAGACCTTTTTAACGTATAAAGATTGAATCTTTGAAAGAAAATGATAGTTTTGAGTTTTACTTATTTGAGTGACGTATGGAGTTGCGAAGAGTGCTTTAGTGATTAAAGATCGAATCTTCGAATGAAAATACCTCAATAAAGGTACCTATATGTCAGTAGACCTTATTAACGTATAAAAATTGAATCTTTGAAAGAAAATGAGAGTTTTCAGTTGAACTAATTCGAGTTCCCTTTGACGTCCCGAAGAGTGTTTTAATGATCAAAGATTGAATCTTTGATTGAAAATACCTCCATCAAGGTTCCTATTATTTCACTAGACCATTTCAATGTACAAGGGTTGAGTCTTTGAAAGAAAATGAGAGATTTGAGTTAAACTTGTTCGAGATCACTTCGACGTCACGAAGAGTGTTTTAACGAGTAAAGATTGAATCGTTGAATGAAATTACCTCAATCAAAGTATCTATTATGTCACGAGAACTTTTTAGTGTATCAAGATTGAATCTTTGTAAGAAAATGAGAGTTTTGAGTTTCACTTGTTCGAGTTACCTATGAAGTCGCGAAGGGTGTTTTTATAACTAAAGATTGAATCTTTGAATGAAAATGAGAGTTTCGAGAGAAACTTATTCGAGTTCCCTTTGACGTTCCGAAGAGTGTTTTAATGATCAAAGATTGAATCTTTGAATGAAAATACCTCAATCAAGGTACCTGTGATTTCACTAAACCATTTTAATGTGTAAAGATTGAATCTTTGAAAGAAAATGGGAGTTTTGAGTTAAACTTATTCGAGATCCCCTTGACATCACGAAGAGTGTTTTAATGAGAAAAGATTGAATCTTTGAATGAAATTACCTCAATCAGGGTACCTATTATGTCACTGGACCTTTTTAAATGTATAAAGGTCGAATCCTTTAAACAAAATGAGAGTTTTGAGTTAAATTTATTCGAGATCCCTTTGACGTCACGAAGAGTTTTTAATGAGTAAAGATTGAATGTTTGAATGAAATAACCTCAATCAAGATACCTATTTTGTCACTAGACCGTTTTAATGTATAAAGATTGAATCTCGGAAAGAAAATGAGAGTTTTGAGTTTAACTTCTCCGGGTCACGTGTGAAGTCCCGAAGAGTGTTTTAATGACCAAAGAATGAATCTTTGAATGAAAATACCTCGATCGAGGTACCTATTATGTCACTAGACCATTTTAATGTACAAAGATTAAATCTTTGTTAAGAAATGAGAGTTTTGAGTTAAACTTATTCGAGAACACTTCGACGTGACGAAGAGTGTTTTAATGAGTAAGGATTGAATCCTTGAATGAAATTACCTCAATCAAGGTTCCTAATCTGTCACTAGACCTTTTTAATGTATAAAGATTGAATCTTTGAAAGAAAATGAGAGTTTTGAGTTTAACTTATTCGGGTTACGCATGAAGTCGCGAGGAGTGTTTTAATGAGTAACGATTGAATCTTTGAATGAAAATACATCAAATCAAGGTACCTATTACGCCACTAGACCATTTTAATGTATAAAGATCAAATTTTTGAAAGAACACGGGAGTTTTGGGTTAAACTTATTCGTGATCCCTTTGACGTCTCGAAGAGTGTTTTAATGAGTAAAGATTGAATCTTTGAATGAAATTATCTCAATCAAGGTACTTTTTATGTCACTAGATGATTTTAATTTATAAAGATTAAATCTTTCAACGAAAATGAGAGTTTCGAGTTAACTTTATTTGAGATCCCTTTGACGTCATGAAGAGTGTTTTAATGAGTAAAGACAAGATCATTGAATAAAATTAGCTTAATCAAGGTACCTACTAAGTCACTAGACCTTTTTTATGTATAGAGATGGAATCTTGGAAAGAAAATGAAAGTTTTGAGTTTAACTTATTCGAGTTACCTATGAAGTCGCGAAGGCCGTCTTAATGACTAAAGATTGAATGTTTGAATGAAAATACCTCAACAAAGGTGCTTATTATGTCACTGGACCATTTTAATGTATAAAGATTGAATCTTTGAAAGAAAATGAGAGTTTTGAGTTAAATTTATTCGAGTTCCCTTTGACGTCCCGAAGAGTGTTTTAATGAGTAAAGATTAAATCTTTGAATGAAAATACCTAAATCAAGGTACCTATTATGTCACTCGACCACTTTAACGTATATAGTTATATCTCTAAAAGAAAATTAGAGTTTTGAGTTAAACTTATTCGATATCCCATTGACGTCACGAAGAGTATTTTAATGACTAAAGATTGAATCTTTGAATGAAATTACCTCAAACAAGTTACCTATTAGGTCAGTAGACCTTTTTATTGTATAAAGATTGAATCTTTGAAAGAAAGTGAGAGTTTTGAGTTTAACTTATTCAAGTTACCTATGAAGTCGCAAAGAGTGTTTTAATGGCAAAAGATTGAATCTTTGAATAAAAATACCTCTATAAAGGTACCTATTATGTCATTAGACCTTTTTAAATTTCTAAAGATTGAATCTTTGAATGAAAATGAGAGTTTTGAGTCAAACTTATTCGAGATCCCTTTAACGTCCCGAAGAGTGTTTTAATGAGTAAAGATTGAATCTTTGAATGGAAATACCTCAATCAAGGTACCTACTATGTCAATAGACAATTTTAATGTATAAAGATTAAACCTTTGAAAGAAAATGAGAGTTTTGAGTTAAACTTACTCGAGATCCCTCTGACGTCACGAAGAGTGTTGTAATGAGCAAAGATTGAATCTTTGAAACAAATCACCTCAATCAAGGTACCGATTATGTCACTAGACCTTTTTAAGGTATAAAGATTGAATCTTGAAAGAGGATGAGAATTTTGAGTAAAACATATTCAAGTTCCCTTTGAGGACGCAAAGAGTGTTTTAATAAGTAAAGATTGAATCTTTGAATGAAAATACCTCAATCAAAGTACCTTTTATGTCACTAGACCATTTTAATGTATAAAGATAAAATCTTTGATAGAAAATAAGAGTTTTGAGTTAAACTTATTCGAGATTCTTTTGACGTCACGGAGAGTGTTTTAATGAGTAAGGTTTAAATCTTTGAATGAAATTACCTGAATCGAGGTACCTATTATGTCACTAGACCTTTTTAACGTATAAAGATTGAATCTTTGAAAGAAAATGATAGTTTTGAGTTTTACTTATTTGAGTGACGTATGGAGTTGCGAAGAGTGCTTTAGTGATTAAAGATCGAATCTTCGGATGAAAATACCTCAATAAAGGTACCTATATGTCAGTAGACCTTATTAACGTATAAAAATTGAATCTTTGAAAGAAAATGAGAGTTTTCAGTTGAACTAATTCGAGTTCCCTTTGACGTCCCGAAGAGTGTTTTAATGATCAAAGATTGAATCTTTGATTGAAAATACCTCCATCAAGGTTCCTATTATTTCACTAGACCATTTCAATGTACAAGGGTTGAGTCTTTGAAAGAAAATGAGAGATTTGAGTTAAACTTGTTCGAGATCACTTCGACGTCACGAAGAGTGTTTTAACGAGTAAAGATTGAATCGTTGAATGAAATTACCTCAATCAAAGTATCTATTATGTCACGAGAACTTTTTAGTGTATCAAGATTGAATCTTTGTAAGAAAATGAGAGTTTTGAGTTTCACTTGTTCGAGTTACCTATGAAGTCGCGAAGGGTGTTTTTATAACTAAAGATTGAATCTTTGAATGAAAATGAGAGTTTCGAGAGAAACTTATTCGAGTTCCCTTTGACGTTCCGAAGAGTGTTTTAATGATCAAAGATTGAATCTTTGAATGAAAATACCTCAATCAAGGTACCTGTGATTTCACTAAACCATTTTAATGTGTAAAGATTGAATCTTTGAAAGAAAATGGGAGTTTTGAGTTAAACTTATTCGAGATCCCCTTGACATCACGAAGAGTGTTTTAATGAGAAAAGATTGAATCTTTGAATGAAATTACCTCAATCAGGGTACCTATTATGTCACTGGACCTTTTTAAATGTATAAAGGTCGAATCCTTTAAACAAAATGAGAGTTTTGAGTTAAATTTATTCGAGATCCCTTTGACGTCACGAAGAGTTTTTAATGAGTAAAGATTGAATGTTTGAATGAAATAACCTCAATCAAGATACCTATTTTGTCACTAGACCGTTTTAATGTATAAAGATTGAATCTCGGAAAGAAAATGAGAGTTTTGAGTTTAACTTCTCCGGGTCACGTGTGAAGTCCCGAAGAGTGTTTTAATGACCAAAGAATGAATCTTTGAATGAAAATACCTCGATCGAGGTACCTATTATGTCACTAGACCATTTTAATGTACAAAGATTAAATCTTTGTTAAGAAATGAGAGTTTTGAGTTAAACTTATTCGAGAACACTTCGACGTGACGAAGAGTGTTTTAATGAGTAAGGATTGAATCCTTGAATGAAATTACCTCAATCAAGGTTCCTAATCTGTCACTAGACCTTTTTAATGTATAAAGATTGAATCTTTGAAAGAAAATGAGAGTTTTGAGTTTAACTTATTCGGGTTACGCATGAAGTCGCGAGGAGTGTTTTAATGAGTAACGATTGAATCTTTGAATGAAAATACATCAAATCAAGGTACCTATTACGCCACTAGACCATTTTAATGTATAAAGATCAAATTTTTGAAAGAACACGGGAGTTTTGGGTTAAACTTATTCGTGATCCCTTTGACGTCTCGAAGAGTGTTTTAATGAGTAAAGATTGAATCTTTGAATGAAATTATCTCAATCAAGGTACTTTTTATGTCACTAGATGATTTTAATTTATAAAGATTAAATCTTTCAACGAAAATGAGAGTTTCGAGTTAACTTTATTTGAGATCCCTTTGACGTCATGAAGAGTGTTTTAATGAGTAAAGACAAGATCATTGAATAAAATTAGCTTAATCAAGGTACCTACTAAGTCACTAGACCTTTTTTATGTATAGAGATGGAATCTTGGAAAGAAAATGAAAGTTTTGAGTTTAACTTATTCGAGTTACCTATGAAGTCGCGAAGGCCGTCTTAATGACTAAAGATTGAATGTTTGAATGAAAATACCTCAACAAAGGTGCTTATTATGTCACTGGACCATTTTAATGTATAAAGATTGAATCTTTGAAAGAAAATGAGAGTTTTGAGTTAAATTTATTCGAGTTCCCTTTGACGTCCCGAAGAGTGTTTTAATGAGTAAAGATTAAATCTTTGAACGAAAATACCTAAATCAAGGTACCTATTATGTCACTCGACCACTTTAACGTATATAGTTATATCTCTAAAAGAAAATTAGAGTTTTGAGTTAAACTTATTCGATATCCCATTGACGTCACGAAGAGTATTTTAATGACTAAAGATTGAATCTTTGAATGAAATTACCTCAAACAAGTTACCTATTAGGTCAGTAGACCTTTTTATTGTACAAAGATTGAATCTTTGAAAGAAAGTGAGAGTTTTGAGTTTAACTTATTCAAGTTACCTATGAAGTTGCAAAGAGTGTTTTAATGGCAAAAGATTGAATCTTTGAATAAAAATACCTCTATAAAGGTACCTATTATGTCATTAGACCTTTTTAAATTTCTAAAGATTGAATCTTTGAATGAAAATGAGAGTTTTGAGTCAAACTTATTCGAGATCCCTTTAACGTCCCGAAGAGTGTTTTAATGAGTAAAGATTGAATCTTTGAATGGAAATACCTCAATCAAGGTACCTACTATGTCAATAGACAATTTTAATGTATAAAGATTAAACCTTTGAAAGAAAATGAGAGTTTTGAGTTAAACTTACTCGAGATCCCTCTGACGTCACGAAGAGTGTTTTAATGAGCAAAGATTGAATCTTTGAAGCAAATCACCTCAATCAAGGTACCGATTATGTCACTAGACCTTTTTAAGGTATAAAGATTGAATCTTGAAAGAGGATGAGAATTTTGAGTAAAACATATTCAAGTTCCCTTTGAGGACGCAAAGAGTGTTTTAATAAGTAAAGATTGAATCTTTGAATGAAAATACCTCAATCAAAGTACCTTTTATGTCACTAGACCATTTTAATGTATAAAGATAAAATCTTTGATAGAAAATAAGAGTTTTGAGTTAAACTTATTCGAGATTCTTTTGACGTCACGGAGAGTGTTTTAATGAGTAAGGTTTAAATCTTTGAATGAAATTACCTGAATCGAGGTACCTATTATGTCACTAGACCTTTTTAACGTATAAAGATTGAATCTTTGAAAGAAAATGATAGTTTTGAGTTTTACTTATTTGAGTGACGTATGGAGTTGCGAAGAGTGCTTTAGTGATTAAAGATCGAATCTTCGAATGAAAATACCTCAATAAAGGTACCTATATGTCAGTAGACCTTATTAACGTATAAAAATTGAATCTTTGAAAGAAAATGAGAGTTTTCAGTTGAACTAATTCGAGTTCCCTTTGACGTCCCGAAGAGTGTTTTAATGATCAAAGATTGAATCTTTGATTGAAAATACCTCCATCAAGGTTCCTATTATTTCACTAGACCATTTCAATGTACAAGGGTTGAGTCTTTGAAAGAAAATGAGAGATTTGAGTTAAACTTGTTCGAGATCACTTCGACGTCACGAAGAGTGTTTTAACGAGTAAAGATTGAATCGTTGAATGAAATTACCTCAATCAAAGTATCTATTATGTCACGAGAACTTTTTAGTGTATCAAGATTGAATCTTTGTAAGAAAATGAGAGTTTTGAGTTTCACTTGTTCGAGTTACCTATGAAGTCGCGAAGGGTGTTTTTATAACTAAAGATTGAATCTTTGAATGAAAATGAGAGTTTCGAGAGAAACTTATTCGAGTTCCCTTTGACGTTCCGAAGAGTGTTTTAATGATCAAAGATTGAATCTTTGAATGAAAATACCTCAATCAAGGTACCTGTGATTTCACTAAACCATTTTAATGTGTAAAGATTGAATCTTTGAAAGAAAATGGGAGTTTTGAGTTAAACTTATTCGAGATCCCCTTGACATCACGAAGAGTGTTTTAATGAGAAAAGATTGAATCTTTGAATGAAATTACCTCAATCAGGGTACCTATTATGTCACTGGACCTTTTTAAATGTATAAAGGTCGAATCCTTTAAACAAAATGAGAGTTTTGAGTTAAATTTATTCGAGATCCCTTTGACGTCACGAAGAGTTTTTAATGAGTAAAGATTGAATGTTTGAATGAAATAACCTCAATCAAGATACCTATTTTGTCACTAGACCGTTTTAATGTATAAAGATTGAATCTCGGAAAGAAAATGAGAGTTTTGAGTTTAACTTCTCCGGGTCACGTGTGAAGTCCCGAAGAGTGTTTTAATGACCAAAGAATGAATCTTTGAATGAAAATACCTCGATCGAGGTACCTATTATGTCACTAGACCATTTTAATGTACAAAGATTAAATCTTTGTTAAGAAATGAGAGTTTTGAGTTAAACTTATTCGAGAACACTTCGACGTGACGAAGAGTGTTTTAATGAGTAAGGATTGAATCCTTGAATGAAATTACCTCAATCAAGGTTCCTAATCTGTCACTAGACCTTTTTAATGTATAAAGATTGAATCTTTGAAAGAAAATGAGAGTTTTGAGTTTAACTTATTCGGGTTACGCATGAAGTCGCGAGGAGTGTTTTAATGAGTAACGATTGAATCTTTGAATGAAAATACATCAAATCAAGGTACCTATTACGCCACTAGACCATTTTAATGTATAAAGATCAAATTTTTGAAAGAACACGGGAGTTTTGGGTTAAACTTATTCGTGATCCCTTTGACGTCTCGAAGAGTGTTTTAATGAGTAAAGATTGAATCTTTGAATGAAATTATCTCAATCAAGGTACTTTTTATGTCACTAGATGATTTTAATTTATAAAGATTAAATCTTTCAACGAAAATGAGAGTTTCGAGTTAACTTTATTTGAGATCCCTTTGACGTCATGAAGAGTGTTTTAATGAGTAAAGACAAGATCATTGAATAAAATTAGCTTAATCAAGGTACCTACTAAGTCACTAGACCTTTTTTATGTATAGAGATGGAATCTTGGAAAGAAAATGAAAGTTTTGAGTTTAACTTATTCGAGTTACCTATGAAGTCGCGAAGGCCGTCTTAATGACTAAAGATTGAATGTTTGAATGAAAATACCTCAACAAAGGTGCTTATTATGTCACTGGACCATTTTAATGTATAAAGATTGAATCTTTGAAAGAAAATGAGAGTTTTGAGTTAAATTTATTCGAGTTCCCTTTGACGTCCCGAAGAGTGTTTTAATGAGTAAAGATTAAATCTTTGAATGAAAATACCTAAATCAAGGTACCTATTATGTCACTCGACCACTTTAACGTATATAGTTATATCTCTAAAAGAAAATTAGAGTTTTGAGTTAAACTTATTCGATATCCCATTGACGTCACGAAGAGTATTTTAATGACTAAAGATTGAATCTTTGAATGAAATTACCTCAAACAAGTTACCTATTAGGTCAGTAGACCTTTTTATTGTACAAAGATTGAATCTTTGAAAGAAAGTGAGAGTTTTGAGTTTAACTTATTCAAGTTACCTATGAAGTCGCAAAGAGTGTTTTAATGGCAAAAGATTGAATCTTTGAATAAAAATACCTCTATAAAGGTACCTATTATGTCATTAGACCTTTTTAAATTTCTAAAGATTGAATCTTTGAATGAAAATGAGAGTTTTGAGTCAAACTTATTCGAGATCCCTTTAACGTCCCGAAGAGTGTTTTAATGAGTAAAGATTGAATCTTTGAATGGAAATACCTCAATCAAGGTACCTACTATGTCAATAGACAATTTTAATGTATAAAGATTAAACCTTTGAAAGAAAATGAGAGTTTTGAGTTAAACTTACTCGAGATCCCTCTGACGTCACGAAGAGTGTTTTAATGAGCAAAGATTGAATCTTTGAAACAAATCACCTCAATCAAGGTACCGATTATGTCACTAGACCTTTTTAAGGTATAAAGATTGAATCTTGAAAGAGGATGAGAATTTTGAGTAAAACATATTCAAGTTCCCTTTGAGGACGCAAAGAGTGTTTTAATAAGTAAAGATTGAATCTTTGAATGAAAATACCTCAATCAAAGTACCTTTTATGTCACTAGACCATTTTAATGTATAAAGATAAAATCTTTGATAGAAAATAAGAGTTTTGAGTTAAACTTATTCGAGATTCTTTTGACGTCACGGAGAGTGTTTTAATGAGTAAGGTTTAAATCTTTGAATGAAATTACCTGAATCGAGGTACCTATTATGTCACTAGACCTTTTTAACGTATAAAGATTGAATCTTTGAAAGAAAATGATAGTTTTGAGTTTTACTTATTTGAGTGACGTATGGAGTTGCGAAGAGTGCTTTAGTGATTAAAGATCGAATCTTCGAATGAAAATACCTCAATAAAGGTACCTATATGTCAGTAGACCTTATTAACGTATAAAAATTGAATCTTTGAAAGAAAATGAGAGTTTTCAGTTGAACTAATTCGAGTTCCCTTTGACGTCCCGAAGAGTGTTTTAATGATCAAAGATTGAATCTTTGATTGAAAATACCTCCATCAAGGTTCCTATTATTTCACTAGACCATTTCAATGTACAAGGGTTGAGTCTTTGAAAGAAAATGAGAGATTTGAGTTAAACTTGTTCGAGATCACTTCGACGTCACGAAGAGTGTTTTAACGAGTAAAGATTGAATCGTTGAATGAAATTACCTCAATCAAAGTATCTATTATGTCACGAGAACTTTTTAGTGTATCAAGATTGAATCTTTGTAAGAAAATGAGAGTTTTGAGTTTCACTTGTTCGAGTTACCTATGAAGTCGCGAAGGGTGTTTTTATAACTAAAGATTGAATCTTTGAATGAAAATGAGAGTTTCGAGAGAAACTTATTCGAGTTCCCTTTGACGTTCCGAAGAGTGTTTTAATGATCAAAGATTGAATCTTTGAATGAAAATACCTCAATCAAGGTACCTGTGATTTCACTAAACCATTTTAATGTGTAAAGATTGAATCTTTGAAAGAAAATGGGAGTTTTGAGTTAAACTTATTCGAGATCCCCTTGACATCACGAAGAGTGTTTTAATGAGAAAAGATTGAATCTTTGAATGAAATTACCTCAATCAGGGTACCTATTATGTCACTGGACCTTTTTAAATGTATAAAGGTCGAATCCTTTAAACAAAATGAGAGTTTTGAGTTAAATTTATTCGAGATCCCTTTGACGTCACGAAGAGTTTTTAATGAGTAAAGATTGAATGTTTGAATGAAATAACCTCAATCAAGATACCTATTTTGTCACTAGACCGTTTTAATGTATAAAGATTGAATCTCGGAAAGAAAATGAGAGTTTTGAGTTTAACTTCTCCGGGTCACGTGTGAAGTCCCGAAGAGTGTTTTAATGACCAAAGAATGAATCTTTGAATGAAAATACCTCGATCGAGGTACCTATTATGTCACTAGACCATTTTAATGTACAAAGATTAAATCTTTGTTAAGAAATGAGAGTTTTGAGTTAAACTTATTCGAGAACACTTCGACGTGACGAAGAGTGTTTTAATGAGTAAGGATTGAATCCTTGAATGAAATTACCTCAATCAAGGTTCCTAATCTGTCACTAGACCTTTTTAATGTATAAAGATTGAATCTTTGAAAGAAAATGAGAGTTTTGAGTTTAACTTATTCGGGTTACGCATGAAGTCGCGAGGAGTGTTTTAATGAGTAACGATTGAATCTTTGAATGAAAATACATCAAATCAAGGTACCTATTACGCCACTAGACCATTTTAATGTATAAAGATCAAATTTTTGAAAGAACACGGGAGTTTTGGGTTAAACTTATTCGTGATCCCTTTGACGTCTCGAAGAGTGTTTTAATGAGTAAAGATTGAATCTTTGAATGAAATTATCTCAATCAAGGTACTTTTTATGTCACTAGATGATTTTAATTTATAAAGATTAAATCTTTCAACGAAAATGAGAGTTTCGAGTTAACTTTATTTGAGATCCCTTTGACGTCATGAAGAGTGTTTTAATGAGTAAAGACAAGATCATTGAATAAAATTAGCTTAATCAAGGTACCTACTAAGTCACTAGACCTTT
Source organism: Cornus florida (assembly GCF_030987335.1). Taxonomy (NCBI): domain Eukaryota; kingdom Viridiplantae; phylum Streptophyta; class Magnoliopsida; order Cornales; family Cornaceae; genus Cornus; species Cornus florida. The sequence goes on along the minus strand of NW_026775804.1, from coordinate 530,734 downwards.
TTTATGTATAGAGATGGAATCTTGGAAAGAAAATGAAAGTTTTGAGTTTAACTTATTCGAGTTACCTATGAAGTCGCGAAGGCCGTCTTAATGACTAAAGATTGAATGTTTGAATGAAAATACCTCAACAAAGGTGCTTATTATGTCACTGGACCATTTTAATGTATAAAGATTGAATCTTTGAAAGAAAATGAGAGTTTTGAGTTAAATTTATTCGAGTTCCCTTTGACGTCCCGAAGAGTGTTTTAATGAGTAAAGATTAAATCTTTGAATGAAAATACCTAAATCAAGGTACCTATTATGTCACTCGACCACTTTAACGTATATAGTTATATCTCTAAAAGAAAATTAGAGTTTTGAGTTAAACTTATTCGATATCCCATTGACGTCACGAAGAGTATTTTAATGACTAAAGATTGAATCTTTGAATGAAATTACCTCAAACAAGTTACCTATTAGGTCAGTAGACCTTTTTATTGTATAAAGATTGAATCTTTGAAAGAAAGTGAGAGTTTTGAGTTTAACTTATTCAAGTTACCTATGAAGTCGCAAAGAGTGTTTTAATGGCAAAAGATTGAATCTTTGAATAAAAATACCTCTATAAAGGTACCTATTATGTCATTAGACCTTTTTAAATTTCTAAAGATTGAATCTTTGAATGAAAATGAGAGTTTTGAGTCAAACTTATTCGAGATCCCTTTAACGTCCCGAAGAGTGTTTTAATGAGTAAAGATTGAATCTTTGAATGGAAATACCTCAATCAAGGTACCTACTATGTCAATAGACAATTTTAATGTATAAAGATTAAACCTTTGAAAGAAAATGAGAGTTTTGAGTTAAACTTACTCGAGATCCCTCTGACGTCACGAAGAGTGTTTTAATGAGCAAAGATTGAATCTTTGAAACAAATCACCTCAATCAAGGTACCGATTATGTCACTAGACCTTTTTAAGGTATAAAGATTGAATCTTGAAAGAGGATGAGAATTTTGAGTAAAACATATTCAAGTTCCCTTTGAGGACGCAAAGAGTGTTTTAATAAGTAAAGATTGAATCTTTGAATGAAAATACCTCAATCAAAGTACCTTTTATGTCACTAGACCATTTTAATGTATAAAGATAAAATCTTTGATAGAAAATAAGAGTTTTGAGTTAAACTTATTCGAGATTCTTTTGACGTCACGGAGAGTGTTTTAATGAGTAAGGTTTAAATCTTTGAATGAAATTACCTGAATCGAGGTACCTATTATGTCACTAGACCTTTTTAACGTATAAAGATTGAATCTTTGAAAGAAAATGATAGTTTTGAGTTTTACTTATTTGAGTGACGTATGGAGTTGCGAAGAGTGCTTTAGTGATTAAAGATCGAATCTTCGGATGAAAATACCTCAATAAAGGTACCTATATGTCAGTAGACCTTATTAACGTATAAAAATTGAATCTTTGAAAGAAAATGAGAGTTTTCAGTTGAACTAATTCGAGTTCCCTTTGACGTCCCGAAGAGTGTTTTAATGATCAAAGATTGAATCTTTGATTGAAAATACCTCCATCAAGGTTCCTATTATTTCACTAGACCATTTCAATGTACAAGGGTTGAGTCTTTGAAAGAAAATGAGAGATTTGAGTTAAACTTGTTCGAGATCACTTCGACGTCACGAAGAGTGTTTTAACGAGTAAAGATTGAATCGTTGAATGAAATTACCTCAATCAAAGTATCTATTATGTCACGAGAACTTTTTAGTGTATCAAGATTGAATCTTTGTAAGAAAATGAGAGTTTTGAGTTTCACTTGTTCGAGTTACCTATGAAGTCGCGAAGGGTGTTTTTATAACTAAAGATTGAATCTTTGAATGAAAATGAGAGTTTCGAGAGAAACTTATTCGAGTTCCCTTTGACGTTCCGAAGAGTGTTTTAATGATCAAAGATTGAATCTTTGAATGAAAATACCTCAATCAAGGTACCTGTGATTTCACTAAACCATTTTAATGTGTAAAGATTGAATCTTTGAAAGAAAATGGGAGTTTTGAGTTAAACTTATTCGAGATCCCCTTGACATCACGAAGAGTGTTTTAATGAGAAAAGATTGAATCTTTGAATGAAATTACCTCAATCAGGGTACCTATTATGTCACTGGACCTTTTTAAATGTATAAAGGTCGAATCCTTTAAACAAAATGAGAGTTTTGAGTTAAATTTATTCGAGATCCCTTTGACGTCACGAAGAGTTTTTAATGAGTAAAGATTGAATGTTTGAATGAAATAACCTCAATCAAGATACCTATTTTGTCACTAGACCGTTTTAATGTATAAAGATTGAATCTCGGAAAGAAAATGAGAGTTTTGAGTTTAACTTCTCCGGGTCACGTGTGAAGTCCCGAAGAGTGTTTTAATGACCAAAGAATGAATCTTTGAATGAAAATACCTCGATCGAGGTACCTATTATGTCACTAGACCATTTTAATGTACAAAGATTAAATCTTTGTTAAGAAATGAGAGTTTTGAGTTAAACTTATTCGAGAACACTTCGACGTGACGAAGAGTGTTTTAATGAGTAAGGATTGAATCCTTGAATGAAATTACCTCAATCAAGGTTCCTAATCTGTCACTAGACCTTTTTAATGTATAAAGATTGAATCTTTGAAAGAAAATGAGAGTTTTGAGTTTAACTTATTCGGGTTACGCATGAAGTCGCGAGGAGTGTTTTAATGAGTAACGATTGAATCTTTGAATGAAAATACATCAAATCAAGGTACCTATTACGCCACTAGACCATTTTAATGTATAAAGATCAAATTTTTGAAAGAACACGGGAGTTTTGGGTTAAACTTATTCGTGATCCCTTTGACGTCTCGAAGAGTGTTTTAATGAGTAAAGATTGAATCTTTGAATGAAATTATCTCAATCAAGGTACTTTTTATGTCACTAGATGATTTTAATTTATAAAGATTAAATCTTTCAACGAAAATGAGAGTTTCGAGTTAACTTTATTTGAGATCCCTTTGACGTCATGAAGAGTGTTTTAATGAGTAAAGACAAGATCATTGAATAAAATTAGCTTAATCAAGGTACCTACTAAGTCACTAGACCTTTTTTATGTATAGAGATGGAATCTTGGAAAGAAAATGAAAGTTTTGAGTTTAACTTATTCGAGTTACCTATGAAGTCGCGAAGGCCGTCTTAATGACTAAAGATTGAATGTTTGAATGAAAATACCTCAACAAAGGTGCTTATTATGTCACTGGACCATTTTAATGTATAAAGATTGAATCTTTGAAAGAAAATGAGAGTTTTGAGTTAAATTTATTCGAGTTCCCTTTGACGTCCCGAAGAGTGTTTTAATGAGTAAAGATTAAATCTTTGAATGAAAATACCTAAATCAAGGTACCTATTATGTCACTCGACCACTTTAACGTATATAGTTATATCTCTAAAAGAAAATTAGAGTTTTGAGTTAAACTTATTCGATATCCCATTGACGTCACGAAGAGTATTTTAATGACTAAAGATTGAATCTTTGAATGAAATTACCTCAAACAAGTTACCTATTAGGTCAGTAGACCTTTTTATTGTATAAAGATTGAATCTTTGAAAGAAAGTGAGAGTTTTGAGTTTAACTTATTCAAGTTACCTATGAAGTCGCAAAGAGTGTTTTAATGGCAAAAGATTGAATCTTTGAATAAAAATACCTCTATAAAGGTACCTATTATGTCATTAGACCTTTTTAAATTTCTAAAGATTGAATCTTTGAATGAAAATGAGAGTTTTGAGTCAAACTTATTCGAGATCCCTTTAACGTCCCGAAGAGTGTTTTAATGAGTAAAGATTGAATCTTTGAATGGAAATACCTCAATCAAGGTACCTACTATGTCAATAGACAATTTTAATGTATAAAGATTAAACCTTTGAAAGAAAATGAGAGTTTTGAGTTAAACTTACTCGAGATCCCTCTGACGTCACGAAGAGTGTTTTAATGAGCAAAGATTGAATCTTTGAAACAAATCACCTCAATCAAGGTACCGATTATGTCACTAGACCTTTTTAAGGTATAAAGATTGAATCTTGAAAGAGGATGAGAATTTTGAGTAAAACATATTCAAGTTCCCTTTGAGGACGCAAAGAGTGTTTTAATAAGTAAAGATTGAATCTTTGAATGAAAATACCTCAATCAAAGTACCTTTTATGTCACTAGACCATTTTAATGTATAAAGATAAAATCTTTGATAGAAAATAAGAGTTTTGAGTTAAACTTATTCGAGATTCTTTTGACGTCACGGAGAGTGTTTTAATGAGTAAGGTTTAAATCTTTGAATGAAATTACCTGAATCGAGGTACCTATTATGTCACTAGACCTTTTTAACGTATAAAGATTGAATCTTTGAAAGAAAATGATAGTTTTGAGTTTTACTTATTTGAGTGACGTATGGAGTTGCGAAGAGTGCTTTAGTGATTAAAGATCGAATCTTCGGATGAAAATACCTCAATAAAGGTACCTATATGTCAGTAGACCTTATTAACGTATAAAAATTGAATCTTTGAAAGAAAATGAGAGTTTTCAGTTGAACTAATTCGAGTTCCCTTTGACGTCCCGAAGAGTGTTTTAATGATCAAAGATTGAATCTTTGATTGAAAATACCTCCATCAAGGTTCCTATTATTTCACTAGACCATTTCAATGTACAAGGGTTGAGTCTTTGAAAGAAAATGAGAGATTTGAGTTAAACTTGTTCGAGATCACTTCGACGTCACGAAGAGTGTTTTAACGAGTAAAGATTGAATCGTTGAATGAAATTACCTCAATCAAAGTATCTATTATGTCACGAGAACTTTTTAGTGTATCAAGATTGAATCTTTGTAAGAAAATGAGAGTTTTGAGTTTCACTTGTTCGAGTTACCTATGAAGTCGCGAAGGGTGTTTTTATAACTAAAGATTGAATCTTTGAATGAAAATGAGAGTTTCGAGAGAAACTTATTCGAGTTCCCTTTGACGTTCCGAAGAGTGTTTTAATGATCAAAGATTGAATCTTTGAATGAAAATACCTCAATCAAGGTACCTGTGATTTCACTAAACCATTTTAATGTGTAAAGATTGAATCTTTGAAAGAAAATGGGAGTTTTGAGTTAAACTTATTCGAGATCCCCTTGACATCACGAAGAGTGTTTTAATGAGAAAAGATTGAATCTTTGAATGAAATTACCTCAATCAGGGTACCTATTATGTCACTGGACCTTTTTAAATGTATAAAGGTCGAATCCTTTAAACAAAATGAGAGTTTTGAGTTAAATTTATTCGAGATCCCTTTGACGTCACGAAGAGTTTTTAATGAGTAAAGATTGAATGTTTGAATGAAATAACCTCAATCAAGATACCTATTTTGTCACTAGACCGTTTTAATGTATAAAGATTGAATCTCGGAAAGAAAATGAGAGTTTTGAGTTTAACTTCTCCGGGTCACGTGTGAAGTCCCGAAGAGTGTTTTAATGACCAAAGAATGAATCTTTGAATGAAAATACCTCGATCGAGGTACCTATTATGTCACTAGACCATTTTAATGTACAAAGATTAAATCTTTGTTAAGAAATGAGAGTTTTGAGTTAAACTTATTCGAGAACACTTCGACGTGACGAAGAGTGTTTTAATGAGTAAGGATTGAATCCTTGAATGAAATTACCTCAATCAAGGTTCCTAATCTGTCACTAGACCTTTTTAATGTATAAAGATTGAATCTTTGAAAGAAAATGAGAGTTTTGAGTTTAACTTATTCGGGTTACGCATGAAGTCGCGAGGAGTGTTTTAATGAGTAACGATTGAATCTTTGAATGAAAATACATCAAATCAAGGTACCTATTACGCCACTAGACCATTTTAATGTATAAAGATCAAATTTTTGAAAGAACACGGGAGTTTTGGGTTAAACTTATTCGTGATCCCTTTGACGTCTCGAAGAGTGTTTTAATGAGTAAAGATTGAATCTTTGAATGAAATTATCTCAATCAAGGTACTTTTTATGTCACTAGATGATTTTAATTTATAAAGATTAAATCTTTCAACGAAAATGAGAGTTTCGAGTTAACTTTATTTGAGATCCCTTTGACGTCATGAAGAGTGTTTTAATGAGTAAAGACAAGATCATTGAATAAAATTAGCTTAATCAAGGTACCTACTAAGTCACTAGACCTTTTTTATGTATAGAGATGGAATCTTGGAAAGAAAATGAAAGTTTTGAGTTTAACTTATTCGAGTTACCTATGAAGTCGCGAAGGCCGTCTTAATGACTAAAGATTGAATGTTTGAATGAAAATACCTCAACAAAGGTGCTTATTATGTCACTAGACCATTTTAATGTATAAAGATTGAATCTTTGAAAGAAAATGAGAGTTTTGAGTTAAATTTATTCGAGTTCCCTTTGACGTCCCGAAGAGTGTTTTAATGAGTAAAGATTAAATCTTTGAATGAAAATACCTAAATCAAGGTACCTATTATGTCACTCGACCACTTTAACGTATATAGTTATATCTCTAAAAGAAAATTAGAGTTTTGAGTTAAACTTATTCGATATCCCATTGACGTCACGAAGAGTATTTTAATGACTAAAGATTGAATCTTTGAATGAAATTACCTCAAACAAGTTACCTATTAGGTCAGTAGACCTTTTTATTGTATAAAGATTGAATCTTTGAAAGAAAGTGAGAGTTTTGAGTTTAACTTATTCAAGTTACCTATGAAGTCGCAAAGAGTGTTTTAATGGCAAAAGATTGAATCTTTGAATAAAAATACCTCTATAAAGGTACCTATTATGTCATTAGACCTTTTTAAATTTCTAAAGATTGAATCTTTGAATGAAAATGAGAGTTTTGAGTCAAACTTATTCGAGATCCCTTTAACGTCCCGAAGAGTGTTTTAATGAGTAAAGATTGAATCTTTGAATGGAAATACCTCAATCAAGGTACCTACTATGTCAATAGACAATTTTAATGTATAAAGATTAAACCTTTGAAAGAAAATGAGAGTTTTGAGTTAAACTTACTCGAGATCCCTCTGACGTCACGAAGAGTGTTTTAATGAGCAAAGATTGAATCTTTGAAACAAATCACCTCAATCAAGGTACCGATTATGTCACTAGACCTTTTTAAGGTATAAAGATTGAATCTTGAAAGAGGATGAGAATTTTGAGTAAAACATATTCAAGTTCCCTTTGAGGACGCAAAGAGTGTTTTAATAAGTAAAGATTGAATCTTTGAATGAAAATACCTCAATCAAAGTACCTTTTATGTCACTAGACCATTTTAATGTATAAAGATAAAATCTTTGATAGAAAATAAGAGTTTGAGTTAAACTTATTCGAGATTCTTTTGACGTCACGGAGAGTGTTTTAATGAGTAAGGTTTAAATCTTTGAATGAAATTACCTGAATCGAGGTACCTATTATGTCACTAGACCTTTTTAACGTATAAAGATTGAATCTTTGAAAGAAAATGATAGTTTTGAGTTTTACTTATTTGAGTGACGTATGGAGTTGCGAAGAGTGCTTTAGTGATTAAAGATCGAATCTTCGGATGAAAATACCTCAATAAAGGTACCTATATGTCAGTAGACCTTATTAACGTATAAAAATTGAATCTTTGAAAGAAAATGAGAGTTTTCAGTTGAACTAATTCGAGTTCCCTTTGACGTCCCGAAGAGTGTTTTAATGATCAAAGATTGAATCTTTGATTGAAAATACCTCCATCAAGGTTCCTATTATTTCACTAGACCATTTCAATGTACAAGGGTTGAGTCTTTGAAAGAAAATGAGAGATTTGAGTTAAACTTGTTCGAGATCACTTCGACGTCACGAAGAGTGTTTTAACGAGTAAAGATTGAATCGTTGAATGAAATTACCTCAATCAAAGTATCTATTATGTCACGAGAACTTTTTAGTGTATCAAGATTGAATCTTTGTAAGAAAATGAGAGTTTTGAGTTTCACTTGTTCGAGTTACCTATGAAGTCGCGAAGGGTGTTTTTATAACTAAAGATTGAATCTTTGAATGAAAATGAGAGTTTCGAGAGAAACTTATTCGAGTTCCCTTTGACGTTCCGAAGAGTGTTTTAATGATCAAAGATTGAATCTTTGAATGAAAATACCTCAATCAAGGTACCTGTGATTTCACTAAACCATTTTAATGTGTAAAGATTGAATCTTTGAAAGAAAATGGGAGTTTTGAGTTAAACTTATTCGAGATCCCCTTGACATCACGAAGAGTGTTTTAATGAGAAAAGATTGAATCTTTGAATGAAATTACCTCAATCAGGGTACCTATTATGTCACTGGACCTTTTTAAATGTATAAAGGTCGAATCCTTTAAACAAAATGAGAGTTTTGAGTTAAATTTATTCGAGATCCCTTTGACGTCACGAAGAGTTTTTAATGAGTAAAGATTGAATGTTTGAATGAAATAACCTCAATCAAGATACCTATTTTGTCACTAGACCGTTTTAATGTATAAAGATTGAATCTCGGAAAGAAAATGAGAGTTTTGAGTTTAACTTCTCCGGGTCACGTGTGAAGTCCCGAAGAGTGTTTTAATGACCAAAGAATGAATCTTTGAATGAAAATACCTCGATCGAGGTACCTATTATGTCACTAGACCATTTTAATGTACAAAGATTAAATCTTTGTTAAGAAATGAGAGTTTTGAGTTAAACTTATTCGAGAACACTTCGACGTGACGAAGAGTGTTTTAATGAGTAAGGATTGAATCCTTGAATGAAATTACCTCAATCAAGGTTCCTAATCTGTCACTAGACCTTTTTAATGTATAAAGATTGAATCTTTGAAAGAAAATGAGAGTTTTGAGTTTAACTTATTCGGGTTACGCATGAAGTCGCGAGGAGTGTTTTAATGAGTAACGATTGAATCTTTGAATGAAAATACATCAAATCAAGGTACCTATTACGCCACTAGACCATTTTAATGTATAAAGATCAAATTTTTGAAAGAACACGGGAGTTTTGGGTTAAACTTATTCGTGATCCCTTTGACGTCTCGAAGAGTGTTTTAATGAGTAAAGATTGAATCTTTGAATGAAATTATCTCAATCAAGGTACTTTTTATGTCACTAGATGATTTTAATTTATAAAGATTAAATCTTTCAACGAAAATGAGAGTTTCGAGTTAACTTTATTTGAGATCCCTTTGACGTCATGAAGAGTGTTTTAATGAGTAAAGACAAGATCATTGAATAAAATTAGCTTAATCAAGGTACCTACTAAGTCACTAGACCTTTTTTATGTATAGAGATGGAATCTTGGAAAGAAAATGAAAGTTTTGAGTTTAACTTATTCGAGTTACCTATGAAGTCGCGAAGGCCGTCTTAATGACTAAAGATTGAATGTTTGAATGAAAATACCTCAACAAAGGTGCTTATTATGTCACTGGACCATTTTAATGTATAAAGATTGAATCTTTGAAAGAAAATGAGAGTTTTGAGTTAAATTTATTCGAGTTCCCTTTGACGTCCCGAAGAGTGTTTTAATGAGTAAAGATTAAATCTTTGAATGAAAATACCTAAATCAAGGTACCTATTATGTCACTCGACCACTTTAACGTATATAGTTATATCTCTAAAAGAAAATTAGAGTTTTGAGTTAAACTTATTCGATATCCCATTGACGTCACGAAGAGTATTTTAATGACTAAAGATTGAATCTTTGAATGAAATTACCTCAAACAAGTTACCTATTAGGTCAGTAGACCTTTTTATTGTATAAAGATTGAATCTTTGAAAGAAAGTGAGAGTTTTGAGTTTAACTTATTCAAGTTACCTATGAAGTCGCAAAGAGTGTTTTAATGGCAAAAGATTGAATCTTTGAATAAAAATACCTCTATAAAGGTACCTATTATGTCATTAGACCTTTTTAAATTTCTAAAGATTGAATCTTTGAATGAAAATGAGAGTTTTGAGTCAAACTTATTCGAGATCCCTTTAACGTCCCGAAGAGTGTTTTAATGAGTAAAGATTGAATCTTTGAATGGAAATACCTCAATCAAGGTACCTACTATGTCAATAGACAATTTTAATGTATAAAGATTAAACCTTTGAAAGAAAATGAGAGTTTTGAGTTAAACTTACTCGAGATCCCTCTGACGTCACGAAGAGTGTTTTAATGAGCAAAGATTGAATCTTTGAAACAAATCACCTCAATCAAGGTACCGATTATGTCACTAGACCTTTTTAAGGTATAAAGATTGAATCTTGAAAGAGGATGAGAATTTTGAGTAAAACATATTCAAGTTCCCTTTGAGGACGCAAAGAGTGTTTTAATAAGTAAAGATTGAATCTTTGAATGAAAATACCTCAATCAAAGTACCTTTTATGTCACTAGACCATTTTAATGTATAAAGATAAAATCTTTGATAGAAAATAAGAGTTTTGAGTTAAACTTATTCGAGATTCTTTTGACGTCACGGAGAGTGTTTTAATGAGTAAGGTTTAAATCTTTGAATGAAATTACCTGAATCGAGGTACCTATTATGTCACTAGACCTTTTTAACGTATAAAGATTGAATCTTTGAAAGAAAATGATAGTTTTGAGTTTTACTTATTTGAGTGACGTATGGAGTTGCGAAGAGTGCTTTAGTGATTAAAGATCGAATCTTCGGATGAAAATACCTCAATAAAGGTACCTATATGTCAGTAGACCTTATTAACGTATAAAAATTGAATCTTTGAAAGAAAATGAGAGTTTTCAGTTGAACTAATTCGAGTTCCCTTTGACGTCCCGAAGAGTGTTTTAATGATCAAAGATTGAATCTTTGATTGAAAATACCTCCATCAAGGTTCCTATTATTTCACTAGACCATTTCAATGTACAAGGGTTGAGTCTTTGAAAGAAAATGAGAGATTTGAGTTAAACTTGTTCGAGATCACTTCGACGTCACGAAGAGTGTTTTAACGAGTAAAGATTGAATCGTTGAATGAAATTACCTCAATCAAAGTATCTATTATGTCACGAGAACTTTTTAGTGTATCAAGATTGAATCTTTGTAAGAAAATGAGAGTTTTGAGTTTCACTTGTTCGAGTTACCTATGAAGTCGCGAAGGGTGTTTTTATAACTAAAGATTGAATCTTTGAATGAAAATGAGAGTTTCGAGAGAAACTTATTCGAGTTCCCTTTGACGTTCCGAAGAGTGTTTTAATGATCAAAGATTGAATCTTTGAATGAAAATACCTCAATCAAGGTACCTGTGATTTCACTAAACCATTTTAATGTGTAAAGATTGAATCTTTGAAAGAAAATGGGAGTTTTGAGTTAAACTTATTCGAGATCCCCTTGACATCACGAAGAGTGTTTTAATGAGAAAAGATTGAATCTTTGAATGAAATTACCTCAATCAGGGTACCTATTATGTCACTGGACCTTTTTAAATGTATAAAGGTCGAATCCTTTAAACAAAATGAGAGTTTTGAGTTAAATTTATTCGAGATCCCTTTGACGTCACGAAGAGTTTTTAATGAGTAAAGATTGAATGTTTGAATGAAATAACCTCAATCAAGATACCTATTTTGTCACTAGACCGTTTTAATGTATAAAGATTGAATCTCGGAAAGAAAATGAGAGTTTTGAGTTTAACTTCTCCGGGTCACGTGTGAAGTCCCGAAGAGTGTTTTAATGACCAAAGAATGAATCTTTGAATGAAAATACCTCGATCGAGGTACCTATTATGTCACTAGACCATTTTAATGTACAAAGATTAAATCTTTGTTAAGAAATGAGAGTTTTGAGTTAAACTTATTCGAGAACACTTCGACGTGACGAAGAGTGTTTTAATGAGTAAGGATTGAATCCTTGAATGAAATTACCTCAATCAAGGTTCCTAATCTGTCACTAGACCTTTTTAATGTATAAAGATTGAATCTTTGAAAGAAAATGAGAGTTTTGAGTTTAACTTATTCGGGTTACGCATGAAGTCGCGAGGAGTGTTTTAATGAGTAACGATTGAATCTTTGAATGAAAATACATCAAATCAAGGTACCTATTACGCCACTAGACCATTTTAATGTATAAAGATCAAATTTTTGAAAGAACACGGGAGTTTTGGGTTAAACTTATTCGTGATCCCTTTGACGTCTCGAAGAGTGTTTTAATGAGTAAAGATTGAATCTTTGAATGAAATTATCTCAATCAAGGTACTTTTTATGTCACTAGATGATTTTAATTTATAAAGATTAAATCTTTCAACGAAAATGAGAGTTTCGAGTTAACTTTATTTGAGATCCCTTTGACGTCATGAAGAGTGTTTTAATGAGTAAAGACAAGATCATTGAATAAAATTAGCTTAATCAAGGTACCTACTAAGTCACTAGACCTTTTTTATGTATAGAGATGGAATCTTGGAAAGAAAATGAAAGTTTTGAGTTTAACTTATTCGAGTTACCTATGAAGTCGCGAAGGCCGTCTTAATGACTAAAGATTGAATGTTTGAATGAAAATACCTCAACAAAGGTGCTTATTATGTCACTAGACCATTTTAATGTATAAAGATTGAATCTTTGAAAGAAAATGAGAGTTTTGAGTTAAATTTATTCGAGTTCCCTTTGACGTCCCGAAGAGTGTTTTAATGAGTAAAGATTAAATCTTTGAATGAAAATACCTAAATCAAGGTACCTATTATGTCACTCGACCACTTTAACGTATATAGTTATATCTCTAAAAGAAAATTAGAGTTTTGAGTTAAACTTATTCGATATCCCATTGACGTCACGAAGAGTATTTTAATGACTAAAGATTGAATCTTTGAATGAAATTACCTCAAACAAGTTACCTATTAGGTCAGTAGACCTTTTTATTGTATAAAGATTGAATCTTTGAAAGAAAGTGAGAGTTTTGAGTTTAACTTATTCAAGTTACCTATGAAGTCGCAAAGAGTGTTTTAATGGCAAAAGATTGAATCTTTGAATAAAAATACCTCTATAAAGGTACCTATTATGTCATTAGACCTTTTTAAATTTCTAAAGATTGAATCTTTGAATGAAAATGAGAGTTTTGAGTCAAACTTATTCGAGATCCCTTTAACGTCCCGAAGAGTGTTTTAATGAGTAAAGATTGAATCTTTGAATGGAAATACCTCAATCAAGGTACCTACTATGTCAATAGACAATTTTAATGTATAAAGATTAAACCTTTGAAAGAAAATGAGAGTTTTGAGTTAAACTTACTCGAGATCCCTCTGACGTCACGAAGAGTGTTTTAATGAGCAAAGATTGAATCTTTGAAACAAATCACCTCAATCAAGGTACCGATTATGTCACTAGACCTTTTTAAGGTATAAAGATTGAATCTTGAAAGAGGATGAGAATTTTGAGTAAAACATATTCAAGTTCCCTTTGAGGACGCAAAGAGTGTTTTAATAAGTAAAGATTGAATCTTTGAATGAAAATACCTCAATCAAAGTACCTTTTATGTCACTAGACCATTTTAATGTATAAAGATAAAATCTTTGATAGAAAATAAGAGTTTGAGTTAAACTTATTCGAGATTCTTTTGACGTCACGGAGAGTGTTTTAATGAGTAAGGTTTAAATCTTTGAATGAAATTACCTGAATCGAGGTACCTATTATGTCACTAGACCTTTTTAACGTATAAAGATTGAATCTTTGAAAGAAAATGATAGTTTTGAGTTTTACTTATTTGAGTGACGTATGGAGTTGCGAAGAGTGCTTTAGTGATTAAAGATCGAATCTTCGGATGAAAATACCTCAATAAAGGTACCTATATGTCAGTAGACCTTATTAACGTATAAAAATTGAATCTTTGAAAGAAAATGAGAGTTTTCAGTTGAACTAATTCGAGTTCCCTTTGACGTCCCGAAGAGTGTTTTAATGATCAAAGATTGAATCTTTGATTGAAAATACCTCCATCAAGGTTCCTATTATTTCACTAGACCATTTCAATGTACAAGGGTTGAGTCTTTGAAAGAAAATGAGAGATTTGAGTTAAACTTGTTCGAGATCACTTCGACGTCACGAAGAGTGTTTTAACGAGTAAAGATTGAATCGTTGAATGAAATTACCTCAATCAAAGTATCTATTATGTCACGAGAACTTTTTAGTGTATCAAGATTGAATCTTTGTAAGAAAATGAGAGTTTTGAGTTTCACTTGTTCGAGTTACCTATGAAGTCGCGAAGGGTGTTTTTATAACTAAAGATTGAATCTTTGAATGAAAATGAGAGTTTCGAGAGAAACTTATTCGAGTTCCCTTTGACGTTCCGAAGAGTGTTTTAATGATCAAAGATTGAATCTTTGAATGAAAATACCTCAATCAAGGTACCTGTGATTTCACTAAACCATTTTAATGTGTAAAGATTGAATCTTTGAAAGAAAATGGGAGTTTTGAGTTAAACTTATTCGAGATCCCCTTGACATCACGAAGAGTGTTTTAATGAGAAAAGATTGAATCTTTGAATGAAATTACCTCAATCAGGGTACCTATTATGTCACTGGACCTTTTTAAATGTATAAAGGTCGAATCCTTTAAACAAAATGAGAGTTTTGAGTTAAATTTATTCGAGATCCCTTTGACGTCACGAAGAGTTTTTAATGAGTAAAGATTGAATGTTTGAATGAAATAACCTCAATCAAGATACCTATTTTGTCACTAGACCGTTTTAATGTATAAAGATTGAATCTCGGAAAGAAAATGAGAGTTTTGAGTTTAACTTCTCCGGGTCACGTGTGAAGTCCCGAAGAGTGTTTTAATGACCAAAGAATGAATCTTTGAATGAAAATACCTCGATCGAGGTACCTATTATGTCACTAGACCATTTTAATGTACAAAGATTAAATCTTTGTTAAGAAATGAGAGTTTTGAGTTAAACTTATTCGAGAACACTTCGACGTGACGAAGAGTGTTTTAATGAGTAAGGATTGAATCCTTGAATGAAATTACCTCAATCAAGGTTCCTAATCTGTCACTAGACCTTTTTAATGTATAAAGATTGAATCTTTGAAAGAAAATGAGAGTTTTGAGTTTAACTTATTCGGGTTACGCATGAAGTCGCGAGGAGTGTTTTAATGAGTAACGATTGAATCTTTGAATGAAAATACATCAAATCAAGGTACCTATTACGCCACTAGACCATTTTAATGTATAAAGATCAAATTTTTGAAAGAACACGGGAGTTTTGGGTTAAACTTATTCGTGATCCCTTTGACGTCTCGAAGAGTGTTTTAATGAGTAAAGATTGAATCTTTGAATGAAATTATCTCAATCAAGGTACTTTTTATGTCACTAGATGATTTTAATTTATAAAGATTAAATCTTTCAACGAAAATGAGAGTTTCGAGTTAACTTTATTTGAGATCCCTTTGACGTCATGAAGAGTGTTTTAATGAGTAAAGACAAGATCATTGAATAAAATTAGCTTAATCAAGGTACCTACTAAGTCACTAGACCTTTTTTATGTATAGAGATGGAATCTTGGAAAGAAAATGAAAGTTTTGAGTTTAACTTATTCGAGTTACCTATGAAGTCGCGAAGGCCGTCTTAATGACTAAAGATTGAATGTTTGAATGAAAATACCTCAACAAAGGTGCTTATTATGTCACTGGACCATTTTAATGTATAAAGATTGAATCTTTGAAAGAAAATGAGAGTTTTGAGTTAAATTTATTCGAGTTCCCTTTGACGTCCCGAAGAGTGTTTTAATGAGTAAAGATTAAATCTTTGAATGAAAATACCTAAATCAAGGTACCTATTATGTCACTCGACCACTTTAACGTATATAGTTATATCTCTAAAAGAAAATTAGAGTTTTGAGTTAAACTTATTCGATATCCCATTGACGTCACGAAGAGTATTTTAATGACTAAAGATTGAATCTTTGAATGAAATTACCTCAAACAAGTTACCTATTAGGTCAGTAGACCTTTTTATTGTATAAAGATTGAATCTTTGAAAGAAAGTGAGAGTTTTGAGTTTAACTTATTCAAGTTACCTATGAAGTCGCAAAGAGTGTTTTAATGGCAAAAGATTGAATCTTTGAATAAAAATACCTCTATAAAGGTACCTATTATGTCATTAGACCTTTTTAAATTTCTAAAGATTGAATCTTTGAATGAAAATGAGAGTTTTGAGTCAAACTTATTCGAGATCCCTTTAACGTCCCGAAGAGTGTTTTAATGAGTAAAGATTGAATCTTTGAATGGAAATACCTCAATCAAGGTACCTACTATGTCAATAGACAATTTTAATGTATAAAGATTAAACCTTTGAAAGAAAATGAGAGTTTTGAGTTAAACTTACTCGAGATCCCTCTGACGTCACGAAGAGTGTTTTAATGAGCAAAGATTGAATCTTTGAAACAAATCACCTCAATCAAGGTACCGATTATGTCACTAGACCTTTTTAAGGTATAAAGATTGAATCTTGAAAGAGGATGAGAATTTTGAGTAAAACATATTCAAGTTCCCTTTGAGGACGCAAAGAGTGTTTTAATAAGTAAAGATTGAATCTTTGAATGAAAATACCTCAATCAAAGTACCTTTTATGTCACTAGACCATTTTAATGTATAAAGATAAAATCTTTGATAGAAAATAAGAGTTTTGAGTTAAACTTATTCGAGATTCTTTTGACGTCACGGAGAGTGTTTTAATGAGTAAGGTTTAAATCTTTGAATGAAATTACCTGAATCGAGGTACCTATTATGTCACTAGACCTTTTTAACGTATAAAGATTGAATCTTTGAAAGAAAATGATAGTTTTGAGTTTTACTTATTTGAGTGACGTATGGAGTTGCGAAGAGTGCTTTAGTGATTAAAGATCGAATCTTCGGATGAAAATACCTCAATAAAGGTACCTATATGTCAGTAGACCTTATTAACGTATAAAAATTGAATCTTTGAAAGAAAATGAGAGTTTTCAGTTGAACTAATTCGAGTTCCCTTTGACGTCCCGAAGAGTGTTTTAATGATCAAAGATTGAATCTTTGATTGAAAATACCTCCATCAAGGTTCCTATTATTTCACTAGACCATTTCAATGTACAAGGGTTGAGTCTTTGAAAGAAAATGAGAGATTTGAGTTAAACTTGTTCGAGATCACTTCGACGTCACGAAGAGTGTTTTAACGAGTAAAGATTGAATCGTTGAATGAAATTACCTCAATCAAAGTATCTATTATGTCACGAGAACTTTTTAGTGTATCAAGATTGAATCTTTGTAAGAAAATGAGAGTTTTGAGTTTCACTTGTTCGAGTTACCTATGAAGTCGCGAAGGGTGTTTTTATAACTAAAGATTGAATCTTTGAATGAAAATGAGAGTTTCGAGAGAAACTTATTCGAGTTCCCTTTGACGTTCCGAAGAGTGTTTTAATGATCAAAGATTGAATCTTTGAATGAAAATACCTCAATCAAGGTACCTGTGATTTCACTAAACCATTTTAATGTGTAAAGATTGAATCTTTGAAAGAAAATGGGAGTTTTGAGTTAAACTTATTCGAGATCCCCTTGACATCACGAAGAGTGTTTTAATGAGAAAAGATTGAATCTTTGAATGAAATTACCTCAATCAGGGTACCTATTATGTCACTGGACCTTTTTAAATGTATAAAGGTCGAATCCTTTAAACAAAATGAGAGTTTTGAGTTAAATTTATTCGAGATCCCTTTGACGTCACGAAGAGTTTTTAATGAGTAAAGATTGAATGTTTGAATGAAATAACCTCAATCAAGATACCTATTTTGTCACTAGACCGTTTTAATGTATAAAGATTGAATCTCGGAAAGAAAATGAGAGTTTTGAGTTTAACTTCTCCGGGTCACGTGTGAAGTCCCGAAGAGTGTTTTAATGACCAAAGAATGAATCTTTGAATGAAAATACCTCGATCGAGGTACCTATTATGTCACTAGACCATTTTAATGTACAAAGATTAAATCTTTGTTAAGAAATGAGAGTTTTGAGTTAAACTTATTCGAGAACACTTCGACGTGACGAAGAGTGTTTTAATGAGTAAGGATTGAATCCTTGAATGAAATTACCTCAATCAAGGTTCCTAATCTGTCACTAGACCTTTTTAATGTATAAAGATTGAATCTTTGAAAGAAAATGAGAGTTTTGAGTTTAACTTATTCGGGTTACGCATGAAGTCGCGAGGAGTGTTTTAATGAGTAACGATTGAATCTTTGAATGAAAATACATCAAATCAAGGTACCTATTACGCCACTAGACCATTTTAATGTATAAAGATCAAATTTTTGAAAGAACACGGGAGTTTTGGGTTAAACTTATTCGTGATCCCTTTGACGTCTCGAAGAGTGTTTTAATGAGTAAAGATTGAATCTTTGAATGAAATTATCTCAATCAAGGTACTTTTTATGTCACTAGATGATTTTAATTTATAAAGATTAAATCTTTCAACGAAAATGAGAGTTTCGAGTTAACTTTATTTGAGATCCCTTTGACGTCATGAAGAGTGTTTTAATGAGTAAAGACAAGATCATTGAATAAAATTAGCTTAATCAAGGTACCTACTAAGTCACTAGACCTTTTTTATGTATAGAGATGGAATCTTGGAAAGAAAATGAAAGTTTTGAGTTTAACTTATTCGAGTTACCTATGAAGTCGCGAAGGCCGTCTTAATGACTAAAGATTGAATGTTTGAATGAAAATACCTCAACAAAGGTGCTTATTATGTCACTGGACCATTTTAATGTATAAAGATTGAATCTTTGAAAGAAAATGAGAGTTTTGAGTTAAATTTATTCGAGTTCCCTTTGACGTCCCGAAGAGTGTTTTAATGAGTAAAGATTAAATCTTTGAATGAAAATACCTAAATCAAGGTACCTATTATGTCACTCGACCACTTTAACGTATATAGTTATATCTCTAAAAGAAAATTAGAGTTTTGAGTTAAACTTATTCGATATCCCATTGACGTCACGAAGAGTATTTTAATGACTAAAGATTGAATCTTTGAATGAAATTACCTCAAACAAGTTACCTATTAGGTCAGTAGACCTTTTTATTGTATAAAGATTGAATCTTTGAAAGAAAGTGAGAGTTTTGAGTTTAACTTATTCAAGTTACCTATGAAGTCGCAAAGAGTGTTTTAATGGCAAAAGATTGAATCTTTGAATAAAAATACCTCTATAAAGGTACCTATTATGTCATTAGACCTTTTTAAATTTCTAAAGATTGAATCTTTGAATGAAAATGAGAGTTTTGAGTCAAACTTATTCGAGATCCCTTTAACGTCCCGAAGAGTGTTTTAATGAGTAAAGATTGAATCTTTGAATGGAAATACCTCAATCAAGGTACCTACTATGTCAATAGACAATTTTAATGTATAAAGATTAAACCTTTGAAAGAAAATGAGAGTTTTGAGTTAAACTTACTCGAGATCCCTCTGACGTCACGAAGAGTGTTTTAATGAGCAAAGATTGAATCTTTGAAACAAATCACCTCAATCAAGGTACCGATTATGTCACTAGACCTTTTTAAGGTATAAAGATTGAATCTTGAAAGAGGATGAGAATTTTGAGTAAAACATATTCAAGTTCCCTTTGAGGACGCAAAAAGTGTTTTAATAAGTAAAGATTGAATCTTTGAATGAAAATACCTCAATCAAAGTACCTTTTATGTCACTAGACCATTTTAATGTATAAAGATAAAATCTTTGATAGAAAATAAGAGTTTTGAGTTAAACTTATTCGAGATTCTTTTGACGTCACGGAGAGTGTTTTAATGAGTAAGGTTTAAATCTTTGAATGAAATTACCTGAATCGAGGTACCTATTATGTCACTAGACCTTTTTAACGTATAAAGATTGAATCTTTGAAAGAAAATGATAGTTTTGAGTTTTACTTATTTGAGTGACGTATGGAGTTGCGAAGAGTGCTTTAGTGATTAAAGATCGAATCTTCGAATGAAAATACCTCAATAAAGGTACCTATATGTCAGTAGACCTTATTAACGTATAAAAATTGAATCTTTGAAAGAAAATGAGAGTTTTCAGTTGAACTAATTCGAGTTCCCTTTGACGTCCCGAAGAGTGTTTTAATGATCAAAGATTGAATCTTTGATTGAAAATACCTCCATCAAGGTTCCTATTATTTCACTAGACCATTTCAATGTACAAGGGTTGAGTCTTTGAAAGAAAATGAGAGATTTGAGTTAAACTTGTTCGAGATCACTTCGACATCACGAAGAGTGTTTTAACGAGTAAAGATTGAATCGTTGAATGAAATTACCTCAATCAAAGTATCTATTATGTCACGAGAACTTTTTAGTGTATCAAGATTGAATCTTTGTAAGAAAATGAGAGTTTTGAGTTTCACTTGTTCGAGTTACCTATGAAGTCGCGAAGGGTGTTTTTATAACTAAAGATTGAATCTTTGAATGAAAATGAGAGTTTCAAGAGAAACTTATTCGAGTTCCCTTTGACGTTCCGAAGAGTGTTTTAATGATCAAAGATTGAATCTTTGAATGAAAATACCTCAATCAAGGTACCTGTGATTTCACTAAACCATTTTAATGTGTAAAGATTGAATCTTTGAAAGAAAATGGGAGTTTTGAGTTAAACTTATTCGAGATCCCCTTGACATCACGAAGAGTGTTTTAATGAGAAAAGATTGAATCTTTGAATGAAATTACCTCAATCAGGGTACCTATTATGTCACTGGACCTTTTTAAATGTATAAAGGTCGAATCCTTTAAACAAAATGAGAGTTTTGAGTTAAATTTATTCGAGATCCCTTTGACGTCACGAAGAGTTTTTAATGAGTAAAGATTGAATGTTTGAATGAAATAACCTCAATCAAGATACCTATTTTGTCACTAGACCGTTTTAATGTATAAAGATTGAATCTCGGAAAGAAAATGAGAGTTTTGAGTTTAACTTCTCCGGGTCACGTGTGAAGTCCCGAAGAGTGTTTTAATGACCAAAGAATGAATCTTTGAATGAAAATACCTCGATCGAGGTACCTATTATGTCACTAGACCATTTTAATGTACAAAGATTAAATCTTTGTTAAGAAATGAGAGTTTTGAGTTAAACTTATTCGAGAACACTTCGACGTGACGAAGAGTGTTTTAATGAGTAAGGATTGAATCCTTGAATGAAATTACCTCAATCAAGGTTCCTAATCTGTCACTAGACCTTTTTAATGTATAAAGATTGAATCTTTGAAAGAAAATGAGAGTTTTGAGTTTAACTTATTCGGGTTACGCATGAAGTCGCGAGGAGTGTTTTAATGAGTAACGATTGAATCTTTGAATGAAAATACATCAAATCAAGGTACCTATTACGCCACTAGGCCATTTTAATGTATAAAGATCAAATTTTTGAAAGAACACGGGAGTTTTGGGTTAAACTTATTCGTGATCCCTTTGACGTCTCGAAGAGTGTTTTAATGAGTAAAGATTGAATCTTTGAATGAAATTATCTCAATAAAGGTACTTTTTATGTCACTAGATGATTTTAATTTATAAAGATTAAATCTTTCAACGAAAATGAGAGTTTCGAGTTAACTTTATTTGAGATCCCTTTGACGTCATGAAGAGTGTTTTAATGAGTAAAGACAAGATCATTGAATAAAATTAGCTTAATCAAGGTACCTACTAAGTCACTAGACCTTTTTTATGTATAGAGATGGAATCTTGGAAAGAAAATGAAAGTTTTGAGTTTAACTTATTCGAGTTACCTATGAAGTCGCGAAGGCCGTCTTAATGACTAAAGATTGAATGTTTGAATGAAAATACCTCAACAAAGGTGCTTATTATGTCACTGGACCATTTTAATGTATAAAGATTGAATCTTTGAAAGAAAATGAGAGTTTTGAGTTAAATTTATTCGAGTTCCCTTTGACGTCCCGAAGAGTGTTTTAATGAGTAAAGATTAAATCTTTGAATGAAAATACCTAAATCAAGGTACCTATTATGTCACTCGACCACTTTAACGTATATAGTTATATCTCTAAAAGAAAATTAGAGTTTTGAGTTAAACTTATTCGATATCCCATTGACGTCACGAAGAGTATTTTAATGACTAAAGATTGAATCTTTGAATGAAATTACCTCAAACAAGTTACCTATTAGGTCAGTAGACCTTTTTATTGTATAAAGATTGAATCTTTGAAAGAAAGTGAGAGTTTTGAGTTTAACTTATTCAAGTTACCTATGAAGTCGCAAAGAGTGTTTTAATGGCAAAAGATTGAATCTTTGAATAAAAATACCTCTATAAAGGTACCTATTATGTCATTAGACCTTTTTAAATTTCTAAAGATTGAATCTTTGAATGAAAATGAGAGTTTTGAGTCAAACTTATTCGAGATCCCTTTAACGTCCCGAAGAGTGTTTTAATGAGTAAGGATTGAATCTTTGAATGGAAATACCTCAATCAAGGTACCTACTATGTCAATAGACAATTTTAATGTATAAAGATTAAACCTTTGAAAGAAAATGAGAGTTTTGAGTTAAACTTACTCGAGATCCCTCTGACGTCACGAAGAGTGTTTTAATGAGCAAAGATTGAATCTTTAAAACAAATCACCTCAATCAAGGTACCGATTATGTCACTAGACCTTTTTAAGGTATAAAGATTGAATCTTGAAAGAGGATGAGAATTTTGAGTAAAACATATTCAAGTTCCCTTTGAGGACGCAAAGAGTGTTTTAATAAGTAAAGATTGAATCTTTGAATGAAAATACCTCAATCAAAGTACCTTTTATGTCACTAGACCATTTTAATGTATAAAGATAAAATCTTTGATAGAAAATAAGAGTTTTGAGTTAAACTTATTCGAGATTCTTTTGACGTCAAGGAGAGTGTTTTAATGAGTAAGGTTTAAATCTTTGAATGAAATTACCTGAATCGAGGTACCTATTATGTCACTAGACCTTTTTAACGTATAAAGATTGAATCTTTGAAAGAAAATGATAGTTTTGAGTTTTACTTATTTGAGTGACGTATGGAGTTGCGAAGAGTGCTTTAGTGATTAAAGATTGAATCTTCGAATGAAAATACCTCAATAAAGGTACCTATATGTCAGTAGACCTTATTAACGTATAAAAATTGAATCTTTGAAAGAAAATGAGAGTTTTCAGTTGAACTAATTCGAGTTCCCTTTGACGTCCCGAAGAGTGTTTTAATGATCAAAGATTGAATCTTTGATTGAAAATACCTCCATCAAGGTTCCTATTATTTCACTAGACCATTTCAATGTACAAGGGTTGAGTCTTTGAAAGAAAATGAGAGATTTGAGTTAAACTTGTTCGAGATCACTTCGACGTCACGAAGAGTGTTTTAACGAGTAAAGATTGAATCGTTGAATGAAATTACCTCAATCAAAGTATCTATTATGTCACGAGAACTTTTTAGTGTATCAAGATTGAATCTTTGTAAGAAAATGAGAGTTTTGAGTTTCACTTGTTCGAGTTACCTATGAAGTCGCGAAGGGTGTTTTTATAACTAAAGATTGAATCTTTGAATGAAAATGAGAGTTTCGAGAGAAACTTATTCGAGTTCCCTTTGACGTTCCGAAGAGTGTTTTAATGATCAAAGATTGAATCTTTGAATGAAAATACCTCAATCAAGGTACCTGTGATTTCACTAAACCATTTTAATGTGTAAAGATTGAATCTTTGAAAGAAAATGGGAGTTTTGAGTTAAACTTATTCGAGATCCCCTTGACATCACGAAGAGTGTTTTAATGAGAAAAGATTGAATCTTTGAATGAAATTACCTCAATCAGGGTACCTATTATGTCACTGGACCTTTTTAAATGTATAAAGGTCGAATCCTTTAAACAAAATGAGAGTTTTGAGTTAAATTTATTCGAGATCCCTTTGACGTCACGAAGAGTTTTTAATGAGTAAAGATTGAATGTTTGAATGAAATAACCTCAATCAAGATACCTATTTTGTCACTAGACCGTTTTAATGTATAAAGATTGAATCTCGGAAAGAAAATGAGAGTTTTGAGTTTAACTTCTCCGGGTCACGTGTGAAGTCCCGAAGAGTGTTTTAATGACCAAAGAATGAATCTTTGAATGAAAATACCTCGATCGAGGTACCTATTATGTCACTAGACCATTTTAATGTACAAAGATTAAATCTTTGTTAAGAAATGAGAGTTTTGAGTTAAACTTATTCGAGAACACTTCGACGTGACGAAGAGTGTTTTAATGAGTAAGGATTGAATCCTTGAATGAAATTACCTCAATCAAGGTTCCTAATCTGTCACTAGACCTTTTTAATGTATAAAGATTGAATCTTTGAAAGAAAATGAGAGTTTTGAGTTTAACTTATTCGGGTTACGCATGAAGTCGCGAGGAGTGTTTTAATGAGTAACGATTGAATCTTTGAATGAAAATACATCAAATCAAGGTACCTATTACGCCACTAGACCATTTTAATGTATAAAGATCAAATTTTTGAAAGAACACGGGAGTTTTGGGTTAAACTTATTCGTGATCCCTTTGACGTCTCGAAGAGTGTTTTAATGAGTAAAGATTGAATCTTTGAATGAAATTATCTCAATCAAGGTACTTTTTATGTCACTAGATGATTTTAATTTATAAAGATTAAATCTTTCAACGAAAATGAGAGTTTCGAGTTAACTTTATTTGAGATCCCTTTGACGTCATGAAGAGTGTTTTAATGAGTAAAGACAAGATCATTGAATAAAATTAGCTTAATCAAGGTACCTACTAAGTCACTAGACCTTTTTTATGTATAGAGATGGAATCTTGGAAAGAAAATGAAAGTTTTGAGTTTAACTTATTCGAGTTACCTATGAAGTCGCGAAGGCCGTCTTAATGACTAAAGATTGAATGTTTGAATGAAAATACCTCAACAAAGGTGCTTATTATGTCACTGGACCATTTTAATGTATAAAGATTGAATCTTTGAAAGAAAATGAGAGTTTTGAGTTAAATTTATTCGAGTTCCCTTTGACGTCCCGAAGAGTGTTTTAATGAGTAAAGATTAAATCTTTGAATGAAAATACCTAAATCAAGGTACCTATTATGTCACTCGACCACTTTAACGTATATAGTTATATCTCTAAAAGAAAATTAGAGTTTTGAGTTAAACTTATTCGATATCCCATTGACGTCACGAAGAGTATTTTAATGACTAAAGATTGAATCTTTGAATGAAATTACCTCAAACAAGTTACCTATTAGGTCAGTAGACCTTTTTATTGTATAAAGATTGAATCTTTGAAAGAAAGTGAGAGTTTTGAGTTTAACTTATTCAAGTTACCTATGAAGTCGCAAAGAGTGTTTTAATGGCAAAAGATTGAATCTTTGAATAAAAATACCTCTATAAAGGTACCTATTATGTCATTAGACCTTTTTAAATTTCTAAAGATTGAATCTTTGAATGAAAATGAGAGTTTTGAGTCAAACTTATTCGAGATCCCTTTAACGTCCCGAAGAGTGTTTTAATGAGTAAAGATTGAATCTTTGAATGGAAATACCTCAATCAAGGTACCTACTATGTCAATAGACAATTTTAATGTATAAAGATTAAACCTTTGAAAGAAAATGAGAGTTTTGAGTTAAACTTACTCGAGATCCCTCTGACGTCACGAAGAGTGTTTTAATGAGCAAAGATTGAATCTTTAAAACAAATCACCTCAATCAAGGTACCGATTATGTCACTAGACCTTTTTAAGGTATAAAGATTGAATCTTGAAAGAGGATGAGAATTTTGAGTAAAACATATTCAAGTTCCCTTTGAGGACGCAAAGAGTGTTTTAATAAGTAAAGATTGAATCTTTGAATGAAAATACCTCAATCAAAGTACCTTTTATGTCACTAGACCATTTTAATGTATAAAGATAAAATCTTTGATAGAAAATAAGAGTTTTGAGTTAAACTTATTCGAGATTCTTTTGACGTCAAGGAGAGTGTTTTAATGAGTAAGGTTTAAATCTTTGAATGAAATTACCTGAATCGAGGTACCTATTATGTCACTAGACCTTTTTAACGTATAAAGATTGAATCTTTGAAAGAAAATGATAGTTTTGAGTTTTACTTATTTGAGTGACGTATGGAGTTGCGAAGAGTGCTTTAGTGATTAAAGATTGAATCTTCGAATGAAAATACCTCAATAAAGGTACCTATATGTCAGTAGACCTTATTAACGTATAAAAATTGAATCTTTGAAAGAAAATGAGAGTTTTCAGTTGAACTAATTCGAGTTCCCTTTGACGTCCCGAAGAGTGTTTTAATGATCAAAGATTGAATCTTTGATTGAAAATACCTCCATCAAGGTTCCTATTATTTCACTAGACCATTTCAATGTACAAGGGTTGAGTCTTTGAAAGAAAATGAGAGATTTGAGTTAAACTTGTTCGAGATCACTTCGACGTCACGAAGAGTGTTTTAACGAGTAAAGATTGAATCGTTGAATGAAATTACCTCAATCAAAGTATCTATTATGTCACGAGAACTTTTTAGTGTATCAAGATTGAATCTTTGTAAGAAAATGAGAGTTTTGAGTTTCACTTGTTCGAGTTACCTATGAAGTCGCGAAGGGTGTTTTTATAACTAAAGATTGAATCTTTGAATGAAAATGAGAGTTTCGAGAGAAACTTATTCGAGTTCCCTTTGACGTTCCGAAGAGTGTTTTAATGATCAAAGATTGAATCTTTGAATGAAAATACCTCAATCAAGGTACCTGTGATTTCACTAAACCATTTTAATGTGTAAAGATTGAATCTTTGAAAGAAAATGGGAGTTTTGAGTTAAACTTATTCGAGATCCCCTTGACATCACGAAGAGTGTTTTAATGAGAAAAGATTGAATCTTTGAATGAAATTACCTCAATCAGGGTACCTATTATGTCACTGGACCTTTTTAAATGTATAAAGGTCGAATCCTTTAAACAAAATGAGAGTTTTGAGTTAAATTTATTCGAGATCCCTTTGACGTCACGAAGAGTTTTTAATGAGTAAAGATTGAATGTTTGAATGAAATAACCTCAATCAAGATACCTATTTTGTCACTAGACCGTTTTAATGTATAAAGATTGAATCTCGAAAGAAAAATGAGAGTTTTGAGTTTAACTTCTCCGGTCACGTGTGAAGTCCCGAGAGTGTTTTAATGACCAAAGAATGAATCTTTGAATGAAAATACCTCGATCGAGGTACCTATTATGTCACTAGACCATTTAATGTACAAAGATTAAATCTTTGTTAAGAAATGAGAGTTTTGAGTTAAACTTATTCGAGAACACTTCGACGTGACGAAGAGTGGTTTTAATGAGTAAGGATTGAATCCTTGAATGAAATTACCTCAATCAAGGTTCCTAATCTCGTCACTAGACCTTTTTAATGTATAAAGATTGAATCTTTGAAAGAAAATGAGAGTTTTGAGTTTAACTTATTCGGGTTACGCATGAAGTCGCGAGGAGTGTTTTAATGAGTAACGATTGAATCTTTGAATGAAAATACATCAAATCAAGGTACCTATTACGCCACTAGACCATTTTAATGTATAAAGATCAAATTTTTGAAAGAACACGGGAGTTTTGGGTTAAACTTATTCGTGATCCCTTTGACGTCTCGAAGAGTGTTTTAATGAGTAAAGATTGAATCTTTGAATGAAATTATCTCAATCAAGGTACTTTTTATGTCACTAGATGATTTTAATTTATAAAGATTAAATCTTTCAACGAAAATGAGAGTTTCGAGTTAACTTTATTTGAGATCCTTTGACGTCATGAAGAGTGTTTTAATGGAGTAAAGACAAGATCATTGAATTAAATTAGCTTAATCAAGGTACCTACTAAGTCACTAGACCTTTTTTATGTATAGAGATGGAATCTTGGAAAGAAATGAAAGTTTTGAGTTTAACTTATTCGAGTTACCTATGAAGTCGCGAAGGCCGTCTTAATGACTAAAGATTGAATGTTTGAATGAAAATACCTCAACAAAGGTGCTTATTATGTCACTGGACCATTTTAATGTATAAGATTGAATCTTTGAAAGAAAATGAGAGTTTTGAGTTAAATTTTATTCGAGTTCCCTTTGACGTCCCGAAGAGTGTGTTAATGAGTAAAGATTAAATCTTTGAATGAAAATACCTAAATCAAGGTACCTATTATGTCACTCGACCACTTTAACGTATATAGTTATATCTCTAAAAGAAAATTAGAGTTTTGAGTTAAACTTATTCGATATCCCATTGACGTCACGAAGAGTATTTTAATGACTAAAGATTGAATCTTTGAATGAATTACCTCAAACAAGTTACCTATTAGGTCAGTAGACCTTTTTATTGTATAAAGATTGAATCTTTGAAAGAAAGTGAGAGTTTTGAGTTTAACTTATTCAAGTTACCTATGAAGTGCGCAAAGAGTGTTTTAATGGCAAAAGATGAATCTTTGAATAAAAATACCTCTATAAAGGTACCTATTATGTCATTAGACCTTTTAAATTTCTAAAGATTGAATCTTAGAATGAAAATGAGAGTTTTGAGTCAAACTTATTCGAGATAGATCCCTTTAACGTCCCGAAGAGTGTTTTAATGAGTAAAGATTGAATCTTTGAATGGAAATACCTCAATCAAGGTACCTACTATGTCAATAGACAATTTTAATGTATAAAGATTAAACCTTTGAAAGAAAATGAGAGTTTTGAGTTAAACTTACTCGAGATCCCTCTGACGTCACGAAGAGTGTTTTAATGAGCAAAGATTGAATCTTTGAAACAAATCACCTCAATCAAGGTACCGATTATGTCACTAGACCTTTTTAAGGTATAAAGATTGAATCTTGAAAGAGGATGAGAATTTTGAGTAAAACATATTCAAGTTCCCTTTGAGGACGCAAAGAGTGTTTTAATAAGTAAAGATTGAATCTTTGAATGAAAATACCTCAATCAAAGTACCTTTTATGTCAGTAGACCATTTTAATGTATAAAGATAAAATCTTTGATAGAAAATAAGAGTTTTGAGTTAAACTTATTCGAGATTCTTTTGACGTCACGGAGAGTGTTTTAATGAGTAAGGTTTAAATCTTTGAATGAAATTACCTGAATCGAGGTACCTATTATGTCACTAGACCTTTTTAACGTATAAAGATTGAATCTTTGAAAGAAAATGATAGTTTTGAGTTTTACTTATTTGAGTGACGTATGGAGTTGCGAAGAGTGCTTTAGTGATTAAAGATCGAATCTTCAAATGAAAATACCTCAATAAAGGTACCTATATGTCAGTAGACCTTATTAACGTATAAAAATTGAATCTTTGAAAGAAAATGAGAGTTTTCAGTTGAACTAATTCGAGTTCCCTTTGACGTCCCGAAGAGTGTTTTAATGATCAAAGATTGAATCTTTGATTGAAAATACCTCCATCAAGGTTCCTATTATTTCACTAGACCATTTCAATGTACAAGGGTTGAGTCTTTGAAAGAAAATGAGAGATTTGAGTTAAACTTGTTCGAGATCACTTCGACGTCACGAAGAGTGTTTTAACGAGTAAAGATTGAATCGTTGAATGAAATTACCTCAATCAAAGTACCTTTTATGTCACTGGACCATTTTAATGTATAAAGATAAAATCTTTGATAGAAAATAAGAGTTTTGAGTTAAACTTATTCGAGATTCTTTTGACGTCACGGAGAGTGTTTCAACGAGTAAGGTTTAAATCTTTGAATGAAATTACCTGAATCGAGGTACCTATTATGTCACTAGACCTTTTTAACGTATAAAGATTGAATCTTTGAAAGAAAATGATAGTTTTGAGTTTTACTTATTTGAGTGACGTATGGAGTTGCGAAGAGTGCTTTAGTGATTAAAGATCGAATCTTCGAATGAAAATACCTCAATAAAGGTACCTATATGTCAGTAGACCTTATTAACGTATAAAAATTGAATCTTTGAAAGAAAATGAGAGTTTTCAGTTGAACTAATTCGAGTTCCCTTTGACGTCCCGAAGAGTGTTTTAATGATCAAAGATTGAATCTTTGATTGAAAATACCTCCATCAAGGTTCCTATTATTTCACTAGACCATTTCAATGTACAAGGGTTGAGTCTTTGAAAGAAAATGAGAGATTTGAGTTAAACTTGTTCGAGATCACTTCGACGTCACGAAGAGTGTTTTAACGAGTAAAGATTGAATCGTTGAATGAAATTACCTCAATCAAAGTATCTATTATGTCACGAGAACTTTTTAGTGTATCAAGATTGAATCTTTGTAAGAAAATGAGAGTTTTGAGTTTCACTTGTTCGAGTTACCTATGAAGTCGCGAAGGGTGTTTTTATAACTAAAGATTGAATCTTTGAATGAAAATGAGAGTTTCGAGAGAAACTTATTCGAGTTCCCTTTGACGTTCCGAAGAGTGTTTTAATGATCAAAGATTGAATCTTTGAATGAAAATACCTCAATCAAGGTACCTGTGATTTCACTAAACCATTTTAATGTGTAAAGATTGAATCTTTGAAAGAAAATGGGAGTTTTGAGTTAAACTTATTCGAGATCCCCTTGACATCACGAAGAGTGTTTTAATGAGAAAAGATTGAATCTTTGAATGAAATTACCTCAATCAGGGTACCTATTATGTCACTGGACCTTTTTAAATGTATAAAGGTCGAATCCTTTAAACAAATTGAGAGTTTTGAGTTAAATTTATTCGAGATCCCTTTGACGTCACGAAGAGTTTTTAATGAGTAAAGATTGAATGTTTGAATGAAATAACCTCAATCAAGATACCTATTTTGTCACTAGACCGTTTTAATGTATAAAGATTGAATCTCGGAAAGAAAATGAGAGTTTTGAGTTTAACTTCTCCGGGTCACGTGTGAAGTCCCGAAGAGTGTTTTAATGACCAAAGAATGAATCTTTGAATGAAAATACCTCGATCGAGGTACCTATTATGTCACTAGACCATTTTAATGTACAAAGATTAAATCTTTGTTAAGAAATGAGAGTTTTGAGTTAAACTTATTCGAGAACACTTCGACGTGACGAAGAGTGTTTTAATGAGTAAG
Organism: Cornus florida; assembly: GCF_030987335.1. Taxonomy (NCBI): domain Eukaryota; kingdom Viridiplantae; phylum Streptophyta; class Magnoliopsida; order Cornales; family Cornaceae; genus Cornus; species Cornus florida. The sequence continues at coordinate 499,759 of NW_026775804.1, read as the reverse complement.
GATTGAATCCTTGAATGAAATTACCTCAATCAAGGTTCCTAATCTGTCACTAGACCTTTTTAATGTATAAAGATTGAATCTTTGAAAGAAAATGAGAGTTTTGAGTTTAACTTATTCGGGTTACGCATGAAGTCGCGAGGAGTGTTTTAATGAGTAACGATTGAATCTTTGAATGAAAATACATCAAATCAAGGTACCTATTACGCCACTAGACCATTTTAATGTATAAAGATCAAATTTTTGAAAGAACACGGGAGTTTTGGGTTAAACTTATTCGTGATCCCTTTGACGTCTCGAAGAGTGTTTTAATGAGTAAAGATTGAATCTTTGAATGAAATTATCTCAATCAAGGTACTTTTTATGTCACTAGATGATTTTAATTTATAAAGATTAAATCTTTCAACGAAAATGAGAGTTTCGAGTTAACTTTATTTGAGATCCCTTTGACGTCATGAAGAGTGTTTTAATGAGTAAAGACAAGATCATTGAATAAAATTAGCTTAATCAAGGTACCTACTAAGTCACTAGACCTTTTTTATGTATAGAGATGGAATCTTGGAAAGAAAATGAAAGTTTTGAGTTTAACTTATTCGAGTTACCTATGAAGTCGCGAAGGCCGTCTTAATGACTAAAGATTGAATGTTTGAATGAAAATACCTCAACAAAGGTGCTTATTATGTCACTGGACCATTTTAATGTATAAAGATTGAATCTTTGAAAGAAAATGAGAGTTTTGAGTTAAATTTATTCGAGTTCCCTTTGACGTCCCGAAGAGTGTTTTAATGAGTAAAGATTAAATCTTTGAATGAAAATACCTAAATCAAGGTACCTATTATGTCACTCGACCACTTTAACGTATATAGTTATATCTCTAAAAGAAAATTAGAGTTTTGAGTTAAACTTATTCGATATCCCATTGACGTCACGAAGAGTATTTTAATGACTAAAGATTGAATCTTTGAATGAAATTACCTCAAACAAGTTACCTATTAGGTCAGTAGACCTTTTTATTGTATAAAGATTGAATCTTTGAAAGAAAGTGAGAGTTTTGAGTTTAACTTATTCAAGTTACCTATGAAGTCGCAAAGAGTGTTTTAATGGCAAAAGATTGAATCTTTGAATAAAAATACCTCTATAAAGGTACCTATTATGTCATTAGACCTTTTTAAATTTCTAAAGATTGAATCTTTGAATGAAAATGAGAGTTTTGAGTCAAACTTATTCGAGATCCCTTTAACGTCCCGAAGAGTGTTTTAATGAGTAAAGATTGAATCTTTGAATGGAAATACCTCAATCAAGGTACCTACTATGTCAATAGACAATTTTAATGTATAAAGATTAAACCTTTGAAAGAAAATGAGAGTTTTGAGTTAAACTTACTCGAGATCCCTCTGACGTCACGAAGAGTGTTTTAATGAGCAAAGATTGAATCTTTGAAACAAATCACCTCAATCAAGGTACCGATTATGTCACTAGACCTTTTTAAGGTATAAAGATTGAATCTTGAAAGAGGATGAGAATTTTGAGTAAAACATATTCAAGTTCCCTTTGAGGACGCAAAGAGTGTTTTAATAAGTAAAGATTGAATCTTTGAATGAAAATACCTCAATCAAAGTACCTTTTATGTCAGTAGACCATTTTAATGTATAAAGATAAAATCTTTGATAGAAAATAAGAGTTTTGAGTTAAACTTATTCGAGATTCTTTTGACGTCACGGAGAGTGTTTTAATGAGTAAGGTTTAAATCTTTGAATGAAATTACCTGAATCGAGGTACCTATTATGTCACTAGACCTTTTTAACGTATAAAGATTGAATCTTTGAAAGAAAATGATAGTTTTGAGTTTTACTTATTTGAGTGACGTATGGAGTTGCGAAGAGTGCTTTAGTGATTAAAGATCGAATCTTCAAATGAAAATACCTCAATAAAGGTACCTATATGTCAGTAGACCTTATTAACGTATAAAAATTGAATCTTTGAAAGAAAATGAGAGTTTTCAGTTGAACTAATTCGAGTTCCCTTTGACGTCCCGAAGAGTGTTTTAATGATCAAAGATTGAATCTTTGATTGAAAATACCTCCATCAAGGTTCCTATTATTTCACTAGACCATTTCAATGTACAAGGGTTGAGTCTTTGAAAGAAAATGAGAGATTTGAGTTAAACTTGTTCGAGATCACTTCGACGTCACGAAGAGTGTTTTAACGAGTAAAGATTGAATCGTTGAATGAAATTACCTCAATCAAAGTACCTTTTATGTCACTGGACCATTTTAATGTATAAAGATAAAATCTTTGATAGAAAATAAGAGTTTTGAGTTAAACTTATTCGAGATTCTTTTGACGTCACGGAGAGTGTTTCAACGAGTAAGGTTTAAATCTTTGAATGAAATTACCTGAATCGAGGTACCTATTATGTCACTAGACCTTTTTAACGTATAAAGATTGAATCTTTGAAAGAAAATGATAGTTTTGAGTTTTACTTATTTGAGTGACGTATGGAGTTGCGAAGAGTGCTTTAGTGATTAAAGATCGAATCTTCGAATGAAAATACCTCAATAAAGGTACCTATATGTCAGTAGACCTTATTAACGTATAAAAATTGAATCTTTGAAAGAAAATGAGAGTTTTCAGTTGAACTAATTCGAGTTCCCTTTGACGTCCCGAAGAGTGTTTTAATGATCAAAGATTGAATCTTTGATTGAAAATACCTCCATCAAGGTTCCTATTATTTCACTAGACCATTTCAATGTACAAGGGTTGAGTCTTTGAAAGAAAATGAGAGATTTGAGTTAAACTTGTTCGAGATCACTTCGACGTCACGAAGAGTGTTTTAACGAGTAAAGATTGAATCGTTGAATGAAATTACCTCAATCAAAGTATCTATTATGTCACGAGAACTTTTTAGTGTATCAAGATTGAATCTTTGTAAGAAAATGAGAGTTTTGAGTTTCACTTGTTCGAGTTACCTATGAAGTCGCGAAGGGTGTTTTTATAACTAAAGATTGAATCTTTGAATGAAAATGAGAGTTTCGAGAGAAACTTATTCGAGTTCCCTTTGACGTTCCGAAGAGTGTTTTAATGATCAAAGATTGAATCTTTGAATGAAAATACCTCAATCAAGGTACCTGTGATTTCACTAAACCATTTTAATGTGTAAAGATTGAATCTTTGAAAGAAAATGGGAGTTTTGAGTTAAACTTATTCGAGATCCCCTTGACATCACGAAGAGTGTTTTAATGAGAAAAGATTGAATCTTTGAATGAAATTACCTCAATCAGGGTACCTATTATGTCACTGGACCTTTTTAAATGTATAAAGGTCGAATCCTTTAAACAAATTGAGAGTTTTGAGTTAAATTTATTCGAGATCCCTTTGACGTCACGAAGAGTTTTTAATGAGTAAAGATTGAATGTTTGAATGAAATAACCTCAATCAAGATACCTATTTTGTCACTAGACCGTTTTAATGTATAAAGATTGAATCTCGGAAAGAAAATGAGAGTTTTGAGTTTAACTTCTCCGGGTCACGTGTGAAGTCCCGAAGAGTGTTTTAATGACCAAAGAATGAATCTTTGAATGAAAATACCTCGATCGAGGTACCTATTATGTCACTAGACCATTTTAATGTACAAAGATTAAATCTTTGTTAAGAAATGAGAGTTTTGAGTTAAACTTATTCGAGAACACTTCGACGTGACGAAGAGTGTTTTAATGAGTAAGGATTGAATCCTTGAATGAAATTACCTCAATCAAGGTTCCTAATCTGTCACTAGACCTTTTTAATGTATAAAGATTGAATCTTTGAAAGAAAATGAGAGTTTTGAGTTTAACTTATTCGGGTTACGCATGAAGTCGCGAGGAGTGTTTTAATGAGTAACGATTGAATCTTTGAATGAAAATACATCAAATCAAGGTACCTATTACGCCACTAGACCATTTTAATGTATAAAGATCAAATTTTTGAAAGAACACGGGAGTTTTGGGTTAAACTTATTCGTGATCCCTTTGACGTCTCGAAGAGTGTTTTAATGAGTAAAGATTGAATCTTTGAATGAAATTATCTCAATCAAGGTACTTTTTATGTCACTAGATGATTTTAATTTATAAAGATTAAATCTTTCCACGAAAATGAGAGTTTCGAGTTAACTTTATTTGAGATCCCTTTGACGTCATGAAGAGTGTTTTAATGAGTAAAGACAAGATCATTGAATAAAATTAGCTTAATCAAGGTACCTACTAAGTCACTAGACCTTTTTTATGTATAGAGATGGAATCTTGGAAAGAAAATGAAAGTTTTGAGTTTAACTTATTCGAGTTACCTATGAAGTCGCGAAGGCCGTCTTAATGACTAAAGATTGAATGTTTGAATGAAAATACCTCAACAAAGGTGCTTATTATGTCACTGGACCATTTTAATGTATAAAGATTGAATCTTTGAAAGAAAATGAGAGTTTTGAGTTAAATTTATTCGAGTTCCCTTTGACGTCCCGAAGAGTGTTTTAATGAGTAAAGATTAAATCTTTGAATGAAAATACCTAAATCAAGGTACCTATTATGTCACTCGACCACTTTAACGTATATAGTTATATCTCTAAAAGAAAATTAGAGTTTTGAGTTAAACTTATTCGATATCCCATTGACGTCACGAAGAGTATTTTAATGACTAAAGATTGAATCTTTGAATGAAATTACCTCAAACAAGTTACCTATTAGGTCAGTAGACCTTTTTATTGTATAAAGATTGAATCTTTGAAAGAAAGTGAGAGTTTTGAGTTTAACTTATTCAAGTTACCTATGAAGTCGCAAAGAGTGTTTTAATGGCAAAAGATTGAATCTTTGAATAAAAATACCTCTATAAAGGTACCTATTATGTCATTAGACCTTTTTAAATTTCTAAAGATTGAATCTTTGAATGAAAATGAGAGTTTTGAGTCAAACTTATTCGAGATCCCTTTAACGTCCCGAAGAGTGTTTTAATGAGTAAAGATTGAATCTTTGAATGGAAATACCTCAATCAAGGTACCTACTATGTCAATAGACAATTTTAATGTATAAAGATTAAACCTTTGAAAGAAAATGAGAGTTTTGAGTTAAACTTACTCGAGATCCCTCTGACGTCACGAAGAGTGTTTTAATGAGCAAAGATTGAATCTTTGAAACAAATCACCTCAATCAAGGTACCGATTATGTCACTAGACCTTTTTAAGGTATAAAGATTGAATCTTGAAAGAGGATGAGAATTTTGAGTAAAACATATTCAAGTTCCCTTTGAGGACGCAAAGAGTGTTTTAATAAGTAAAGATTGAATCTTTGAATGAAAATACCTCAATCAAAGTACCTTTTATGTCAGTAGACCATTTTAATGTATAAAGATAAAATCTTTGATAGAAAATAAGAGTTTTGAGTTAAACTTATTCGAGATTCTTTTGACGTCACGGAGAGTGTTTTAATGAGTAAGGTTTAAATCTTTGAATGAAATTACCTGAATCGAGGTACCTATTATGTCACTAGACCTTTTTAACGTATAAAGATTGAATCTTTGAAAGAAAATGATAGTTTTGAGTTTTACTTATTTGAGTGACGTATGGAGTTGCGAAGAGTGCTTTAGTGATTAAAGATCGAATCTTCAAATGAAAATACCTCAATAAAGGTACCTATATGTCAGTAGACCTTATTAACGTATAAAAATTGAATCTTTGAAAGAAAATGAGAGTTTTCAGTTGAACTAATTCGAGTTCCCTTTGACGTCCCGAAGAGTGTTTTAATGATCAAAGATTGAATCTTTGATTGAAAATACCTCCATCAAGGTTCCTATTATTTCACTAGACCATTTCAATGTACAAGGGTTGAGTCTTTGAAAGAAAATGAGAGATTTGAGTTAAACTTGTTCGAGATCACTTCGACGTCACGAAGAGTGTTTTAACGAGTAAAGATTGAATCGTTGAATGAAATTACCTCAATCAAAGTACCTTTTATGTCACTGGACCATTTTAATGTATAAAGATAAAATCTTTGATAGAAAATAAGAGTTTTGAGTTAAACTTATTCGAGATTCTTTTGACGTCACGGAGAGTGTTTCAACGAGTAAGGTTTAAATCTTTGAATGAAATTACCTGAATCGAGGTACCTATTATGTCACTAGACCTTTTTAACGTATAAAGATTGAATCTTTGAAAGAAAATGATAGTTTTGAGTTTTACTTATTTGAGTGACGTATGGAGTTGCGAAGAGTGCTTTAGTGATTAAAGATCGAATCTTCGAATGAAAATACCTCAATAAAGGTACCTATATGTCAGTAGACCTTATTAACGTATAAAAATTGAATCTTTGAAAGAAAATGAGAGTTTTCAGTTGAACTAATTCGAGTTCCCTTTGACGTCCCGAAGAGTGTTTTAATGATCAAAGATTGAATCTTTGATTGAAAATACCTCCATCAAGGTTCCTATTATTTCACTAGACCATTTCAATGTACAAGGGTTGAGTCTTTGAAAGAAAATGAGAGATTTGAGTTAAACTTGTTCGAGATCACTTCGACGTCACGAAGAGTGTTTTAACGAGTAAAGATTGAATCGTTGAATGAAATTACCTCAATCAAAGTATCTATTATGTCACGAGAACTTTTTAGTGTATCAAGATTGAATCTTTGTAAGAAAATGAGAGTTTTGAGTTTCACTTGTTCGAGTTACCTATGAAGTCGCGAAGGGTGTTTTTATAACTAAAGATTGAATCTTTGAATGAAAATGAGAGTTTCGAGAGAAACTTATTCGAGTTCCCTTTGACGTTCCGAAGAGTGTTTTAATGATCAAAGATTGAATCTTTGAATGAAAATACCTCAATCAAGGTACCTGTGATTTCACTAAACCATTTTAATGTGTAAAGATTGAATCTTTGAAAGAAAATGGGAGTTTTGAGTTAAACTTATTCGAGATCCCCTTGACATCACGAAGAGTGTTTTAATGAGAAAAGATTGAATCTTTGAATGAAATTACCTCAATCAGGGTACCTATTATGTCACTGGACCTTTTTAAATGTATAAAGGTCGAATCCTTTAAACAAATTGAGAGTTTTGAGTTAAATTTATTCGAGATCCCTTTGACGTCACGAAGAGTTTTTAATGAGTAAAGATTGAATGTTTGAATGAAATAACCTCAATCAAGATACCTATTTTGTCACTAGACCGTTTTAATGTATAAAGATTGAATCTCGGAAAGAAAATGAGAGTTTTGAGTTTAACTTCTCCGGGTCACGTGTGAAGTCCCGAAGAGTGTTTTAATGACCAAAGAATGAATCTTTGAATGAAAATACCTCGATCGAGGTACCTATTATGTCACTAGACCATTTTAATGTACAAAGATTAAATCTTTGTTAAGAAATGAGAGTTTTGAGTTAAACTTATTCGAGAACACTTCGACGTGACGAAGAGTGTTTTAATGAGTAAGGATTGAATCCTTGAATGAAATTACCTTAATCAAGGTTCCTAATCTGTCACTAGACCTTTTTAATGTATAAAGATTGAATCTTTGAAAGAAAATGAGAGTTTTGAGTTTAACTTATTCGGGTTACGCATGAAGTCGCGAGGAGTGTTTTAATGAGTAACGATTGAATCTTTGAATGAAAATACATCAAATCAAGGTACCTATTACGCCACTAGACCATTTTAATGTATAAAGATCAAATTTTTGAAAGAACACGGGAGTTTTGGGTTAAACTTATTCGTGATCCCTTTGACGTCTCGAAGAGTGTTTTAATGAGTAAAGATTGAATCTTTGAATGAAATTATCTCAATCAAGGTACTTTTTATGTCACTAGATGATTTTAATTTATAAAGATTAAATCTTTCCACGAAAATGAGAGTTTCGAGTTAACTTTATTTGAGATCCCTTTGACGTCATGAAGAGTGTTTTAATGAGTAAAGACAAGATCATTGAATAAAATTAGCTTAATCAAGGTACCTACTAAGTCACTAGACCTTTTTTATGTATAGAGATGGAATCTTGGAAAGAAAATGAAAGTTTTGAGTTTAACTTATTCGAGTTACCTATGAAGTCGCGAAGGCCGTCTTAATGACTAAAGATTGAATGTTTGAATGAAAATACCTCAACAAAGGTGCTTATTATGTCACTGGACCATTTTAATGTATAAAGATTGAATCTTTGAAAGAAAATGAGAGTTTTGAGTTAAATTTATTCGAGTTCCCTTTGACGTCCCGAAGAGTGTTTTAATGAGTAAAGATTAAATCTTTGAATGAAAATACCTAAATCAAGGTACCTATTATGTCACTCGACCACTTTAACGTATATAGTTATATCTCTAAAAGAAAATTAGAGTTTTGAGTTAAACTTATTCGATATCCCATTGACGTCACGAAGAGTATTTTAATGACTAAAGATTGAATCTTTGAATGAAATTACCTCAAACAAGTTACCTATTAGGTCAGTAGACCTTTTTATTGTATAAAGATTGAATCTTTGAAAGAAAGTGAGAGTTTTGAGTTTAACTTATTCAAGTTACCTATGAAGTCGCAAAGAGTGTTTTAATGGCAAAAGATTGAATCTTTGAATAAAAATACCTCTATAAAGGTACCTATTATGTCATTAGACCTTTTTAAATTTCTAAAGATTGAATCTTTGAATGAAAATGAGAGTTTTGAGTCAAACTTATTCGAGATCCCTTCAACGTCCCGAAGAGTGTTTTAATGAGTAAAGATTGAATCTTTGAATGGAAATACCTCAATCAAGGTACCTACTATGTCAATAGATAATTTTAATGTATAAAGATTAAACCTTTGAAAGAAAATGAGAGTTTTGAGTTAAACTTACTTGAGATCCCTCTGACGTCACGAAGAGTGTTTTAATGAGCAAAGATTGAATCTTTGAAACAAATCACCTCAATCAAGGTACCGATTATGTCACTAGACCTTTTTAAGGTATAAAGATTGAATCTTGAAAGAGGATGAGAATTTTGAGTAAAACATATTCAAGTTCCCTTTGAGGACGCAAAGAGTGTTTTAATAAGTAAAGATTGAATCTTTGAATGAAAATACCTCAATCAAAGTACCTTTTATGTCACTAGACCATTTTAATGTATAAAGATAAAATCTTTGATAGAAAATAAGAGTTTTGAGTTAAACTTATTCGAGATTCTTTTGACGTCACGGAGAGTGTTTTAATGAGTAAGGTTTAAATCTTTGAATGAAATTACCTGAATCGAGGTACCTATTATGTCACTAGACCTTTTTAACGTATAAAGATTGAATCTTTGAAAGAAAATGATAGTTTTGAGTTTTACTTATTTGAGTGACGTATGGAGTTGTGAAGAGTGCTTTAGTGATTAAAGATCGAATCTTCGAATGAAAATACCTCAATAAAGGTACCTATATGTCAGTAGACCTTATTAACGTATAAAAATTGAATCTTTGAAAGAAAATGAGAGTTTTCAGTTGAACTAATTCGAGTTCCCTTTGACGTCCCGAAGAGTGTTTTAATGATCAAAGATTGAATCTTTGATTGAAAATACCTCCATCAAGGTTCCTATTATTTCACTAGACCATTTCAATGTACAAGGGTTGAGTCTTTGAAAGAAAATGAGAGATTTGAGTTAAACTTGTTCGAGATCACTTCGACGTCACGAAGAGTGTTTTAACGAGTAAAGATTGAATCGTTGAATGAAATTACCTCAATCAAAGTATCTATTATGTCACGAGAACTTTTTAGTGTATCAAGATTGAATCTTTGTAAGAAAATGAGAGTTTTGAGTTTCACTTGTTCGAGTTACCTATGAAGTCGCGAAGGGTGTTTTTATAACTAAAGATTGAATCTTTGAATGAAAATGAGAGTTTCGAGAGAAACTTATTCGAGTTCCCTTTGACGTTCCGAAGAGTGTTTTAATGATCAAAGATTGAATCTTTGAATGAAAATACCTCAATCAAGGTACCTGTGATTTCACTAAACCATTTTAATGTGTAAAGATTGAATCTTTGAAAGAAAATGGGAGTTTTGAGTTAAACTTATTCGAGATCCCCTTGACATCACGAAGAGTGTTTTAATGAGAAAAGATTGAATCTTTGAATGAAATTACCTCAATCAGGGTACCTATTATGTCACTGGACCTTTTTAAATGTATAAAGGTCGAATCCTTTAAACAAAATGAGAGTTTTGAGTTAAATTTATTCGAGATCCCTTTGACGTCACGAAGAGTTTTTAATGAGTAAAGATTGAATGTTTGAATGAAATAACCTCAATCAAGATACCTATTTTGTCACTAGACCGTTTTAATGTATAAAGATTGAATCTCTGAAAGAAAATGAGAGTTTTGAGTTTAACTTCTCCGGGTCACGTGTGAAGTCCCGAAGAGTGTTTTAATGACCAAAGAATGAATCTTTGAATGAAAATACCTCGATCGAGGTACCTATTATGTCACTAGACCATTTTAATGTACAAAGATTAAATCTTTGTTAAGAAATGAGAGTTTTGAGTTAACCTTATTCGAGAACACTTCGACGTGACGAAGAGTGTTTTAATGAGTAAGGATTGAATCCTTGAATGAAATTACCTCAATCAAGGTTCCTAATCTGTCACTAGACCTTTTTAATGTATAAAGATTGAATCTTTGAAAGAAAATGAGAGTTTTGAGTTTAACTTATTCGGGTTACGCATGAAGTCGCGAGGAGTGTTTTAATGAGTAACGATTGAATCTTTGAATGAAAATACATCAAATCAAGGTACCTATTACGCCACTAGACCATTTTAATGTATAAAGATCAAATTTTTGAAAGAACACGGGAGTTTTGGGTTAAACTTATTCGTGATCCCTTTGACGTCTCGAAGAGTGTTTTAATGAGTAAAGATTGAATCTTTGAATGAAATTATCTCAATCAAGGTACTTTTTATGTCACTAGATGATTTTAATTTATAAAGATTAAATCTTTCAACGAAAATGAGAGTTTCGAGTTAACTTTATTTGAGATCCCTTTGACGTCATGAAGAGTGTTTTAATGAGTAAAGACAAGATCATTGAATAAAATTAGCTTAATCAAGGTACCTACTAAGTCACTAGACCTTTTTAATGTATAGAGATGGAATCTTTGAAAGAAAATGAAAGTTTTGAGTTTAACTTATTCGAGTTACCTATGAAGTCGCGAAGGCCGTCTTAATGACTAAAGATTGAATGTTTGAATGAAAATACCTCAACAAAGGTGCTTATTGTGTCACTGGACCATTTTAATGTATAAAGATTGAATCTTTGAAAGAAAATGAGAGTTTTGAGTTAAATTTATTCGAGTTCCCTTTGACGTCCCGAAGAGTGTTTTAATGAGTAAAGATTAAATCTTTGAATGAAAATACCTAAATCAAGGTACCTATTATGTCACTCGACCACTTTAACGTATATAGTTATATCTCTAAAAGAAAATTAGAGTTTTGAGTTAAACTTATTCGATATCCCATTGACGTCATGAAGAGTATTTTAATGACTAAAGATTGAATCTTTGAATGAAATTACCTCAAACAAGTTACCTATTAGGTCAGTAGACCTTTTTATTGTATAAAGATTGAATCTTTGAAAGAAAGTGAGAGTTTTGAGTTTAACTTATTCAAGTTACCTATGAAGTCGCAAAGAGTGTTTTAATGGCAAAAGATTGAATCTTTGAATAAAAATACCTCTATAAAGGTACCTATTATGTCATTAGACCTTTTTAAATTTCTAAAGATTGAATCTTTGAATGAAAATGAGAGTTTTGAGTCAAACTTATTCGAGATCCCTTCAACGTCCCGAAGAGTGTTTTAATGAGTAAAGATTGAATCTTTGAATGGAAATACCTCAATCAAGGTACCTACTATGTCAATAGACAATTTTAATGTATAAAGATTAAACCTTTGAAAGAAAATGAGAGTTTTGAGTTAAACTTACTCGAGATCCCTCTGACGTCACGAAGAGTGTTTTAATGAGCAAAGATTGAATCTTTGAAACAAATCACCTCAATCAAGGTACCGATTATGTCACTAGACCTTTTTAAGGTATAAAGATTGAATCTTGAAAGAGGATGAGAATTTTGAGTAAAACATATTCAAGTTCCCTTTGAGGACGCAAAGAGTGTTTTAATAAGTAAAGATTGAATCTTTGAATGAAAATACCTCAATCAAAGTACCTTTTATGTCAGTAGACCATTTTAATGTATAAAGATAAAATCTTTGATAGAAAATAAGAGTTTTGAGTTAAACTTATTCGAGATTCTTTTGACGTCACGGAGAGTGTTTTAATGAGTAAGGTTTAAATCTTTGAATGAAATTACCTGAATCGAGGTACCTATTATGTCACTAGACCTTTTTAACGTATAAAGATTGAATCTTTGAAAGAAAATGATAGTTTTGAGTTTTACTTATTTGAGTGACGTATGGAGTTGCGAAGAGTGCTTTAGTGATTAAAGATCGAATCTTCGAATGAAAATACCTCAATAAAGGTACCTATATGTCAGTAGACCTTATTAACGTATAAAAATTGAATCTTTGAAAGAAAATGAGAGTTTTCAGTTGAACTAATTCGAGTTCCCTTTGACGTCCCGAAGAGTGTTTTAATGATCAAAGATTGAATCTTTGATTGAAAATACCTCCATCAAGGTTCCTATTATTTCACTAGACCATTTCAATGTACAAGGGTTGAGTCTTTGAAAGAAAATGAGAGATTTGAGTTAAACTTGTTCGAGATCACTTCGACGTCACGAAGAGTGTTTTAACGAGTAAAGATTGAATCGTTGAATGAAATTACCTCAATCAAAGTATCTATTATGTCACGAGAACTTTTTAGTGTATCAAGATTGAATCTTTGTAAGAAAATGAGAGTTTTGAGTTTCACTTGTTCGAGTTACCTATGAAGTCGCGAAGGGTGTTTTTATAACTAAAGATTGAATCTTTGAATGAAAATGAGAGTTTCGAGAGAAACTTATTCGAGTTCCCTTTGACGTTCCGAAGAGTGTTTTAATGATCAAAGATTGAATCTTTGAATGAAAATACCTCAATCAAGGTACCTGTGATTTCACTAAACCATTTTAATGTGTAAAGATTGAATCTTTGAAAGAAAATGGGAGTTTTGAGTTAAACTTATTCGAGATCCCCTTGACATCACGAAGAGTGTTTTAATGAGAAAAGATTGAATCTTTGAATGAAATTACCTCAATCAGGGTACCTATTATGTCACTGGACCTTTTTAAATGTATAAAGGTCGAATCCTTTAAACAAAATGAGAGTTTTGAGTTAAATTTATTCGAGATCCCTTTGACGTCACGAAGAGTTTTTAATGAGTAAAGATTGAATGTTTGAATGAAATAACCTCAATCAAGATACCTATTTTGTCACTAGACCGTTTTAATGTATAAAGATTGAATCTCTGAAAGAAAATGAGAGTTTTGAGTTTAACTTCTCCGGGTCACGTGTGAAGTCCCGAAGAGTGTTTTAATGACCAAAGAATGAATCTTTGAATGAAAATACCTCGATCGAGGTACCTATTATGTCACTAGACCATTTTAATGTACAAAGATTAAATCTTTGTTAAGAAATGAGAGTTTTGAGTTAACCTTATTCGAGAACACTTCGACGTGACGAAGAGTGTTTTAATGAGTAAGGATTGAATCCTTGAATGAAATTACCTCAATCAAGGTTCCTAATCTGTCACTAGACCTTTTTAATGTATAAAGATTGAATCTTTGAAAGAAAATGAGAGTTTTGAGTTTAACTTATTCGGGTTACGCATGAAGTCGCGAGGAGTGTTTTAATGAGTAACGATTGAATCTTTGAATGAAAATACATCAAATCAAGGTACCTATTACGCCACTAGACCATTTTAATGTATAAAGATCAAATTTTTGAAAGAACACGGGAGTTTTGGGTTAAACTTATTCGTGATCCCTTTGACGTCTCGAAGAGTGTTTTAATGAGTAAAGATTGAATCTTTGAATGAAATTATCTCAATCAAGGTACTTTTTATGTCACTAGATGATTTTAATTTATAAAGATTAAATCTTTCAACGAAAATGAGAGTTTTGAGTTAACTTTATTTGAGATCCCTTTGACGTCATGAAGAGTGTTTTAATGAGTAAAGACAAGATCATTGAATAAAATTAGCTTAATCAAGGTGCCTACTAAGTCACTAGACCTTTTTAATGTATAGAGATGGAATCTTTGAAAGAAAATGAAAGTTTTGAGTTTAACTTATTCGAGTTACCTATGAAGTCGCGAAGGCCGTCTTAATGACTAAAGATTGAATGTTTGAATGAAAATACCTCAACAAAGGTGCTTATTGTGTCACTGGACCATTTTAATGTATAAAGATTGAATCTTTGAAAGAAAATGAGAGTTTTGAGTTAAATTTATTCGAGTTCCCTTTGACGTCCCGAAGAGTGTTTTAATGAGTAAAGATTAAATCTTTGAATGAAAATACCTAAATCAAGGTACCTATTATGTCACTCGACCACTTTAACGTATATAGTTATATCTCTAAAAGAAAATTAGAGTTTTGAGTTAAACTTATTCGATATCCCATTGACGTCATGAAGAGTATTTTAATGACTAAAGATTGAATCTTTGAATGAAATTACCTCAAACAAGTTACCTATTAGGTCAGTAGACCTTTTTATTGTATAAAGATTGAATCTTTGAAAGAAAGTGAGAGTTTTGAGTTTAACTTATTCAAGTTACCTATGAAGTCGCAAAGAGTGTTTTAATGGCAAAAGATTGAATCTTTGAATAAAAATACCTCTATAAAGGTACCTATTATGTCATTAGACCTTTTTAAATTTCTAAAGATTGAATCTTTGAATGAAAATGAGAGTTTTGAGTCAAACTTATTCGAGATCCCTTCAACGTCCCGAAGAGTGTTTTAATGAGTAAAGATTGAATCTTTGAATGGAAATACCTCAATCAAGGTACCTACTATGTCAATAGACAATTTTAATGTATAAAGATTAAACCTTTGAAAGAAAATGAGAGTTTTGAGTTAAACTTACTCGAGATCCCTCTGACGTCACGAAGAGTGTTTTAATGAGCAAAGATTGAATCTTTGAAACAAATCACCTCAATCAAGGTACCGATTATGTCACTAGACCTTTTTAAGGTATAAAGATTGAATCTTGAAAGAGGATGAGAATTTTGAGTAAAACATATTCAAGTTCCCTTTGAGGACGCAAAGAGTGTTTTAATAAGTAAAGATTGAATCTTTGAATGAAAATACCTCAATCAAAGTACCTTTTATGTCAGTAGACCATTTTAATGTATAAAGATAAAATCTTTGATAGAAAATAAGAGTTTTGAGTTAAACTTATTCGAGATTCTTTTGACGTCACGGAGAGTGTTTTAATGAGTAAGGTTTAAATCTTTGAATGAAATTACCTGAATCGAGGTACCTATTATGTCACTAGACCTTTTTAACGTATAAAGATTGAATCTTTGAAAGAAAATGATAGTTTTGAGTTTTACTTATTTGAGTGACGTATGGAGTTGCGAAGAGTGCTTTAGTGATTAAAGATCGAATCTTCGAATGAAAATACCTCAATAAAGGTACCTATATGTCAGTAGACCTTATTAACGTATAAAAATTGAATCTTTGAAAGAAAATGAGAGTTTTCAGTTGAACTAATTCGAGTTCCCTTTGACGTCCCGAAGAGTGTTTTAATGATCAAAGATTGAATCTTTGATTGAAAATACCTCCATCAAGGTTCCTATTATTTCACTAGACCATTTCAATGTACAAGGGTTGAGTCTTTGAAAGAAAATGAGAGATTTGAGTTAAACTTGTTCGAGATCACTTCGACGTCACGAAGAGTGTTTTAACGAGTAAAGATTGAATCGTTGAATGAAATTACCTCAATCAAAGTATCTATTATGTCACGAGAACTTTTTAGTGTATCAAGATTGAATCTTTGTAAGAAAATGAGAGTTTTGAGTTTCACTTGTTCGAGTTACCTATGAAGTCGCGAAGGGTGTTTTTATAACTAAAGATTGAATCTTTGAATGAAAATGAGAGTTTTGAGAGAAACTTATTCGAGTTCCCTTTAACGTTCCGAAGAGTGTTTTAATGATCAAAGATTGAATCTTTGAATGAAAATACCTCAATCAAGGTACCTGTGATTTCACTAAATCATTTTAATGTGTAAAGATTTAATCTTTGAAAGAAAATGGGAGTTTTGAGTTAAACTTATTCGAGATCCCCTTGACATCACGAAGAGTGTTTTAATGAGAAAAGATTGAATCTTTGAATGAAATTACCTCAATCAGGGTACCTATTATGTCACTGGACCTTTTTAAATGTATAAAGGTCGAATCCTTTAAACAAAATGAGAGTTTTGAGTTAAATTTATTCGAGATCCCTTTGACGTCACGAAGAGTTTTTAATGAGTAAAGATTGAATGTTTGAATGAAATAACCTCAATCAAGATACCTATTTTGTCACTAGACCGTTTTAATGTATAAAGATTGAATCTCTGAAAGAAAATGAGAGTTTTGAGTTTAACTTCTCCGGGTCACGTGTGAAGTCCCGAAGAGTGTTTTAATGACCAAAGAATGAATCTTTGAATGAAAATACCTCGATCGAGGTACCTATTATGTCACTAGACCATTTTAATGTACAAAGATTAAATCTTTGTTAAGAAATGAGAGTTTTGAGTTAACCTTATTCGAGAACACTTCGACGTGACGAAGAGTGTTTTAATGAGTAAGGATTGAATCCTTGAATGAAATTACCTCAATCAAGGTTCCTAATCTGTCACTAGACCTTTTTAATGTATAAAGATTGAATCTTTGAAAGAAAATGAGAGTTTTGAGTTTAACTTATTCGGGTTACGCATGAAGTCGCGAGGAGTGTTTTAATGAGTAACGATTGAATCTTTGAATGAAAATACATCAAATCAAGGTACCTATTACGCCACTAGACCATTTTAATGTATAAAGATCAAATTTTTGAAAGAACACGGGAGTTTTGGGTTAAACTTATTCGTGATCCCTTTGACGTCTCGAAGAGTGTTTTAATGAGTAAAGATTGAATCTTTGAATGAAATTATCTCAATCAAGGTACTTTTTATGTCACTAGATGATTTTAATTTATAAAGATTAAATCTTTCAACGAAAATGAGAGTTTCGAGTTAACTTTATTTGAGATCCCTTTGACGTCATGAAGAGTGTTTTAATGAGTAAAGACAAGATCATTGAATAAAATTAGCTTAATCAAGGTACCTACTAAGTCACTAGACCTTTTTAATGTATAGAGATGGAATCTTTGAAAGAAAATGAAAGTTTTGAGTTTAACTTATTCGAGTTACCTATGAAGTCGCGAAGGCCGTCTTAATGACTAAAGATTGAATGTTTGAATGAAAATACCTCAACAAAGGTGCTTATTGTGTCACTGGACCATTTTAATGTATAAAGATTGAATCTTTGAAAGAAAATGAGAGTTTTGAGTTAAATTTATTCGAGTTCCCTTTGACGTCCCGAAGAGTGTTTTAATGAGTAAAGATTAAATCTTTGAATGAAAATACCTAAATCAAGGTACCTATTATGTCACTCGACCACTTTAACGTATATAGTTATATCTCTAAAAGAAAATTAGAGTTTTGAGTTAAACTTATTCGATATCCCATTGACGTCATGAAGAGTATTTTAATGACTAAAGATTGAATCTTTGAATGAAATTACCTCAAACAAGTTACCTATTAGGTCAGTAGACCTTTTTATTGTATAAAGATTGAATCTTTGAAAGAAAGTGAGAGTTTTGAGTTTAACTTATTCAAGTTACCTATGAAGTCGCAAAGAGTGTTTTAATGGCAAAAGATTGAATCTTTGAATAAAAATACCTCTATAAAGGTACCTATTATGTCATTAGACCTTTTTAAATTTCTAAAGATTGAATCTTTGAATGAAAATGAGAGTTTTGAGTCAAACTTATTCGAGATCCCTTCAACGTCCCGAAGAGTGTTTTAATGAGTAAAGATTGAATCTTTGAATGGAAATACCTCAATCAAGGTACCTACTATGTCAATAGACAATTTTAATGTATAAAGATTAAACCTTTGAAAGAAAATGAGAGTTTTGAGTTAAACTTACTCGAGATCCCTCTGACGTCACGAAGAGTGTTTTAATGAGCAAAGATTGAATCTTTGAAACAAATCACCTCAATCAAGGTACCGATTATGTCACTAGACCTTTTTAAGGTATAAAGATTGAATCTTGAAAGAGGATGAGAATTTTGAGTAAAACATATTCAAGTTCCCTTTGAGGACGCAAAGAGTGTTTTAATAAGTAAAGATTGAATCTTTGAATGAAAATACCTCAATCAAAGTACCTTTTATGTCAGTAGACCATTTTAATGTATAAAGATAAAATCTTTGATAGAAAATAAGAGTTTTGAGTTAAACTTATTCGAGATTCTTTTGACGTCACGGAGAGTGTTTTAATGAGTAAGGTTTAAATCTTTGAATGAAATTACCTGAATCGAGGTACCTATTATGTCACTAGACCTTTTTAACGTATAAAGATTGAATCTTTGAAAGAAAATGATAGTTTTGAGTTTTACTTATTTGAGTGACGTATGGAGTTGCGAAGAGTGCTTTAGTGATTAAAGATCGAATCTTCGAATGAAAATACCTCAATAAAGGTACCTATATGTCAGTAGACCTTATTAACGTATAAAAATTGAATCTTTGAAAGAAAATGAGAGTTTTCAGTTGAACTAATTCGAGTTCCCTTTGACGTCCCGAAGAGTGTTTTAATGATCAAAGATTGAATCTTTGATTGAAAATACCTCCATCAAGGTTCCTATTATTTCACTAGACCATTTCAATGTACAAGGGTTGAGTCTTTGAAAGAAAATGAGAGATTTGAGTTAAACTTGTTCGAGATCACTTCGACGTCACGAAGAGTGTTTTAACGAGTAAAGATTGAATCGTTGAATGAAATTACCTCAATCAAAGTATCTATTATGTCACGAGAACTTTTTAGTGTATCAAGATTGAATCTTTGTAAGAAAATGAGAGTTTTGAGTTTCACTTGTTCGAGTTACCTATGAAGTCGCGAAGGGTGTTTTTATAACTAAAGATTGAATCTTTGAATGAAAATGAGAGTTTCGAGAGAAACTTATTCGAGTTCCCTTTGACGTTCCGAAGAGTGTTTTAATGATCAAAGATTGAATCTTTGAATGAAAATACCTCAATCAAGGTACCTGTGATTTCACTAAACCATTTTAATGTGTAAAGATTGAATCTTTGAAAGAAAATGGGAGTTTTGAGTTAAACTTATTCGAGATCCCCTTGACATCACGAAGAGTGTTTTAATGAGAAAAGATTGAATCTTTGAATGAAATTACCTCAATCAGGGTACCTATTATGTCACTGGACCTTTTTAAATGTATAAAGGTCGAATCCTTTAAACAAAATGAGAGTTTTGAGTTAAATTTATTCGAGATCCCTTTGACGTCACGAAGAGTTTTTAATGAGTAAAGATTGAATGTTTGAATGAAATAACCTCAATCAAGATACCTATTTTGTCACTAGACCGTTTTAATGTATAAAGATTGAATCTCTGAAAGAAAATGAGAGTTTTGAGTTTAACTTCTCCGGGTCACGTGTGAAGTCCCGAAGAGTGTTTTAATGACCAAAGAATGAATCTTTGAATGAAAATACCTCGATCGAGGTACCTATTATGTCACTAGACCATTTTAATGTACAAAGATTAAATCTTTGTTAAGAAATGAGAGTTTTGAGTTAACCTTATTCGAGAACACTTCGACGTGACGAAGAGTGTTTTAATGAGTAAGGATTGAATCCTTGAATGAAATTACCTCAATCAAGGTTCCTAATCTGTCACTAGACCTTTTTAATGTATAAAGATTGAATCTTTGAAAGAAAATGAGAGTTTTGAGTTTAACTTATTCGGGTTACGCATGAAGTCGCGAGGAGTGTTTTAATGAGTAACGATTGAATCTTTGAATGAAAATACATCAAATCAAGGTACCTATTACGCCACTAGACCATTTTAATGTATAAAGATCAAATTTTTGAAAGAACACGGGAGTTTTGGGTTAAACTTATTCGTGATCCCTTTGACGTCTCGAAGAGTGTTTTAATGAGTAAAGATTGAATCTTTGAATGAAATTATCTCAATCAAGGTACTTTTTATGTCACTAGATGATTTTAATTTATAAAGATTAAATCTTTCAACGAAAATGAGAGTTTCGAGTTAACTTTATTTGAGATCCCTTTGACGTCATGAAGAGTGTTTTAATGAGTAAAGACAAGATCATTGAATAAAATTAGCTTAATCAAGGTACCTACTAAGTCACTAGACCTTTTTAATGTATAGAGATGGAATCTTTGAAAGAAAATGAAAGTTTTGAGTTTAACTTATTCGAGTTACCTATGAAGTCGCGAAGGCCGTCTTAATGACTAAAGATTGAATGTTTGAATGAAAATACCTCAACAAAGGTGCTTATTGTGTCACTGGACCATTTTAATGTATAAAGATTGAATCTTTGAAAGAAAATGAGAGTTTTGAGTTAAATTTATTCGAGTTCCCTTTGACGTCCCGAAGAGTGTTTTAATGAGTAAAGATTAAATCTTTGAATGAAAATACCTAAATCAAGGTACCTATTATGTCACTCGACCACTTTAACGTATATAGTTATATCTCTAAAAGAAAATTAGAGTTTTGAGTTAAACTTATTCGATATCCCATTGACGTCATGAAGAGTATTTTAATGACTAAAGATTGAATCTTTGAATGAAATTACCTCAAACAAGTTACCTATTAGGTCAGTAGACCTTTTTATTGTATAAAGATTGAATCTTTGAAAGAAAGTGAGAGTTTTGAGTTTAACTTATTCAAGTTACCTATGAAGTCGCAAAGAGTGTTTTAATGGCAAAAGATTGAATCTTTGAATAAAAATACCTCTATAAAGGTACCTATTATGTCATTAGACCTTTTTAAATTTCTAAAGATTGAATCTTTGAATGAAAATGAGAGTTTTGAGTCAAACTTATTCGAGATCCCTTCAACGTCCCGAAGAGTGTTTTAATGAGTAAAGATTGAATCTTTGAATGGAAATACCTCAATCAAGGTACCTACTATGTCAATAGACAATTTTAATGTATAAAGATTAAACCTTTGAAAGAAAATGAGAGTTTTGAGTTAAACTTACTCGAGATCCCTCTGACGTCACGAAGAGTGTTTTAATGAGCAAAGATTGAATCTTTGAAACAAATCACCTCAATCAAGGTACCGATTATGTCACTAGACCTTTTTAAGGTATAAAGATTGAATCTTGAAAGAGGATGAGAATTTTGAGTAAAACATATTCAAGTTCCCTTTGAGGACGCAAAGAGTGTTTTAATAAGTAAAGATTGAATCTTTGAATGAAAATACCTCAATCAAAGTACCTTTTATGTCAGTAGACCATTTTAATGTATAAAGATAAAATCTTTGATAGAAAATAAGAGTTTTGAGTTAAACTTATTCGAGATTCTTTTGACGTCACGGAGAGTGTTTTAATGAGTAAGGTTTAAATCTTTGAATGAAATTACCTGAATCGAGGTACCTATTATGTCACTAGACCTTTTTAACGTATAAAGATTGAATCTTTGAAAGAAAATGATAGTTTTGAGTTTTACTTATTTGAGTGACGTATGGAGTTGCGAAGAGTGCTTTAGTGATTAAAGATCGAATCTTCGAATGAAAATACCTCAATAAAGGTACCTATATGTCAGTAGACCTTATTAACGTATAAAAATTGAATCTTTGAAAGAAAATGAGAGTTTTCAGTTGAACTAATTCGAGTTCCCTTTGACGTCCCGAAGAGTGTTTTAATGATCAAAGATTGAATCTTTGATTGAAAATACCTCCATCAAGGTTCCTATTATTTCACTAGACCATTTCAATGTACAAGGGTTGAGTCTTTGAAAGAAAATGAGAGATTTGAGTTAAACTTGTTCGAGATCACTTCGACGTCACGAAGAGTGTTTTAACGAGTAAAGATTGAATCGTTGAATGAAATTACCTCAATCAAAGTATCTATTATGTCACGAGAACTTTTTAGTGTATCAAGATTGAATCTTTGTAAGAAAATGAGAGTTTTGAGTTTCACTTGTTCGAGTTACCTATGAAGTCGCGAAGGGTGTTTTTATAACTAAAGATTGAATCTTTGAATGAAAATGAGAGTTTCGAGAGAAACTTATTCGAGTTCCCTTTGACGTTCCGAAGAGTGTTTTAATGATCAAAGATTGAATCTTTGAATGAAAATACCTCAATCAAGGTACCTGTGATTTCACTAAACCATTTTAATGTGTAAAGATTGAATCTTTGAAAGAAAATGGGAGTTTTGAGTTAAACTTATTCGAGATCCCCTTGACATCACGAAGAGTGTTTTAATGAGAAAAGATTGAATCTTTGAATGAAATTACCTCAATCAGGGTACCTATTATGTCACTGGACCTTTTTAAATGTATAAAGGTCGAATCCTTTAAACAAAATGAGAGTTTTGAGTTAAATTTATTCGAGATCCCTTTGACGTCACGAAGAGTTTTTAATGAGTAAAGATTGAATGTTTGAATGAAATAACCTCAATCAAGATACCTATTTTGTCACTAGACCGTTTTAATGTATAAAGATTGAATCTCTGAAAGAAAATGAGAGTTTTGAGTTTAACTTCTCCGGGTCACGTGTGAAGTCCCGAAGAGTGTTTTAATGACCAAAGAATGAATCTTTGAATGAAAATACCTCGATCGAGGTACCTATTATGTCACTAGACCATTTTAATGTACAAAGATTAAATCTTTGTTAAGAAATGAGAGTTTTGAGTTAACCTTATTCGAGAACACTTCGACGTGACGAAGAGTGTTTTAATGAGTAAGGATTGAATCCTTGAATGAAATTACCTCAATCAAGGTTCCTAATCTGTCACTAGACCTTTTTAATGTATAAAGATTGAATCTTTGAAAGAAAATGAGAGTTTTGAGTTTAACTTATTCGGGTTACGCATGAAGTCGCGAGGAGTGTTTTAATGAGTAACGATTGAATCTTTGAATGAAAATACATCAAATCAAGGTACCTATTACGCCACTAGACCATTTTAATGTATAAAGATCAAATTTTTGAAAGAACACGGGAGTTTTGGGTTAAACTTATTCGTGATCCCTTTGACGTCTCGAAGAGTGTTTTAATGAGTAAAGATTGAATCTTTGAATGAAATTATCTCAATCAAGGTACTTTTTATGTCACTAGATGATTTTAATTTATAAAGATTAAATCTTTCAACGAAAATGAGAGTTTCGAGTTAACTTTATTTGAGATCCCTTTGACGTCATGAAGAGTGTTTTAATGAGTAAAGACAAGATCATTGAATAAAATTAGCTTAATCAAGGTACCTACTAAGTCACTAGACCTTTTTAATGTATAGAGATGGAATCTTTGAAAGAAAATGAAAGTTTTGAGTTTAACTTATTCGAGTTACCTATGAAGTCGCGAAGGCCGTCTTAATGACTAAAGATTGAATGTTTGAATGAAAATACCTCAACAAAGGTGCTTATTATGTCACTGGACCATTTTAATGTATAAAGATTGAATCTTTGAAAGAAAATGAGAGTTTTGAGTTAAATTTATTCGAGTTCCCTTTGACGTCCCGAAGAGTGTTTTAATGAGTAAAGATTAAATCTTTGAATGAAAATACCTAAATCAAGGTACCTATTATGTCACTCGACCACTTTAACGTATATAGTTATATCTCTAAAAGAAAATTAGAGTTTTGAGTTAAACTTATTCGATATCCCATTGACGTCATGAAGAGTATTTTAATGACTAAAGATTGAATCTTTGAATGAAATTACCTCAAACAAGTTACCTATTAGGTCAGTAGACCTTTTTATTGTATAAAGATTGAATCTTTGAAAGAAAGTGAGAGTTTTGAGTTTAACTTATTCAAGTTACCTATGAAGTCGCAAAGAGTGTTTTAATGGCAAAAGATTGAATCTTTGAATAAAAATACCTCTATAAAGGTACCTATTATGTCATTAGACCTTTTTAAATTTCTAAAGATTGAATCTTTGAATGAAAATGAGAGTTTTGAGTCAAACTTATTCGAGATCCCTTCAACGTCCCGAAGAGTGTTTTAATGAGTAAAGATTGAATCTTTGAATGGAAATACCTCAATCAAGGTACCTACTATGTCAATAGACAATTTTAATGTATAAAGATTAAACCTTTGAAAGAAAATGAGAGTTTTGAGTTAAACTTACTCGAGATCCCTCTGACGTCACGAAGAGTGTTTTAATGAGCAAAGATTGAATCTTTGAAACAAATCACCTCAATCAAGGTACCGATTATGTCACTAGACCTTTTTAAGGTATAAAGATTGAATCTTGAAAGAGGATGAGAATTTTGAGTAAAACATATTCAAGTTCCCTTTGAGGACGCAAAGAGTGTTTTAATAAGTAAAGATTGAATCTTTGAATGAAAATACCTCAATCAAAGTACCTTTTATGTCAGTAGACCATTTTAATGTATAAAGATAAAATCTTTGATAGAAAATAAGAGTTTTGAGTTAAACTTATTCGAGATTCTTTTGACGTCACGGAGAGTGTTTTAATGAGTAAGGTTTAAATCTTTGAATGAAATTACCTGAATCGAGGTACCTATTATGTCACTAGACCTTTTTAACGTATAAAGATTGAATCTTTGAAAGAAAATGATAGTTTTGAGTTTTACTTATTTGAGTGACGTATGGAGTTGCGAAGAGTGCTTTAGTGATTAAAGATCGAATCTTCGAATGAAAATACCTCAATAAAGGTACCTATATGTCAGTAGACCTTATTAACGTATAAAAATTGAATCTTTGAAAGAAAATGAGAGTTTTCAGTTGAACTAATTCGAGTTCCCTTTGACGTCCCGAAGAGTGTTTTAATGATCAAAGATTGAATCTTTGATTGAAAATACCTCCATCAAGGTTCCTATTATTTCACTAGACCATTTCAATGTACAAGGGTTGAGTCTTTGAAAGAAAATGAGAGATTTGAGTTAAACTTGTTCGAGATCACTTCGACGTCACGAAGAGTGTTTTAACGAGTAAAGATTGAATCGTTGAATGAAATTACCTCAATCAAAGTATCTATTATGTCACGAGAACTTTTTAGTGTATCAAGATTGAATCTTTGTAAGAAAATGAGAGTTTTGAGTTTCACTTGTTCGAGTTACCTATGAAGTCGCGAAGGGTGTTTTTATAACTAAAGATTGAATCTTTGAATGAAAATGAGAGTTTCGAGAGAAACTTATTCGAGTTCCCTTTGACGTTCCGAAGAGTGTTTTAATGATCAAAGATTGAATCTTTGAATGAAAATACCTCAATCAAGGTACCTGTGATTTCACTAAACCATTTTAATGTGTAAAGATTGAATCTTTGAAAGAAAATGGGAGTTTTGAGTTAAACTTATTCGAGATCCCCTTGACATCACGAAGAGTGTTTTAATGAGAAAAGATTGAATCTTTGAATGAAATTACCTCAATCAGGGTACCTATTATGTCACTGGACCTTTTTAAATGTATAAAGGTCGAATCCTTTAAACAAAATGAGAGTTTTGAGTTAAATTTATTCGAGATCCCTTTGACGTCACGAAGAGTTTTTAATGAGTAAAGATTGAATGTTTGAATGAAATAACCTCAATCAAGATACCTATTTTGTCACTAGACCGTTTTAATGTATAAAGATTGAATCTCTGAAAGAAAATGAGAGTTTTGAGTTTAACTTCTCCGGGTCACGTGTGAAGTCCCGAAGAGTGTTTTAATGACCAAAGAATGAATCTTTGAATGAAAATACCTCGATCGAGGTACCTATTATGTCACTAGACCATTTTAATGTACAAAGATTAAATCTTTGTTAAGAAATGAGAGTTTTGAGTTAACCTTATTCGAGAACACTTCGACGTGACGAAGAGTGTTTTAATGAGTAAGGATTGAATCCTTGAATGAAATTACCTCAATCAAGGTTCCTAATCTGTCACTAGACCTTTTTAATGTATAAAGATTGAATCTTTGAAAGAAAATGAGAGTTTTGAGTTTAACTTATTCGGGTTACGCATGAAGTCGCGAGGAGTGTTTTAATGAGTAACGATTGAATCTTTGAATGAAAATACATCAAATCAAGGTACCTATTACGCCACTAGACCATTTTAATGTATAAAGATCAAATTTTTGAAAGAACACGGGAGTTTTGGGTTAAACTTATTCGTGATCCCTTTGACGTCTCGAAGAGTGTTTTAATGAGTAAAGATTGAATCTTTGAATGAAATTATCTCAATCAAGGTACTTTTTATGTCACTAGATGATTTTAATTTATAAAGATTAAATCTTTCAACGAAAATGAGAGTTTCGAGTTAACTTTATTTGAGATCCCTTTGACGTCATGAAGAGTGTTTTAATGAGTAAAGACAAGATCATTGAATAAAATTAGCTTAATCAAGGTACCTACTAAGTCACTAGACCTTTTTAATGTATAGAGATGGAATCTTTGAAAGAAAATGAAAGTTTTGAGTTTAACTTATTCGAGTTACCTATGAAGTCGCGAAGGCCGTCTTAATGACTAAAGATTGAATGTTTGAATGAAAATACCTCAACAAAGGTGCTTATTATGTCACTGGACCATTTTAATGTATAAAGATTGAATCTTTGAAAGAAAATGAGAGTTTTGAGTTAAATTTATTCGAGTTCCCTTTGACGTCCCGAAGAGTGTTTTAATGAGTAAAGATTAAATCTTTGAATGAAAATACCTAAATCAAGGTACCTATTATGTCACTCGACCACTTTAACGTATATAGTTATATCTCTAAAAGAAAATTAGAGTTTTGAGTTAAACTTATTCGATATCCCATTGACGTCATGAAGAGTATTTTAATGACTAAAGATTGAATCTTTGAATGAAATTACCTCAAACAAGTTACCTATTAGGTCAGTAGACCTTTTTATTGTATAAAGATTGAATCTTTGAAAGAAAGTGAGAGTTTTGAGTTTAACTTATTCAAGTTACCTATGAAGTCGCAAAGAGTGTTTTAATGGCAAAAGATTGAATCTTTGAATAAAAATACCTCAATAAAGGTACCTATTATGTCATTAGACCTTTTTAAATTTCTAAAGATTGAATCTTTGAATGAAAATGAGAGTTTTGAGTCAAACTTATTCGATATCCCTTTAACGTCCCGAAGAGTGTTTTAATGAGTAAAGATTGAATCTTTGAATGGAAATACCTCAATCAAGGTACCTACTATGTCAATAGACAATTTTAATGTATAAAGATTAAACCTTTGAAAGAAAATGAGAGTTTTGAGTTAAACTTACTCGAGATCCCTCTGACGTCACGAAGAGTGTTTTAATGAGCAAAGATTGAATCTTTGAAACAAATCACCTCAATCAAGGTACCGATTATGTCACTAGACCTTTTTAAGGTATAAAGATTGAATCTTGAAAGAGGATGAGAATTTTGAGTAAAACATATTCAAGTTCCCTTTGAGGACGCAAAGAGTGTTTTAATAAGTAAAGATTGAATCTTTGAATGAAAATACCTCAATCAAAGTACCTTTTATGTCAGTAGACCATTTTAATGTATAAAGATAAAATCTTTGATAGAAAATAAGAGTTTTGAGTTAAACTTATTCGAGATTCTTTTGACGTCACGGAGAGTGTTTTAATGAGTAAGGTTTAAATCTTTGAATGAAATTACCTGAATCGAGGTACCTATTATGTCACTAGACCTTTTTAACGTATAAAGATTGAATCTTTGAAAGAAAATGATAGTTTTGAGTTTTACTTATTTGAGTGACGTATGGAGTTGCGAAGAGTGCTTTAGTGATTAAAGATCGAATCTTCGAATGAAAATACCTCAATAAAGGTACCTATATGTCAGTAGACCTTATTAACGTATAAAAATTGAATCTTTGAAAGAAAATGAGAGTTTTCAGTTGAACTAATTCGAGTTCCCTTTGACGTCCCGAAGAGTGTTTTAATGATCAAAGATTGAATCTTTGATTGAAAATACCTCCATCAAGGTTCCTATTATTTCACTAGACCATTTCAATGTACAAGGGTTGAGTCTTTGAAAGAAAATGAGAGATTTGAGTTAAACTTGTTCGAGATCACTTCGACGTCACGAAGAGTGTTTTAACGAGTAAAGATTGAATCGTTGAATGAAATTACCTCAATCAAAGTATCTATTATGTCACGAGAACTTTTTAGTGTATCAAGATTGAATCTTTGTAAGAAAATGAGAGTTTTGAGTTTCACTTGTTCGAGTTACCTATGAAGTCGCGAAGGGTGTTTTTATAACTAAAGATTGAATCTTTGAATGAAAATGAGAGTTTCGAGAGAAACTTATTCGAGTTCCCTTTGACGTTCCGAAGAGTGTTTTAATGATCAAAGATTGAATCTTTGAATGAAAATACCTCAATCAAGGTACCTGTGATTTCACTAAACCATTTTAATGTGTAAAGATTGAATCTTTGAAAGAAAATGGGAGTTTTGAGTTAAACTTATTCGAGATCCCCTTGACATCACGAAGAGTGTTTTAATGAGAAAAGATTGAATCTTTGAATGAAATTACCTCAATCAGGGTACCTATTATGTCACTGGACCTTTTTAAATGTATAAAGGTCGAATCCTTTAAACAAAATGAGAGTTTTGAGTTAAATTTATTCGAGATCCCTTTGACGTCACGAAGAGTTTTTAATGAGTAAAGATTGAATGTTTGAATGAAATAACCTCAATCAAGATACCTATTTTGTCACTAGACCGTTTTAATGTATAAAGATTGAATCTCTGAAAGAAAATGAGAGTTTTGAGTTTAACTTCTCCGGGTCACGTGTGAAGTCCCGAAGAGTGTTTTAATGACCAAAGAATGAATCTTTGAATGAAAATACCTCGATCGAGGTACCTATTATGTCACTAGACCATTTTAATGTACAAAGATTAAATCTTTGTTAAGAAATGAGAGTTTTGAGTTAACCTTATTCGAGAACACTTCGACGTGACGAAGAGTGTTTTAATGAGTAAGGATTGAATCCTTGAATGAAATTACCTCAATCAAGGTTCCTAATCTGTCACTAGACCTTTTTAATGTATAAAGATTGAATCTTTGAAAGAAAATGAGAGTTTTGAGTTTAACTTATTCGGGTTACGCATGAAGTCGCGAGGAGTGTTTTAATGAGTAACGATTGAATCTTTGAATGAAAATACATCAAATCAAGGTACCTATTACGCCACTAGACCATTTTAATGTATAAAGATCAAATTTTTGAAAGAACACGGGAGTTTTGGGTTAAACTTATTCGTGATCCCTTTGACGTCTCGAAGAGTGTTTTAATGAGTAAAGATTGAATCTTTGAATGAAATTATCTCAATCAAGGTACTTTTTATGTCACTAGATGATTTTAATTTATAAAGATTAAATCTTTCAACGAAAATGAGAGTTTCGAGTTAACTTTATTTGAGATCCCTTTGACGTCATGAAGAGTGTTTTAATGAGTAAAGACAAGATCATTGAATAAAATTAGCTTAATCAAGGTACCTACTAAGTCACTAGACCTTTTTAATGTATAGAGATGGAATCTTTGAAAGAAAATGAAAGTTTTGAGTTTAACTTATTCGAGTTACCTATGAAGTCGCGAAGGCCGTCTTAATGACTAAAGATTGAATGTTTGAATGAAAATACCTCAACAAAGGTGCTTATTATGTCACTGGACCATTTTAATGTATAAAGATTGAATCTTTGAAAGAAAATGAGAGTTTTGAGTTAAATTTATTCGAGTTCCCTTTGACGTCCCGAAGAGTGTTTTAATGAGTAAAGATTAAATCTTTGAATGAAAATACCTAAATCAAGGTACCTATTATGTCACTCGACCACTTTAATGTATATAGTTATATCTCTAAAAGAAAATTAGAGTTTTGAGTTAAACTTATTCGATATCCCATTGACGTCATGAAGAGTATTTTAATGACTAAAGATTGAATCTTTGAATGAAATTACCTCAAACAAGTTACCTATTAGGTCAGTAGACCTTTTTATTGTATAAAGATTGAATCTTTGAAAGAAAGTGAGAGTTTTGAGTTTAACTTATTCAAGTTACCTATGAAGTCGCAAAGAGTGTTTTAATGGCAAAAGATTGAATCTTTGAATAAAAATACCTCTATAAAGGTACCTATTATGTCATTAGACCTTTTTAAATTTCTAAAGATTGAATCTTTGAATGAAAATGAGAGTTTTGAGTCAAACTTATTCGAGATCCCTTCAACGTCCCGAAGAGTGTTTTAATGAGTAAAGATTGAATCTTTGAATGGAAATACCTCAATCAAGGTACCTACTATGTCAATAGACAATTTTAATGTATAAAGATTAAACCTTTGAAAGAAAATGAGAGTTTTGAGTTAAACTTACTCGAGATCCCTCTGACGTCACGAAGAGTGTTTTAATGAGCAAAGATTGAATCTTTGAAACAAATCACCTCAATCAAGGTACCGATTATGTCACTAGACCTTTTTAAGGTATAAAGATTGAATCTTGAAAGAGGATGAGAATTTTGAGTAAAACATATTCAAGTTCCCTTTGAGGACGCAAAGAGTGTTTTAATAAGTAAAGATTGAATCTTTGAATGAAAATACCTCAATCAAAGTACCTTTTATGTCAGCAGACCATTTTAATGTATAAAGATAAAATCTTTGATAGAAAATAAGAGTTTTGAGTTAAACTTATTCGAGATTCTTTTGACGTCACGGAGAGTGTTTTAATGAGTAAGGTTTAAATCTTTGAATGAAATTACCTGAATCGAGGTACCTATTATGTCACTAGACCTTTTTAACGTATAAAGATTGAATCTTTGAAAGAAAATGATAGTTTTGAGTTTTACTTATTTGAGTGACGTATGGAGTTGCGAAGAGTGCTTTAGTGATTAAAGATCGAATCTTCGAATGAAAATACCTCAATAAAGGTACCTATATGTCAGTAGACCTTATTAACGTATAAAAATTGAATCTTTGAAAGAAAATGAGAGTTTTCAGTTGAACTAATTCGAGTTCCCTTTGACGTCCCGAAGAGTGTTTTAATGATCAAAGATTGAATCTTTGATTGAAAATACCTCCATCAAGGTTCCTATTATTTCACTAGACCATTTCAATGTACAAGGGTTGAGTCTTTGAAAGAAAATGAGAGATTTGAGTTAAACTTGTTCGAGATCACTTCGACGTCACGAAGAGTGTTTTAATGAGTAAAGATTGAATCGTTGAATGAAATTACCTCAATCAAAGTATCTATTATGTCACGAGAACTTTTTAGTGTATCAAGATTGAATCTTTTTAAGAAAATGATAGTTTTGAGTTTCACTTGTTCGAGTTACCTATGAAGTCGCGAAGGGTGTTTTTATAACTAAAGATTGAATCTTTGAATGAAAATGAGAGTTTCGAGAGAAACTTATTCGAGTTCCCTTTGACGTTCCGAAGAGTGTTTTAATGATCAAAGATTGAATCTTTGAATGAAAATACCTCAATCAAGGTACCTGTGATTTCACTAAACCATTTTAATTTGTAAAGATTGAATCTTTGAAAGAAAATGGGAGTTTTGAGTTAAACTTATTCGAGATCCCCTTGACATCACGAAGAGTGTTTTAATGAGAAAAGATTGAATCTTTGAATGAAATTACCTCAATCAGGGTACCTATTATGTCACTGGACCTTTTTAAATGTATAAAGGTCGAATCCTTTAAACAAAATGAGAGTTTTGAGTTAAATTTATTCGAGATCCCTTTGACGTCACGAAGAGTTTTTAATGAGTAAAGATTGAATGTTTGAATGAAATAACCTCAATCAAGATACCTATTTTGTCACTAGACCGTTTTAATGTATAAAGATTGAATCTCTGAAAGAAAATGAGAGTTTTGAGTTTAACTTCTCCGGGTCACGTGTGAAGTCCCGAAGAGTGTTTTAATGACCAAAGAATGAATCTTTGAATGAAAATACCTCGATCGAGGTACCTATTATGTCACTAGACCATTTTAATGTACAAAGATTAAATCTTTGTTAAGAAATGAGAGTTTTGAGTTAAACTTATTCGAGAACACTTCGACGTGACGAAGAGTGTTTTAATGAGTAAGGATTGAATCCTTGAATGAAATTACCTCAATCAAGGTTCCTAATCTGTCACTAGACCTTTTTAATGTATAAAGATTGAATCTTTGAAAGAAAATGAGAGTTTTGAGTTTAACTTATTCGGGTTACGCATGAAGTCGCGAGGAGTGTTTTAATGAGTAACGATTGAATCTTTGAATGAAAATACATCAAATCAAGGTACCTATTACGCCACTAGACCATTTTAATGTATAAAGATCAAATTTTTGAAAGAACACGGGAGTTTTGGGTTAAACTTATTCGTGATCCCTTTGACGTCTCGAAGAGTGTTTTAATGAGTAAAGATTGAATCTTTGAATGAAATTATCTCAATCAAGGTACTTTTTATGTCAATAGATGATTTTAATTTATAAAGATTAAATCTTTCAACGAAAATGAGAGTTTCGAGTTAACTTTATTTGAGATCCCTTTGACGTCATGAAGAGTGTTTTAATGAGTAAAGACAAGATCATTGAATAAAATTAGCTTAATCAAGGTACCTACTAAGTCACTAGACCTTTTTAATGTATAGAGATGGAATCTTTGAAAGAAAATGAAAGTTTTGAGTTTAACTTATTCGAGTTACCTATGAAGTCGCGAAGGCCGTCTTAATGACTAAAGATTGAATGTTTGAATGAAAATACCTCAACAAAGGTGCTTATTATGTCACTGGACCATTTTAATGTATAAAGATTGAATCTTTGAAAGAAAATGAGAGTTTTGAGTTAAATTTATTCGAGTTCCCTTTGACGTCCCGAAGAGTGTTTTAATGAGTAAAGATTAAATCTTTGAATGAAAATACCTAAATCAAGGTACCTATTATGTCACTCGACCACTTTAACGTATATAGTTATATCTCTAAAAGAAAATTAGAGTTTTGAGTTAAACTTATTCGATATCCCATTGACGTCATGAAGAGTATTTTAATGACTAAAGATTGAATCTTTGAATGAAATTACCTCAAACAAGTTACCTATTAGGTCAGTAGACCTTTTTATTGTATAAAGATTGAATCTTTGAAAGAAAGTGAGAGTTTTGAGTTTAACTTATTCAAGTTACCTATGAAGTCGCAAAGAGTGTTTTAATGGCAAAAGATTGAATCTTTGAATAAAAATACCTCTATAAAGGTACCTATTATGTCATTAGACCTTTTTAAATTTCTAAAGATTGAATCTTTGAATGAAAATGAGAGTTTTGAGTCAAACTTATTCGAGATCCCTTCAACGTCCCGAAGAGTGTTTTAATGAGTAAAGATTGAATCTTTGAATGGAAATACCTCAATCAAGGTACCTACTATGTCAATAGACAATTTTAATGTATAAAGATTAAACCTTTGAAAGAAAATGAGAGTTTTGAGTTAAACTTACTCGAGATCCCTCTGACGTCACGAAGAGTGTTTTAATGAGCAAAGATTGAATCTTTGAAACAAATCACCTCAATCAAGGTACCGATTATGTCACTAGACCTTTTTAAGGTATAAAGATTGAATCTTGAAAGAGGATGAGAATTTTGAGTAAAACATATTCAAGTTCCCTTTGAGGACGCAAAGAGTGTTTTAATAAGTAAAGATTGAATCTTTGAATGAAAATACCTCAATCAAAGTACCTTTTATGTCAGTAGACCATTTTAATGTATAAAGATAAAATCTTTGATAGAAAATAAGAGTTTTGAGTTAAACTTATTCGAGATTCTTTTGACGTCACAGAGAGTGTTTTAATGAGTAAGGTTTAAATCTTTGAATGAAATTACCTGAATCGAGGTACCTATTATGTCACTAGACCTTTTTAACGTATAAAGATTGAATCTTTGAAAGAAAATGATAGTTTTGAGTTTTACTTATTTGAGTGACGTATGGAGTTGCGAAGAGTGCTTTAGTGATTAAAGATCGAATCTTCGAATGAAAATACCTCAATAAAGGTACCTATATGTCAGTAGACCTTATTAACGTATAAAAATTGAATCTTTGAAAGAAAATGAGAGTTTTCAGTTGAACTAATTCGAGTTCCCTTTGACGTCCCGAAGAGTGTTTTAATGATCAAAGATTGAATCTTTGATTGAAAATACCTCCATCAAGGTTCCTATTATTTCACTAGACCATTTCAATGTACAAGGGTTGAGTCTTTGAAAGAAAATGAGAGATTTGAGTTAAACTTGTTCGAGATCACTTCGACGTCACGAAGAGTGTTTTAACGAGTAAAGATTGAATCATTGAATGAAATTACCTCAATCAAAGTATCTATTATGTCACGAGAACTTTTTAGTGTATCAAGATTGAATCTTTGTAAGAAAATGAGAGTTTTGAGTTTCACTTGTTCGAGTTACCTATGAAGTCGCGAAGGGTGTTTTTATAACTAAAGATTGAATCTTTGAATGAAAATGAGAGTTTCGAGAGAAACTTATTCGAGTTCCCTTTGACGTTCCGAAGAGTGTTTTAATGATCAAAGATTGAATCTTTGAATGAAAATACCTCAATCAAGGTACCTGTGATTTCACTAAACCATTTTAATGTGTAAAGATTGAATCTTTGAAAGAAAATGGGAGTTTTGAGTTAAACTTATTCGAGATCCCCTTGACATCACGAAGAGTGTTTTAATGAGAAAAGATTGAATCTTTGAATGAAATTACCTCAATCAGGGTACCTATTATGTCACTGGACCTTTTTAAATGTATAAAGGTCGAATCCTTTAAACAAAATGAGAGTTTTGAGTTAAATTTATTCGAGATCCCTTTGACGTCACGAAGAGTTTTTAATGAGTAAAGATTGAATGTTTGAATGAAATAACCTCAATCAAGATACCTATTTTGTCACTAGACCGTTTTAATGTATAAAGATTGAATCTCTGAAAGAAAATGAGAGTTTTGAGTTTAACTTCTCCGGGTCACGTGTGAAGTCCCGAAGAGTGTTTTAATGACCAAAGAATGAATCTTTGAATGAAAATACCTCGATCGAGGTACCTATTATGTCACTAGACCATTTTAATGTACAAAGATTAAATCTTTGTTAAGAAATGAGAGTTTTGAGTTAAACTTATTCGAGAACACTTCGACGTGACGAAGAGTGTTTTAATGAGTAAGGATTGAATCCTTGAATGAAATTACCTCAATCAAGGTTCCTAATCTGTCACTAGACCTTTTTAATGTATAAAGATTGAATCTTTGAAAGAAAATGAGAGTTTTGAGTTTAACTTATTCGGGTTACGCATGAAGTCGCGAGGAGTGTTTTAATGAGTAACGATTGAATCTTTGAATGAAAATACATCAAATCAAGGTACCTATTACGCCACTAGACCATTTTAATGTATAAAGATCAAATTTTTGAAAGAACACGGGAGTTTTGGGTTAAACTTATTCGTGATCCCTTTGACGTCTCGAAGAGTGTTTTAATGAGTAAAGATTGAATCTTTGAATGAAATTATCTCAATCAAGGTACTTTTTATGTCACTAGATGATTTTAATTTATAAAGATTAAATCTTTCAACGAAAATGAGAGTTTCGAGTTAACTTTATTTGAGATCCCTTTGACGTCATGAAGAGTGTTTTAATGAGTAAAGACAAGATCATTGAATAAAATTAGCTTAATCAAGGTACCTACTAAGTCACTAGACCTTTTTAATGTATAGAGATGGAATCTTTGAAAGAAAATGAAAGTTTTGAGTTTAACTTATTCGAGTTACCTATGAAGTCGCGAAGGCCGTCTTAATGACTAAAGATTGAATGTTTGAATGAAAATACCTCAACAAAGGTGCTTATTATGTCACTGGACCATTTTAATGTATAAAGATTGAATCTTTGAAAGAAAATGAGAGTTTTGAGTTAAATTTATTCGAGTTCCCTTTGACGTCCCGAAGAGTGTTTTAATGAGTAAAGATTAAATCTTTGAATGAAAATACCTAAATCAAGGTACCTATTATGTCACTCGACCACTTTAACGTATATAGTTATATCTCTAAAAGAAAATTAGAGTTTTGAGTTAAACTTATTCGATATCCCATTGACGTCATGAAGAGTATTTTAATGACTAAAGATTGAATCTTTGAATGAAATTACCTCAAACAAGTTACCTATTAGGTCAGTAGACCTTTTTATTGTATAAAGATTGAATCTTTGAAAGAAAGTGAGAGTTTTGAGTTTAACTTATTCAAGTTACCTATGAAGTCGCAAAGAGTGTTTTAATGGCAAAAGATTGAATCTTTGAATAAAAATACCTCAATAAAGGTACCTATTATGTCATTAGACCTTTTTAAATTTCTAAAGATTGAATCTTTGAATGAAAATGAGAGTTTTGAGTCAAACTTATTCGATATCCCTTTAACGTCCCGAAGAGTGTTTTAATGAGTAAAGATTGAATCTTTGAATGGAAATACCTCAATCAAGGTACCTACTATGTCAATAGACAATTTTAATGTATAAAGATTAAACCTTTGAAAGAAAAAGAGAGTTTTGAGTTAAACTTACTCGAGATCCCTCTGACGTCACGAAGAGTGTTTTAATGAGCAAAGATTGAATCTTTGAAACAAATCACCTCAATCAAGGTACCGATTATGTCACTAGACCTTTTTAAGGTATAAAGATTGAATCTTGAAAGAGGATGAGAATTTTGAGTAAAACATATTCAAGTTCCCTTTGAGGACGCAAAGAGTGTTTTAATAAGTAAAGATTGAATCTTTGAATGAAAATACCTCAATCAAAGTACCTTTTATGTCAGTAGACCATTTTAATGTATAAAGATAAAATCTTTGATAGAAAATAAGAGTTTTGAGTTAAACTTATTCGAGATTCTTTTGACGTCACGGAGAGTGTTTTAATGAGTAAGGTTTAAATCTTTGAATGAAATTACCTGAATCGAGGTACCTATTATGTCACTAGACCTTTTTAACGTATAAAGATTGAATCTTTGAAAGAAAATGATAGTTTTGAGTTTTACTTATTTGAGTGACGTATGGAGTTGCGAAGAGTGCTTTAGTGATTAAAGATCGAATCTTCGAATGAAAATACCTCAATAAAGGTACCTATATGTCAGTAGACCTTATTAACGTATAAAAATTGAATCTTTGAAAGAAAATGAGAGTTTTCAGTTGAACTAATTCGAGTTCCCTTTGACGTCCCGAAGAGTGTTTTAATGATCAAAGATTGAATCTTTGATTGAAAATACCTCCATCAAGGTTCCTATTATTTCACTAGACCATTTCAATGTACAAGGGTTGAGTCTTTGAAAGAAAATGAGAGATTTGAGTTAAACTTGTTCGAGATCACTTCGACGTCACGAAGAGTGTTTTAACGAGTAAAGATTGAATCGTTGAATGAAATTACCTCAATCAAAGTATCTATTATGTCACGAGAACTTTTTAGTGTATCAAGATTGAATCTTTGTAAGAAAATGAGAGTTTTGAGTTTCACTTGTTCGAGTTACCTATGAAGTCGCGAAGGGTGTTTTTATAACTAAAGATTGAATCTTTGAATGAAAATGAGAGTTTCGAGAGAAACTTATTCGAGTTCCCTTTGACGTTCCGAAGAGTGTTTTAATGATCAAAGATTGAATCTTTGAATGAAAATACCTCAATCAAGGTACCTGTGATTTCACTAAACCATTTTAATGTGTAAAGATTGAATCTTTGAAAGAAAATGGGAGTTTTGAGTTAAACTTATTCGAGATCCCCTTGACATCACGAAGAGTGTTTTAATGAGAAAAGATTGAATCTTTGAATGAAATTACCTCAATCAGGGTACCTATTATGTCACTGGACCTTTTTAAATGTATAAAGGTCGAATCCTTTAAACAAAATGAGAGTTTTGAGTTAAATTTATTCGAGATCCCTTTGACGTCACGAAGAGTTTTTAATGAGTAAAGATTGAATGTTTGAATGAAATAACCTCAATCAAGATACCTATTTTGTCACTAGACCGTTTTAATGTATAAAGATTGAATCTCTGAAAGAAAATGAGAGTTTTGAGTTTAACTTCTCCGGGTCACGTGTGAAGTCCCGAAGAGTGTTTTAATGACCAAAGAATGAATCTTTGAATGAAAATACCTCGATCGAGGTACCTATTATGTCACTAGACCATTTTAATGTACAAAGATTAAATCTTTGTTAAGAAATGAGAGTTTTGAGTTAAACTTATTCGAGAACACTTCGACGTGACGAAGAGTGTTTTAATGAGTAAGGATTGAATCCTTGAATGAAATTACCTCAATCAAGGTTCCTAATCTGTCACTAGACCTTTTTAATGTATAAAGATTGAATCTTTGAAAGAAAATGAGAGTTTTGAGTTTAACTTATTCGGGTTACGCATGAAGTCGCGAGGAGTGTTTTAATGAGTAACGATTGAATCTTTGAATGAAAATACATCAAATCAAGGTACCTATTACGCCACTAGACCATTTTAATGTATAAAGATCAAATTTTTGAAAGAACACGAGAGTTTTGGGTTAAACTTATTCGTGATCCC
The DNA here is from genome assembly GCF_030987335.1 of Cornus florida. Lineage (NCBI taxonomy): Eukaryota > Viridiplantae > Streptophyta > Magnoliopsida > Cornales > Cornaceae > Cornus > Cornus florida. The sequence goes on along the minus strand of NW_026775804.1, from coordinate 461,157 downwards.
TTTGACGTCTCGAAGAGTGTTTTAATGAGTAAAGATTGAATCTTTGAATGAAATTATCTCAATCAAGGTACTTTTTATGTCACTAGATGATTTTAATTTATAAAGATTAAATCTTTCAACGAAAATGAGAGTTTCGAGTTAACTTTATTTGAGATCCCTTTGACGTCATGAAGAGTGTTTTAATGAGTAAAGACAAGATCATTGAATAAAATTAGCTTAATCAAGGTACCTACTAAGTCACTAGACCTTTTTAATGTATAAAGATGGAATCTTTGAAAGAAAATGAAAGTTTTGAGTTTAACTTATTCGAGTTACCTATGAAGTCGCGAAGGCCGTCTTAATGACTAAAGATTGAATGTTTGAATGAAAATACCTCAACAAAGGTGCTTATTATGTCACTGGACCATTTTAATGTATAAAGATTGAATCTTTGAAAGAAAATGAGAGTTTTGAGTTAAATTTATTCGAGTTCCCTTTGACGTCCCGAAGAGTGTTTTAATGAGTAAAGATTAAATCTTTGAATGAAAATACCTAAATCAAGGTACCTATTATGTCACTCGACCACTTTAACGTATATAGTTATATCTCTAAAAGAAAATTAGAGTTTTGAGTTAAACTTATTCGATATCCCATTGACGTCACGAAGAGTATTTTAATGACTAAAGATTGAATCTTTGAATGAAATTACCTCAAACAAGTTACCTATTAGGTCGGTAGACCTTTTTATTGTATAAAGATTGAATCTTTGAAAGAAAGTGAGAGTTTTGAGTTTAACTTATTCAAGTTACCTATGAAGTCGCAAAGAGTGTTTTAATGGCAAAAGATTGAATCTTTGAATAAAAATACCTCTATAAAGGTACCTATTATGTCATTAGACCTTTTTAAATTTCTAAAGATTGAATCTTTGAATGAAAATGAGAGTTTTGAGTCAAACTTATTCGAGATCCCTTTAACGTCCCGAAGAGTGTTTTAATGAGTAAAGATTGAATCTTTGAATGAAAATACCTCAATCAAGGTACCTACTATGTCAATAGACAATTTTAATGTATAAAGATTAAACCTTTGAAAGAAAATGAGAGTTTTGAGTTAAACTTATTCGAGATCCCTCTGACGTCACGAAGAGTGTTTTAATGAGCAAAGATTGAATCTTTGAAACAAATCACCTCAATCAAGGTACCGATTATGTCACTAGACCTTTTTAAGGTATAAAGATTGAATCTTGAAAGAGGATGAGAATTTTGAGTAAAACATATTCAAGTTCCCTTTGAGGACGCAAAGAGTGTTTTAATAAGTAAAGATTGAATCTTTGAATGAAAATACATCAATCAAAGTACCTTTTATGTCACTAGACCATTTTAATGTATAAAGATAAAATCTTTGATAGAAAATAAGAGTTTTGAGTTAAACTTATTCGAGATTCTTTTGACGTCACGGAGAGTGTTTTAATGAGTAAGGTTTAAATCTTTGAATGAAATTACCTGAATCGAGGTACCTATTATGTCACTAGACCTTTTTAACGTATAAAGATTGAATCTTTGAAAGAAAATGATAGTTTTGAGTTTTACTTATTTGAGTGACGTATGGAGTTGCGAAGAGTGTTTTAGTGATTAAAGATCGAATCTTCGAATGAAAATACCTCAATAAAGGTACCTATATGTCAGTAGACCTTATTAACGTATAAAAATTGAATCTTTGAAAGAAAATGAGAGTTTTCAGTTGAACTAATTCGAGTTCCCTTTGACGTCCCGAAGAGTGTTTTAATGATCAAAGATTGAATCTTTGATTGAAAATACCTCCATCAAGGTTCCTATTATTTCACTAGACCATTTCAATGTACAAGGGTTGAATCTTTGAAAGAAAATGAGAGATTTGAGTTAAACTTGTTCGAGATCACTTTGACGTCACGAAGAGTGTTTTAACGAGTAAAGATTGAATCGTTGAATGAAATTACCTCAATCAAAGTATCTATTATGTCACGAGAACTTTTTAGTGTATCAAGATTGAATCTTTGTAAGAAAATGAGAGTTTTGAGTTTCACTTGTTCGAGTTACCTATGAAGTCGCGAAGGGTGTTTTTATAACTAAAGATTGAATCTTTGAATGAAAATGAGAGTTTCGAGAGAAACTTATTCGAGTTCCCTTTGACGTTCCGAAGAGTGTTTTAATGATCAAAGATTGAATCTTTGAATGAAAATACCTCAATCAAGGTACCTGTGATTTCACTAAACCATTTTAATGTGTAAAGATTGAATCTTTGAAAGAAAATGGGAGTTTTGAGTTAAACTTATTCGAGATCCCCTTGACATCACGAAGAGTGTTTTAGTGAGAAAAGATTGAATCTTTGAATGAAATTACCTCAATCAGGGTACCTATTATGTCACTGGACCTTTTTAAATGTATAAAGGTCGAATCCTTTAAACAAAATGAGAGTTTTGAGTTAAATTTATTCGAGATCCCTTTGACGTCACGAAGAGTTTTTAATGAGTAAAGATTGAATGTTTGAATGAAATAACCTCAATCAAGATACCTATTTTGTCACTAGACCGTTTTAATGTATAAAGATTGAATCTCTGAAAGAAAATGAGAGTTTTGAGTTTAACTTCTCCGGGTCACGTGTGAAGTCCCGAAGAGTGTTTTAATGACCAAAGAATGAATCTTTGAATGAAAATACCTCGATCGAGGTACCTATTATGTCACTAGACCATTTTAATGTACAAAGATTAAATCTTTGTTAAGAAATGAGAGTTTTGAGTTAAACTTATTCGAGAACACTTCGACGTGACGAAGAGTGTTTTAATGAGTAAGGATTGAATCCTTGAATGAAATTACCTCAATCAAGGTTCCTAATCTGTCACTAGACCTTTTTAATGTATAAAGATTGAATCTTTGAAAGAAAATGAGAGTTTTGAGTTTAACTTATTCGGGTTACGCATGAAGTCGCGAGGAGTGTTTTAATGAGTAACGATTGAATCTTTGAATGAAAATACATCAAATCAAGGTACCTATTACGCCACTAGACCATTTTAATGTATAAAGATCAAATTTTTGAAAGAACACGAGAGTTTTGGGTTAAACTTATTCGTGATCCCTTTGACGTCTCGAAGAGTGTTTTAATGAGTAAAGATTGAATCTTTGAATGAAATTATCTCAATCAAGGTACTTTTTATGTCACTAGATGATTTTAATTTATAAAGATTAAATCTTTCAACGAAAATGAGAGTTTCGAGTTAACTTTATTTGAGATCCCTTTGACGTCATGAAGAGTGTTTTAATGAGTAAAGACAAGATCATTGAATAAAATTAGCTTAATCAAGGTACCTACTAAGTCACTAGACCTTTTTAATGTATAAAGATGGAATCTTTGAAAGAAAATGAAAGTTTTGAGTTTAACTTATTCGAGTTACCTATGAAGTCGCGAAGGCCGTCTTAATGACTAAAGATTGAATGTTTGAATGAAAATACCTCAACAAAGGTGCTTATTATGTCACTGGACCATTTTAATGTATAAAGATTGAATCTTTGAAAGAAAATGAGAGTTTTGAGTTAAATTTATTCGAGTTCCCTTTGACGTCCCGAAGAGTGTTTTAATGAGTAAAGATTAAATCTTTGAATGAAAATACCTAAATCAAGGTACCTATTATGTCACTCGACCACTTTAACGTATATAGTTATATCTCTAAAAGAAAATTAGAGTTTTGAGTTAAACTTATTCGATATCCCATTGACGTCACGAAGAGTATTTTAATGACTAAAGATTGAATCTTTGAATGAAATTACCTCAAACAAGTTACCTATTAGGTCGGTAGACCTTTTTATTGTATAAAGATTGAATCTTTGAAAGAAAGTGAGAGTTTTGAGTTTAACTTATTCAAGTTACCTATGAAGTCGCAAAGAGTGTTTTAATGGCAAAAGATTGAATCTTTGAATAAAAATACCTCTATAAAGGTACCTATTATGTCATTAGACCTTTTTAAATTTCTAAAGATTGAATCTTTGAATGAAAATGAGAGTTTTGAGTCAAACTTATTCGAGATCCCTTTAACGTCCCGAAGAGTGTTTTAATGAGTAAAGATTGAATCTTTGAATGAAAATACCTCAATCAAGGTACCTACTATGTCAATAGACAATTTTAATGTATAAAGATTAAACCTTTGAAAGAAAATGAGAGTTTTGAGTTAAACTTATTCGAGATCCCTCTGACGTCACGAAGAGTGTTTTAATGAGCAAAGATTGAATCTTTGAAACAAATCACCTCAATCAAGGTACCGATTATGTCACTAGACCTTTTTAAGGTATAAAGATTGAATCTTGAAAGAGGATGAGAATTTTGAGTAAAACATATTCAAGTTCCCTTTGAGGACGCAAAGAGTGTTTTAATAAGTAAAGATTGAATCTTTGAATGAAAATACATCAATCAAAGTACCTTTTATGTCACTAGACCATTTTAATGTATAAAGATAAAATCTTTGATAGAAAATAAGAGTTTTGAGTTAAACTTATTCGAGATTCTTTTGACGTCACGGAGAGTGTTTTAATGAGTAAGGTTTAAATCTTTGAATGAAATTACCTGAATCGAGGTACCTATTATGTCACTAGACCTTTTTAACGTATAAAGATTGAATCTTTGAAAGAAAATGATAGTTTTGAGTTTTACTTATTTGAGTGACGTATGGAGTTGCGAAGAGTGTTTTAGTGATTAAAGATCGAATCTTCGAATGAAAATACCTCAATAAAGGTACCTATATGTCAGTAGACCTTATTAACGTATAAAAATTGAATCTTTGAAAGAAAATGAGAGTTTTCAGTTGAACTAATTCGAGTTCCCTTTGACGTCCCGAAGAGTGTTTTAATGATCAAAGATTGAATCTTTGATTGAAAATACCTCCATCAAGGTTCCTATTATTTCACTAGACCATTTCAATGTACAAGGGTTGAATCTTTGAAAGAAAATGAGAGATTTGAGTTAAACTTGTTCGAGATCACTTTGACGTCACGAAGAGTGTTTTAACGAGTAAAGATTGAATCGTTGAATGAAATTACCTCAATCAAAGTATCTATTATGTCACGAGAACTTTTTAGTGTATCAAGATTGAATCTTTGTAAGAAAATGAGAGTTTTGAGTTTCACTTGTTCGAGTTACCTATGAAGTCGCGAAGGGTGTTTTTATAACTAAAGATTGAATCTTTGAATGAAAATGAGAGTTTCGAGAGAAACTTATTCGAGTTCCCTTTGACGTTCCGAAGAGTGTTTTAATGATCAAAGATTGAATCTTTGAATGAAAATACCTCAATCAAGGTACCTGTGATTTCACTAAACCATTTTAATGTGTAAAGATTGAATCTTTGAAAGAAAATGGGAGTTTTGAGTTAAACTTATTCGAGATCCCCTTGACATCACGAAGAGTGTTTTAGTGAGAAAAGATTGAATCTTTGAATGAAATTACCTCAATCAGGGTACCTATTATGTCACTGGACCTTTTTAAATGTATAAAGGTCGAATCCTTTAAACAAAATGAGAGTTTTGAGTTAAATTTATTCGAGATCCCTTTGACGTCACGAAGAGTTTTTAATGAGTAAAGATTGAATGTTTGAATGAAATAACCTCAATCAAGATACCTATTTTGTCACTAGACCGTTTTAATGTATAAAGATTGAATCTCTGAAAGAAAATGAGAGTTTTGAGTTTAACTTCTCCGGGTCACGTGTGAAGTCCCGAAGAGTGTTTTAATGACCAAAGAATGAATCTTTGAATGAAAATACCTCGATCGAGGTACCTATTATGTCACTAGACCATTTTAATGTACAAAGATTAAATCTTTGTTAAGAAATGAGAGTTTTGAGTTAAACTTATTCGAGAACACTTCGACGTGACGAAGAGTGTTTTAATGAGTAAGGATTGAATCCTTGAATGAAATTACCTCAATCAAGGTTCCTAATCTGTCACTAGACCTTTTTAATGTATAAAGATTGAATCTTTGAAAGAAAATGAGAGTTTTGAGTTTAACTTATTCGGGTTACGCATGAAGTCGCGAGGAGTGTTTTAATGAGTAACGATTGAATCTTTGAATGAAAATACATCAAATCAAGGTACCTATTACGCCACTAGACCATTTTAATGTATAAAGATCAAATTTTTGAAAGAACACGAGAGTTTTGGGTTAAACTTATTCGTGATCCCTTTGACGTCTCGAAGAGTGTTTTAATGAGTAAAGATTGAATCTTTGAATGAAATTATCTCAATCAAGGTACTTTTTATGTCACTAGATGATTTTAATTTATAAAGATTAAATCTTTCAACGAAAATGAGAGTTTCGAGTTAACTTTATTTGAGATCCCTTTGACGTCATGAAGAGTGTTTTAATGAGTAAAGACAAGATCATTGAATAAAATTAGCTTAATCAAGGTACCTACTAAGTCACTAGACCTTTTTAATGTATAAAGATGGAATCTTTGAAAGAAAATGAAAGTTTTGAGTTTAACTTATTCGAGTTACCTATGAAGTCGCGAAGGCCGTCTTAATGACTAAAGATTGAATGTTTGAATGAAAATACCTCAACAAAGGTGCTTATTATGTCACTGGACCATTTTAATGTATAAAGATTGAATCTTTGAAAGAAAATGAGAGTTTTGAGTTAAATTTATTCGAGTTCCCTTTGACGTCCCGAAGAGTGTTTTAATGAGTAAAGATTAAATCTTTGAATGAAAATACCTAAATCAAGGTACCTATTATGTCACTCGACCACTTTAACGTATATAGTTATATCTCTAAAAGAAAATTAGAGTTTTGAGTTAAACTTATTCGATATCCCATTGACGTCACGAAGAGTATTTTAATGACTAAAGATTGAATCTTTGAATGAAATTACCTCAAACAAGTTACCTATTAGGTCGGTAGACCTTTTTATTGTATAAAGATTGAATCTTTGAAAGAAAGTGAGAGTTTTGAGTTTAACTTATTCAAGTTACCTATGAAGTCGCAAAGAGTGTTTTAATGGCAAAAGATTGAATCTTTGAATAAAAATACCTCTATAAAGGTACCTATTATGTCATTAGACCTTTTTAAATTTCTAAAGATTGAATCTTTGAATGAAAATGAGAGTTTTGAGTCAAACTTATTCGAGATCCCTTTAACGTCCCGAAGAGTGTTTTAATGAGTAAAGATTGAATCTTTGAATGAAAATACCTCAATCAAGGTACCTACTATGTCAATAGACAATTTTAATGTATAAAGATTAAACCTTTGAAAGAAAATGAGAGTTTTGAGTTAAACTTATTCGAGATCCCTCTGACGTCACGAAGAGTGTTTTAATGAGCAAAGATTGAATCTTTGAAACAAATCACCTCAATCAAGGTACCGATTATGTCACTAGACCTTTTTAAGGTATAAAGATTGAATCTTGAAAGAGGATGAGAATTTTGAGTAAAACATATTCAAGTTCCCTTTGAGGACGCAAAGAGTGTTTTAATAAGTAAAGATTGAATCTTTGAATGAAAATACATCAATCAAAGTACCTTTTATGTCACTAGACCATTTTAATGTATAAAGATAAAATCTTTGATAGAAAATAAGAGTTTTGAGTTAAACTTATTCGAGATTCTTTTGACGTCACGGAGAGTGTTTTAATGAGTAAGGTTTAAATCTTTGAATGAAATTACCTGAATCGAGGTACCTATTATGTCACTAGACCTTTTTAACGTATAAAGATTGAATCTTTGAAAGAAAATGATAGTTTTGAGTTTTACTTATTTGAGTGACGTATGGAGTTGCGAAGAGTGTTTTAGTGATTAAAGATCGAATCTTCGAATGAAAATACCTCAATAAAGGTACCTATATGTCAGTAGACCTTATTAACGTATAAAAATTGAATCTTTGAAAGAAAATGAGAGTTTTCAGTTGAACTAATTCGAGTTCCCTTTGACGTCCCGAAGAGTGTTTTAATGATCAAAGATTGAATCTTTGATTGAAAATACCTCCATCAAGGTTCCTATTATTTCACTAGACCATTTCAATGTACAAGGGTTGAATCTTTGAAAGAAAATGAGAGATTTGAGTTAAACTTGTTCGAGATCACTTTGACGTCACGAAGAGTGTTTTAACGAGTAAAGATTGAATCGTTGAATGAAATTACCTCAATCAAAGTATCTATTATGTCACGAGAACTTTTTAGTGTATCAAGATTGAATCTTTGTAAGAAAATGAGAGTTTTGAGTTTCACTTGTTCGAGTTACCTATGAAGTCGCGAAGGGTGTTTTTATAACTAAAGATTGAATCTTTAAATGAAAATGAGAGTTTCGAGAGAAACTTATTCGAGTTCCCTTTGACGTTCCGAAGAGTGTTTTAATGATCAAAGATTGAATCTTTGAATGAAAATACCTCAATCAAGGTACCTGTGATTTCACTAAACCATTTTAATGTGTAAAGATTGAATCTTTGAAAGAAAATGGGAGTTTTGAGTTAAACTTATTCGAGATCCCCTTGACATCACGAAGAGTGTTTTAATGAGAAAAGATTGAATCTTTGAATGAAATTACCTCAATCAGGGTACCTATTATGTCACTGGACCTTTTTAAATGTATAAAGGTCGAATCCTTTAAACAAAATGAGAGTTTTGAGTTAAATTTATTCGAGATCCCTTTGACGTCACGAAGAGTTTTTAATGAGTAAAGATTGAATGTTTGAATGAAATAACCTCAATCAAGATACCTATTTTGTCACTAGACCGTTTTAATGTATAAAGATTGAATCTCTGAAAGAAAATGAGAGTTTTGAGTTTAACTTCTCCGGGTCACGTGTGAAGTCCCGAAGAGTGTTTTAATGACCAAAGAATGAATCTTTGAATGAAAATACCTCGATCGAGGTACCTATTATGTCACTAGACCATTTTAATGTACAAAGATTAAATCTTTGTTAAGAAATGAGAGTTTTGAGTTAAACTTATTCGAGAACACTTCGACGTGACGAAGAGTGTTTTAATGAGTAAGGATTGAATCCTTGAATGAAATTACCTCAATCAAGGTTCCTAATCTGTCACTAGACCTTTTTAATGTATAAAGATTGAATCTTTGAAAGAAAATGAGAGTTTTGAGTTTAACTTATTCGGGTTACGCATGAAGTCGCGAGGAGTGTTTTAATGAGTAACGATTGAATCTTTGAATGAAAATACATCAAATCAAGGTACCTATTACGCCACTAGACCATTTTAATGTATAAAGATCAAATTTTTGAAAGAACACGAGAGTTTTGGGTTAAACTTATTCGTGATCCCTTTGACGTCTCGAAGAGTGTTTTAATGAGTAAAGATTGAATCTTTGAATGAAATTATCTCAATCAAGGTACTTTTTATGTCACTAGATGATTTTAATTTATAAAGATTAAATCTTTCAACGAAAATGAGAGTTTCGAGTTAACTTTATTTGAGATCCCTTTGACGTCATGAAGAGTGTTTTAATGAGTAAAGACAAGATCATTGAATAAAATTAGCTTAATCAAGGTACCTACTAAGTCACTAGACCTTTTTAATGTATAAAGATGGAATCTTTGAAAGAAAATGAAAGTTTTGAGTTTAACTTATTCGAGTTACCTATGAAGTCGCGAAGGCCGTCTTAATGACTAAAGATTGAATGTTTGAATGAAAATACCTCAACAAAGGTGCTTATTATGTCACTGGACCATTTTAATGTATAAAGATTGAATCTTTGAAAGAAAATGAGAGTTTTGAGTTAAATTTATTCGAGTTCCCTTTGACGTCCCGAAGAGTGTTTTAATGAGTAAAGATTAAATCTTTGAATGAAAATACCTAAATCAAGGTACCTATTATGTCACTCGACCACTTTAACGTATATAGTTATATCTCTAAAAGAAAATTAGAGTTTTGAGTTAAACTTATTCGATATCCCATTGACGTCACGAAGAGTATTTTAATGACTAAAGATTGAATCTTTGAATGAAATTACCTCAAACAAGTTACCTATTAGGTCGGTAGACCTTTTTATTGTATAAAGATTGAATCTTTGAAAGAAAGTGAGAGTTTTGAGTTTAACTTATTCAAGTTACCTATGAAGTCGCAAAGAGTGTTTTAATGGCAAAAGATTGAATCTTTGAATAAAAATACCTCTATAAAGGTACCTATTATGTCATTAGACCTTTTTAAATTTCTAAAGATTGAATCTTTGAATGAAAATGAGAGTTTTGAGTCAAACTTATTCGAGATCCCTTTAACGTCCCGAAGAGTGTTTTAATGAGTAAAGATTGAATCTTTGAATGAAAATACCTCAATCAAGGTACCTACTATGTCAATAGACAATTTTAATGTATAAAGATTAAACCTTTGAAAGAAAATGAGAGTTTTGAGTTAAACTTATTCGAGATCCCTCTGACGTCACGAAGAGTGTTTTAATGAGCAAAGATTGAATCTTTGAAACAAATCACCTCAATCAAGGTACCGATTATGTCACTAGACCTTTTTAAGGTATAAAGATTGAATCTTGAAAGAGGATGAGAATTTTGAGTAAAACATATTCAAGTTCCCTTTGAGGACGCAAAGAGTGTTTTAATAAGTAAAGATTGAATCTTTGAATGAAAATACATCAATCAAAGTACCTTTTATGTCACTAGACCATTTTAATGTATAAAGATAAAATCTTTGATAGAAAATAAGAGTTTTGAGTTAAACTTATTCGAGATTCTTTTGACGTCACGGAGAGTGTTTTAATGAGTAAGGTTTAAATCTTTGAATGAAATTACCTGAATCGAGGTACCTATTATGTCACTAGACCTTTTTAACGTATAAAGATTGAATCTTTGAAAGAAAATGATAGTTTTGAGTTTTACTTATTTGAGTGACGTATGGAGTTGCGAAGAGTGTTTTAGTGATTAAAGATCGAATCTTCGAATGAAAATACCTCAATAAAGGTACCTATATGTCAGTAGACCTTATTAACGTATAAAAATTGAATCTTTGAAAGAAAATGAGAGTTTTCAGTTGAACTAATTCGAGTTCCCTTTGACGTCCCGAAGAGTGTTTTAATGATCAAAGATTGAATCTTTGATTGAAAATACCTCCATCAAGGTTCCTATTATTTCACTAGACCATTTCAATGTACAAGGGTTGAATCTTTGAAAGAAAATGAGAGATTTGAGTTAAACTTGTTCGAGATCACTTTGACGTCACGAAGAGTGTTTTAACGAGTAAAGATTGAATCGTTGAATGAAATTACCTCAATCAAAGTATCTATTATGTCACGAGAACTTTTTAGTGTATCAAGATTGAATCTTTGTAAGAAAATGAGAGTTTTGAGTTTCACTTGTTCGAGTTACCTATGAAGTCGCGAAGGGTGTTTTTATAACTAAAGATTGAATCTTTGAATGAAAATGAGAGTTTCGAGAGAAACTTATTCGAGTTCCCTTTGACGTTCCGAAGAGTGTTTTAATGATCAAAGATTGAATCTTTGAATGAAAATACCTCAATCAAGGTACCTGTGATTTCACTAAACCATTTTAATGTGTAAAGATTGAATCTTTGAAAGAAAATGGGAGTTTTGAGTTAAACTTATTCGAGATCCCCTTGACATCACGAAGAGTGTTTTAGTGAGAAAAGATTGAATCTTTGAATGAAATTACCTCAATCAGGGTACCTATTATGTCACTGGACCTTTTTAAATGTATAAAGGTCGAATCCTTTAAACAAAATGAGAGTTTTGAGTTAAATTTATTCGAGATCCCTTTGACGTCACGAAGAGTTTTTAATGAGTAAAGATTGAATGTTTGAATGAAATAACCTCAATCAAGATACCTATTTTGTCACTAGACCGTTTTAATGTATAAAGATTGAATCTCTGAAAGAAAATGAGAGTTTTGAGTTTAACTTCTCCGGGTCACGTGTGAAGTCCCGAAGAGTGTTTTAATGACCAAAGAATGAATCTTTGAATGAAAATACCTCGATCGAGGTACCTATTATGTCACTAGACCATTTTAATGTACAAAGATTAAATCTTTGTTAAGAAATGAGAGTTTTGAGTTAAACTTATTCGAGAACACTTCGACGTGACGAAGAGTGTTTTAATGAGTAAGGATTGAATCCTTGAATGAAATTACCTCAATCAAGGTTCCTAATCTGTCACTAGACCTTTTTAATGTATAAAGATTGAATCTTTGAAAGAAAATGAGAGTTTTGAGTTTAACTTATTCGGGTTACGCATGAAGTCGCGAGGAGTGTTTTAATGAGTAACGATTGAATCTTTGAATGAAAATACATCAAATCAAGGTACCTATTACGCCACTAGACCATTTTAATGTATAAAGATCAAATTTTTGAAAGAACACGAGAGTTTTGGGTTAAACTTATTCGTGATCCCTTTGACGTCTCGAAGAGTGTTTTAATGAGTAAAGATTGAATCTTTGAATGAAATTATCTCAATCAAGGTACTTTTTATGTCACTAGATGATTTTAATTTATAAAGATTAAATCTTTCAACGAAAATGAGAGTTTCGAGTTAACTTTATTTGAGATCCCTTTGACGTCATGAAGAGTGTTTTAATGAGTAAAGACAAGATCATTGAATAAAATTAGCTTAATCAAGGTACCTACTAAGTCACTAGACCTTTTTAATGTATAAAGATGGAATCTTTGAAAGAAAATGAAAGTTTTGAGTTTAACTTATTCGAGTTACCTATGAAGTCGCGAAGGCCGTCTTAATGACTAAAGATTGAATGTTTGAATGAAAATACCTCAACAAAGGTGCTTATTATGTCACTGGACCATTTTAATGTATAAAGATTGAATCTTTGAAAGAAAATGAGAGTTTTGAGTTAAATTTATTCGAGTTCCCTTTGACGTCCCGAAGAGTGTTTTAATGAGTAAAGATTAAATCTTTGAATGAAAATACCTAAATCAAGGTACCTATTATGTCACTCGACCACTTTAACGTATATAGTTATATCTCTAAAAGAAAATTAGAGTTTTGAGTTAAACTTATTCGATATCCCATTGACGTCACGAAGAGTATTTTAATGACTAAAGATTGAATCTTTGAATGAAATTACCTCAAACAAGTTACCTATTAGGTCGGTAGACCTTTTTATTGTATAAAGATTGAATCTTTGAAAGAAAGTGAGAGTTTTGAGTTTAACTTATTCAAGTTACCTATGAAGTCGCAAAGAGTGTTTTAATGGCAAAAGATTGAATCTTTGAATAAAAATACCTCTATAAAGGTACCTATTATGTCATTAGACCTTTTTAAATTTCTAAAGATTGAATCTTTGAATGAAAATGAGAGTTTTGAGTCAAACTTATTCGAGATCCCTTTAACGTCCCGAAGAGTGTTTTAATGAGTAAAGATTGAATCTTTGAATGAAAATACCTCAATCAAGGTACCTACTATGTCAATAGACAATTTTAATGTATAAAGATTAAACTTTTGAAAGAAAATGAGAGTTTTGAGTTAAACTTATTCGAGATCCCTCTGACGTCACGAAGAGTGTTTTAATGAGCAAAGATTGAATCTTTGAAACAAATCACCTCAATCAAGGTACGGATTATGTCACTAGACCTTTTTAAGGTATAAAGATTGAATCTTGAAAGAGGATGAGAATTTTGAGTAAAACATATTCAAGTTCCCTTTGAGGACGCAAAGAGTGTTTTAATAAGTAAAGATTGAATCTTTGAATGAAAATACATCAATCAAAGTACCTTTTATGTCACTAGACCATTTTAATGTATAAAGATAAAATCTTTGATAGAAAATAAGAGTTTTGAGTTAAACTTATTCGAGATTCTTTTGACGTCACGGAGAGTGTTTTAATGAGTAAGGTTTAAATCTTTGAATGAAATTACCTGAATCGAGGTACCTATTATGTCACTAGACCTTTTTAACGTATAAAGATTGAATCTTTGAAAGAAAATGATAGTTTTGAGTTTTACTTATTTGAGTGACGTATGGAGTTGCGAAGAGTGTTTTAGTGATTAAAGATCGAATCTTCGAATGAAAATACCTCAATAAAGGTACCTATATGTCAGTAGACCTTATTAACGTATAAAAATTGAATCTTTGAAAGAAAATGAGAGTTTTCAGTTGAACTAATTCGAGTTCCCTTTGACGTCCCGAAGAGTGTTTTAATGATCAAAGATTGAATCTTTGATTGAAAATACCTCCATCAAGGTTCCTATTATTTCACTAGACCATTTCAATGTACAAGGGTTGAATCTTTGAAAGAAAATGAGAGATTTGAGTTAAACTTGTTCGAGATCACTTTGACGTCACGAAGAGTGTTTTAACGAGTAAAGATTGAATCGTTGAATGAAATTACCTCAATCAAAGTATCTATTATGTCACGAGAACTTTTTAGTGTATCAAGATTGAATCTTTGTAAGAAAATGAGAGTTTTGAGTTTCACTTGTTCGAGTTACCTATGAAGTCGCGAAGGGTGTTTTTATAACTAAAGATTGAATCTTTGAATGAAAATGAGAGTTTCGAGAGAAACTTATTCGAGTTCCCTTTGACGTTCCGAAGAGTGTTTTAATGATCAAAGATTGAATCTTTGAATGAAAATACCTCAATCAAGGTACCTGTGATTTCACTAAACCATTTTAATGTGTAAAGATTGAATCTTTGAAAGAAAATGGGAGTTTTGAGTTAAACTTATTCGAGATCCCCTTGACATCACGAAGAGTGTTTTAATGAGAAAAGATTGAATCTTTGAATGAAATTACCTCAATCAGGGTACCTATTATGTCACTGGACCTTTTTAAATGTATAAAGGTCGAATCCTTTAAACAAAATGAGAGTTTTGAGTTAAATTTATTCGAGATCCCTTTGACGTCACGAAGAGTTTTTAATGAGTAAAGATTGAATGTTTGAATGAAATAACCTCAATCAAGATACCTATTTTGTCACTAGACCGTTTTAATGTATAAAGATTGAATCTCTGAAAGAAAATGAGAGTTTTGAGTTTAACTTCTCCGGGTCACGTGTGAAGTCCCGAAGAGTGTTTTAATGACCAAAGAATGAATCTTTGAATGAAAATACCTCGATCGAGGTACCTATTATGTCACTAGACCATTTTAATGTACAAAGATTAAATCTTTGTTAAGAAATGAGAGTTTTGAGTTAAACTTATTCGAGAACACTTCGACGTGACGAAGAGTGTTTTAATGAGTAAGGATTGAATCCTTGAATGAAATTACCTCAATCATGGTTCCTAATCTGTCACTAGACCTTTTTAATGTATAAAGATTGAATCTTTGAAAGAAAATGAGAGTTTTGAGTTTAACTTATTCGGGTTACGCATGAAGTCGCGAGGAGTGTTTTAATGAGTAACGATTGAATCTTTGAATGAAAATACATCAAATCAAGGTACCTATTACGCCACTAGACCATTTTAATGTATAAAGATCAAATTTTTGAAAGAACACGAGAGTTTTGGGTTAAACTTATTCGTGATCCCTTTGACGTCTCGAAGAGTGTTTTAATGAGTAAAGATTGAATCTTTGAATGAAATTATCTCAATCAAGGTACTTTTTATGTCACTAGATGATTTTAATTTATAAAGATTAAATCTTTCAACGAAAATGAGAGTTTCGAGTTAACTTTATTTGAGATCCCTTTGACGTCATGAAGAGTGTTTTAATGAGTAAAGACAAGATCATTGAATAAAATTAGCTTAATCAAGGTACCTACTAAGTCACTAGACCTTTTTAATGTATAAAGATGGAATCTTTGAAAGAAAATGAAAGTTTTGAGTTTAACTTATTCGAGTTACCTATGAAGTCGCGAAGGCCGTCTTAATGACTAAAGATTGAATGTTTGAATGAAAATACCTCAACAAAGGTGCTTATTATGTCACTGGACCATTTTAATGTATAAAGATTGAATCTTTGAAAGAAAATGAGAGTTTTGAGTTAAATTTATTCGAGTTCCCTTTGACGTCCCGAAGAGTGTTTTAATGAGTAAAGATTAAATCTTTGAATGAAAATACCTAAATCAAGGTACCTATTATGTCACTCGACCACTTTAACGTATATAGTTATATCTCTAAAAGAAAATTAGAGTTTTGAGTTAAACTTATTCGATATCCCATTGACGTCACGAAGAGTATTTTAATGACTAAAGATTGAATCTTTGAATGAAATTACCTCAAACAAGTTACCTATTAGGTCGGTAGACCTTTTTATTGTATAAAGATTGAATCTTTGAAAGAAAGTGAGAGTTTTGAGTTTAACTTATTCAAGTTACCTATGAAGTCGCAAAGAGTGTTTTAATGGCAAAAGATTGAATCTTTGAATAAAAATACCTCTATAAAGGTACCTATTATGTCATTAGACCTTTTTAAATTTCTAAAGATTGAATCTTTGAATGAAAATGAGAGTTTTGAGTCAAACTTATTCGAGATCCCTTTAACGTCCCGAAGAGTGTTTTAATGAGTAAAGATTGAATCTTTGAATGAAAATACCTCAATCAAGGTACCTACTATGTCAATAGACAATTTTAATGTATAAAGATTAAACCTTTGAAAGAAAATGAGAGTTTTGAGTTAAACTTATTCGAGATCCCTCTGACGTCACGAAGAGTGTTTTAATGAGCAAAGATTGAATCTTTGAAACAAATCACCTCAATCAAGGTACCGATTATGTCACTAGACCTTTTTAAGGTATAAAGATTGAATCTTGAAAGAGGATGAGAATTTTGAGTAAAACATATTCAAGTTCCCTTTGAGGACGCAAAGAGTGTTTTAATAAGTAAAGATTGAATCTTTGAATGAAAATACATCAATCAAAGTACCTTTTATGTCACTAGACCATTTTAATGTATAAAGATAAAATCTTTGATAGAAAATAAGAGTTTTGAGTTAAACTTATTCGAGATTCTTTTGACGTCACGGAGAGTGTTTTAATGAGTAAGGTTTAAATCTTTGAATGAAATTACCTGAATCGAGGTACCTATTATGTCACTAGACCTTTTTAACGTATAAAGATTGAATCTTTGAAAGAAAATGATAGTTTTGAGTTTTACTTATTTGAGTGACGTATGGAGTTGCGAAGAGTGTTTTAGTGATTAAAGATCGAATCTTCGAATGAAAATACCTCAATAAAGGTACCTATATGTCAGTAGACCTTATTAACGTATAAAAATTGAATCTTTGAAAGAAAATGAGAGTTTTCAGTTGAACTAATTCGAGTTCCCTTTGACGTCCCGAAGAGTGTTTTAATGATCAAAGATTGAATCTTTGATTGAAAATACCTCCATCAAGGTTCCTATTATTTCACTAGACCATTTCAATGTACAAGGGTTGAATCTTTGAAAGAAAATGAGAGATTTGAGTTAAACTTGTTCGAGATCACTTTGACGTCACGAAGAGTGTTTTAACGAGTAAAGATTGAATCGTTGAATGAAATTACCTCAATCAAAGTATCTATTATGTCACGAGAACTTTTTAGTGTATCAAGATTGAATCTTTGTAAGAAAATGAGAGTTTTGAGTTTCACTTGTTCGAGTTACCTATGAAGTCGCGAAGGGTGTTTTTATAACTAAAGATTGAATCTTTGAATGAAAATGAGAGTTTCGAGAGAAACTTATTCGAGTTCCCTTTGACGTTCCGAAGAGTGTTTTAATGATCAAAGATTGAATCTTTGAATGAAAATACCTCAATCAAGGTACCTGTGATTTCACTAAACCATTTTAATGTGTAAAGATTGAATCTTTGAAAGAAAATGGGAGTTTTGAGTTAAACTTATTCGAGATCCCCTTGACATCACGAAGAGTGTTTTAATGAGAAAAGATTGAATCTTTGAATGAAATTACCTCAATCAGGGTACCTATTATGTCACTGGACCTTTTTAAATGTATAAAGGTCGAATCCTTTAAACAAAATGAGAGTTTTGAGTTAAATTTATTCGAGATCCCTTTGACGTCACGAAGAGTTTTTAATGAGTAAAGATTGAATGTTTGAATGAAATAACCTCAATCAAGATACCTATTTTGTCACTAGACCGTTTTAATGTATAAAGATTGAATCTCTGAAAGAAAATGAGAGTTTTGAGTTTAACTTCTCCGGGTCACGTGTGAAGTCCCGAAGAGTGTTTTAATGACCAAAGAATGAATCTTTGAATGAAAATACCTCGATCGAGGTACCTATTATGTCACTAGACCATTTTAATGTACAAAGATTAAATCTTTGTTAAGAAATGAGAGTTTTGAGTTAAACTTATTCGAGAACACTTCGACGTGACGAAGAGTGTTTTAATGAGTAAGGATTGAATCCTTGAATGAAATTACCTCAATCAAGGTTCCTAATCTGTCACTAGACCTTTTTAATGTATAAAGATTGAATCTTTGAAAGAAAATGAGAGTTTTGAGTTTAACTTATTCGGGTTACGCATGAAGTCGCGAGGAGTGTTTTAATGAGTAACGATTGAATCTTTGAATGAAAATACATCAAATCAAGGTACCTATTACGCCACTAGACCATTGTAATGTATAAAGATCAAATTTTTGAAAGAACACGAGAGTTTTGGGTTAAACTTATTCGTGATCCCTTTGACGTCTCGAAGAGTGTTTTAATGAGTAAAGATTGAATCTTTGAATGAAATTATCTCAATCAAGGTACTTTTTATGTCACTAGATGATTTTAATTTATAAAGATTAAATCTTTCAACGAAAATGAGAGTTTCGAGTTAACTTTATTTGAGATCCCTTTGACGTCATGAAGAGTGTTTTAATGAGTAAAGACAAGATCATTGAATAAAATTAGCTTAATCAAGGTACCTACTAAGTCACTAGACCTTTTTAATGTATAAAGATGGAATCTTTGAAAGAAAATGAAAGTTTTGAGTTTAACTTATTCGAGTTACCTATGAAGTCGCGAAGGCCGTCTTAATGACTAAAGATTGAATGTTTGAATGAAAATACCTCAACAAAGGTGCTTATTATGTCACTGGACCATTTTAATGTATAAAGATTGAATCTTTGAAAGAAAATGAGAGTTTTGAGTTAAATTTATTCGAGTTCCCTTTGACGTCCCGAAGAGTGTTTTAATGAGTAAAGATTAAATCTTTGAATGAAAATACCTAAATCAAGGTACCTATTATGTCACTCGACCACTTTAACGTATATAGTTATATCTCTAAAAGAAAATTAGAGTTTTGAGTTAAACTTATTCGATATCCCATTGACGTCACGAAGAGTATTTTAATGACTAAAGATTGAATCTTTGAATGAAATTACCTCAAACAAGTTACCTATTAGGTCGGTAGACCTTTTTATTGTATAAAGATTGAATCTTTGAAAGAAAGTGAGAGTTTTGAGTTTAACTTATTCAAGTTACCTATGAAGTCGCAAAGAGTGTTTTAATGGCAAAAGATTGAATCTTTGAATAAAAATACCTCTATAAAGGTACCTATTATGTCATTAGACCTTTTTAAATTTCTAAAGATTGAATCTTTGAATGAAAATGAGAGTTTTGAGTCAAACTTATTCGAGATCCCTTTAACGTCCCGAAGAGTGTTTTAATGAGTAAAGATTGAATCTTTGAATGAAAATACCTCAATCAAGGTACCTACTATGTCAATAGACAATTTTAATGTATAAAGATTAAACCTTTGAAAGAAAATGAGAGTTTTGAGTTAAACTTATTCGAGATCCCTCTGACGTCACGAAGAGTGTTTTAATGAGCAAAGATTGAATCTTTGAAACAAATCACCTCAATCAAGGTACCGATTATGTCACTAGACCTTTTTAAGGTATAAAGATTGAATCTTGAAAGAGGATGAGAATTTTGAGTAAAACATATTCAAGTTCCCTTTGAGGACGCAAAGAGTGTTTTAATAAGTAAAGATTGAATCTTTGAATGAAAATACATCAATCAAAGTACCTTTTATGTCACTAGACCATTTTAATGTATAAAGATAAAATCTTTGATAGAAAATAAGAGTTTTGAGTTAAACTTATTCGAGATTCTTTTGACGTCACGGAGAGTGTTTTAATGAGTAAGGTTTAAATCTTTGAATGAAATTACCTGAATCGAGGTACCTATTATGTCACTAGACCTTTTTAACGTATAAAGATTGAATCTTTGAAAGAAAATGATAGTTTTGAGTTTTACTTATTTGAGTGACGTATGGAGTTGCGAAGAGTGTTTTAGTGATTAAAGATCGAATCTTCGAATGAAAATACCTCAATAAAGGTACCTATATGTCAGTAGACCTTATTAACGTATAAAAATTGAATCTTTGAAAGAAAATGAGAGTTTTCAGTTGAACTAATTCGAGTTCCCTTTGACGTCCCGAAGAGTGTTTTAATGATCAAAGATTGAATCTTTGATTGAAAATACCTCCATCAAGGTTCCTATTATTTCACTAGACCATTTCAATGTACAAGGGTTGAATCTTTGAAAGAAAATGAGAGATTTGAGTTAAACTTGTTCGAGATCACTTTGACGTCACGAAGAGTGTTTTAACGAGTAAAGATTGAATCGTTGAATGAAATTACCTCAATCAAAGTATCTATTATGTCACGAGAACTTTTTAGTGTATCAAGATTGAATCTTTGTAAGAAAATGAGAGTTTTGAGTTTCACTTGTTCGAGTTACCTATGAAGTCGCGAAGGGTGTTTTTATAACTAAAGATTGAATCTTTGAATGAAAATGAGAGTTTCGAGAGAAACTTATTCGAGTTCCCTTTGACGTTCCGAAGAGTGTTTTAATGATCAAAGATTGAATCTTTGAATGAAAATACCTCAATCAAGGTACCTGTGATTTCACTAAACCATTTTAATGTGTAAAGATTGAATCTTTGAAAGAAAATGGGAGTTTTGAGTTAAACTTATTCGAGATCCCCTTGACATCACGAAGAGTGTTTTAATGAGAAAAGATTGAATCTTTGAATGAAATTACCTCAATCAGGGTACCTATTATGTCACTGGACCTTTTTAAATGTATAAAGGTCGAATCCTTTAAACAAAATGAGAGTTTTGAGTTAAATTTATTCGAGATCCCTTTGACGTCACGAAGAGTTTTTAATGAGTAAAGATTGAATGTTTGAATGAAATAACCTCAATCAAGATACCTATTTTGTCACTAGACCGTTTTAATGTATAAAGATTGAATCTCTGAAAGAAAATGAGAGTTTTGAGTTTAACTTCTCCGGGTCACGTGTGAAGTCCCGAAGAGTGTTTTAATGACCAAAGAATGAATCTTTGAATGAAAATACCTCGATCGAGGTACCTATTATGTCACTAGACCATTTTAATGTACAAAGATTAAATCTTTGTTAAGAAATGAGAGTTTTGAGTTAAACTTATTCGAGAACACTTCGACGTGACGAAGAGTGTTTTAATGAGTAAGGATTGAATCCTTGAATGAAATTACCTCAATCAAGGTTCCTAATCTGTCACTAGACCTTTTTAATGTATAAAGATTGAATCTTTGAAAGAAAATGAGAGTTTTGAGTTTAACTTATTCGGGTTACGCATGAAGTCGCGAGGAGTGTTTTAATGAGTAACGATTGAATCTTTGAATGAAAATACATCAAATCAAGGTACCTATTACGCCACTAGACCATTGTAATGTATAAAGATCAAATTTTTGAAAGAACACGAGAGTTTTGGGTTAAACTTATTCGTGATCCCTTTGACGTCTCGAAGAGTGTTTTAATGAGTAAAGATTGAATCTTTGAATGAAATTATCTCAATCAAGGTACTTTTTATGTCACTAGATGATTTTAATTTATAAAGATTAAATCTTTCAACGAAAATGAGAGTTTCGAGTTAACTTTATTTGAGATCCCTTTGACGTCATGAAGAGTGTTTTAATGAGTAAAGACAAGATCATTGAATAAAATTAGCTTAATCAAGGTACCTACTAAGTCACTAGACCTTTTTAATGTATAAAGATGGAATCTTTGAAAGAAAATGAAAGTTTTGAGTTTAACTTATTCGAGTTACCTATGAAGTCGCGAAGGCCGTCTTAATGACTAAAGATTGAATGTTTGAATGAAAATACCTCAACAAAGGTGCTTATTATGTCACTGGACCATTTTAATGTATAAAGATTGAATCTTTGAAAGAAAATGAGAGTTTTGAGTTAAATTTATTCGAGTTCCCTTTGACGTCCCGAAGAGTGTTTTAATGAGTAAAGATTAAATCTTTGAATGAAAATACCTAAATCAAGGTACCTATTATGTCACTCGACCACTTTAACGTATATAGTTATATCTCTAAAAGAAAATTAGAGTTTTGAGTTAAACTTATTCGATATCCCATTGACGTCACGAAGAGTATTTTAATGACTAAAGATTGAATCTTTGAATGAAATTACCTCAAACAAGTTACCTATTAGGTCGGTAGACCTTTTTATTGTATAAAGATTGAATCTTTGAAAGAAAGTGAGAGTTTTGAGTTTAACTTATTCAAGTTACCTATGAAGTCGCAAAGAGTGTTTTAATGGCAAAAGATTGAATCTTTGAATAAAAATACCTCTATAAAGGTACCTATTATGTCATTAGACCTTTTTAAATTTCTAAAGATTGAATCTTTGAATGAAAATGAGAGTTTTGAGTCAAACTTATTCGAGATCCCTTTAACGTCCCGAAGAGTGTTTTAATGAGTAAAGATTGAATCTTTGAATGAAAATACCTCAATCAAGGTACCTACTATGTCAATAGACAATTTTAATGTATAAAGATTAAACCTTTGAAAGAAAATGAGAGTTTTGAGTTAAACTTATTCGAGATCCCTCTGACGTCACGAAGAGTGTTTTAATGAGCAAAGATTGAATCTTTGAAACAAATCACCTCAATCAAGGTACCGATTATGTCACTAGACCTTTTTAAGGTATAAAGATTGAATCTTGAAAGAGGATGAGAATTTTGAGTAAAACATATTCAAGTTCCCTTTGAGGACGCAAAGAGTGTTTTAATAAGTAAAGATTGAATCTTTGAATGAAAATACATCAATCAAAGTACCTTTTATGTCACTAGACCATTTTAATGTATAAAGATAAAATCTTTGATAGAAAATAAGAGTTTTGAGTTAAACTTATTCGAGATTCTTTTGACGTCACGGAGAGTGTTTTAATGAGTAAGGTTTAAATCTTTGAATGAAATTACCTGAATCGAGGTACCTATTATGTCACTAGACCTTTTTAACGTATAAAGATTGAATCTTTGAAAGAAAATGATAGTTTTGAGTTTTACTTATTTGAGTGACGTATGGAGTTGCGAAGAGTGTTTTAGTGATTAAAGATCGAATCTTCGAATGAAAATACCTCAATAAAGGTACCTATATGTCAGTAGACCTTATTAACGTATAAAAATTGAATCTTTGAAAGAAAATGAGAGTTTTCAGTTGAACTAATTCGAGTTCCCTTTGACGTCCCGAAGAGTGTTTTAATGATCAAAGATTGAATCTTTGATTGAAAATACCTCCATCAAGGTTCCTATTATTTCACTAGACCATTTCAATGTACAAGGGTTGAATCTTTGAAAGAAAATGAGAGATTTGAGTTAAACTTGTTCGAGATCACTTTGACGTCACGAAGAGTGTTTTAACGAGTAAAGATTGAATCGTTGAATGAAATTACCTCAATCAAAGTATCTATTATGTCACGAGAACTTTTTAGTGTATCAAGATTGAATCTTTGTAAGAAAATGAGAGTTTTGAGTTTCACTTGTTCGAGTTACCTATGAAGTCGCGAAGGGTGTTTTTATAACTAAAGATTGAATCTTTGAATGAAAATGAGAGTTTCGAGAGAAACTTATTCGAGTTCCCTTTGACGTTCCGAAGAGTGTTTTAATGATCAAAGATTGAATCTTTGAATGAAAATACCTCAATCAAGGTACCTGTGATTTCACTAAACCATTTTAATGTGTAAAGATTGAATCTTTGAAAGAAAATGGGAGTTTTGAGTTAAACTTATTCGAGATCCCCTTGACATCACGAAGAGTGTTTTAATGAGAAAAGATTGAATCTTTGAATGAAATTACCTCAATCAGGGTACCTATTATGTCACTGGACCTTTTTAAATGTATAAAGGTCGAATCCTTTAAACAAAATGAGAGTTTTGAGTTAAATTTATTCGAGATCCCTTTGACGTCACGAAGAGTTTTTAATGAGTAAAGATTGAATGTTTGAATGAAATAACCTCAATCAAGATACCTATTTTGTCACTAGACCGTTTTAATGTATAAAGATTGAATCTCTGAAAGAAAATGAGAGTTTTGAGTTTAACTTCTCCGGGTCACGTGTGAAGTCCCGAAGAGTGTTTTAATGACCAAAGAATGAATCTTTGAATGAAAATACCTCGATCGAGGTACCTATTATGTCACTAGACCATTTTAATGTACAAAGATTAAATCTTTGTTAAGAAATGAGAGTTTTGAGTTAAACTTATTCGAGAACACTTCGACGTGACGAAGAGTGTTTTAATGAGTAAGGATTGAATCCTTGAATGAAATTACCTCAATCAAGGTTCCTAATCTGTCACTAGACCTTTTTAATGTATAAAGATTGAATCTTTGAAAGAAAATGAGAGTTTTGAGTTTAACTTATTCGGGTTACGCATGAAGTCGCGAGGAGTGTTTTAATGAGTAACGATTGAATCTTTGAATGAAAATACATCAAATCAAGGTACCTATTACGCCACTAGACCATTGTAATGTATAAAGATCAAATTTTTGAAAGAACACGAGAGTTTTGGGTTAAACTTATTCGTGATCCCTTTGACGTCTCGAAGAGTGTTTTAATGAGTAAAGATTGAATCTTTGAATGAAATTATCTCAATCAAGGTACTTTTTATGTCACTAGATGATTTTAATTTATAAAGATTAAATCTTTCAACGAAAATGAGAGTTTCGAGTTAACTTTATTTGAGATCCCTTTGACGTCATGAAGAGTGTTTTAATGAGTAAAGACAAGATCATTGAATAAAATTAGCTTAATCAAGGTACCTACTAAGTCACTAGACCTTTTTAATGTATAAAGATGGAATCTTTGAAAGAAAATGAAAGTTTTGAGTTTAACTTATTCGAGTTACCTATGAAGTCGCGAAGGCCGTCTTAATGACTAAAGATTGAATGTTTGAATGAAAATACCTCAACAAAGGTGCTTATTATGTCACTGGACCATTTTAATGTATAAAGATTGAATCTTTGAAAGAAAATGAGAGTTTTGAGTTAAATTTATTCGAGTTCCCTTTGACGTCCCGAAGAGTGTTTTAATGAGTAAAGATTAAATCTTTGAATGAAAATACCTAAATCAAGGTACCTATTATGTCACTCGACCACTTTAACGTATATAGTTATATCTCTAAAAGAAAATTAGAGTTTTGAGTTAAACTTATTCGATATCCCATTGACGTCACGAAGAGTATTTTAATGACTAAAGATTGAATCTTTGAATGAAATTACCTCAAACAAGTTACCTATTAGGTCGGTAGACCTTTTTATTGTATAAAGATTGAATCTTTGAAAGAAAGTGAGAGTTTTGAGTTTAACTTATTCAAGTTACCTATGAAGTCGCAAAGAGTGTTTTAATGGCAAAAGATTGAATCTTTGAATAAAAATACCTCTATAAAGGTACCTATTATGTCATTAGACCTTTTTAAATTTCTAAAGATTGAATCTTTGAATGAAAATGAGAGTTTTGAGTCAAACTTATTCGAGATCCCTTTAATGTCCCGAAGAGTGTTTTAATGAGTAAAGATTGAATCTTTGAATGAAAATACCTCAATCAAGGTACCTACTATGTCAATAGACAATTTTAATGTATAAAGATTAAACCTTTGAAAGAAAATGAGAGTTTTGAGTTAAACTTATTCGAGATCCCTCTGACGTCACGAAGAGTGTTTTAATGAGCAAAGATTGAATCTTTGAAACAAATCACCTCAATCAAGGTACCGATTATGTCACTAGACCTTTTTAAGGTATAAAGATTGAATCTTGAAAGAGGATGAGAATTTTGAGTAAAACATATTCAAGTTCCCTTTGAGGACGCAAAGAGTGTTTTAATAAGTAAAGATTGAATCTTTGAATGAAAATACATCAATCAAAGTACCTTTTATGTCACTAGACCATTTTAATGTATAAAGATAAAATCTTTGATAGAAAATAAGAGTTTTGAGTTAAACTTATTCGAGATTCTTTTGACGTCACGGAGAGTGTTTTAATGAGTAAGGTTTAAATCTTTGAATGAAATTACCTGAATCGAGGTACCTATTATGTCACTAGACCTTTTTAACGTATAAAGATTGAATCTTTGAAAGAAAATGATAGTTTTGAGTTTTACTTATTTGAGTGACGTATGGAGTTGCGAAGAGTGTTTTAGTGATTAAAGATCGAATCTTCGAATGAAAATACCTCAATAAAGGTACCTATATGTCAGTAGACCTTATTAACGTATAAAAATTGAATCTTTGAAAGAAAATGAGAGTTTTCAGTTGAACTAATTCGAGTTCCCTTTGACGTCCCGAAGAGTGTTTTAATGATCAAAGATTGAATCTTTGATTGAAAATACCTCCATCAAGGTTCCTATTATTTCACTAGACCATTTCAATGTACAAGGGTTGAATCTTTGAAAGAAAATGAGAGATTTGAGTTAAACTTGTTCGAGATCACTTTGACGTCACGAAGAGTGTTTTAACGAGTAAAGATTGAATCGTTGAATGAAATTACCTCAATCAAAGTATCTATTATGTCACGAGAACTTTTTAGTGTATCAAGATTGAATCTTTGTAAGAAAATGAGAGTTTTGAGTTTCACTTGTTCGAGTTACCTATGAAGTCGCGAAGGGTGTTTTTATAACTAAAGATTGAATCTTTGAATGAAAATGAGAGTTTCGAGAGAAACTTATTCGAGTTCCCTTTGACGTTCCGAAGAGTGTTTTAATGATCAAAGATTGAATCTTTGAATGAAAATACCTCAATCAAGGTACCTGTGATTTCACTAAACCATTTTAATGTGTAAAGATTGAATCTTTGAAAGAAAATGGGAGTTTTGAGTTAAACTTATTCGAGATCCCCTTGACATCACGAAGAGTGTTTTAATGAGAAAAGATTGAATCTTTGAATGAAATTACCTCAATCAGGGTACCTATTATGTCACTGGACCTTTTTAAATGTATAAAGGTCGAATCCTTTAAACAAAATGAGAGTTTTGAGTTAAATTTATTCGAGATCCCTTTGACGTCACGAAGAGTTTTTAATGAGTAAAGATTGAATGTTTGAATGAAATAACCTCAATCAAGATACCTATTTTGTCACTAGACCGTTTTAATGTATAAAGATTGAATCTCTGAAAGAAAATGAGAGTTTTGAGTTTAACTTCTCCGGGTCACGTGTGAAGTCCCGAAGAGTGTTTTAATGACCAAAGAATGAATCTTTGAATGAAAATACCTCGATCGAGGTACCTATTATGTCACTAGACCATTTTAATGTACAAAGATTAAATCTTTGTTAAGAAATGAGAGTTTTGAGTTAAACTTATTCGAGAACACTTCGACGTGACGAAGAGTGTTTTAATGAGTAAGGATTGAATCCTTGAATGAAATTACCTCAATCAAGGTTCCTAATCTGTCACTAGACCTTTTTAATGTATAAAGATTGAATCTTTGAAAGAAAATGAGAGTTTTGAGTTTAACTTATTCGGGTTACGCATGAAGTCGCGAGGAGTGTTTTAATGAGTAACGATTGAATCTTTGAATGAAAATACATCAAATCAAGGTACCTATTACGCCACTAGACCATTGTAATGTATAAAGATCAAATTTTTGAAAGAACACGAGAGTTTTGGGTTAAACTTATTCGTGATCCCTTTGACGTCTCGAAGAGTGTTTTAATGAGTAAAGATTGAATCTTTGAATGAAATTATCTCAATCAAGGTACTTTTTATGTCACTAGATGATTTTAATTTATAAAGATTAAATCTTTCAACGAAAATGAGAGTTTCGAGTTAACTTTATTTGAGATCCCTTTGACGTCATGAAGAGTGTTTTAATGAGTAAAGACAAGATCATTGAATAAAATTAGCTTAATCAAGGTACCTACTAAGTCACTAGACCTTTTTAATGTATAAAGATGGAATCTTTGAAAGAAAATGAAAGTTTTGAGTTTAACTTATTCGAGTTACCTATGAAGTCGCGAAGGCCGTCTTAATGACTAAAGATTGAATGTTTGAATGAAAATACCTCAACAAAGGTGCTTATTATGTCACTGGACCATTTTAATGTATAAAGATTGAATCTTTGAAAGAAAATGAGAGTTTTGAGTTAAATTTATTCGAGTTCCCTTTGACGTCCCGAAGAGTGTTTTAATGAGTAAAGATTAAATCTTTGAATGAAAATACCTAAATCAAGGTACCTATTATGTCACTCGACCACTTTAACGTATATAGTTATATCTCTAAAAGAAAATTAGAGTTTTGAGTTAAACTTATTCGATATCCCATTGACGTCACGAAGAGTATTTTAATGACTAAAGATTGAATCTTTGAATGAAATTACCTCAAACAAGTTACCTATTAGGTCGGTAGACCTTTTTATTGTATAAAGATTGAATCTTTGAAAGAAAGTGAGAGTTTTGAGTTTAACTTATTCAAGTTACCTATGAAGTCGCAAAGAGTGTTTTAATGGCAAAAGATTGAATCTTTGAATAAAAATACCTCTATAAAGGTACCTATTATGTCATTAGACCTTTTTAAATTTCTAAAGATTGAATCTTTGAATGAAAATGAGAGTTTTGAGTCAAACTTATTCGAGATCCCTTTAACGTCCCGAAGAGTGTTTTAATGAGTAAAGATTGAATCTTTGAATGAAAATACCTCAATCAAGGTACCTACTATGTCAATAGACAATTTTAATGTATAAAGATTAAACCTTTGAAAGAAAATGAGAGTTTTGAGTTAAACTTATTCGAGATCCCTCTGACGTCACGAAGAGTGTTTTAATGAGCAAAGATTGAATCTTTGAAACAAATCACCTCAATCAAGGTACCGATTATGTCACTAGACCTTTTTAAGGTATAAAGATTGAATCTTGAAAGAGGATGAGAATTTTGAGTAAAACATATTCAAGTTCCCTTTGAGGACGCAAAGAGTGTTTTAATAAGTAAAGATTGAATCTTTGAATGAAAATACATCAATCAAAGTACCTTTTATGTCACTAGACCATTTTAATGTATAAAGATAAAATCTTTGATAGAAAATAAGAGTTTTGAGTTAAACTTATTCGAGATTCTTTTGACGTCACGGAGAGTGTTTTAATGAGTAAGGTTTAAATCTTTGAATGAAATTACCTGAATCGAGGTACCTATTATGTCACTAGACCTTTTTAACGTATAAAGATTGAATCTTTGAAAGAAAATGATAGTTTTGAGTTTTACTTATTTGAGTGACGTATGGAGTTGCGAAGAGTGTTTTAGTGATTAAAGATCGAATCTTCGAATGAAAATACCTCAATAAAGGTACCTATATGTCAGTAGACCTTATTAACGTATAAAAATTGAATCTTTGAAAGAAAATGAGAGTTTTCAGTTGAACTAATTCGAGTTCCCTTTGACGTCCCGAAGAGTGTTTTAATGATCAAAGATTGAATCTTTGATTGAAAATACCTCCATCAAGGTTCCTATTATTTCACTAGACCATTTCAATGTACAAGGGTTGAATCTTTGAAAGAAAATGAGAGATTTGAGTTAAACTTGTTCGAGATCACTTTGACGTCACGAAGAGTGTTTTAACGAGTAAAGATTGAATCGTTGAATGAAATTACCTCAATCAAAGTATCTATTATGTCACGAGAACTTTTTAGTGTATCAAGATTGAATCTTTGTAAGAAAATGAGAGTTTTGAGTTTCACTTGTTCGAGTTACCTATGAAGTCGCGAAGGGTGTTTTTATAACTAAAGATTGAATCTTTGAATGAAAATGAGAGTTTCGAGAGAAACTTATTCGAGTTCCCTTTGACGTTCCGAAGAGTGTTTTAATGATCAAATATTGAATCTTTGAATGAAAATACCTCAATCAAGGTACCTGTGATTTCACTAAACCATTTTAATGTGTAAAGATTGAATCTTTGAAAGAAAATGGGAGTTTTGAGTTAAACTTATTCGAGATCCCCTTGACATCACGAAGAGTGTTTTAATGAGAAAAGATTGAATCTTTGAATGAAATTACCTCAATCAGGGTACCTATTATGTCACTGGACCTTTTTAAATGTATAAAGGTCGAATCCTTTAAACAAAATGAGAGTTTTGAGTTAAATTTATTCGAGATCCCTTTGACGTCACGAAGAGTTTTTAATGAGTAAAGATTGAATGTTTGAATGAAATAACCTCAATCAAGATACCTATTTTGTCACTAGACCGTTTTAATGTATAAAGATTGAATCTCTGAAAGAAAATGAGAGTTTTGAGTTTAACTTCTCCGGGTCACGTGTGAAGTCCCGAAGAGTGTTTTAATGACCAAAGAATGAATCTTTGAATGAAAATACCTCGATCGAGGTACCTATTATGTCACTAGACCATTTTAATGTACAAAGATTAAATCTTTGTTAAGAAATGAGAGTTTTGAGTTAAACTTATTCGAGAACACTTCGACGTGACGAAGAGTGTTTTAATGAGTAAGGATTGAATCCTTGAATGAAATTACCTCAATCAAGGTTCCTAATCTGTCACTAGACCTTTTTAATGTATAAAGATTGAATCTTTGAAAGAAAATGAGAGTTTTGAGTTTAACTTATTCGGGTTACGCATGAAGTCGCGAGGAGTGTTTTAATGAGTAACGATTGAATCTTTGAATGAAAATACATCAAATCAAGGTACCTATTACGCCACTAGACCATTGTAATGTATAAAGATCAAATTTTTGAAAGAACACGAGAGTTTTGGGTTAAACTTATTCGTGATCCCTTTGACGTCTCGAAGAGTGTTTTAATGAGTAAAGATTGAATCTTTGAATGAAATTATCTCAATCAAGGTACTTTTTATGTCACTAGATGATTTTAATTTATAAAGATTAAATCTTTCAACGAAAATGAGAGTTTCGAGTTAACTTTATTTGAGATCCCTTTGACGTCATGAAGAGTGTTTTAATGAGTAAAGACAAGATCATTGAATAAAATTAGCTTAATCAAGGTACCTACTAAGTCACTAGACCTTTTTAATGTATAAAGATGGAATCTTTGAAAGAAAATGAAAGTTTTGAGTTTAACTTATTCGAGTTACCTATGAAGTCGCGAAGGCCGTCTTAATGACTAAAGATTGAATGTTTGAATGAAAATACCTCAACAAAGGTGCTTATTATGTCACTGGACCATTTTAATGTATAAAGATTGAATCTTTGAAAGAAAATGAGAGTTTTGAGTTAAATTTATTCGAGTTCCCTTTGACGTCCCGAAGAGTGTTTTAATGAGTAAAGATTAAATCTTTGAATGAAAATACCTAAATCAAGGTACCTATTATGTCACTCGACCACTTTAACGTATATAGTTATATCTCTAAAAGAAAATTAGAGTTTTGAGTTAAACTTATTCGATATCCCATTGACGTCACGAAGAGTATTTTAATGACTAAAGATTGAATCTTTGAATGAAATTACCTCAAACAAGTTACCTATTAGGTCGGTAGACCTTTTTATTGTATAAAGATTGAATCTTTGAAAGAAAGTGAGAGTTTTGAGTTTAACTTATTCAAGTTACCTATGAAGTCGCAAAGAGTGTTTTAATGGCAAAAGATTGAATCTTTGAATAAAAATACCTCTATAAAGGTACCTATTATGTCATTAGACCTTTTTAAATTTCTAAAGATTGAATCTTTGAATGAAAATGAGAGTTTTGAGTCAAACTTATTCGAGATCCCTTTAACGTCCCGAAGAGTGTTTTAATGAGTAAAGATTGAATCCTTGAATGAAAATACCTCAATCAAGGTACCTACTATGTCAATAGACAATTTTAATGTATAAAGATTAAACCTTTGAAAGAAAATGAGAGTTTTGAGTTAAACTTATTCGAGATCCCTCTGACGTCACGAAGAGTGTTTTAATGAGCAAAGATTGAATCTTTGAAACAAATCACCTCAATCAAGGTACCGATTATGTCACTAGACCTTTTTAAGGTATAAAGATTGAATCTTGAAAGAGGATGAGAATTTTGAGTAAAACATATTCAAGTTCCCTTTGAGGACGCAAAGAGTGTTTTAATAAGTAAAGATTGAATCTTTGAATGAAAATACATCAATCAAAGTACCTTTTATGTCACTAGACCATTTTAATGTATAAAGATAAAATCTTTGATAGAAAATAAGAGTTTTGAGTTAAACTTATTCGAGATTCTTTTGACGTCACGGAGAGTGTTTTAATGAGTAAGGTTTAAATCTTTGAATGAAATTACCTGAATCGAGGTACCTATTATGTCACTAGACCTTTTTAACGTATAAAGATTGAATCTTTGAAAGAAAATGATAGTTTTGAGTTTTACTTATTTGAGTGACGTATGGAGTTGCGAAGAGTGTTTTAGTGATTAAAGATCGAATCTTCGAATGAAAATACCTCAATAAAGGTACCTATATGTCAGTAGACCTTATTAACGTATAAAAATTGAATCTTTGAAAGAAAATGAGAGTTTTCAGTTGAACTAATTCGAGTTCCCTTTGACGTCCCGAAGAGTGTTTTAATGATCAAAGATTGAATCTTTGATTGAAAATACCTCCATCAAGGTTCCTATTATTTCACTAGACCATTTCAATGTACAAGGGTTGAATCTTTGAAAGAAAATGAGAGATTTGAGTTAAACTTGTTCGAGATCACTTTGACGTCACGAAGAGTGTTTTAACGAGTAAAGATTGAATCGTTGAATGAAATTACCTCAATCAAAGTATCTATTATGTCACGAGAACTTTTTAGTGTATCAAGATTGAATCTTTGTAAGAAAATGAGAGTTTTGAGTTTCACTTGTTCGAGTTACCTATGAAGTCGCGAAGGGTGTTTTTATAACTAAAGATTGAATCTTTGAATGAAAATGAGAGTTTCGAGAGAAACTTATTCGAGTTCCCTTTGACGTTCCGAAGAGTGTTTTAATGATCAAAGATTGAATCTTTGAATGAAAATACCTCAATCAAGGTACCTGTGATTTCACTAAACCATTTTAATGTGTAAAGATTGAATCTTTGAAAGAAAATGGGAGTTTTGAGTTAAACTTATTCGAGATCCCCTTGACATCACGAAGAGTGTTTTAATGAGAAAAGATTGAATCTTTGAATGAAATTACCTCAATCAGGGTACCTATTATGTCACTGGACCTTTTTAAATGTATAAAGGTCGAATCCTTTAAACAAAATGAGAGTTTTGAGTTAAATTTATTCGAGATCCCTTTGACGTCACGAAGAGTTTTTAATGAGTAAAGATTGAATGTTTGAATGAAATAACCTCAATCAAGATACCTATTTTGTCACTAGACCGTTTTAATGTATAAAGATTGAATCTCTGAAAGAAAATGAGAGTTTTGAGTTTAACTTCTCCGGGTCACGTGTGAAGTCCCGAAGAGTGTTTTAATGACCAAAGAATGAATCTTTGAATGAAAATACCTCGATCGAGGTACCTATTATGTCACTAGACCATTTTAATGTACAAAGATTAAATCTTTGTTAAGAAATGAGAGTTTTGAGTTAAACTTATTCGAGAACACTTCGACGTGACGAAGAGTGTTTTAATGAGTAAGGATTGAATCCTTGAATGAAATTACCTCAATCAAGGTTCCTAATCTGTCACTAGACCTTTTTAATGTATAAAGATTGAATCTTTGAAAGAAAATGAGAGTTTTGAGTTTAACTTATTCGGGTTACGCATGAAGTCGCGAGGAGTGTTTTAATGAGTAACGATTGAATCTTTGAATGAAAATACATCAAATCAAGGTACCTATTACGCCACTAGACCATTGTAATGTATAAAGATCAAATTTTTGAAAGAACACGAGAGTTTTGGGTTAAACTTATTCGTGATCCCTTTGACGTCTCGAAGAGTGTTTTAATGAGTAAAGATTGAATCTTTGAATGAAATTATCTCAATCAAGGTACTTTTTATGTCACTAGATGATTTTAATTTATAAAGATTAAATCTTTCAACGAAAATGAGAGTTTCGAGTTAACTTTATTTGAGATCCCTTTGACGTCATGAAGAGTGTTTTAATGAGTAAAGACAAGATCATTGAATAAAATTAGCTTAATCAAGGTACCTACTAAGTCACTAGACCTTTTTAATGTATAAAGATGGAATCTTTGAAAGAAAATGAAAGTTTTGAGTTTAACTTATTCGAGTTACCTATGAAGTCGCGAAGGCCGTCTTAATGACTAAAGATTGAATGTTTGAATGAAAATACCTCAACAAAGGTGCTTATTATGTCACTGGACCATTTTAATGTATAAAGATTGAATCTTTGAAAGAAAATGAGAGTTTTGAGTTAAATTTATTCGAGTTCCCTTTGACGTCCCGAAGAGTGTTTTAATGAGTAAAGATTAAATCTTTGAATGAAAATACCTAAATCAAGGTACCTATTATGTCACTCGACCACTTTAACGTATATAGTTATATCTCTAAAAGAAAATTAGAGTTTTGAGTTAAACTTATTCGATATCCCATTGACGTCACGAAGAGTATTTTAATGACTAAAGATTGAATCTTTGAATGAAATTACCTCAAACAAGTTACCTATTAGGTCGGTAGACCTTTTTATTGTATAAAGATTGAATCTTTGAAAGAAAGTGAGAGTTTTGAGTTTAACTTATTCAAGTTACCTATGAAGTCGCAAAGAGTGTTTTAATGGCAAAAGATTGAATCTTTGAATAAAAATACCTCTATAAAGGTACCTATTATGTCATTAGACCTTTTTAAATTTCTAAAGATTGAATCTTTGAATGAAAATGAGAGTTTTGAGTCAAACTTATTCGAGATCCCTTTAACGTCCCGAAGAGTGTTTTAATGAGTAAAGATTGAATCCTTGAATGAAAATACCTCAATCAAGGTACCTACTATGTCAATAGACAATTTTAATGTATAAAGATTAAACCTTTGAAAGAAAATGAGAGTTTCGAGTTAAACTTATTCGAGATCCCTCTGACGTCACGAAGAGTGTTTTAATGAGCAAAGATTGAATCTTTGAAACAAATCACCTCAATCAAGGTACCGATTATGTCACTAGACCTTTTTAAGGTATAAAGATTGAATCTTGAAAGAGGATGAGAATTTTGAGTAAAACATATTCAAGTTCCCTTTGAGGACGCAAAGAGTGTTTTAATAAGTAAAGATTGAATCTTTGAATGAAAATACATCAATCAAAGTACCTTTTATGTCACTAGACCATTTTAATGTATAAAGATAAAATCTTTGATAGAAAATAAGAGTTTTGAGTTAAACTTATTCGAGATTCTTTTGACGTCACGGAGAGTGTTTTAATGAGTAAGGTTTAAATCTTTGAATGAAATTACCTGAATCGAGGTACCTATTATGTCACTAGACCTTTTTAACGTATAAAGATTGAATCTTTGAAAGAAAATGATAGTTTTGAGTTTTACTTATTTGAGTGACGTATGGAGTTGCGAAGAGTGTTTTAGTGATTAAAGATCGAATCTTCGTATGAAAATACCTCAATAAAGGTACCTATATGTCAGTAGACCTTATTAACGTATAAAAATTGAATCTTTGAAAGAAAATGAGAGTTTTCAGTTGAACTAATTCGAGTTCCCTTTGACGTCCCGAAGAGTGTTTTAATGATCAAAGATTGAATCTTTGATTGAAAATACCTCCATCAAGGTTCCTATTATTTCACTAGACCATTTCAATGTACAAGGGTTGAATCTTTGAAAGAAAATGAGAGATTTGAGTTAAACTTGTTCGAGATCACTTTGACGTCACGAAGAGTGTTTTAACGAGTAAAGATTGAATCGTTGAATGAAATTACCTCAATCAAAGTATCTATTATGTCACGAGAACTTTTTAGTGTATCAAGATTGAATCTTTGTAAGAAAATGAGAGTTTTGAGTTTCACTTGTTCGAGTTACCTATGAAGTCGCGAAGGGTGTTTTTATAACTAAAGATTGAATCTTTGAATGAAAATGAGAGTTTCGAGAGAAACTTATTCGAGTTCCCTTTGACGTTCCGAAGAGTGTTTTAATGATCAAAGATTGAATCTTTGAATGAAAATACCTCAATCAAGGTACCTGTGATTTCACTAAACCATTTTAATGTGTAAAGATTGAATCTTTGAAAGAAAATGGGAGTTTTGAGTTAAACTTATTCGAGATCCCCTTGACATCACGAAGAGTGTTTTAATGAGAAAAGATTGAATCTTTGAATGAAATTACCTCAATCAGGGTACCTATTATGTCACTGGACCTTTTTAAATGTATAAAGGTCGAATCCTTTAAACAAAATGAGAGTTTTGAGTTAAATTTATTCGAGATCCCTTTGACGTCACGAAGAGTTTTTAATGAGTAAAGATTGAATGTTTGAATGAAATAACCTCAATCAAGATACCTATTTTGTCACTAGACCGTTTTAATGTATAAAGATTGAATCTCTGAAAGAAAATGAGAGTTTTGAGTTTAACTTCTCCGGGTCACGTGTGAAGTCCCGAAGAGTGTTTTAATGACCAAAGAATGAATCTTTGAATGAAAATACCTCGATCGAGGTACCTATTATGTCACTAGACCATTTTAATGTACAAAGATTAAATCTTTGTTAAGAAATGAGAGTTTTGAGTTAAACTTATTCGAGAACACTTCGACGTGACGAAGAGTGTTTTAATGAGTAAGGATTGAATCCTTGAATGAAATTACCTCAATCAAGGTTCCTAATCTGTCACTAGACCTTTTTAATGTATAAAGATTGAATCTTTGAAAGAAAATGAGAGTTTTGAGTTTAACTTATTCGGGTTACGCATGAAGTCGCGAGGAGTGTTTTAATGAGTAACGATTGAATCTTTGAATGAAAATACATCAAATCAAGGTACCTATTACGCCACTAGACCATTGTAATGTATAAAGATCAAATTTTTGAAAGAACACGAGAGTTTTGGGTTAAACTTATTCGTGATCCCTTTGACGTCTCGAAGAGTGTTTTAATGAGTAAAGATTGAATCTTTGAATGAAATTATCTCAATCAAGGTACTTTTTATGTCACTAGATGATTTTAATTTATAAAGATTAAATCTTTCAACGAAAATGAGAGTTTCGAGTTAACTTTATTTGAGATCCCTTTGACGTCATGAAGAGTGTTTTAATGAGTAAAGACAAGATCATTGAATAAAATTAGCTTAATCAAGGTACCTACTAAGTCACTAGACCTTTTTAATGTATAAAGATGGAATCTTTGAAAGAAAATGAAAGTTTTGAGTTTAACTTATTCGAGTTACCTATGAAGTCGCGAAGGCCGTCTTAATGACTAAAGATTGAATGTTTGAATGAAAATACCTCAACAAAGGTGCTTATTATGTCACTGGACCATTTTAATGTATAAAGATTGAATCTTTGAAAGAAAATGAGAGTTTTGAGTTAAATTTATTCGAGTTCCCTTTGACGTCCCGAAGAGTGTTTTAATGAGTAAAGATTAAATCTTTGAATGAAAATACCTAAATCAAGGTACCTATTATGTCACTCGACCACTTTAACGTATATAGTTATATCTCTAAAAGAAAATTAGAGTTTTGAGTTAAACTTATTCGATATCCCATTGACGTCACGAAGAGTATTTTAATGACTAAAGATTGAATCTTTGAATGAAATTACCTCAAACAAGTTACCTATTAGGTCGGTAGACCTTTTTATTGTATAAAGATTGAATCTTTGAAAGAAAGTGAGAGTTTTGAGTTTAACTTATTCAAGTTACCTATGAAGTCGCAAAGAGTGTTTTAATGGCAAAAGATTGAATCTTTGAATAAAAATACCTCTATAAAGGTACCTATTATGTCATTAGACCTTTTTAAATTTCTAAAGATTGAATCTTTGAATGAAAATGAGAGTTTTGAGTCAAACTTATTCGAGATCCCTTTAACGTCCCGAAGAGTGTTTTAATGAGTAAAGATTGAATCTTTGAATGAAAATACCTCAATCAAGGTACCTACTATGTCAATAGACAATTTTAATGTATAAAGATTAAACCTTTGAAAGAAAATGAGAGTTTCGAGTTAAACTTATTCGAGATCCCTCTGACGTCACGAAGAGTGTTTTAATGAGCAAAGATTGAATCTTTGAAACAAATCACCTCAATCAAGGTACCGATTATGTCACTAGACCTTTTTAAGGTATAAAGATTGAATCTTGAAAGAGGATGAGAATTTTGAGTAAAACATATTCAAGTTCCCTTTGAGGACGCAAAGAGTGTTTTAATAAGTAAAGATTGAATCTTTGAATGAAAATACCTCAATCAAAGTACCTTTTATGTCACTAGACCATTTTAATGTATAAAGATAAAATCTTTGATAGAAAATAAGAGTTTTGAGTTAAACTTATTCGAGATTCTTTTGACGTCACGGAGAGTGTTTTAATGAGTAAGGTTTAAATCTTTGAATGAAATTACCTGAATCGAGGTACCTATTATGTCACTAGACCTTTTTAACGTATAAAGATTGAATCTTTGAAAGAAAATGATAGTTTTGAGTTTTACTTATTTGAGTGACGTATGGAGTTGCGAAGAGTGTTTTAGTGATTAAAGATCGAATCTTCGAATGAAAATACCTCAATAAAGGTACCTATATGTCAGTAGACCTTATTAACGTATAAAAATTGAATCTTTGAAAGAAAATGAGAGTTTTCAGTTGAACTAATTCGAGTTCCCTTTGACGTCCCGAAGAGTGTTTTAATGATCAAAGATTGAATCTTTGATTGAAAATACCTCCATCAAGGTTCCTATTATTTCACTAGACCATTTCAATGTACAAGGGTTGAATCTTTGAAAGAAAATGAGAGATTTGAGTTAAACTTGTTCGAGATCACTTTGACGTCACGAAGAGTGTTTTAACGAGTAAAGATTGAATCGTTGAATGAAATTACCTCAATCAAAGTATCTATTATGTCACGAGAACTTTTTAGTGTATCAAGATTGAATCTTTGTAAGAAAATGAGAGTTTTGAGTTTCACTTGTTCGAGTTACCTATGAAGTCGCGAAGGGTGTTTTTATAACTAAAGATTGAATCTTTGAATGAAAATGAGAGTTTCGAGAGAAACTTATTCGAGTTCCCTTTGACGTTCCGAAGAGTGTTTTAATGATCAAAGATTGAATCTTTGAATGAAAATACCTCAATCAAGGTACCTGTGATTTCACTAAACCATTTTAATGTGTAAAGATTGAATCTTTGAAAGAAAATGGGAGTTTTGAGTTAAACTTATTCGAGATCCCCTTGACATCACGAAGAGTGTTTTAATGAGAAAAGATTGAATCTTTGAATGAAATTACCTCAATCAGGGTACCTATTATGTCACTGGACCTTTTTAAATGTATAAAGGTCGAATCCTTTAAACAAAATGAGAGTTTTGAGTTAAATTTATTCGAGATCCCTTTGACGTCACGAAGAGTTTTTAATGAGTAAAGATTGAATGTTTGAATGAAATAACCTCAATCAAGATACCTATTTTGTCACTAGACCGTTTTAATGTATAAAGATTGAATCTCTGAAAGAAAATGAGAGTTTTGAGTTTAACTTCTCCGGGTCACGTGTGAAGTCCCGAAGAGTGTTTTAATGACCAAAGAATGAATCTTTGAATGAAAATACCTCGATCGAGGTACCTATTATGTCACTAGACCATTTTAATGTACAAAGATTAAATCTTTGTTAAGAAATGAGAGTTTTGAGTTAAACTTATTCGAGAACACTTCGACGTGACGAAGAGTGTTTTAATGAGTAAGGATTGAATCCTTGAATGAAATTACCTCAATCAAGGTTCCTAATCTGTCACTAGACCTTTTTAATGTATAAAGATTGAATCTTTGAAAGAAAATGAGAGTTTTGAGTTTAACTTATTCGGGTTACGCATGAAGTCGCGAGGAGTGTTTTAATGAGTAACGATTGAATCTTTGAATGAAAATACATCAAATCAAGGTACCTATTACGCCACTAGACCATTTTAATGTATAAAGATCAAATTTTTGAAAGAACACGAGAGTTTTGGGTTAAACTTATTCGTGATCCCTTTGACGTCTCGAAGAGTGTTTTAATGAGTAAAGATTGAATCTTTGAATGAAATTATCTCAATCAAGGTACTTTTTATGTCACTAGATGATTTTAATTTATAAAGATTAAATCTTTCAACGAAAATGAGAGTTTCGAGTTAACTTTATTTGAGATCCCTTTGACGTCATGAAGAGTGTTTTAATGAGTAAAGACAAGATCATTGAATAAAATTAGCTTAATCAAGGTACCTACTAAGTCACTAGACCTTTTTAATGTATAAAGATGGAATCTTTGAAAGAAAATGAAAGTTTTGAGTTTAACTTATTCGAGTTACCTATGAAGTCGCGAAGGCCGTCTTAATGACTAAAGATTGAATGTTTGAATGAAAATACCTCAACAAAGGTGCTTATTATGTCACTGGACCATTTTAATGTATAAAGATTGAATCTTTGAAAGAAAATGAGAGTTTTGAGTTAAATTTATTCGAGTTCCCTTTGACGTCCCGAAGAGTGTTTTAACGAGTAAAGATTAAATCTTTGAATGAAAATACCTAAATCAAGGTACCTATTATGTCACTCGACCACTTTAACGTATATAGTTATATCTCTAAAAGAAAATTAGAGTTTTGAGTTAAACTTATTCGATATCCCATTGACGTCACGAAGAGTATTTTAATGACTAAAGATTGAATCTTTGAATGAAATTACCTCAAACAAGTTACCTATTAGGTCGGTATACCTTTTTATTGTATAAAGATTGAATCTTTGAAAGGAAGTGAGAGTTTTGAGTTTAACTTATTCAAGTTACCTATGAAGTCGCAAAGAGTGTTTTAATGGCAAAAGATTGAATCTTTGAATAAAAATACCTCTATAAAGGTACCTATTATGTCATTAGACCTTTTTAAATTTCTAAAGATTGAATCTTTGAATGAAAATGAGAGTTTTGAGTCAAACTTATTCGAGATCCCTTTAACGTCCCGAAGAGTGTTTTAATGAGTAAAGATTGAATCTTTGAATGAAAATACCTCAATCAAGGTACCTACTATGTCAATAGACAATTTTAATGAATAAAGATTAAATCTTTGAAAGAAAATGAGAGTTTCGAGTTAAACTTATTCGAGATCCCTCTGACGTCACGAAGAGTGTTTTAATGAGCAAAGATTGAATCTTTTAAACAAATCACCTCAATCAAGGTACCGATTATGTCACTAGACCTTTTTAAGGTATAAAGATTGAATCTTGAAAGAGGATGAGAATTTTGAGTAAAACATATTCAAGTTCCCTTTGAGGACGCAAAGAGTGTTTTAATAAGTAAAGATTGAATCTTTGAATGAAAATACCTCAATCAAAGTACCTTTTATGTCACTAGACCATTTTAATGTATAAAGATAAAATCTTTGATAGAAAATAAGAGTTTTGAGTTAAACTTATTCGAGATTCTTTTGACGTCACGGAGAGTGTTTTAATGAGTAAGGTTTAAATCTTTGAATGAAATTACCTGAATCGAGGTACCTATTATGTCACTAGACCTTTTTAACGTATAAAGATTGAATCTTTGAAAGAAAATGATAGTTTTGAGTTTTACTTATTTGAGTGACGTATGGAGTTGCGAAGAGTGTTTTAGTGATTAAAGATCGAATCTTCGAATGAAAATACCTCAATAAAGGTACCTATATGTCAGTAGACCTTATTAACGTATAAAAATTGAATCTTTGAAAGAAAATGAGAGTTTTCAGTTGAACTAATTCGAGTTCCCTTTGACGTCCCGAAGAGTGTTTTAATGATCAAAGATTGAATCTTTGATTGAAAATACCTCCATCAAGGTTCCTATTATTTCACTAGACCATTTCAATGTACAAGGGTTGAATCTTTGAAAGAAAATGAGAGATTTGAGTTAAACTTGTTCGAGATCACTTTGACGTCACGAAGAGTGTTTTAACGAGTAAAGATTGAATCGTTGAATGAAATTACCTCAATCAAAGTATCTATTATGTCACGAGAACTTTTTAGTGTATCAAGATTGAATCTTTGTAAGAAAATGAGAGTTTTGAGTTTCACTTGTTCGAGTTACCTATGAAGTCGCGAAGGGTGTTTTTATAACTAAAGATTGAATCTTTGAATGAAAATGAGAGTTTCGAGAGAAACTTATTCGAGTTCCCTTTGACGTTCCGAAGAGTGTTTTAATGATCAAAGATTGAATCTTTGAATGAAAATACCTCAATCAAGGTACCTGTGATTTCACTAAACCATTTTAATGTGTAAAGATTGAATCTTTGAAAGAAAATGGGAGTTTTGAGTTAAACTTATTCGAGATCCCCTTGACATCACGAAGAGTGTTTTAATGAGAAAAGATTGAATCTTTGAATGAAATTACCTCAATCAGGGTACCTATTATGTCACTGGACCTTTTTAAATGTATAAAGGTCGAATCCTTTAAACAAAATGAGAGTTTTGAGTTAAATTTATTCGAGATCCCTTTGACGTCACGAAGAGTTTTTAATGAGTAAAGATTGAATGTTTGAATGAAATAACCTCAATCAAGATACCTATTTTGTCACTAGACCGTTTTAATGTATAAAGATTGAATCTCTGAAAGAAAATGAGAGTTTTGAGTTTAACTTCTCCGGGTCACGTGTGAAGTCCCGAAGAGTGTTTTAATGACCAAAGAATGAATCTTTGAATGAAAATACCTCGATCGAGGTACCTATTATGTCACTAGACCATTTTAATGTACAAAGATTAAATCTTTGTTAAGAAATGAGAGTTTTGAGTTAAACTTATTCGAGAACACTTCGACGTGACGAAGAGTGTTTTAATGAGTAAGGATTGAATCCTTGAATGAAATTACCTCAATCAAGGTTCCTAATCTGTCACTAGACCTTTTTAATGTATAAAGATTGAATCTTTGAAAGAAAATGAGAGTTTTGAGTTTAACTTATTCGGGTTACGCATGAAGTCGCGAGGAGTGTTTTAATGAGTAACGATTGAATCTTTGAATGAAAATACATCAAATCAAGGTACCTATTACGCCACTAGACCATTTTAATGTATAAAGATCAAATTTTTGAAAGAACACGAGAGTTTTGGGTTAAACTTATTCGTGATCCCTTTGACGTCTCGAAGAGTGTTTTAATGAGTAAAGATTGAATCTTTGAATGAAATTATCTCAATCAAGGTACTTTTTATGTCACTAGATGATTTTAATTTATAAAGATTAAATCTTTCAACGAAAATGAGAGTTTCGAGTTAACTTTATTTGAGATCCCTTTGACGTCATGAAGAGTGTTTTAATGAGTAAAGACAAGATCATTGAATAAAATTAGCTTAATCAAGGTACCTACTAAGTCACTAGACCTTTTTAATGTATAAAGATGGAATCTTTGAAAGAAAATGAAAGTTTTGAGTTTAACTTATTCGAGTTACCTATGAAGTCGCGAAGGCCGTCTTAATGACTAAAGATTGAATGTTTGAATGAAAATACCTCAACAAAGGTGCTTATTATGTCACTGGACCATTTTAATGTATAAAGATTGAATCTTTGAAAGAAAATGAGAGTTTTGAGTTAAATTTATTCGAGTTCCCTTTGACGTCCCGAAGAGTGTTTTAACGAGTAAAGATTAAATCTTTGAATGAAAATACCTAAATCAAGGTACCTATTATGTCACTCGACCACTTTAACGTATATAGTTATATCTCTAAAAGAAAATTAGAGTTTTGAGTTAAACTTATTCGATATCCCATTGACGTCACGAAGAGTATTTTAATGACTAAAGATTGAATCTTTGAATGAAATTACCTCAAACAAGTTACCTATTAGGTCGGTAGACCTTTTTATGGTATAAAGATTGAATCTTTGAAAGGAAGTGAGAGTTTTGAGTTTAACTTATTCAAGTTACCTATGAAGTCGCAAAGAGTGTTTTAATGGCAAAAGATTGAATCTTTGAATAAAAATACCTCTATAAAGGTACCTATTATGTCATTAGACCTTTTTAAATTTCTAAAGATTGAATCTTTGAATGAAAATGAGAGTTTTGAGTCAAACTTATTCGAGATCCCTTTAACGTCCCGAAGAGTGTTTTAATGAGTAAAGATTGAATCTTTGAATGAAAATACCTCAATCAAGGTACCTACTATGTCAATAGACAATTTTAATGAATAAAGATTAAATCTTTGAAAGAAAATGAGAGTTTCGAGTTAAACTTATTCGAGATCCCTCTGACGTCACGAAGAGTGTTTTAATGAGCAAAGATTGAATCTTTTAAACAAATCACCTCAATCAAGGTACCGATTATGTCACTAGACCTTTTTAAGGTATAAAGATTGAATCTTGAAAGAGGATGAGAATTTTGAGTAAAACATATTCAAGTTCCCTTTGAGGACGCAAAGAGTGTTTTAATAAGTAAAGATTGAATCTTTGAATGAAAATACCTCAATCAAAGTACCTTTTATGTCACTAGACCATTTTAATGTATAAAGATAAAATCTTTGATAGAAAATAAGAGTTTTGAGTTAAACTTATTCGAGATTCTTTTGACGTCACGGAGAGTGTTTTAATGAGTAAGGTTTAAATCTTTGAATGAAATTACCTGAATCGAGGTACCTATTATGTCACTAGACCTTTTTAACGTATAAAGATTGAATCTTTGAAAGAAAATGATAGTTTTGAGTTTTACTTATTTGAGTGACGTATGGAGTTGCGAAGAGTGTTTTAGTGATTAAAGATC
This sequence comes from Cornus florida, assembly GCF_030987335.1. Taxonomy (NCBI): domain Eukaryota; kingdom Viridiplantae; phylum Streptophyta; class Magnoliopsida; order Cornales; family Cornaceae; genus Cornus; species Cornus florida. Next base: position 416,309 of record NW_026775804.1, on the reverse strand, counting down.
GAATCTTCGAATGAAAATACCTCAATAAAGGTACCTATATGTCAGTAGACCTTATTAACGTATAAAAATTGAATCTTTGAAAGAAAATGAGAGTTTTCAGTTGAACTAATTCGAGTTCCCTTTGACGTCCCGAAGAGTGTTTTAATGATCAAAGATTGAATCTTTGATTGAAAATACCTCCATCAAGGTTCCTATTATTTCACTAGACCATTTCAATGTACAAGGGTTGAATCTTTGAAAGAAAATGAGAGATTTGAGTTAAACTTGTTCGAGATCACTTTGACGTCACGAAGAGTGTTTTAACGAGTAAAGATTGAATCGTTGAATGAAATTACCTCAATCAAAGTATCTATTATGTCACGAGAACTTTTTAGTGTATCAAGATTGAATCTTTGTAAGAAAATGAGAGTTTTGAGTTTCACTTGTTCGAGTTACCTATGAAGTCGCGAAGGGTGTTTTTATAACTAAAGATTGAATCTTTGAATGAAAATGAGAGTTTCGAGAGAAACTTATTCGAGTTCCCTTTGACGTTCCGAAGAGTGTTTTAATGATCAAAGATTGAATCTTTGAATGAAAATACCTCAATCAAGGTACCTGTGATTTCACTAAACCATTTTAATGTGTAAAGATTGAATCTTTGAAAGAAAATGGGAGTTTTGAGTTAAACTTATTCGAGATCCCCTTGACATCACGAAGAGTGTTTTAATGAGAAAAGATTGAATCTTTGAATGAAATTACCTCAATCAGGGTACCTATTATGTCACTGGACCTTTTTAAATGTATAAAGGTCGAATCCTTTAAACAAAATGAGAGTTTTGAGTTAAATTTATTCGAGATCCCTTTGACGTCACGAAGAGTTTTTAATGAGTAAAGATTGAATGTTTGAATGAAATAACCTCAATCAAGATACCTATTTTGTCACTAGACCGTTTTAATGTATAAAGATTGAATCTCTGAAAGAAAATGAGAGTTTTGAGTTTAACTTCTCCGGGTCACGTGTGAAGTCCCGAAGAGTGTTTTAATGACCAAAGAATGAATCTTTGAATGAAAATACCTCGATCGAGGTACCTATTATGTCACTAGACCATTTTAATGTACAAAGATTAAATCTTTGTTAAGAAATGAGAGTTTTGAGTTAAACTTATTCGAGAACACTTCGACGTGACGAAGAGTGTTTTAATGAGTAAGGATTGAATCCTTGAATGAAATTACCTCAATCAAGGTTCCTAATCTGTCACTAGACCTTTTTAATGTATAAAGATTGAATCTTTGAAAGAAAATGAGAGTTTTGAGTTTAACTTATTCGGGTTACGCATGAAGTCGCGAGGAGTGTTTTAATGAGTAACGATTGAATCTTTGAATGAAAATACATCAAATCAAGGTACCTATTACGCCACTAGACCATTTTAATGTATAAAGATCAAATTTTTGAAAGAACACGAGAGTTTTGGGTTAAACTTATTCGTGATCCCTTTGACGTCTCGAAGAGTATTTTAATGAGTAAAGATTGAATCTTTGAATGAAATTATCTCAATCAAGGTACTTTTTATGTCACTAGATGATTTTAATTTATAAAGATTAAATCTTTCAACGAAAATGAGAGTTTCGAGTTAACTTTATTTGAGATCCCTTTGACGTCATGAAGAGTGTTTTAATGAGTAAAGACAAGATCATTGAATAAAATTAGCTTAATCAAGGTACCTACTAAGTCACTAGACCTTTTTAATGTATAAAGATGGAATCTTTGAAAGAAAATGAAAGTTTTGAGTTTAACTTATTCGAGTTACCTATGAAGTCGCGAAGGCCGTCTTAATGACTAAAGATTGAATGTTTGAATGAAAATACCTCAACAAAGGTGCTTATTATGTCACTGGACCATTTTAATGTATAAAGATTGAATCTTTGAAAGAAAATGAGAGTTTTGAGTTAAATTTATTCGAGTTCCCTTTGACGTCCCGAAGAGTGTTTTAACGAGTAAAGATTAAATCTTTGAATGAAAATACCTAAATCAAGGTACCTATTATGTCACTCGACCACTTTAACGTATATAGTTATATCTCTAAAAGAAAATTAGAGTTTTGAGTTAAACTTATTCGATATCCCATTGACGTCACGAAGAGTATTTTAATGACTAAAGATTGAATCTTTGAATGAAATTACCTCAAACAAGTTACCTATTAGGTCGGTAGACCTTTTTATGGTATAAAGATTGAATCTTTGAAAGGAAGTGAGAGTTTTGAGTTTAACTTATTCAAGTTACCTATGAAGTCGCAAAGAGTGTTTTAATGGCAAAAGATTGAATCTTTGAATAAAAATACCTCTATAAAGGTACCTATTATGTCATTAGACCTTTTTAAATTTCTAAAGATTGAATCTTTGAATGAAAATGAGAGTTTTGAGTCAAACTTATTCGAGATCCCTTTAACGTCCCGAAGAGTGTTTTAATGAGTAAAGATTGAATCTTTGAATGAAAATACCTCAATCAAGGTACCTACTATGTCAATAGACAATTTTAATGAATAAAGATTAAATCTTTGAAAGAAAATGAGAGTTTCGAGTTAAACTTATTCGAGATCCCTCTGACGTCACGAAGAGTGTTTTAATGAGCAAAGATTGAATCTTTTAAACAAATCACCTCAATCAAGGTACCGATTATGTCACTAGACCTTTTTAAGGTATAAAGATTGAATCTTGAAAGAGGATGAGAATTTTGAGTAAAACATATTCAAGTTCCCTTTGAGGACGCAAAGAGTGTTTTAATAAGTAAAGATTGAATCTTTGAATGAAAATACCTCAATCAAAGTACCTTTTATGTCACTAGACCATTTTAATGTATAAAGATAAAATCTTTGATAGAAAATAAGAGTTTTGAGTTAAACTTATTCGAGATTCTTTTGACGTCACGGAGAGTGTTTTAATGAGTAAGGTTTAAATCTTTGAATGAAATTACCTGAATCGAGGTACCTATTATGTCACTAGACCTTTTTAACGTATAAAGATTGAATCTTTGAAAGAAAATGATAGTTTTGAGTTTTACTTATTTGAGTGACGTATGGAGTTGCGAAGAGTGTTTTAGTGATTAAAGATCGAATCTTCGAATGAAAATACCTCAATAAAGGTACCTATATGTCAGTAGACCTTATTAACGTATAAAAATTGAATCTTTGAAAGAAAATGAGAGTTTTCAGTTGAACTAATTCGAGTTCCCTTTGACGTCCCGAAGAGTGTTTTAATGATCAAAGATTGAATCTTTGATTGAAAATACCTCCATCAAGGTTCCTATTATTTCACTAGACCATTTCAATGTACAAGGGTTGAATCTTTGAAAGAAAATGAGAGATTTGAGTTAAACTTGTTCGAGATCACTTTGACGTCACGAAGAGTGTTTTAACGAGTAAAGATTGAATCGTTGAATGAAATTACCTCAATCAAAGTATCTATTATGTCACGAGAACTTTTTAGTGTATCAAGATTGAATCTTTGTAAGAAAATGAGAGTTTTGAGTTTCACTTGTTCGAGTTACCTATGAAGTCGCGAAGGGTGTTTTTATAACTAAAGATTGAATCTTTGAATGAAAATGAGAGTTTCGAGAGAAACTTATTCGAGTTCCCTTTGACGTTCCGAAGAGTGTTTTAATGATCAAAGATTGAATCTTTGAATGAAAATACCTCAATCAAGGTACCTGTGATTTCACTAAACCATTTTAATGTGTAAAGATTGAATCTTTGAAAGAAAATGGGAGTTTTGAGTTAAACTTATTCGAGATCCCCTTGACATCACGAAGAGTGTTTTAATGAGAAAAGATTGAATCTTTGAATGAAATTACCTCAATCAGGGTACCTATTATGTCACTGGACCTTTTTAAATGTATAAAGGTCGAATCCTTTAAACAAAATGAGAGTTTTGAGTTAAATTTATTCGAGATCCCTTTGACGTCACGAAGAGTTTTTAATGAGTAAAGATTGAATGTTTGAATGAAATAACCTCAATCAAGATACCTATTTTGTCACTAGACCGTTTTAATGTATAAAGATTGAATCTCTGAAAGAAAATGAGAGTTTTGAGTTTAACTTCTCCGGGTCACGTGTGAAGTCCCGAAGAGTGTTTTAATGACCAAAGAATGAATCTTTGAATGAAAATACCTCGATCGAGGTACCTATTATGTCACTAGACCATTTTAATGTACAAAGATTAAATCTTTGTTAAGAAATGAGAGTTTTGAGTTAAACTTATTCGAGAACACTTCGACGTGACGAAGAGTGTTTTAATGAGTAAGGATTGAATCCTTGAATGAAATTACCTCAATCAAGGTTCCTAATCTGTCACTAGACCTTTTTAATGTATAAAGATTGAATCTTTGAAAGAAAATGAGAGTTTTGAGTTTAACTTATTCGGGTTACGCATGAAGTCGCGAGGAGTGTTTTAATGAGTAACGATTGAATCTTTGAATGAAAATACATCAAATCAAGGTACCTATTACGCCACTAGACCATTTTAATGTATAAAGATCAAATTTTTGAAAGAACACGAGAGTTTTGGGTTAAACTTATTCGTGATCCCTTTGACGTCTCGAAGAGTGTTTTAATGAGTAAAGATTGAATCTTTGAATGAAATTATCTCAATCAAGGTACTTTTTATGTCACTAGATGATTTTAATTTATAAAGATTAAATCTTTCAACGAAAATGAGAGTTTCGAGTTAACTTTATTTGAGATCCCTTTGACGTCATGAAGAGTGTTTTAATGAGTAAAGACAAGATCATTGAATAAAATTAGCTTAATCAAGGTACCTACTAAGTCACTAGACCTTTTTAATGTATAAAGATGGAATCTTTGAAAGAAAATGAAAGTTTTGAGTTTAACTTATTCGAGTTACCTATGAAGTCGCGAAGGCCGTCTTAATGACTAAAGATTGAATGTTTGAATGAAAATACCTCAACAAAGGTGCTTATTATGTCACTGGACCATTTTAATGTATAAAGATTGAATCTTTGAAAGAAAATGAGAGTTTTGAGTTAAATTTATTCGAGTTCCCTTTGACGTCCCGAAGAGTGTTTTAACGAGTAAAGATTAAATCTTTGAATGAAAATACCTAAATCAAGGTACCTATTATGTCACTCGACCACTTTAACGTATATAGTTATATCTCTAAAAGAAAATTAGAGTTTTGAGTTAAACTTATTCGATATCCCATTGACGTCACGAAGAGTATTTTAATGACTAAAGATTGAATCTTTGAATGAAATTACCTCAAACAAGTTACCTATTAGGTCGGTAGACCTTTTTATGGTATAAAGATTGAATCTTTGAAAGGAAGTGAGAGTTTTGAGTTTAACTTATTCAAGTTACCTATGAAGTCGCAAAGAGTGTTTTAATGGCAAAAGATTGAATCTTTGAATAAAAATACCTCTATAAAGGTACCTATTATGTCATTAGACCTTTTTAAATTTCTAAAGATTGAATCTTTGAATGAAAATGAGAGTTTTGAGTCAAACTTATTCGAGATCCCTTTAACGTCCCGAAGAGTGTTTTAATGAGTAAAGATTGAATCTTTGAATGAAAATACCTCAATCAAGGTACCTACTATGTCAATAGACAATTTTAATGAATAAAGATTAAATCTTTGAAAGAAAATGAGAGTTTCGAGTTAAACTTATTCGAGATCCCTCTGACGTCACGAAGAGTGTTTTAATGAGCAAAGATTGAATCTTTTAAACAAATCACCTCAATCAAGGTACCGATTATGTCACTAGACCTTTTTAAGGTATAAAGATTGAATCTTGAAAGAGGATGAGAATTTTGAGTAAAACATATTCAAGTTCCCTTTGAGGACGCAAAGAGTGTTTTAATAAGTAAAGATTGAATCTTTGAATGAAAATACCTCAATCAAAGTACCTTTTATGTCACTAGACCATTTTAATGTATAAAGATAAAATCTTTGATAGAAAATAAGAGTTTTGAGTTAAACTTATTCGAGATTCTTTTGACGTCACGGAGAGTGTTTTAATGAGTAAGGTTTAAATCTTTGAATGAAATTACCTGAATCGAGGTACCTATTATGTCACTAGACCTTTTTAACGTATAAAGATTGAATCTTTGAAAGAAAATGATAGTTTTGAGTTTTACTTATTTGAGTGACGTATGGAGTTGCGAAGAGTGTTTTAGTGATTAAAGATCGAATCTTCGAATGAAAATACCTCAATAAAGGTACCTATATGTCAGTAGACCTTATTAACGTATAAAAATTGAATCTTTGAAAGAAAATGAGAGTTTTCAGTTGAACTAATTCGAGTTCCCTTTGACGTCCCGAAGAGTGTTTTAATGATCAAAGATTGAATCTTTGATTGAAAATACCTCCATCAAGGTTCCTATTATTTCACTAGACCATTTCAATGTACAAGGGTTGAATCTTTGAAAGAAAATGAGAGATTTGAGTTAAACTTGTTCGAGATCACTTTGACGTCACGAAGAGTGTTTTAACGAGTAAAGATTGAATCGTTGAATGAAATTACCTCAATCAAAGTATCTATTATGTCACGAGAACTTTTTAGTGTATCAAGATTGAATCTTTGTAAGAAAATGAGAGTTTTGAGTTTCACTTGTTCGAGTTACCTATGAAGTCGCGAAGGGTGTTTTTATAACTAAAGATTGAATCTTTGAATGAAAATGAGAGTTTCGAGAGAAACTTATTCGAGTTCCCTTTGACGTTCCGAAGAGTGTTTTAATGATCAAAGATTGAATCTTTGAATGAAAATACCTCAATCAAGGTACCTGTGATTTCACTAAACCATTTTAATGTGTAAAGATTGAATCTTTGAAAGAAAATGGGAGTTTTGAGTTAAACTTATTCGAGATCCCCTTGACATCACGAAGAGTGTTTTAATGAGAAAAGATTGAATCTTTGAATGAAATTACCTCAATCAGGGTACCTATTATGTCACTGGACCTTTTTAAATGTATAAAGGTCGAATCCTTTAAACAAAATGAGAGTTTTGAGTTAAATTTATTCGAGATCCCTTTGACGTCACGAAGAGTTTTTAATGAGTAAAGATTGAATGTTTGAATGAAATAACCTCAATCAAGATACCTATTTTGTCACTAGACCGTTTTAATGTATAAAGATTGAATCTCTGAAAGAAAATGAGAGTTTTGAGTTTAACTTCTCCGGGTCACGTGTGAAGTCCCGAAGAGTGTTTTAATGACCAAAGAATGAATCTTTGAATGAAAATACCTCGATCGAGGTACCTATTATGTCACTAGACCATTTTAATGTACAAAGATTAAATCTTTGTTAAGAAATGAGAGTTTTGAGTTAAACTTATTCGAGAACACTTCGACGTGACGAAGAGTGTTTTAATGAGTAAGGATTGAATCCTTGAATGAAATTACCTCAATCAAGGTTCCTAATCTGTCACTAGACCTTTTTAATGTATAAAGATTGAATCTTTGAAAGAAAATGAGAGTTTTGAGTTTAACTTATTCGGGTTACGCATGAAGTCGCGAGGAGTGTTTTAATGAGTAACGATTGAATCTTTGAATGAAAATACATCAAATCAAGGTACCTATTACGCCACTAGACCATTTTAATGTATAAAGATCAAATTTTTGAAAGAACACGAGAGTTTTGGGTTAAACTTATTCGTGATCCCTTTGACGTCTCGAAGAGTATTTTAATGAGTAAAGATTGAATCTTTGAATGAAATTATCTCAATCAAGGTACTTTTTATGTCACTAGATGATTTTAATTTATAAAGATTAAATCTTTCAACGAAAATGAGAGTTTCGAGTTAACTTTATTTGAGATCCCTTTGACGTCATGAAGAGTGTTTTAATGAGTAAAGACAAGATCATTGAATAAAATTAGCTTAATCAAGGTACCTACTAAGTCACTAGACCTTTTTAATGTATAAAGATGGAATCTTTGAAAGAAAATGAAAGTTTTGAGTTTAACTTATTCGAGTTACCTATGAAGTCGCGAAGGCCGTCTTAATGACTAAAGATTGAATGTTTGAATGAAAATACCTCAACAAAGGTGCTTATTATGTCACTGGACCATTTTAATGTATAAAGATTGAATCTTTGAAAGAAAATGAGAGTTTTGAGTTAAATTTATTCGAGTTCCCTTTGACGTCCCGAAGAGTGTTTTAACGAGTAAAGATTAAATCTTTGAATGAAAATACCTAAATCAAGGTACCTATTATGTCACTCGACCACTTTAACGTATATAGTTATATCTCTAAAAGAAAATTAGAGTTTTGAGTTAAACTTATTCGATATCCCATTGACGTCACGAAGAGTATTTTAATGACTAAAGATTGAATCTTTGAATGAAATTACCTCAAACAAGTTACCTATTAGGTCGGTAGACCTTTTTATGGTATAAAGATTGAATCTTTGAAAGGAAGTGAGAGTTTTGAGTTTAACTTATTCAAGTTACCTATGAAGTCGCAAAGAGTGTTTTAATGGCAAAAGATTGAATCTTTGAATAAAAATACCTCTATAAAGGTACCTATTATGTCATTAGACCTTTTTAAATTTCTAAAGATTGAATCTTTGAATGAAAATGAGAGTTTTGAGTCAAACTTATTCGAGATCCCTTTAACGTCCCGAAGAGTGTTTTAATGAGTAAAGATTGAATCTTTGAATGAAAATACCTCAATCAAGGTACCTACTATGTCAATAGACAATTTTAATGAATAAAGATTAAATCTTTGAAAGAAAATGAGAGTTTCGAGTTAAACTTATTCGAGATCCCTCTGACGTCACGAAGAGTGTTTTAATGAGCAAAGATTGAATCTTTTAAACAAATCACCTCAATCAAGGTACCGATTATGTCACTAGACCTTTTTAAGGTATAAAGATTGAATCTTGAAAGAGGATGAGAATTTTGAGTAAAACATATTCAAGTTCCCTTTGAGGACGCAAAGAGTGTTTTAATAAGTAAAGATTGAATCTTTGAATGAAAATACCTCAATCAAAGTACCTTTTATGTCACTAGACCATTTTAATGTATAAAGATAAAATCTTTGATAGAAAATAAGAGTTTTGAGTTAAACTTATTCGAGATTCTTTTGACGTCACGGAGAGTGTTTTAATGAGTAAGGTTTAAATCTTTGAATGAAATTACCTGAATCGAGGTACCTATTATGTCACTAGACCTTTTTAACGTATAAAGATTGAATCTTTGAAAGAAAATGATAGTTTTGAGTTTTACTTATTTGAGTGACGTATGGAGTTGCGAAGAGTGTTTTAGTGATTAAAGATCGAATCTTCGAATGAAAATACCTCAATAAAGGTACCTATATGTCAGTAGACCTTATTAACGTATAAAAATTGAATCTTTGAAAGAAAATGAGAGTTTTCAGTTGAACTAATTCGAGTTCCCTTTGACGTCCCGAAGAGTGTTTTAATGATCAAAGATTGAATCTTTGATTGAAAATACCTCCATCAAGGTTCCTATTATTTCACTAGACCATTTCAATGTACAAGGGTTGAATCTTTGAAAGAAAATGAGAGATTTGAGTTAAACTTGTTCGAGATCACTTTGACGTCACGAAGAGTGTTTTAACGAGTAAAGATTGAATCGTTGAATGAAATTACCTCAATCAAAGTATCTATTATGTCACGAGAACTTTTTAGTGTATCAAGATTGAATCTTTGTAAGAAAATGAGAGTTTTGAGTTTCACTTGTTCGAGTTACCTATGAAGTCGCGAAGGGTGTTTTTATAACTAAAGATTGAATCTTTGAATGAAAATGAGAGTTTCGAGAGAAACTTATTCGAGTTCCCTTTGACGTTCCGAAGAGTGTTTTAATGATCAAAGATTGAATCTTTGAATGAAAATACCTCAATCAAGGTACCTGTGATTTCACTAAACCATTTTAATGTGTAAAGATTGAATCTTTGAAAGAAAATGGGAGTTTTGAGTTAAACTTATTCGAGATCCCCTTGACATCACGAAGAGTGTTTTAATGAGAAAAGATTGAATCTTTGAATGAAATTACCTCAATCAGGGTACCTATTATGTCACTGGACCTTTTTAAATGTATAAAGGTCGAATCCTTTAAACAAAATGAGAGTTTTGAGTTAAATTTATTCGAGATCCCTTTGACGTCACGAAGAGTTTTTAATGAGTAAAGATTGAATGTTTGAATGAAATAACCTCAATCAAGATACCTATTTTGTCACTAGACCGTTTTAATGTATAAAGATTGAATCTCTGAAAGAAAATGAGAGTTTTGAGTTTAACTTCTCCGGGTCACGTGTGAAGTCCCGAAGAGTGTTTTAATGACCAAAGAATGAATCTTTGAATGAAAATACCTCGATCGAGGTACCTATTATGTCACTAGACCATTTTAATGTACAAAGATTAAATCTTTGTTAAGAAATGAGAGTTTTGAGTTAAACTTATTCGAGAACACTTCGACGTGACGAAGAGTGTTTTAATGAGTAAGGATTGAATCCTTGAATGAAATTACCTCAATCAAGGTTCCTAATCTGTCACTAGACCTTTTTAATGTATAAAGATTGAATCTTTGAAAGAAAATGAGAGTTTTGAGTTTAACTTATTCGGGTTACGCATGAAGTCGCGAGGAGTGTTTTAATGAGTAACGATTGAATCTTTGAATGAAAATACATCAAATCAAGGTACCTATTACGCCACTAGACCATTTTAATGTATAAAGATCAAATTTTTGAAAGAACACGAGAGTTTTGGGTTAAACTTATTCGTGATCCCTTTGACGTCTCGAAGAGTGTTTTAATGAGTAAAGATTGAATCTTTGAATGAAATTATCTCAATCAAGGTACTTTTTATGTCACTAGATGATTTTAATTTATAAAGATTAAATCTTTCAACGAAAATGAGAGTTTCGAGTTAACTTTATTTGAGATCCCTTTGACGTCATGAAGAGTGTTTTAATGAGTAAAGACAAGATCATTGAATAAAATTAGCTTAATCAAGGTACCTACTAAGTCACTAGACCTTTTTAATGTATAAAGATGGAATCTTTGAAAGAAAATGAAAGTTTTGAGTTTAACTTATTCGAGTTACCTATGAAGTCGCGAAGGCCGTCTTAATGACTAAAGATTGAATGTTTGAATGAAAATACCTCAACAAAGGTGCTTATTATGTCACTGGACCATTTTAATGTATAAAGATTGAATCTTTGAAAGAAAATGAGAGTTTTGAGTTAAATTTATTCGAGTTCCCTTTGACGTCCCGAAGAGTGTTTTAATGAGTAAAGATTAAATCTTTGAATGAAAATACCTAAATCAAGGTACCTATTATGTCACTCGACCACTTTAACGTATATAGTTATATCTCTAAAAGAAAATTAGAGTTTTGAGTTAAACTTATTCGATATCCCATTGACGTCACGAAGAGTATTTTAATGACTAAAGATTGAATCTTTGAATGAAATTACCTCAAACAAGTTACCTATTAGGTCGGTAGACCTTTTTATTGTATAAAGATTGAATCTTTGAAAGAAAGTGAGAGTTTTGAGTTTAACTTATTCAAGTTACCTATGAAGTCGCAAAGAGTGTTTTAATGGCAAAAGATTGAATCTTTGAATAAAAATACCTCTATAAAGGTACTTATTATGTCATTAGACCTTTTTAAATTTCTAAAGATTGAATCTTTGAATGAAAATGAGAGTTTTGAGTCAAACTTATTCGAGATCCCTTTAACGTCCCGAAGAGTGTTTTAATGAGTAAAGATTGAATCTTTGAATGAAAATACCTCAATCAAGGTACCTACTATGTCAATAGACAATTTTAATGTATAAAGATTAAACCTTTGAAAGAAAATGAGAGTTTTGAGTTAAACTTATTCGAGATCCCTCTGACGTCACGAAGAGTGTTTTAATGAGCAAAGATTGAATCTTTGAAACAAATCACCTCAATCAAGGTACCGATTATGTCACTAGACCTTTTTAAGGTATAAAGATTGAATCTTGAAAGAGGATGAGAATTTTGAGTAAAACATATTCAAGTTCCCTTTGAGGACGCAAAGAGTGTTTTAATAAGTAAAGATTGAATCTTTGAATGAAAATACCTCAATCAAAGTACCTTTTATGTCACTAGACCATTTTAATGTATAAAGATAAAATCTTTGATAGAAAATAAGAGTTTTGAGTTAAACTTATTCGAGATTCTTTTGACGTCACGGAGAGTGTTTTAATGAGTAAGGTTTAAATCTTTGAATGAAATTACCTGAATCGAGGTACCTATTATGTCACTAGACCTTTTTAACGTATAAAGATTGAATCTTTGAAAGAAAATGATAGTTTTGAGTTTTACTTATTTGAGTGACGTATGGAGTTGCGAAGAGTGTTTTAGTGATTAAAGATCGAATCTTCGAATGAAAATACCTCAATAAAGGTACCTATATGTCAGTAGACCTTATTAACGTATAAAAATTGAATCTTTGAAAGAAAATGAGAGTTTTCAGTTGAACTAATTCGAGTTCCCTTTGACGTCCCGAAGAGTGTTTTAATGATCAAAGATTGAATCTTTGATTGAAAATACCTCCATCAAGGTTCCTATTATTTCACTAGACCATTTCAATGTACAAGGGTTGAATCTTTGAAAGAAAATGAGAGATTTGAGTTAAACTTGTTCGAGATCACTTTGACGTCACGAAGAGTGTTTTAACGAGTAAAGATTGAATCGTTGAATGAAATTACCTCAATCAAAGTATCTATTATGTCACGAGAACTTTTTAGTGTATCAAGATTGAATCTTTGTAAGAAAATGAGAGTTTTGAGTTTCACTTGTTCGAGTTACCTATGAAGTCGCGAAGGGTGTTTTTATAACTAAAGATTGAATCTTTGAATGAAAATGAGAGTTTCGAGAGAAACTTATTCGAGTTCCCTTTGACGTTCCGAAGAGTGTTTTAATGATCAAAGATTGAATCTTTGAATGAAAATACCTCAATCAACGTACCTGTGATTTCACTAAACCATTTTAATGTGTAAAGATTGAATCTTTGAAAGAAAATGGGAGTTTTGAGTTAAACTTATTCGAGATCCCCTTGACATCACGAAGAGTGTTTTAATGAGAAAAGATTGAATCTTTGAATGAAATTACCTCAATCAGGGTACCTATTATGTCACTGGACCTTTTTAAATGTATAAAGGTCGAATCCTTTAAACAAAATGAGAGTTTTGAGTTAAATTTATTCGAGATCCCTTTGACGTCACGAAGAGTTTTTAATGAGTAAAGATTGAATGTTTGAATGAAATAACCTCAATCAAGATACCTATTTTGTCACTAGACCGTTTTAATGTATAAAGATTGAATCTCTGAAAGAAAATGAGAGTTTTGAGTTTAACTTCTCCGGGTCACGTGTGAAGTCCCGAAGAGTGTTTTAATGACCAAAGAATGAATCTTTGAATGAAAATACCTCGATCGAGGTACCTATTATGTCACTAGACCATTTTAATGTACAAAGATTAAATCTTTGTTAAGAAATGAGAGTTTTGAGTTAAACTTATTCGAGAACACTTCGACGTGACGAAGAGTGTTTTAATGAGTAAGGATTGAATCCTTGAATGAAATTACCTCAATCAAGGTTCCTAATCTGTCACTAGACCTTTTTAATGTATAAAGATTGAATCTTTGAAAGAAAATGAGAGTTTTGAGTTTAACTTATTCGGGTTACGCATGAAGTCGCGAGGAGTGTTTTAATGAGTAACGATTGAATCTTTGAATGAAAATACATCAAATCAAGGTACCTATTACGCCACTAGACCATTTTAATGTATAAAGATCAAATTTTTGAAAGAACACGAGAGTTTTGGGTTAAACTTATTCGTGATCCCTTTGACGTCTCGAAGAGTGTTTTAATGAGTAAAGATTGAATCTTTGAATGAAATTATCTCAATCAAGGTACTTTTTATGTCACTAGATGATTTTAATTTATAAAGATTAAATCTTTCAACGAGAATGAGAGTTTCGAGTTAACTTTATTTGAGATCCCTTTGACGTCATGAAGAGTGTTTTAATGAGTAAAGACAAGATCATTGAATAAAATTAGCTTAATCAAGGTACCTACTAAGTCACTAGACCTTTTTAATGTATAAAGATGGAATCTTTGAAAGAAAATGAAAGTTTTGAGTTTAACTTATTCGAGTTACCTATGAAGTCGCGAAGGCCGTCTTAATGACTAAAGATTGAATGTTTGAATGAAAATACCTCAACAAAGGTGCTTATTATGTCACTGGACCATTTTAATGTATAAAGATTGAATCTTTGAAAGAAAATGAGAGTTTTGAGTTAAATTTATTCGAGTTCCCTTTGACGTCCCGAAGAGTGTTTTAATGAGTAAAGATTAAATCTTTGAATGAAAATACCTAAATCAAGGTACCTATTATGTCACTCGACCACTTTAACGTATATAGTTATATCTCTAAAAGAAAATTAGAGTTTTGAGTTAAACTTATTCGATATCCCATTGACGTCACGAAGAGTATTTTAATGACTAAAGATTGAATCTTTGAATGAAATTACCTCAAACAAGTTACCTATTAGGTCGGTAGACCTTTTTATTGTATAAAGATTGAATCTTTGAAAGAAAGTGAGAGTTTTGAGTTTAACTTATTCAAGTTACCTATGAAGTCGCAAAGAGTGTTTTAATGGCAAAAGATTGAATCTTTGAATAAAAATACCTCTATAAAGGTACCTATTATGTCATTAGACCTTTTTAAATTTCTAAAGATTGAATCTTTGAATGAAAATGAGAGTTTTGAGTCAAACTTATTCGAGATCCCTTTAACGTCCCGAAGAGTGTTTTAATGAGTAAAGATTGAATCTTTGAATGAAAATACCTCAATCAAGGTACCTACTATGTCAATAGACAATTTTAATGTATAAAGATTAAACCTTTGAAAGAAAATGAGAGTTTTGAGTTAAACTTATTCGAGATCCCTCTGACGTCACGAAGAGTGTTTTAATGAGCAAAGATTGAATCTTTGAAACAAATCACCTCAATCAAGGTACCGATTATGTCACTAGACCTTTTTAAGGTATAAAGATTGAATCTTGAAAGAGGATGAGAATTTTGAGTAAAACATATTCAAGTTCCCTTTGAGGACGCAAAGAGTGTTTTAATAAGTAAAGATTGAATCTTTGAATGAAAATACCTCAATCAAAGTACCTTTTATGTCACTAGACCATTTTAATGTATAAAGATAAAATCTTTGATAGAAAATAAGAGTTTTGAGTTAAACTTATTCGAGATTCTTTTGACGTCACGGAGAGTGTTTTAATGAGTAAGGTTTAAATCTTTGAATGAAATTACCTGAATCGAGGTACCTATTATGTCACTAGACCTTTTTAACGTATAAAGATTGAATCTTTGAAAGAAAATGATAGTTTTGAGTTTTACTTATTTGAGTGACGTATGGAGTTGCGAAGAGTGTTTTAGTGATTAAAGATCGAATCTTCGAATGAAAATACCTCAATAAAGGTACCTATATGTCAGTAGACCTTATTAACGTATAAAAATTGAATCTTTGAAAGAAAATGAGAGTTTTCAGTTGAACTAATTCGAGTTCCCTTTGACGTCCCGAAGAGTGTTTTAATGATCAAAGATTGAATCTTTGATTGAAAATACCTCCATCAAGGTTCCTATTATTTCACTAGACCATTTCAATGTACAAGGGTTGAATCTTTGAAAGAAAATGAGAGATTTGAGTTAAACTTGTTCGAGATCACTTTGACGTCACGAAGAGTGTTTTAACGAGTAAAGATTGAATCGTTGAATGAAATTACCTCAATCAAAGTATCTATTATGTCACGAGAACTTTTTAGTGTATCAAGATTGAATCTTTGTAAGAAAATGAGAGTTTTGAGTTTCACTTGTTCGAGTTACCTATGAAGTCGCGAAGGGTGTTTTTATAACTAAAGATTGAATCTTTGAATGAAAATGAGAGTTTCGAGAGAAACTTATTCGAGTTCCCTTTGACGTTCCGAAGAGTGTTTTAATGATCAAAGATTGAATCTTTGAATGAAAATACCTCAATCAAGGTACCTGTGATTTCACTAAACCATTTTAATGTGTAAAGATTGAATCTTTGAAAGAAAATGGGAGTTTTGAGTTAAACTTATTCGAGATCCCCTTGACATCACGAAGAGTGTTTTAATGAGAAAAGATTGAATCTTTGAATGAAATTACCTCAATCAGGGTACCTATTATGTCACTGGACCTTTTTAAATGTATAAAGGTCGAATCCTTTAAACAAAATGAGAGTTTTGAGTTAAATTTATTCGAGATCCCTTTGACGTCACGAAGAGTTTTTAATGAGTAAAGATTGAATGTTTGAATGAAATAACCTCAATCAAGATACCTATTTTGTCACTAGACCGTTTTAATGTATAAAGATTGAATCTCTGAAAGAAAATGAGAGTTTTGAGTTTAACTTCTCCGGGTCACGTGTGAAGTCCCGAAGAGTGTTTTAATGACCAAAGAATGAATCTTTGGATGAAAATACCTCGATCGAGGTACCTATTATGTCACTAGACCATTTTAATGTACAAAGATTAAATCTTTGTTAAGAAATGAGAGTTTTGAGTTAAACTTATTCGAGAACACTTCGACGTGACGAAGAGTGTTTTAATGAGTAAGGATTGAATCCTTAAATGAAATTACCTCAATCAAGGTTCCTAATCTGTCACTAGACCTTTTTAATGTATAAAGATTGAATCTTTGAAAGAAAATGAGAGTTTTGAGTTTAACTTATTCGGGTTACGCATGAAGTCGCGAGGAGTGTTTTAATGAGTAACGATTGAATCTTTGAATGAAAATACATCAAATCAAGGTACCTATTACGCCACTAGACCATTTTAATGTATAAAGATCAAATTTTTGAAAGAACACGAGAGTTTTGGGTTAAACTTATTCGTGATCCCTTTGACGTCTCGAAGAGTGTTTTAATGAGTAAAGATTGAATCTTTGAATGAAATTATCTCAATCAAGGTACTTTTTATGTCACTAGATGATTTTAATTTATAAAGATTAAATCTTTCAACGAAAATGAGAGTTTCGAGTTAACTTTATTTGAGATCCCTTTGACGTCATGAAGAGTGTTTTAATGAGTAAAGACAAGATCATTGAATAAAATTAGCTTAATCAAGGTACCTACTAAGTCACTAGACCTTTTTAATGTATAAAGATGGAATCTTTGAAAGAAAATGAAAGTTTTGAGTTTAACTTATTCGAGTTACCTATGAAGTCGCGAAGGCCGTCTTAATGACTAAAGATTGAATGTTTGAATGAAAATACCTCAACAAAGGTGCTTATTATGTCACTGGACCATTTTAATGTATAAAGATTGAATCTTTGAAAGAAAATGAGAGTTTTGAGTTAAATTTATTCGAGTTCCCTTTGACGTCCCGAAGAGTGTTTTAACGAGTAAAGATTAAATCTTTGAATGAAAATACCTAAATCAAGGTACCTATTATGTCACTCGACCACTTTAACGTATATAGTTATATCTCTAAAAGAAAATTAGAATTTTGAGTTAAACTTATTCGATATCCCATTGACGTCACGAAGAGTATTTTAATGACTAAAGATTGAATCTTTGAATGAAATTACCTCAAACAAGTTACCTATTAGGTCGGTAGACCTTTTTATTGTATAAAGATTGAATCTTTGAAAGAAAGTGAGAGTTTTGAGTTTAACTTATTCAAGTTACCTATGAAGTCGCAAAGAGTGTCTTAATGGCAAAAGATTGAATCTTTGAATAAAAATACCTCTATAAAGGTACCTATTATGTCATTAGACCTTTTTAAATTTCTAAAGATTGAATCTTTGAATGAAAATGAGAGTTTTGAGTCAAACTTATTCGAGATCCCTTTAACGTCCCGAAGAGTGTTTTAATGAGTAAAGATTGAATCTTTGAATGAAAATACCTCAATCAAGGTACCTACTATGTCAAAAGACAATTTTAATGTATAAAGATTAAATCTTTGAAAGAAAATGAGAGTTTCGAGTTAAACTTATTCGAGATCCCTCTGACGTCACGAAGAGTGTTTTAATGAGCAAAGATTGAATCTTTGAAACAAATCACCTCAATCAAGGTACCAATTATGTCGCTAGACCTTTTTAAGGTATAAAGATTGAATCTTGAAAGAGGATGAGAATTTTGAGTAAAACATATTCAAGTTCCCTTTGAGGACGCAAAGAGTGTTTTAATAAGTAAAGATTGAATCTTTGAATGAAAATACCTCAATCAAAGTACCTTTTATGTCACTAGACTATTTTAATGTATAAAGATAAAATCTTTGATAGAAAATAAGAGTTTTGAGTTAAACTTATTCGAGATTCTTTTGACGTCACGGAGAGTGTTTTAATGAGTAAGGTTTAAATCTTTGAATGAAATTACCTGAATCGAGGTACCTATTATGTCACTAGACCTTTTTAACGTATAAAGATTGAATCTTTGAAAGAAAATGATAGTTTTGAGTTTTACTTATTTGAGTGACGTATGGAGTTGCGAAGAGTGTTTTAGTGATTAAAGATCGAATCTTCGAATGAAAATACCTCAATAAAGGTACCTATATGTCAGTAGACCTTATTAACGTATAAAAATTGAATCTTTGAAAGAAAATGAGAGTTTTCAGTTGGACTAATTCGAGTTCCCTTTGACGTCCCGAAGAGTGTTTTAATGATCAAAGATTGAATCTTTGATTGAAAATACCTCCATCAAGGTTCCTATTATTTCACTAGACCATTTCAATGTACAAGGGTTGAATCTTTGAAAGAAAATGAGAGATTTGAGTTAAACTTGTTCGAGATCACTTTGACGTCACGAAGAGTGTTTTAACGAGTAAAGATTGAATCGTTGAATGAAATTACCTCAATCAAAGTATCTATTATGTCACGAGAACTTTTTAGTGTATCAAGATTGAATCTTTGTAAGAAAATGAGAGTTTTGAGTTTCACTTGTTCGAGTTACCTATGAAGTCGCGAAGGGTGTTTTTATAACTAAAGATTGAATCTTTGAATGAAAATGAGAGTTTTGAGAGAAACTTATTCGAGTTCCCTTTGACGTTCCGAAGAGTGTTTTAATGATCAAAGATTGAATCTTTGAATGAAAATACCTCAATCAAGGTACCTGTGATTTCACTAAACCATTTTAATGTGTAAAGATTGAATCTTTGAAAGAAAATTGGAGTTTTGAGTTAAACTTATTCGAGATCCCCTTGACATCACGAAGAGTGTTTTAATGAGAAAAGATTGAATCTTTGAATGAAATTACCTCAATCAGGGTACCTATTATGTCACTGGACCTTTTTAAATGTATAAAGGTCGAATCCTTTAAACAAAATGAGAGTTTTGAGTTAAATTTATTCGAGATCCCTTTGACGTCACGAAGAGTTTTTAATGAGTAAAGATTGAATGTTTGAATGAAATAACCTCAATCAAGATACCTATTTTGTCACCAGACCGTTTTAATGTATAAAGATTGAATCTCTGAAAGAAAATGAGAGTTTTGAATTTAACTTCTCCGGGTCACGTGTGAAGTCCCGAAGAGTGTTTTAATGACCAAAGAATGAATCTTTGAATGAAAATACCTCGATCGAGGTACCTATTATGTCACTAGACCATTTTAATGTACAAAGATTAAATCTTTGTTAAGAAATGAGAGTTTTGAGTTAAACTTATTCGAGAACACTTCGACGTGACGAAGAGTGTTTTAATGAGTAAGGATTGAATCCTTGAATGAAATTACCTCAATCAAGGTTCCTAATCTGTCACTAGACCTTTTTAATGTATAAAGATTGAATCTTTGAAAGAAAATGAGAGTTTTGAGTTTAACTTATTCGGGTTACGCATGAAGTCGCGAGGAGTGTTTTAATGAGTAACGATTGAATCTTTGAATGAAAATACATCAAATCAAGGTACCTATTACGCCACTAGACCATTTTAATGTATAAAGATCAAATTTTTGAAAGAACACGAGAGTTTTGGGTTAAACTTATTCGTGATCCCTTTGACGTCTCGAAGAGTGTTTTAATGAGTAAAGATTGAATCTTTGAATGAAATTATCTCAATCAAGGTACTTTTTATGTCACTAGATGATTTTAATTTATAAAGATTAAATCTTTCAACGAAAATGAGAGTTTCGAGTTAACTTTATTTGAGATCCCTTTGACGTCATGAAGAGTGTTTTAATGAGTAAAGACAAGATCATTGAATAAAATTAGCTTAATCAAGGTACCTACTAAGTCACTAGACCTTTTTAATGTATAAAGATGGAATCTTTGAAAGAAAATGAAAGTTTTGAGTTTAACTTATTCGAGTTACCTATGAAGTCGCGAAGGCCGTCTTAATGACTAAAGATTGAATGTTTGAATGAAAATACCTCAACAAAGGTGCTTATTATGTCACTGGACCATTTTAATGTATAAAGATTGAATCTTTGAAAGAAAATGAGAGTTTTGAGTTAAATTTATTCGAGTTCCCTTTGACGTCCCGAAGAGTGTTTTAAGGAGTAAAGATTAAATCTTTGAATGAAAATACCTAAATCAAGGTACCTATTATGTCACTCGACCACTTTAACGTATATAGTTATATCTCTAAAAGAAAATTAGAGTTTTGAGTTAAACTTATTCGATATCCCATTGACGTCACGAAGAGTATTTTAATGACTAAAGATTGAATCTTTGAATGAAATTACCTCAAACAAGTTGCCTATTAGGTCGGTAGACCTTTTTATTGTATAAAGATTGAATCTTTGAAAGAAAGTGAGAGTTTTGAGTTTAACTTATTCAAGTTACCTATGAAGTCGCAAAGAGTGTTTTAATGGCAAAAGATTGAATCTTTGAATAAAAATACCTCTATAAAGGTACCTATTATGTCATTAGACCTTTTTAAATTTCTAAAGATTGAATCTTTGAATGAAAATGAGAGTTTTGAGTCAAACTTATTCGAGATCCCTTTAACGTCCCGAAGAGTGTTTTAATGAGTAAAGATTGAATCTTTGAATGAAAATACCTCAATCAAGGTACCTACTATGTCAATAGACAATTTTAATGTATAAAGATTAAATCTTTGAAAGAAAATGAGAGTTTTGAGTTAAACTTATTCGAGATCCCTCTGACGTCACGAAGAGTGTTTTAATGAGCAAAGATTGAATCTTTGAAACAAATCACCTCAATCAAGGTACCGATTATGTCACTAGACCTTTTTAAGGTATAAAGATTGAATCTTGAAAGAGGATGAGAATTTTGAGTAAAACATATTCAAGTTCCCTTTGAGGACGCAAAGAGTGTTTTAATAAGTAAAGATTGAATCTTTGAATGAAAATACCTCAATCAAAGTACCTTTTATGTCACTAGACCATTTTAATGTATAAAGATAAAATCTTTGATAGAAAATAAGAGTTTTGAGTTAAACTTATTCGAGATTCTTTTGACGTCACGGAGAGTGTTTTAATGAGTAAGGTTTAAATCTTTGAATGAAATTACCTGAATCGAGGTACCTATTATGTCACTAGACCTTTTTAACGTAAAAAGATTGAATCTTTGAAAGAAAATGATAGTTTTGAGTTTTACTTATTTGAGTGACGTATGGAGTTGCGAAGAGTGTTTTAGTGATTAAAGATCGAATCTTCGAATGAAAATACCTCAATAAAGGTACCTATATGTCAGTAGACCTTATTAACGTATAAAAATTGAATCTTTGAAAGAAAATGAGAGTTTTCAGTTGAACTAATTCGAGTTCCCTTTGACGTCCCGAAGAGTGTTTTAATGATCAAAGATTGAATCTTTGATTGAAAATACCTCCATCAAGGTTCCTATTATTTCACTAGACCATTTCAATGTACAAGGGTTGAATCTTTGAAAGAAAATGAGAGATTTGAGTTAAACTTGTTCGAGATCACTTTGACGTCACGAAGAGTGTTTTAACGAGTAAAGATTGAATCGTTGAATGAAATTACCTCAATCAAAGTATCTATTATGTCACGAGAACTTTTTAGTGTATCAAGATTGAATCTTTGTAAGAAAATGAGAGTTTTGAGTTTCACTTGTTCGAGTTACCTATGAAGTCGCGAAGGGTGTTTTTATAACTAAAGATTGAATCTTTGAATGAAAATGAGAGTTTCGAGAGAAACTTATTCGAGTTCCCTTTGACGTTCCGAAGAGTGTTTTAATGATCAAAGATTGAATCTTTGAATGAAAATACCTCAATCAAGGTACCTGTGATTTCACTAAACCATTTTAATGTGTAAAGATTGAATCTTTGAAAGAAAATGGGAGTTTTGAGTTAAACTTATTCGAGATCCCCTTGACATCACGAAGAGTGTTTTAATGAGAAAAGATTGAATCTTTGAATGAAATTACCTCAATCAGGGTACCTATTATGTCACTGGACCTTTTTAAATGTATAAAGGTCGAATCCTTTAAACAAAATGAGAGTTTTGAGTTAAATTTATTCGAGATCCCTTTGACGTCACGAAGAGTTTTTAATGAGTAAAGATTGAATGTTTGAATGAAATAACCTCAATCAAGATACCTATTTTGTCACTAGACCGTTTTAATGTATAAAGATTGAATCTCTGAAAGAAAATGAGAGTTTTGAGTTTAACTTCTCCGGGTCACGTGTGAAGTCCCGAAGAGTGTTTTAATGACCAAAGAATGAATCTTTGAATGAAATTACCTCGATCGAGGTACCTATTATGTCACTAGACCATTTTAATGTACAAAGATTAAATCTTTGTTAAGAAATGAGAGTTTTGAGTTAAACTTATTCGAGAACACTTCGACGTGACGAAGAGTGTTTTAATGAGTAAGGATTGAATCCTTGAATGAAATTACCTCAATCAAGGTTCCTAATCTGTCACTAGACCTTTTTAATGTATAAAGATTGAATCTTTGAAAGAAAATGAGAGTTTTGAGTTTAACTTATTCGGGTTACGCATGAAGTCGCGAGGAGTGTTTTAATGAGTAACGATTGAATCTTTGAATGAAAATACATCAAATCAAGGTACCTATTACGCCACTAGACCATTTTAATGTATAAAGATCAAATTTTTGAAAGAACACGAGAGTTTTGGGTTAAACTTATTCGTGATCCCTTTGACGTCTCGAAGAGTGTTTTAATGAGTAAAGATTGAATCTTTGAATGAAATTATCTCAATCAAGGTACTTTTTATGTCACTAGATGATTTTAATTTATAAAGATTAAATCTTTCAACGAAAATGAGAGTTTCGAGTTAACTTTATTTGAGATCCCTTTGACGTCATGAAGAGTGTTTTAATGAGTAAAGACAAGATCATTGAATAAAATTAGCTTAATCAAGGTACCTACTAAGTCACTAGACCTTTTTAATGTATAAAGATGGAATCTTTGAAAGAAAATGAAAGTTTTGAGTTTAACTTATTCGAGTTACCTATGAAGTCGCGAAGGCCGTCTTAATGACTAAAGATTGAATGTTTGAATGAAAATACCTCAACAAAGGTGCTTATTATGTCACTGGACCATTTTAATGTATAAAGATTGAATCTTTGAAAGAAAATGAGAGTTTTGAGTTAAATTTATTCGAGTTCCCTTTGACGTCCCGAAGAGTGTTTTAATGAGTAAAGATTAAATCTTTGAATGAAAATACCTAAATCAAGGTACCTATTATGTCACTCGACCACTTTAACGTATATAGTTATATCTCTAAAAGAAAATTAGAGTTTTGAGTTAAACTTATTCGATATCCCATTGAAAACGTCACGAAGAGTATTTTAATGACTAAAGATTGAATCTTCGAATGAAATTACCTCAAACAAGTTACCTATTAGGTCGGTAGACCTTTTTATTGTATAAAGATTGAATCTATGAAAGAAAGTGAGAGTTTTGAGTTTAACTTATTCAAGTTACCTATGAAGTCGCAAAGAGTGTTTTAATGGCAAAAGATTGAATCTTTGAATAAAAATACCTCTATAAAGGTACCTATTATGTCATTAGACCTTTTTAAATTTCTAAAGATTGAATCTTTGAATGAAAATGAGAGTTTTGAGTCAAACTTATTCGAGATC
This sequence comes from Cornus florida, assembly GCF_030987335.1. Taxonomy (NCBI): domain Eukaryota; kingdom Viridiplantae; phylum Streptophyta; class Magnoliopsida; order Cornales; family Cornaceae; genus Cornus; species Cornus florida. The sequence continues at coordinate 392,272 of NW_026775804.1, read as the reverse complement.
CCTTTAACGTCCCGAAGAGTGTTTTAATGAGTAAAGATTGAATCTTTGAATGAAAATACCTCAATCAAGGTACCTACTATGTCAATAGACAATTTTAATGTATAAAGATTAAACCTTTGAAAGAAAATGAGAGTTTTGAGTTAAACTTATTCGAGATCCCTCTGACGTCACGAAGAGTGTTTTAATGAGCAAAGATTGAATCTTTGAAACAAATCACCTCAATCAAGGTACCGATTATGTCACTAGACCTTTTTAAGGTATAAAGATTGAATCTTGAAAGAGGATGAGAATTTTGAGTAAAACATATTCAAGTTCCCTTTGAGGACGCAAAGAGTGTTTTAATAAGTAAAGATTGAATCTTTGAATGAAAATACCTCAATCAAAGTACCTTTTATGTCACTAGACCATTTTAATGTATAAAGATAAAATCTTTGATAGAAAATAAGAGTTTTGAGTTAAACTTATTCGAGATTCTTTTGACGTCACGGAGAGTGTTTTAATGAGTAAGGTTTAAATCTTTGAACGAAATTACCTGAATCGAGGTACCTATTATGTCACTAGACCTTTTTAACGTATAAAGATTGAATCTTTGAAAGAAAATGATAGTTTTGAGTTTTACTTATTTGAGTGACGTATGGAGTTGCGAAGAGTGTTTTAGTGATTAAAGATCGAATCTTCGAATGAAAATACCTCAATAAAGGTACCTATATGTCAGCAGACCTTATTAACGTATAAAAATTGAATCTTTGAAAGAAAATGAGAGTTTTCAGTTGAACGAATTCGAGTTCCCTTTGACGTCCCGAAGAGTGTTTTAATGATCAAAGATTGAATATTTGATTGAAAATACCTCCATCAAGGTTCCTATTATTTCACTAGACCATTTCAATGTACAAGGGTTGAATCTTTGAAAGAAAATGAGAGATTTGAGTTAAACTTGTTCGAGATCACTTTGACGTCACGAAGAGTGTTTTAACGAGTAAAGATTGAATCGTTGAATGAAATTACCTCAATCAAAGTATCTATTATGTCACGAGAACTTTTTAGTGTATCAAGATTGAATCTTTGTAAGAAAATGAGAGTTTTGAGTTTCACTTGTTCGAGTTACCTATGAAGTCGCGAAGGGTGTTTTTATAACTAAAGATTGAATCTTTGAATGAAAATGAGAGTTTCGAGAGAAACTTATTCGAGTTCCCTTTGACGTTCCGAAGAGTGTTTTAATGATCAAAGATTGAATCTTTGAATGAAAATACCTCAATCAAGGTACCTGTGATTTCACTAAACCATTTTAATGTGTAAAGATTGAATCTTTGAAAGAAAATGGGAGTTTTGAGTTAAACTTATTCGAGATCCCCTTGACATCACGAAGAGTGTTTTAATGAGAAAAGATTGAATCTTTGAATGAAATTACCTCAATCAGGGTACCTATTATGTCACTGGACCTTTTGAAATGTATAAAGGTCGAATCCTTTAAACAAAATGAGAGTTTTGAGTTAAATTTATTCGAGATCCCTTTGACGTCACGAAGAGTTTTTAATGAGTAAAGATTGAATGTTTGAATGAAATAACCTCAATCAAGATACCTATTTTGTCACTAGACCGTTTTAATGTATAAAGATTGAATCTCTGAAAGAAAATGAGAGTTTTGAGTTTAACTTCTCCGGGTCACGTGTGAAGTCCCGAAGAGTGTTTTAATGACCAAAGAATGAATCTTTGAATGAAATTACCTCGATCGAGGTACCTATTATGTCACTAGACCATTTTAATGTACAAAGATTAAATCTTTGTTAAGAAATGAGAGTTTTGAGTTAAACTTATTCGAGAACACTTCGACGTGACGAAGAGTGTTTTAATGAGTAAGGATTGAATCCTTGAATGAAATTACCTCAATCAAGGTTCCTAATCTGTCACTAGACCTTTTTAATGTATAAAGATTGAATCTTTGAAAGAAAATGAGAGTTTTGAGTTTAACTTATTCGGGTTACGCATGAAGTCGCGAGGAGTGTTTTAATGAGTAACGATTGAATCTTTGAATGAAAATACATCAAATCAAGGTACCTATTACGCCACTAGACCATTTTAATGTATAAAGATCAAATTTTTGAAAGAACACGAGAGTTTTGGGTTAAACTTATTCGTGATCCCTTTGACGTCTCGAAGAGTGTTTTAATGAGTAAAGATTGAATCTTTGAATGAAATTATCTCAATCAAGGTACTTTTTATGTCACTAGATGATTTTAATTTATAAAGATTAAATCTTTCAAGGAAAATGAGAGTTTCGAGTTAACTTTATTTGAGATCCCTTTGACGTCATGAAGAGTGTTTTAATGAGTAAAGACAAGATCATTGAATAAAATTAGCTTAATCAAGGTACCTACTAAGTCACTAGACCTTTTTAATATATAAAGATGGAATCTTTGAAAGAAAATGAAAGTTTTGAGTTTAACTTATTCGAGTTACCTATGAAGTCGCGAAGGCCGTCTTAATGACTAAAGATTGAATGTTTGAATGAAAATACCTCAACAAAGGTGCTTATTATGTCACTGGACCATTTTAATGTATAAAGATTGAATCTTTGAAAGAAAATGAGAGTTTTGAGTTAAATTTATTCGAGTTCCCTTTGACGTCCCGAAGAGTGTTTTAATGAGTAAAGATTAAATCTTTGAATGAAAATACCTAAATCAAGGTACCTATTATGTCACTCGACCACTTTAACGTATATAGTTATATCTCTAAAAGAAAATTAGAGTTTTGAGTTAAACTTATTCGATATCCCATTAACGTCACGAAGAGTATTTTAATGACTAAAGATTGAATCTTCGAATGAAATTACCTCAAACAAGTTACCTATTAGGTCGGTAGACCTTTTTATTGTATAAAGATTGAATCTTTGAAAGAAAGTGAGAGTTTTGAGTTTAACTTATTCAAGTTACCTATGAAGTCGCAAAGAGTGTTTTAATGGCAAAAGATTGAATCTTTGAATAAAAATACCTCTATAAAGGTACCTATTATGTCATTAGACCTTTTTAAATTTCTAAAGATTGAATCTTTGAATGAAAATGAGAGTTTTGAGTCAAACTTATTCGAGATCCCTTTAACGTCCCGAAGAGTGTTTTAATGAGTAAAGATTGAATCTTTGAATGAAAATACCTCAATCAAGGTACCTACTATGTCAATAGACAATTTTAATGTATAAAGATTAAACCTTTGAAAGAAAATGAGAGTTTTGAGTTAAACTTATTCGAGATCCCTCTGACGTGACGAAGAGTGTTTTAATGAGTAAGGATTGAATCCTTGAATGAAATTACCTCAATCAAGGTTCCTAATCTGTCACTAGACCTTTTTAATGTATAAAGATTGAATCTTTGAAAGAAAATGAGAGTTTTGAGTTTAACTTATTCGGGTTACGCATGAAGTCGCGAGGAGTGTTTTAATGAGTAACGATTGAATCTTTGAATGAAAATACATCAAATCAAGGTACCTATTACGCCACTAGACCATTTTAATGTATAAAGATCAAATTTTTGAAAGAACACGAGAGTTTTGGGTTAAACTTATTCGTGATCCCTTTGACGTCTCGAAGAGTGTTTTAATGAGTAAAGATTGAATCTTTGAATGAAATTATCTCAATTAAGGTACTTTTTATGTCACTAGATGATTTTAATTTATAAAGATTAAATCTTTCAACGAAAATGAGAGTTTCGAGTTAACTTTATTTGAGATCCCTTTGACGTCATGAAGAGTGTTTTAATGAGTAAAGACAAGATCATTGAATAAAATTAGCTTAATCAAGGTACCTACTAAGTCACTAGACCTTTTTAATGTATAAAGATGGAATCTTTGAAAGAAAATGAAAGTTTTGAGTTTAACTTATTCGAGTTACCTATGAAGTCGCGAAGGCCGTCTTAATGACTAAAGATTGAATATTTGAATGAAAATACCTCAACAAAGGTGCTTATTATGTCACTGGACCATTTTAATGTATAAAGATTGAATCTTTGAAAGAAAATGAGAGTTTTGAGTTAAATTTATTCGAGTTCCCTTTGACGTCCCGAAGAGTGTTTTAATGAGTAAAGATTAAATCTTTGAATGAAAATGCCTAAATCAAGGTACCTATTATGTCACTCGACCACTTTAACGTATATAGTTATATCTCTAAAAGAAAATTAGAGTTTTGAGTTAAACTTATTCGATATCCCATTGACGTCACGAAGAGTATTTTAATGACTAAAGATTGAATCTTCGAATGAAATTACCTCAAACAAGTTACCTATTAGGTCGGTAGACCTTTTTATGGTATAAAGATTGAATCTTTGAAAGAAAGTGAGAGTTTTGAGTTTAACTTATTCAAGTTACCTATGAAGTCGCAAAGAGTGTTTTAATGGCAAAAGATTGAATCTTTGAATAAAAATACCTCTATAAAGGTACCTATTATGTCATTAGACCTTTTTAAATTTCTAAAGATTGAATCTTTGAATGAAAATGAGAGTTTTGAGTCAAACTTATTCGAGATCCCTTTAACGTCCCGAAGAGTGTTTTAATGAGTAAAGATTGAATCTTTGAATGAAAATACCTCAATCAAGGTACCTACTATGTCAATAGACAATTTTAATGTATAAAGATTAAACCTTTGAAAGAAAATGAGAGTTTTGAGTTAAACTTATTCGAGACCCCTCTGACGTCACGAAGAGTGTTTTAATGAGCAAAGATTGAATCTTTGAAACAAATCACCTCAATCAAGGTACCGATTATGTCACTAGACCTTTTTAAGGTATAAAGATTGTATCTTGAAAGAGGATGAGAATTTTGAGTAAAACATATTCAAGTTCCCTTTGAGGACGCAAAGAGTGTTTTAATAAGTAAAGATTGAATCTTTGAATGAAAATACCTCAATCAAAGTACCTTTTATGTCACTAGACCATTTTAATGTATAAAGATAAAATCTTTGATAGAAAATAAGAGTTTTGAGTTAAACTTATTCGAGATTCTTTTGACGTCACGGAGAGTGTTTTAATGAGTAAGGTTTAAATCTTTGAACGAAATTACCTGAATCGAGGTACCTATTATGTCACTAGACCTATTTAACGTATAAAGATTGAATCTTTGAAAGAAAATGATAGTTTTGAGTTTTACTTATTTGAGTGACGTATGGAGTTGCGAAGAGTGTTTTAGTGATTAAAGATCGAATCTTCGAATGAAAATACCTCAATAAAGGTACCTATATGTCAGTAGACCTTATTAACGTATAAAAATTGAATCTTTGAAAGAAAATGAGAGTTTTCAGTTGAACTAATTCGAGTTCCCTTTGACGTCCCGAAGAGTGTTTTAATGATCAAAGATTGAATCTTTGATTGAAAATACCTCCATCAAGGTTCCTATTATTTCACTAGACCATTTCAATGTACAAGGGTTGAATCTTTGAAAGAAAATGAGAGATTTGAGTTAAACTTGTTCGAGATCACTTTGACTTCACGAAGAGTGTTTTAACGAGTAAAGATTGAATCGTTGAATGAAATTACCTCAATCAAAGTATCTATTATGTCACGAGAACTTTTTAGTGTATCAAGATTGAATCTTTGTAAGAAAATGAGAGTTTTGAGTTTCACTTGTTCGAGTTACCTATGAAGTCGCGAAGGGTGTTTTTATAACTAAAGATTGAATCTTTGAATGAAAATGAGAGTTTCGAGAGAAACTTATTCGAGTTCCCTTTGACGTTCCGAAGAGTGTTTTAATGATCAAAGATTGAATCTTTGAATGAAAATACCTCAATCAAGGTACCTGTGATTTCACTAAACCATTTTAATGTGTAAAGATTGAATCTTTGAAAGAAAATGGGAGTTTTGAGTTAAACTTATTCGAGATCCCCTTGACATCACGAAGAGTGTTTTAATGAGAAAAGATTGAATCTTTGAATGAAATTACCTCAATCAGGGTACCTATTATGTCACTGGACCTTTTTAAATGTATAAAGGTCGAATCCTTTAAACAAAATGAGAGTTTTGAGTTAAATTTATTCGAGATCCCTTTGACGTCACGAAGAGTTTTTAATGAGTAAAGATTGAATGTTTGAATGAAATAACCTCAATCAAGATACCTATTTTGTCACTAGACCGTTTTAATGTATAAAGATTGAATCTCTGAAAGAAAATGAGAGTTTTGAGTTTAACTTCTCCGGGTCACGTGTGAAGTCCCGAAGAGTGTTTTAATGACCAAAGAATGAATCTTTGAATGAAATTACCTCCATCGAGGTACCTATTATGTCACTAGACCATTTTAATGTACAAAGATTAAATCTTTGTTAAGAAATGAGAGTTTTGAGTTAAACTTATTCGAGAACACTTCGACGTGACGAAGAGTGTTTTAATGAGTAAGGATTGAATCCTTGAATGAAATTACCTCAATCAAGGTTCTTAATCTGTCACTAGACCTTTTTAATGTATAAAGATTGAATCTTTGAAAGAAAATGAGAGTTTTGAGTTTAACTTATTCGGGTTACGCATGAAGTCGCGAGGAGTGTTTTAATGAGTAACGATTGAATCTTTGAATGAAAATACATCAAATCAAGGTACCTATTACGCCACTAGACCATTTTAATGTATAAAGATCAAATTTTTGAAAGAACACGAGAGTTTTGGGTTAAACTTATTCGTGATCCCTTTGACGTCTCGAAGAGTGTTTTAATGAGTAAAGATTGAATCTTTGAATGAAATTATCTCAATCAAGGTACTTTTTATGTCACTAGATGATTTTAATTTATAAAGATTAAATCTTTCAACGAAAATGAGAGTTTCGAGTTAACTTTATTTGAGATCCCTTTGACGTCATGAAGAGTGTTTTAATGAGTAAAGACAAGATCATTGAATAAAATTAGCTTAATCAAGGTACCTACTAAGTCACTAGACCTTTTTAATGTATAAAGATGGAATCTTTGAAAGAAAATGAAAGTTTTGAGTTTAACTTATTCGAGTTACCTATGAAGTCGCGAAGGCCGTCTTAATGACTAAAGATTGAATGTTTGAATGAAAATACCTCAACAAAGGTGCTTATTATGTCACTGGACCATTTTAATGTATAAAGATTGAATCTTTGAAAGAAAATGAGAGTTTTGAGTTAAATTTATTCGAGTTCCCTTTGACGTCCCGAAGAGTGTTTTAATGAGTAAAGATTAAATCTTTGAATGAAAATACCTAAATCAAGGTACCTATTATGTCACTCGACCACTTTAACGTATATAGTTATATCTCTAAAAGAAAATTAGAGTTTTGAGTTAAACTTATTCGATATCCCATTGACATCACGAAGAGTATTTTAATGACTAAAGATTGAATCTTCGAATGAAATTACCTCAAACAAGTTACCTATTAGGTCGGTAGACCTTTTTATTGTATAAAGATTGAATCTTTGAAAGAAAGTGAGAGTTTTGAGTTTAACTTATTCAAGTTACCTATGAAGTCGCAAAGAGTGTTTTAATGGCAAAAGATTGAATCTTTGAATAAAAATACCTCTATAAAGGTACCTATTATGTCATTAGACCTTTTTAAATTTCTAAAGATTGAATCTTTGAATGAAAATGAGAGTTTTGAGTCAAACTTATTCGATATCCCTTTAACGTCCCGAAGAGTGTTTTAATGAGTAAAGATTGAATCTTTGAATGAAAATACCTCAATCAAGGTACCTACTATGTCAATAGACAATTTTAATGTATAAAGATTAAACCTTTGAAAGAAAATGAGAGTTTTGAGTTAAACTTATTCGAGATCCCTCTGACGTCACGAAGAGTGTTTTAATGAGCAAAGATTGAATCTTTGAAACAAATCACCTCAATCAAGGTACCGATTATGTCACTAGACCTTTTTAAGGTATAAAGATTGAATCTTGAAAGAGGATGAGAATTTTGAGTAAAACATATTCAAGTTCCCTTTGAGGACGCAAAGAGTGTTTTAATAAGTAAAGATTGAATCTTTGAATGAAAATACCTCAATCAAAGTACCTTTTATGTCACTAGACCATTTTAGTGTATAAAGATAAAATCTTTGATAGAAAATAAGAGTTTTGAGTTAAACTTATTCGAGATTCTTTTGACGTCACGGAGAGTGTTTTAATGAGTAAGGTTTAAATCTTTGAATGAAATTACCTGAATCGAGGTACCTATTATGTCACTAGACCTTTTTAACGTATAAAGATTGAATGTTTGAAAGAAAATGATAGTTTTGAGTTTTACTTATTTGAGTGACGTATGGAGTTGCGAAGAGTGTTTTAGTGATTAAAGATCGAATCTTCGAATGAAAATACCTCAATAAAGGTACCTATATGTCAGTAGACCTTATTAACGTATAAAAATTGAATCTTTGAAAGAAAATGAGAGTTTTCAGTTGAACTAATTCGAGTTCCCTTTGACGTCCCGAAGAGTGTTTTAATGATCAAAGATTGAATCTTTGATTGAAAATACCTCCATCAAGGTTCCTATTAGTTCACTAGACCATTTCAATGTACAAGGGTTGAATCTTTGAAAGAAAATGAGAGATTTGAGTTAAACTTGTTCGAGATCACTTTGACGTCACGAAGAGTGTTTTAACGAGTAAAGATTGAATCGTTGAATGAAATTACCTCAATCAAAGTATCTATTATGTCACGAGAACTTTTTAGTGTATCAAGATTGAATCTTTGTAAGAAAGTGAGAGTTTTGAGTTTCACTTGTTCGAGTTACCTATGAAGTCGCGAAGGGTGTTTTTATAACTAAAGATTGAATCTTTGAATGAAAATGAGAGTTTCGAGAGAAACTTATTCGAGTTCCCTTTGACGTTCCGAAGAGTGTTTTAATGATCAAAGATTGAATCTTTGAATGAAAATACCTCAATCAAGGTACCTGTGATTTCACTAAACCATTTTAATGTGTAAAGATTGAATCTTTGAAAGAAAATGGGAGTTTTGAGTTAAACTTATTCGAGATCCCCTTGACATCACGAAGAGTGTTTTAATGAGAAAAGATTGAATCTTTGAATGAAATTACCTCAATCAGGGTACCTATTATGTCACTGGACCTTTTTAAATGTATAAAGGTCGAATCCTTTAAACAAAATGAGAGTTTTGAGTTAAATTTATTCGAGATCCCTTTGACGTCACGAAGAGTTTTTAATGAGTAAAGATTGAATGTTTGAATGAAATAACCTCAATCAAGATACCTATTTTGTCACTAGACCGTTTTAATGTATAAAGATTGAATCTCTGAAAGAAAATGAGAGTTTTGAGTTTAACTTCTCCGGGTCACGTGTGAAGTCCCGAAGAGTGTTTTAATGACCAAAGAATGAATCTTTGAATGAAATTACCTCGATCGAGGTACCTATTATGTCACTAGACCATTTTAATGTACAAAGATTAAATCTTTGTTAAGAAATGAGAGTTTTGAGTTAAACTTATTCGAGAACACTTCGACGTGACGAAGAGTGTTTTAATGAGTAAGGATTGAATCCTTGAATGAAATTACCTCAATCAAGGTTCCTAATCTGTCACTAGACCTTTTTAATGTATAAAGATTGAATCTTTGAAAGAAAATGAGAGTTTTGAGTTTAACTTATTCGGGTTACGCATGAAGTCGCGAGGAGTGTTTTAATGAGTAACGATTGAATCTTTGAATGAAAATACATCAAATCAAGGTACCTATTACGCCACTAGACCATTTTAATGTATAAAGATCAAATTTTTGAAAGAACACGAGAGTTTTGGGTTAAACTTATTCGTGATCCCTTTGACGTCTCGAAGAGTGTTTTAATGAGTAAAGATTGAATCTTTGAATGAAATTATCTCAATCAAGGTACTTTTTATGTCACTAGATGATTTTAATTTATAAAGATTAAATCTTTCAACGAAAATGAGAGTTTCGAGTTAACTTTATTTGAGATCCCTTTGACGTCATGAAGAGTGTTTTAATGAGTAAAGACAAGATCATTGAATAAAATTAGCTTAATCAAGGTACCTACTAAGTCACTAGACCTTTTTAATGTATAAAGATGGAATCTTTGAAAGAAAATGAAAGTTTTGAGTTTAACTTATTCGAGTTACCTATGAAGTCGCGAAGGCTTTCTTAATGACTAAAGATTGAATGTTTGAATGAAAATACCTCAACAAAGGTGCTTATTATGTCACTGGACCATTTTAATGTATAAAGATTGAATCTTTGAAAGAAAATGAGAGTTTTGAGTTAAATTTATTCGAGTTCCCTTTGACGTCCCGAAGAGTGTTTTAATGAGTAAAGATTAAATCTTTGAATGAAAATACCTAAATCAAGGTACCTATTATGTCACTCGACCACTTTAACGTATATAGTTATATCTCTAAAAGAAAATTAGAGTTTTGAGTTAAACTTATTCGATATCCCATTGACGTCACGAAGAGTATTTTAATGACTAAAGATTGAATCTTCGAATAAAATTACCTCAAACAAGTTACCTATTAGGTTGGTAGACCTTTTTATTGTATAAAGATTGAATCTTTGAAAGAAAGTGAGAGTTTTGAGTTTAACTTATTCAAGTTACCTATGAAGTCGCAAAGAGTGTTTTAATGGCAAAAGATTGAATCTTTGAATAAAAATACCTCTATAAAGGTACCTATTATGTCATTAGACCTTTTTAAATTTCTAAAGATTGAATCTTTGAATGAAAATGAGAGTTTTGAGTCAAACTTATTCGAGATCCCTTTAACGTCCCGAAGAGTGTTTTAATGAGTAAAGATTGAATCTTTGAATGAAAATACCTCAATCAAGGTACCTACTATGTCAATAGACAATTTTAATGTATAAAGATTAAACCTTTGAAAGAAAATGAGAGTTTTGAGTTAAACTTATTCGAGATCCCTCTGACGTCACGAAGAGTGTTTTAATGAGCAAAGATTGAATCTTTGAAACAAATCACCTCAATCAAGGTACCGATTATGTCACTAGACCTTTTTAAGGTATAAAGATTGAATCTTGAAAGAGGATGAGAATTTTAAGTAAAACATATTCAAGTTCCCTTTGAGGACGCAAAGAGTGTTTTAATAAGTAAAGATTGGATCTTTGAATGAAAATACCTCAATCAAAGTACCTTTTATGTCACTAGACCATTTTAATGTATAAAGATAAAATCTTTGATAGAAAATAAGAGTTTTGAGTTAAACTTATTCAAGATTCTTTTGACGTCACGGAGAGTGTTTTAATGAGTAAGGTTTAAATCTTTGAATGAAATTACCTGAATCGAGGTACCTATTATGTCACTAGACCTTTTTAACGTATAAAGATTGAATCTTTGAAAGAAAATGATAGTTTTGAGTTTTACTTATTTGAGTAACGTATGGAGTTGCGAAGAGTGTTTTAGTGATTAAAGATCGAATCTTCGAATGAAAATACCTCAATAAAGGTACCTATATGTCAGTAGACCTTATTAACGTATAAAAATTGAATCTTTGAAAGAAAATGAGAGTTTTCAGTTGAACTAATTCGAGTTCCCTTTGACGTCCCGAAGAGTGTTTTAATGATCAAAGATTGAATCTTTGATTGAAAATACCTCCATCAAGGTTCCTATTATTTCACTAGACCATTTCAATGTACAAGGGTTGAATCTTTGAAAGAAAATGAGAGATTTGAGTTAAACTTGTTCGAGATCACTTTGACGTCACGAAGAGTGTTTTAACGAGTAAAGATTGAATCGTTGAATGAAATTACCTCAATCAAAGTATCTATTATGTCACGAGAACTTTTTAGTGTATCAAGATTGAATCTTTGTAAGAAAATGAGAGTTTTGAGTTTCACTTGTTCGAGTTACCTATGAAGTCGCGAAGGGTGTTTTTATAACTAAAGATTGAATCTTTGAATGAAAATGAGAGTTTCGAGAGAAACTTATTCGAGTTCCCTTTGACGTTCCGAAGAGTGTTTTAATGATCAAAGATTGAATCTTTGAATGAAAATACCTCAATCAAGGTACCTGTGATTTCACTAAACCATTTTAATGTGTAAAGATTGAATCTTTGAAAGAAAATGGGAGTTTTGAGTTAAACTTATTCGAGATCCCCTTGACATCACGAAGAGTGTTTTAATGAGAAAAGATTGAATCTTTGAATGAAATTACCTCAATCAGGGTACCTATTATGTCACTGGACCTTTTTAAATGTATAAAGGTCGAATCCTTTAAACAAAATGAGAGTTTTGAGTTAAATTTATTCGAGATCCCTTTGACGTCACGAAGAGTTTTTAATGAGTAAAGATTGAATGTTTGAATGAAATAACCTCAATCAAGATACCTATTTTGTCACTAGACCGTTTTAATGTATAAAGATTGAATCTCTGAAAGAAAATGAGAGTTTTGAGTTTAACTTCTCCGGGTCACGTGTGAAGTCCCGAAGAGTGTTTTAATGACCAAAGAATGAATCTTTGAATGAAAATACCTCGATCGAGGTACCTATTATGTCACTAGACCATTTTAATGTACAAAGATTAAATCTTTGTTAAGAAATGAGAGTTTTGAGTTAAACTTATTCGAGAACACTTCGACGTGACGAAGAGTGTTTTAATGAGTAAGGATTGAATCCTTGAATAAAATTACCTCAATCAAGGTTCCTAATCTGTCACTAGACCTTTTTAATGTATAAAGATTGAATCTTTGAAAGAAAATGAGAGTTTTGAGTTTAACTTATTCGGGTTACGCATGAAGTCGCGAGGAGTGTTTTAATGAGTAACGATTGAATCTTTGAATGAAAATACATCAAATCAAGGTACCTATTACGCCACTAGACCATTTTAATGTATAAAGATCAAATTTTTGAAAGAACACGAGAGTTTTGGGTTAAACTTATTCGTGATCCCTTTGACGTCTCGAAGAGTGTTTTAATGAGTAAAGATTGAATCTTTGAATGAAATTATCTCAATCAAGGTACTTTTTATGTCACTAGATGATTTTAATTTATAAAGATTAAATCTTTCAACGAAAATGAGAGTTTCGAGTTAACTTTATTTGAGATCCCTTTGACGTCATGAAGAGTGTTTTAATGAGTAAAGACAAGATCATTGAATAAAATTAGCTTAATCAAGGTACCTACTAAGTCACTAGACCTTTTTAATGTATAAAGATGGAATCTTTGAAAGAAAATGAAAGTTTTGAGTTTAACTTATTCGAGTTACCTATGAAGTCGCGAAGGCCGTCTTAATGACTAAAGATTGAATGTTTGAATGAAAATACCTCAACAAAGGTGCTTATTATGTCACTGGACCATTTTAATGTATAAAGATTGAATCTTTGAAAGAAAATGAGAGTTTTGAGTTAAATTTATTCGAGTTCCCTTTGACGTCCCGAAGAGTGTTTTAATGAGTAAAGATTAAATCTTTGAATGAAAATACCTAAATCAAGGTACCTATTATGTCACTCGACCACTTTAACGTATATAGTTATATCTCTAAAAGAAAATTAGAGTTTTGAGTTAAACTTATTCGATATCCCATTGACGTCACAAAGAGTATTTTAATGACTAAAGATTGAATCTTCGAATGAAATTACCTCAAACAAGTTACCTATTAGGTCGGTAGACCTTTTTATTGTTTAAAGATTGAATCTTTGAAAGAAAGTGAGAGTTTTGAGTTTAACTTATTCAAGTTACCTATGAAGTCGCAAAGAGTGTTTTAATGGCAAAAGATTGAATCTTTGAATAAAAATACCTCTATAAAGGTACCTATTATGTCATTAGACCTTTTTAAATTTCTAAAGATTGAATCTTTGAATGAAAATGAGAGTTTTGAGTCAAACTTATTCGAGATCCCTTTAACGTCCCGAAGAGTGTTTTAATGAGTAAAGATTGAATCTTTGAATGAAAATACCTCAATCAAGGTACCTACTATGTCAATAGACAATTTTAATGTATAAAGATTAAACCTTTGAAAGAAAATGAGAGTTTTGAGTTAAACTTATTCGAGATCCCTCTGACGTCACGAAGAGTGTTTTAATGAGCAAAGATTGAATCTTTGAAACAAATCACCTCAATCAAGGTACCGATTATGTCACTAGACCTTTTTAAGGTATAAAGATTGAATCTTGAAAGAGGATGAGAATTTTGAGTAAAACATATTCAAGTTCCCTTTGAGGACGCAAAGAGTGTTTTAATAAGTAAAGATTGAATCTTTGAATGAAAATACCTCAATCAAAGTACCTTTTATGTCACTAGACCATTTTAATGTATAAAGATAAAATCTTTAATAGAAAATAAGAGTTTTGAGTTAAACTTATTCGAGATTCTTTTGACGTCACGGAGAGTGTTTTAATGAGTAAGGTTTAAATCTTTGAATGAAATTACCTGAATCGAGGTACCTATTATGTCACTAGACCTTTTTAACGTATAAAGATTGAATCTTTGAAAGAAAATGATAGTTTTGAGTTTTACTTATTTGAGTGACGTATGGAGTTGCGAAGAGTGTTTTAGTGATTAAAGATCGAATCTTCGAATGAAAATACCTCAATAAAGGTACCTATATGTCAGTAGACCTTATTAACGTATAAAAATTGAATCTTTGAAAGAAAATGAGAGTTTTCAGTTGAACTAATTCGAGTTCCCTTTGACGTCCCGAAGAGTGTTTTAATGATCAAAGATTGAATCTTTGATTGAAAATACCTCCATCAAGGTTCCTATTATTTCACTAGACCATTTCAATGTACAAGGGTTGAATCTTTGAAAGAAAATGAGAGATTTGAGTTAAACTTGTTCGAGATCACTTTGACGTCACGAAGAGTGTTTTAACGAGTAAAGATTGAATCGTTGAATGAAATTACCTCAATCAAAGTATCTATTATGTCACGAGAACTTTTTAGTGTATCAAGATTGAATCTTTGTAAGAAAATGAGAGTTTTGAGTTTCACTTGTTCGAGTTACCTATGAAGTCGCGAAGGGTGTTTTTATAACTAAAGATTGAATCTTTGAATGGAAATGAGAGTTTCGAGAGAAACTTATTCGAGTTCCCTTTGACGTTCCGAAGAGTGTTTTAATGATCAAAGATTGAATCTTTGAATGAAAATACCTCAATCAAGGTACCTGTGATTTCACTAAACCATTTTAATGTGTAAAGATTGAATCTTTGAAAGAAAATGGGAGTTTTGAGTTAAACTTATTCGAGATCCCCTTGACATCACGAAGAGTGTTTTAATGAGAAAAGATTGAATCTTTGAATGAAATTACCTCAATCAGGGTACCTATTATGTCACTGGACCTTTTTAAATGTATAAAGGTCGAATCCTTTAAACAAAATGAGAGTTTTGAGTTAAATTTATTCGAGATCCCTTTGACGTCACGAAGAGTTTTTAATGAGTAAAGATTGAATGTTTGAATGAAATAACCTCAATCAAGATACCTATTTTGTCACTAGACCGTTTTAATGTATAAAGATTGAATCTCTGAAAGAAAATGAGAGTTTTGAGTTTAACTTCTCCGGGTCACGTGTGAAGTCCCGAAGAGTGTTTTAATGACCAAAGAATGAATCTTTGAATGAAAATACCTCGATCGAGGTACCTATTATGTCACTAGACCATTTTAATGTACAAAGATTAAATCTTTGTTAAGAAATGAGAGTTTTGAGTTAAACTTATTCGAGAACACTTCGACGTGACGAAGAGTGTTTTAATGAGTAAGGATTGAATCCTTGAATGAAATTACCTCAATCAAGGTTCCTAATCTGTCACTAGACCTTTTTAATGTATAAAGATTGAATCTTTGAAAGAAAATGAGAGTTTTGAGTTTAACTTATTCGGGTTACGCATGAAGTCGCGAGGAGTGTTTTAATGAGTAACGATTGAATCTTTGAATGAAAATACATCAAATCAAGGTACCTATTACGCCACTAGACCATTTTAATGTATCAAGATCAAATTTTTGAAAGAACACGAGAGTTTTGGGTTAAACTTATTCGTGATCCCTTTGACGTCTCGAAGAGTGTTTTAATGAGTAAAGATTGAATCTTTGAATGAAATTATCTCAATCAAGGTACTTTTTATGTCACTAGATGATTTTAATTTATAAAGATTAAATCTTTCAACGAAAATGAGAGTTTCGAGTTAACTTTATTTGAGATCCCTTTGACGTCATGAAGAGTGTTTGAATGAGTAAAGACAAGATCATTGAATAAAATTAGCTTAATCAAGGTACCTACTAAGTCACTAGACCTTTTTAATGTATAAAGATGGAATCTTTGAAAGAAAATGAAAGTTTTGAGTTTAACTTATTCGAGTTACCTATGAAGTCGCGAAGGCCGTCTTAATGACTAAAGATTGAATGTTTGAATGAAAATACCTCAACAAAGGTGCTTATTATGTCACTGGACCATTTTAATGTATAAAGATTGAATCTTTGAAAGAAAATGAGAGTTTTGAGTTAAATTTATTCGAGTTCCCTTTGACGTCCCGAAGAGTGTTTTAACGAGTAAAGATTAAATCTTTGAATGAAAATACCTAAATCAAGGTACCTATTATGTCACTCGACCACTTTAACGTATATAGTTATATCTCTAAAAGAAAATTAGAGTTTTGAGTTAAACTTATTCGATATCCCATTGACGTCACGAAGAGTATTTTAATGACTAAAGATTGAATCTTCGAATGAAATTACCTCAAACAAGTTACCTATTAGGTCGGTAGACCTTTTTATTGTATAAAGATTGAATCTTTGAAAGAAAGTGAGAGTTTTGAGTTTAACTTATTCAAGTTACCTATGAAGTCGCAAAGAGTGTTTTAATGGCAAAAGATTGAATCTTTGAATAAAAATACCTCTATAAAGGTACCTATTATGTCATTAGACCTTTTTAAATTTCTAAAGATTGAATCTTTGAATGAAAATGAGAGTTTTGAGTCAAACTTATTCGAGATCCCTTTAACGTCCCGAAGAGTGTTTTAATGAGTAAAGATTGAATCTTTGAATGAAAATACCTCAATCAAGGTACCTACTATGTCAATAGACAATTTTAATGTATAAAGATTAAACCTTTGAAAGAAAATGAGAGTTTTGAGTTAAACTTATTCGAGATCCCTCTGACGTCACGAAGAGTGTTTTAATGAGCAAAGATTGAATCTTTGAAACAAATCACCTCAATCAAGGTACCGATTATGTCACTAGACCTTTTTAAGGTATAAAGATTGAATCTTGAAAGAGGATGAGAATTTTGAGTAAAACATATTCAAGTTCCCTTTGAGGACGCAAAGAGTGTTTTAATAAGTAAAGATTGAATCTTTGAATGAAAATACCTCAATCAAAGTACCTTTTATGTCACTAGACCATTTTAATGTATAAAGATAAAATCTTTGATAGAAAATAAGAGTTTTGAGTTAAACTTATTCGAGATTCTTTTGACGTCACGGAGAGTGTTTTAATGAGTAAGGTTTAAATCTTTGAATGAAATTACCTGAATCGAGGTACCTATTATGTCACTAGACCTTTTTAACGTATAAAGATTGAATCTTTGAAAGAAAATGATAGTTTTGAGTTTTACTTATTTGAGTGACGTATGGAGTTGCGAAGAGTGTTTTAGTGATTAAAGATCGAATCTTCGAATGAAAATACCTCAATAAAGGTACCTATATGTCAGTAGACCTTATTAACGTATAAAAATTGAATCTTTGAAAGAAAATGAGAGTTTTCAGTTGAACTAATTCGAGTTCCCTTTGACGTCCCGAAGAGTGTTTTAATGATCAAAGATTGAATCTTTGATTGAAAATACCTCCATCAAGGTTCCTATTATTTCACTAGACCATTTCAATGTACAAGGGTTGAATCTTTGAAAGAAAATGAGAGATTTGAGTTAAACTTGTTCGAGATCACTTTGACGTCACGAAGAGTGTTTTAACGAGTAAAGATTGAATCGTTGAATGAAATTACCTCAATCAAAGTATCTATTATGTCACGAGAACTTTTTAGTGTATCAAGATTGAATCTTTGTAAGAAAATGAGAGTTTTGAGTTTCACTTGTTCGAGTTACCTATGAAGTCGCGAAGGGTGTTTTTATAACTAAAGATTGAATCTTTGAATGGAAATGAGAGTTTCGAGAGAAACTTATTCGAGTTCCCTTTGACGTTCCGAAGAGTGTTTTAATGATCAAAGATTGAATCTTTGAATGAAAATACCTCAATCAAGGTACCTGTGATTTCACTAAACCATTTTAATGTGTAAAGATTGAATCTTTGAAAGAAAATGGGAGTTTTGAGTTAAACTTATTCGAGATCCCCTTGACATCACGAAGAGTGTTTTAATGAGAAAAGATTGAATCTTTGAATGAAATTACCTCAATCAGGGTACCTATTATGTCACTGGACCTTTTTAAATGTATAAAGGTCGAATCCTTTAAACAAAATGAGAGTTTTGAGTTAAATTTATTCGAGATCCCTTTGACGTCACGAAGAGTTTTTAATGAGTAAAGATTGAATGTTTGAATGAAATAACCTCAATCAAGATACCTATTTTGTCACTAGACCGTTTTAATGTATAAAGATTGAATCTCTGAAAGAAAATGAGAGTTTTGAGTTTAACTTCTCCGGGTCACGTGTGAAGTCCCGAAGAGTGTTTTAATGACCAAAGAATGAATCTTTGAATGAAAATACCTCGATCGAGGTACCTATTATGTCACTAGACCATTTTAATGTACAAAGATTAAATCTTTGTTAAGAAATGAGAGTTTTGAGTTAAACTTATTCGAGAACACTTCGACGTGACGAAGAGTGTTTTAATGAGTAAGGATTGAATCCTTGAATGAAATTACCGCAATCAAGGTTCCTAATCTGTCACTAGACCTTTTTAATGTATAAAGATTGAATCTTTGAAAGAAAATGAGAGTTTTGAGTTTAACTTATTCGGGTTACGCATGAAGTCGCGAGGAGTGTTTTAATGAGTAACGATTGAATCTTTGAATGAAAATACATCAAATCAAGGTACCTATTACGCCACTAGACCATTTTAATGTATCAAGATCAAATTTTTGAAAGAACACGAGAGTTTTGGGTTAAACTTATTCGTGATCCCTTTGACGTCTCGAAGAGTGTTTTAATGAGTAAAGATTGAATCTTTGAATGAAATTATCTCAATCAAGGTACTTTTTATGTCACTAGATGATTTTAATTTATAAAGATTAAATCTTTCAACGAAAATGAGAGTTTCGAGTTAACTTTATTTGAGATCCCTTTGACGTCATGAAGAGTGTTTTAATGAGTAAAGACAAGATCATTGAATAAAATTAGCTTAATCAAGGTACCTACTAAGTCACTAGACCTTTTTAATGTATAAAGATGGAATCTTTGAAAGAAAATGAAAGTTTTGAGTTTAACTTATTCGAGTTACCTATGAAGTCGCGAAGGCCGTCTTAATGACTAAAGATTGAATGTTTGAATGAAAATACCTCAACAAAGGTGCTTATTATGTCACTGGACCATTTTAATGTATAAAGATTGAATCTTTGAAAGAAAATGAGAGTTTTGAGTTAAATTTATTCGAGTTCCCTTTGACGTCCCGAAGAGTGTTTTAACGAGTAAAGATTAAATCTTTGAATGAAAATACCTAAATCAAGGTACCTATTATGTCACTCGACCACTTTAACGTATATAGTTATATCTCTAAAAGAAAATTAGAGTTTTGAGTTAAACTTATTCGATATCCCATTGACGTCACGAAGAGTATTTTAATGACTAAAGATTGAATCTTTGAATGAAATTACCTCAAACAAGTTACCTATTAGGTCGGTAGACCTTTTTATTGTATAAAGATTGAATCTTTGAAAGAAAGTGAGAGTTTTGTGTTTAACTTATTCAAGTTACCTATGAAGTCGCAAAGAGTGTTTTAATGGCAAAAGATTGAATCTTTGAATAAAAATACCTCTATAAAGGTACCTATTATGTCATTAGACCTTTTTAAATTTCTAAAGATTGAATCTTTGAATGAAAATGAGAGTTTTGAGTCAAACTTATTCGAGATCCCTTTAACGTCCCGAAGAGTGTTTTAATGAGTAAAGATTGAATCTTTGAATGAAAATACCTCAATCAAGGTACCTACTATGTCAATAGACAATTTTAATGTATAAAGATTAAATCTTTGAAAGAAAATGAGAGTTTTGAGTTAAACTTATTCGAGATCCCTCTGACGTCACGAAGAGTGTTTTAATGAGCAAAGATTGAATCTTTGAAACAAATCACCTCAATCAAGGTACCGATTATGTCACTAGACCTTTTTAAGGTATAAAGATTGAATCTTGAAAGAGGATGAGAATTTTGAGTAAAACATATTCAAGTTCCCTTTGAGGACGCAAAGAGTGTTTTAATAAGTAAAGATTGAATCTTTGATTGAAAATACCTCAATCAAAGTACCTTTTATGTCACTAGACCATTTTAATGTATAAAGATAAAATCTTTGATAGAAAATAAGAGTTTTGAGTTAAACTTATTCGAGATTCTTTTGACGTCACGGAGAGTGTTTTAATGAGTAAGGTTTAAATCTTTGAATGAAATTACCTGAATCGAGGTACCTATTATGTCACTAGACCTTTTTAACGTATAAAGATTGAATCTTTGAAAGAAAATGATAGTTTTGAGTTTTACTTATTTGAGTGACGTATGGAGTTGCGAAGAGTGTTTTAGTGATTAAAGATCGAATCTTCGAATGAAAATACCTCAATAAAGGTACCTATATGTCAGTAGACCTTATTAACGTATAAAAATTGAATCTTTGAAAGAAAATGAGAGTTTTCAGTTGAACTAATTCGAGTTCCCTTTGACGTCCCGAAGAGTGTTTTAATGATCAAAGATTGAATCTTTGATTGAAAATACCTCCATCAAGGTTCCTATTATTTCACTAGACCATTTCAATGTACAAGGGTTGAATCTTTGAAAGAAAATGAGAGATTTGAGTTAAACTTGTTCGAGATCACTTTGACGTCACGAAGAGTGTTTTAACGAGTAAAGATTGAATCGTTGAATGAAATTACCTCAATCAAAGTATCTATTATGTCACGAGAACTTTTTAGTGTATCAAGATTGAATCTTTGTAAGAAAATGAGAGTTTTGAGTTTCACTTGTTCGAGTTACCTATGAAGTCGCGAAGGGTGTTTTTATAACTAAAGATTGAATCTTTGAATGAAAATGAGAGTTTCGAGAGAAACTTATTCGAGTTCCCTTTGACGTTCCGAAGAGTGTTTTAATGATCAAAGATTGAATCTTTGAATGAAAATACCTCAATCAAGGTACCTGTGATTTCACTAAACCATTTTAATGTGTAAAGATTGAATCTTTGAAAGAAAATGGGAGTTTTGAGTTAAACTTATTCGAGATCCCCTTGACATCACGAAGAGTGTTTTAATGAGAAAAGATTGAATCTTTGAATGAAATTACCTCAATCAGGGTACCTATTATGTCACTGGACCTTTTTAAATGTATAAAGGTCGAATCCTTTAAACAAAATGAGAGTTTTGAGTTAAATTTATTCGAGATCCCTTTGACGTCACGAAGAGTTTTTAATGAGTAAAGATTGAATGTTTGAATGAAATAACCTCAATCAAGATACCTATTTTGTCACTAGACCGTTTTAATGTATAAAGATTGAATCTCTGAAAGAAAATGAGAGTTTTGAGTTTAACTTCTCCGGGTCACGTGTGAAGTCCCGAAGAGTGTTTTAATGACCAAAGAATGAATCTTTGAATGAAAATACCTCGATCGAGGTACCTATTATGTCACTAGACCATTTTAATGTACAAAGATTAAATCTTTGTTAAGAAATGAGAGTTTGAGTTAAACTTATTCGAGAACACTTCGACGTGACGAAGAGTGTTTTAATGAGTAAGGATTGAATCCTTGAATGAAATTACCTCAATCAAGGTTCCTAATCTGTCACTAGACCTTTTTAATGTATAAAGATTGAATCTTTGAAAGAAAATGAGAGTTTTGAGTTTAACTTATTCGGGTTACGCATGAAGTCGCGAGGAGTGTTTTAATGAGTAACGATTGAATCTTTGAATGAAAATACATCAAATCAAGGTACCTATTACGCCACTAGACCATTTTAATGTATCAAGATCAAATTTTTGAAAGAACACGAGAGTTTTGGGTTAAACTTATTCGTGATCCCTTTGACGTCTCGAAGAGTGTTTTAATGAGTAAAGATTGAATCTTTGAATGAAATTATCTCAATCAAGGTACTTTTTATGTCACTAGATGATTTTAATTTATAAAGATTAAATCTTTCAACGAAAATGAGAGTTTCGAGTTAACTTTATTTGAGATCCCTTTGACGTCATGAAGAGTGTTTGAATGAGTAAAGACAAGATCATTGAATAAAATTAGCTTAATCAAGGTACCTACTAAGTCACTAGACCTTTTTAATGTATAAAGATGGAATCTTTGAAAGAAAATGAAAGTTTTGAGTTTAACTTATTCGAGTTACCTATGAAGTCGCGAAGGCCGTCTTAATGACTAAAGATTGAATGTTTGAATGAAAATACCTCAACAAAGGTGCTTATTATGTCACTGGACCATTTTAATGTATAAAGATTGAATCTTTGAAAGAAAATGAGAGTTTTGAGTTAAATTTATTCGAGTTCCCTTTGACGTCCCGAAGAGTGTTTTAACGAGTAAAGATTAAATCTTTGAATGAAAATACCTAAATCAAGGTACCTATTATGTCACTCGACCACTTTAACGTATATAGTTATATCTCTAAAAGAAAATTAGAGTTTTGAGTTAAACTTATTCGATATCCCATTGACGTCACGAAGAGTATTTTAATGACTAAAGATTGAATCTTTGAATGAAATTACCTCAAACAAGTTACCTATTAGGTCGGTAGACCTTTTTATTGTATAAAGATTGAATCTTTGAAAGAAAGTGAGAGTTTTGAGTTTAACTTATTCAAGTTACCTATGAAGTCGCAAAGAGTGTTTTAATGGCAAAAGATTGAATCTTTGAATAAAAATACCTCTATAAAGGTACCTATTATGTCATTAGACCTTTTTAAATTTCTAAAGATTGAATCTTTGAATGAAAATGAGAGTTTTGAGTCAAACTTATTCGAGATCCCTTTAACGTCCCGAAGAGTGTTTTAATGAGTAAAGATTGAATCTTTGAATGAAAATACCTCAATCAAGGTACCTACTATGTCAATAGACAATTTTAATGTATAAAGATTAAATCTTTGAAAGAAAATGAGAGTTTTGAGTTAAACTTATTCGAGATCCCTCTGACGTCACGAAGAGTGTTTTAATGAGCAAAGATTGAATCTTTGAAACAAATCACCTCAATCAAGGTACCGATTATGTCACTAGACCTTTTTAAGGTATAAAGATTGAATCTTGAAAGAGGATGAGAATTTTGAGTAAAACATATTCAAGTTCCCTTTGAGGACGCAAAGAGTGTTTTAATAAGTAAAGATTGAATCTTTGATTGAAAATACCTCAATCAAAGTACCTTTTATGTCACTAGACCATTTTAATGTATAAAGATAAAATCTTTGATAGAAAATAAGAGTTTTGAGTTAAACTTATTCGAGATTCTTTTGACGTCACGGAGAGTGTTTTAATGAGTAAGGTTTAAATCTTTGAATGAAATTACCTGAATCGAGGTACCTATTATGTCACTAGACCTTTTTAACGTATAAAGATTGAATCTTTGAAAGAAAATGATAGTTTTGAGTTTTACTTATTTGAGTGACGTATGGAGTTGCGAAGAGTGTTTTAGTGATTAAAGATCGAATCTTCGAATGAAAATACCTCAATAAAGGTACCTATATGTCAGTAGACCTTATTAACGTATAAAAATTGAATCTTTGAAAGAAAATGAGAGTTTTCAGTTGAACTAATTCGAGTTCCCTTTGACGTCCCGAAGAGTGTTTTAATGATCAAAGATTGAATCTTTGATTGAAAATACCTCCATCAAGGTTCCTATTATTTCACTAGACCATTTCAATGTACAAGGGTTGAATCTTTGAAAGAAAATGAGAGATTTGAGTTAAACTTGTTCGAGATCACTTTGACGTCACGAAGAGTGTTTTAACGAGTAAAGATTGAATCGTTGAATGAAATTACCTCAATCAAAGTATCTATTATGTCACGAGAACTTTTTAGTGTATCAAGATTGAATCTTTGTAAGAAAATGAGAGTTTTGAGTTTCACTTGTTCGAGTTACCTATGAAGTCGCGAAGGGTGTTTTTATAACTAAAGATTGAATCTTTGAATGAAAATGAGAGTTTCGAGAGAAACTTATTCGAGTTCCCTTTGACGTTCCGAAGAGTGTTTTAATGATCAAAGATTGAATCTTTGAATGAAAATACCTCAATCAAGGTACCTGTGATTTCACTAAACCATTTTAATGTGTAAAGATTGAATCTTTGAAAGAAAATGGGAGTTTTGAGTTAAACTTATTCGAGATCCCCTTGACATCACGAAGAGTGTTTTAATGAGAAAAGATTGAATCTTTGAATGAAATTACCTCAATCAGGGTACCTATTATGTCACTGGACCTTTTTAAATGTATAAAGGTCGAATCCTTTAAACAAAATGAGAGTTTTGAGTTAAATTTATTCGAGATCCCTTTGACGTCACGAAGAGTTTTTAATGAGTAAAGATTGAATGTTTGAATGAAATAACCTCAATCAAGATACCTATTTTGTCACTAGACCGTTTTAATGTATAAAGATTGAATCTCTGAAAGAAAATGAGAGTTTTGAGTTTAACTTCTCCGGGTCACGTGTGAAGTCCCGAAGAGTGTTTTAATGACCAAAGAATGAATCTTTGAATGAAAATACCTCGATCGAGGTACCTATTATGTCACTAGACCATTTTAATGTACAAAGATTAAATCTTTGTTAAGAAATGAGAGTTTTGAGTTAAACTTATTCGAGAACACTTCGACGTGACGAAGAGTGTTTTAATGAGTAAGGATTGAATCCTTGAATGAAATTACCTCAATCAAGGTTCCTAATCTGTCACTAGACCTTTTTAATGTATAAAGATTGAATCTTTGAAAGAAAATGAGAGTTTTGAGTTTAACTTATTCGGGTTACGCATGAAGTCGCGAGGAGTGTTTTAATGAGTAACGATTGAATCTTTGAATGAAAATACATCAAATCAAGGTACCTATTACGCCACTAGACCATTTTAATGTATCAAGATCAAATTTTTGAAAGAACACGAGAGTTTTGGGTTAAACTTATTCGTGATCCCTTTGACGTCTCGAAGAGTGTTTTAATGAGTAAAGATTGAATCTTTGAATGAAATTATCTCAATCAAGGTACTTTTTATGTCACTAGATGATTTTAATTTATAAAGATTAAATCTTTCAAC
The DNA here is from genome assembly GCF_030987335.1 of Cornus florida. Taxonomy (NCBI): domain Eukaryota; kingdom Viridiplantae; phylum Streptophyta; class Magnoliopsida; order Cornales; family Cornaceae; genus Cornus; species Cornus florida. The sequence continues at coordinate 366,972 of NW_026775804.1, read as the reverse complement.
GAAAATGAGAGTTTCGAGTTAACTTTATTTGAGATCCCTTTGACGTCATGAAGAGTGTTTGAATGAGTAAAGACAAGATCATTGAATAAAATTAGCTTAATCAAGGTACCTACTAAGTCACTAGACCTTTTTAATGTATAAAGATGGAATCTTTGAAAGAAAATGAAAGTTTTGAGTTTAACTTATTCGAGTTACCTATGAAGTCGCGAAGGCCGTCTTAATGACTAAAGATTGAATGTTTGAATGAAAATACCTCAACAAAGGTGCTTATTATGTCACTGGACCATTTTAATGTATAAAGATTGAATCTTTGAAAGAAAATGAGAGTTTTGAGTTAAATTTATTCGAGTTCCCTTTGACGTCCCGAAGAGTGTTTTAACGAGTAAAGATTAAATCTTTGAATGAAAATACCTAAATCAAGGTACCTATTATGTCACTCGACCACTTTAACGTATATAGTTATATCTCTAAAAGAAAATTAGAGTTTTGAGTTAAACTTATTCGATATCCCATTGACGTCACGAAGAGTATTTTAATGACTAAAGATTGAATCTTTGAATGAAATTACCTCAAACAAGTTACCTATTAGGTCGGTAGACCTTTTTATTGTATAAAGATTGAATCTTTGAAAGAAAGTGAGAGTTTTGAGTTTAACTTATTCAAGTTACCTATGAAGTCGCAAAGAGTGTTTTAATGGCAAAAGATTGAATCTTTGAATAAAAATACCTCTATAAAGGTACCTATTATGTCATTAGACCTTTTTAAATTTCTAAAGATTGAATCTTTGAATGAAAATGAGAGTTTTGAGTCAAACTTATTCGAGATCCCTTTAACGTCCCGAAGAGTGTTTTAATGAGTAAAGATTGAATCTTTGAATGAAAATACCTCAATCAAGGTACCTACTATGTCAATAGACAATTTTAATGTATAAAGATTAAATCTTTGAAAGAAAATGAGAGTTTTGAGTTAAACTTATTCGAGATCCCTCTGACGTCACGAAGAGTGTTTTAATGAGCAAAGATTGAATCTTTGAAACAAATCACCTCAATCAAGGTACCGATTATGTCACTAGACCTTTTTAAGGTATAAAGATTGAATCTTGAAAGAGGATGAGAATTTTGAGTAAAACATATTCAAGTTCCCTTTGAGGACGCAAAGAGTGTTTTAATAAGTAAAGATTGAATCTTTGATTGAAAATACCTCAATCAAAGTACCTTTTATGTCACTAGACCATTTTAATGTATAAAGATAAAATCTTTGATAGAAAATAAGAGTTTTGAGTTAAACTTATTCGAGATTCTTTTGACGTCACGGAGAGTGTTTTAATGAGTAAGGTTTAAATCTTTGAATGAAATTACCTGAATCGAGGTACCTATTATGTCACTAGACCTTTTTAACGTATAAAGATTGAATCTTTGAAAGAAAATGATAGTTTTGAGTTTTACTTATTTGAGTGACGTATGGAGTTGCGAAGAGTGTTTTAGTGATTAAAGATCGAATCTTCGAATGAAAATACCTCAATAAAGGTACCTATATGTCAGTAGACCTTATTAACGTATAAAAATTGAATCTTTGAAAGAAAATGAGAGTTTTCAGTTGAACTAATTCGAGTTCCCTTTGACGTCCCGAAGAGTGTTTTAATGATCAAAGATTGAATCTTTGATTGAAAATACCTCCATCAAGGTTCCTATTATTTCACTAGACCATTTCAATGTACAAGGGTTGAATCTTTGAAAGAAAATGAGAGATTTGAGTTAAACTTGTTCGAGATCACTTTGACGTCACGAAGAGTGTTTTAACGAGTAAAGATTGAATCGTTGAATGAAATTACCTCAATCAAAGTATCTATTATGTCACGAGAACTTTTTAGTGTATCAAGATTGAATCTTTGTAAGAAAATGAGAGTTTTGAGTTTCACTTGTTCGAGTTACCTATGAAGTCGCGAAGGGTGTTTTTATAACTAAAGATTGAATCTTTGAATGAAAATGAGAGTTTCGAGAGAAACTTATTCGAGTTCCCTTTGACGTTCCGAAGAGTGTTTTAATGATCAAAGATTGAATCTTTGAATGAAAATACCTCAATCAAGGTACCTGTGATTTCACTAAACCATTTTAATGTGTAAAGATTGAATCTTTGAAAGAAAATGGGAGTTTTGAGTTAAACTTATTCGAGATCCCCTTGACATCACGAAGAGTGTTTTAATGAGAAAAGATTGAATCTTTGAATGAAATTACCTCAATCAGGGTACCTATTATGTCACTGGACCTTTTTAAATGTATAAAGGTCGAATCCTTTAAACAAAATGAGAGTTTTGAGTTAAATTTATTCGAGATCCCTTTGACGTCACGAAGAGTTTTTAATGAGTAAAGATTGAATGTTTGAATGAAATAACCTCAATCAAGATACCTATTTTGTCACTAGACCGTTTTAATGTATAAAGATTGAATCTCTGAAAGAAAATGAGAGTTTTGAGTTTAACTTCTCCGGGTCACGTGTGAAGTCCCGAAGAGTGTTTTAATGACCAAAGAATGAATCTTTGAATGAAAATACCTCGATCGAGGTACCTATTATGTCACTAGACCATTTTAATGTACAAAGATTAAATCTTTGTTAAGAAATGAGAGTTTTGAGTTAAACTTATTCGAGAACACTTCGACGTGACGAAGAGTGTTTTAATGAGTAAGGATTGAATCCTTGAATGAAATTACCGCAATCAAGGTTCCTAATCTGTCACTAGACCTTTTTAATGTATAAAGATTGAATCTTTGAAAGAAAATGAGAGTTTTGAGTTTAACTTATTCGGGTTACGCATGAAGTCGCGAGGAGTGTTTTAATGAGTAACGATTGAATCTTTGAATGAAAATACATCAAATCAAGGTACCTATTACGCCACTAGACCATTTTAATGTATCAAGATCAAATTTTTGAAAGAACACGAGAGTTTTGGGTTAAACTTATTCGTGATCCCTTTGACGTCTCGAAGAGTGTTTTAATGAGTAAAGATTGAATCTTTGAATGAAATTATCTCAATCAAGGTACTTTTTATGTCACTAGATGATTTTAATTTATAAAGATTAAATCTTTCAACGAAAATGAGAGTTTCGAGTTAACTTTATTTGAGATCCCTTTGACGTCATGAAGAGTGTTTTAATGAGTAAAGACAAGATCATTGAATAAAATTAGCTTAATCAAGGTACCTACTAAGTCACTAGACCTTTTTAATGTATAAAGATGGAATCTTTGAAAGAAAATGAAAGTTTTGAGTTTAACTTATTCGAGTTACCTATGAAGTCGCGAAGGCCGTCTTAATGACTAAAGATTGAATGTTTGAATGAAAATACCTCAACAAAGGTGCTTATTATGTCACTGGACCATTTTAATGTATAAAGATTGAATCTTTGAAAGAAAATGAGAGTTTTGAGTTAAATTTATTCGAGTTCCCTTTGACGTCCCGAAGAGTGTTTTAACGAGTAAAGATTAAATCTTTGAATGAAAATACCTAAATCAAGGTACCTATTATGTCACTCGACCACTTTAACGTATATAGTTATATCTCTAAAAGAAAATTAGAGTTTTGAGTTAAACTTATTCGATATCCCATTGACGTCACGAAGAGTATTTTAATGACTAAAGATTGAATCTTTGAATGAAATTACCTCAAACAAGTTACCTATTAGGTCGGTAGACCTTTTTATTGTATAAAGATTGAATCTTTGAAAGAAAGTGAGAGTTTTGTGTTTAACTTATTCAAGTTACCTATGAAGTCGCAAAGAGTGTTTTAATGGCAAAAGATTGAATCTTTGAATAAAAATACCTCTATAAAGGTACCTATTATGTCATTAGACCTTTTTAAATTTCTAAAGATTGAATCTTTGAATGAAAATGAGAGTTTTGAGTCAAACTTATTCGAGATCCCTTTAACGTCCCGAAGAGTGTTTTAATGAGTAAAGATTGAATCTTTGAATGAAAATACCTCAATCAAGGTACCTACTATGTCAATAGACAATTTTAATGTATAAAGATTAAATCTTTGAAAGAAAATGAGAGTTTTGAGTTAAACTTATTCGAGATCCCTCTGACGTCACGAAGAGTGTTTTAATGAGCAAAGATTGAATCTTTGAAACAAATCACCTCAATCAAGGTACCGATTATGTCACTAGACCTTTTTAAGGTATAAAGATTGAATCTTGAAAGAGGATGAGAATTTTGAGTAAAACATATTCAAGTTCCCTTTGAGGACGCAAAGAGTGTTTTAATAAGTAAAGATTGAATCTTTGAATGAAAATACCTCAATCAAAGTACCTTTTATGTCACTAGACCATTTTAATGTATAAAGATAAAATCTTTGATAGAAAATAAGAGTTTTGAGTTAAACTTATTCGAGATTCTTTTGACGTCACGGAGAGTGTTTTAATGAGTAAGGTTTAAATCTTTGAATGAAATTACCTGAATCGAGGTACCTATTATGTCACTAGACCTTTTTAACGTATAAAGATTGAATCTTTGAAAGAAAATGATAGTTTTGAGTTTTACTTATTTGAGTGACGTATGGAGTTGCGAAGAGTGTTTAGTGATTAAAGATCGAATCTTCGAATGAAAATACCTCAATAAAGGTACCTATATGTCAGTAGACCTTATTAACGTATAAAAATTGAATCTTTGAAAGAAAATGAGAGTTTTCAGTTGAACTAATTCGAGTTCCCTTTGACGTCCCGAAGAGTGTTTTAATGATCAAAGATTGAATCTTTGATTGAAAATACCTCCATCAAGGTTCCTATTATTTCACTAGACCATTTCAATGTACAAGGGTTGAATCTTTGAAAGAAAATGAGAGATTTGAGTTAAACTTGTTCGAGATCACTTTGACGTCACGAAGAGTGTTTTAACGAGTAAAGATTGAATCGTTGAATGAAATTACCTCAATCAAAGTATCTATTATGTCACGAGAACTTTTTAGTGTATCAAGATTGAATCTTTGTAAGAAAATGAGAGTTTTGAGTTTCACTTGTTCGAGTTACCTATGAATTCGCGAAGGGTGTTTTTATAACTAAAGATTGAATCTTTGAATGAAAATGAGAGTTTCGAGAGAAACTTATTCGAGTTCCCTTTGACGTTCCGAAGAGTGTTTTAATGATCAAAGATTGAATCTTTGAATGAAAATACCTCAATCAAGGTACCTGTGATTTCACTAAACCATTTTAATGTGTAAAGATTGAATCTTTGAGAGAAAATGGGAGTTTTGAGTTAAACTTATTCGAGATCCCCTTGACATCACGAAGAGTGTTTTAATGAGAAAAGATTGAATCTTTGAATGAAATTACCTCAATCAGGGTACCTATTATGTCACTGGACCTTTTTAAATGTATAAAGGTCGAATCCTTTAAACAAAATGAGAGTTTTGAGTTAAATTTATTCGAGATCCCTTTGACGTCACGAAGAGTTTTTAATGAGTAAAGATTGAATGTTTGAATGAAATAACCTCAATCAAGATACCTATTTTGTCACTAGACCGTTTTAATGTATAAAGATTGAATCTCTGAAAGAAAATGAGAGTTTTGAGTTTAACTTCTCCGGGTCACGTGTGAAGTCCCGAAGAGTGTTTTAATGACCAAAGAATGAATCTTTGAATGAAAATACCTCGATCGAGGTACCTATTATGTCACTAGACCATTTTAATGTACAAAGATTAAATCTTTGTTAAGAAATGAGAGTTTTGAGTTAAACTTATTCGAGAACACTTCGACGTGACGAAGAGTGTTTTAATGAGTAAGGATTGAATCCTTGAATGAAATTACCTCAATCAAGGTTCCTAATCTGTCACTAGACCTTTTTAATGTATAAAGATTGAATCTTTGAAAGAAAATGAGAGTTTTGAGTTTAACTTATTCGGGTTACGCATGAAGTCGCGAGGAGTGTTTTAATGAGTAACGATTGAATCTTTGAATGAAAATACATCAAATCAAGGTACCTATTACGCCACTAGACCATTTTAATGTATAAAGATCAAATTTTTGAAAGAACACGAGAGTTTTGGGTTAAACTTATTCGTGATCCCTTTGACGTCTCGAAGAGTGTTTTAATGAGTAAAGATTGAATCTTTGAATGAAATTATCTCAATCAAGGTACTTTCTATGTCACTAGATGATTTTAATTTATAAAGATTAAATCTTTCAACGAAAATGAGAGTTTCGAGTTAACTTTATTTGAGATCCCTTTGACGTCATGAAGAGTGTTTTAATGAGTAAAGACAAGATCATTGAATAAAATTAGCTTAATCAAGGTACCTACTAAGTCACTAGACCTTTTTAATGTATAAAGATGGAATCTTTGAAAGAAAATGAAAGTTTTGAGTTTAACTTATTCGAGTTACCTATGAAGTCGCGAAGGCCGTCTTAATGACTAAAGATTGAATGTTTGAATGAAAATACCTCAACAAAGGTGCTTATTATGTCACTGGACCATTTGAATGTATAAAGATTGAATCTTTGAAAGAAAATGAGAGTTTTGAGTTAAATTTATTCGAGTTCCCTTTGACGTCCAGAAGAGTGTTTTAACGAGTAAAGATTAAATCTTTGAATGAAAATACCTAAATCAAGGTACCTATTATGTCACTCGACCACTTTAACGTATATAGTTATATCTCTAAAAGAAAATTAGAGTTTTGAGTTAAACTTATTCGATATCCCATTGACGTCACGAAGAGTATTTTAATGACTAAAGATTGAATCTTTGAATGAAATTACCTCAAACAGGGTACCTATTAGGTCGGTAGACCTTTTTATTGTATAAAGATTGAATCTTTGAAAGAAAGTGAGAGTTTTGAGTTTAACTTATTCAAGTTACCTATGAAGTCGCAAAGAGTGTTTTAATGGCAAAAGATTGAATCTTTGAATAAAAATACCTCTATAAAGGTACCTATTATGTCATTAGACCTTTTTAAATTTCTAAAGATTGAATCTTTGAATGAAAATGAGAGTTTTGAGTCAAACTTATTCGAGATCCCTTTAACGTCCTGAAGAGTGTTTTAATGAGTAAAGATTGAATCTTTGAATGAAAATACCTCAATCAAGGTACCTACTATGTCAATAGACAATTTTAATGTATAAAGATTAAATCTTTGAAAGAAAATGAGAGTTTTGAGTTAAACTTATTCGAGATCCCTCTGACGTCACGAAGAGTGTTTTAATGAGCAAAGATTGAATCTTTGAAACAAATCACCTCAATCAAGGTACCGATTATGTCACTAGACCTTTTTAAGGTATAAAGATTGAATCTTGAAAGAGGATGAGAATTTTGAGTAAAACATATTCAAGTTCCCTTTGAGGACGCAAAGAGTGTTTTAATAAGTAAAGATTGAATCTTTGAATGAAAATACCTCAATCAAAGTACCTTTTATGTCACTAGACCATTTTAATGTATAAAGATAAAATCTTTGATAGAAAATAAGAGTTTTGAGTTAAACTTATTCGAGATTCTTTTGACGTCACGGAGAGTGTTTTAATGAGTAAGGTTTAAATCTTTGAATGAAATTACCTGAATCGAGATACCTATTATGTCACTAGACCTTTTTAACGTATAAAGATTGAATCTCTGAAAGAAAATGATAGTTTTGAGTTTTACTTATTTGAGTGACGTATGGAGTTGCGAAGAGTGTTTTAGTGATTAAAGATCGAATCTTCGAATGAAAATACCTCAATAAAGGTACCTATATGTCAGTAGACCTTATTAACGTATAAAAATTGAATCTTTGAAAGAAAATGAGAGTTTTCAGTTGAACTAATTCGAGTTCCCTTTGACGTCCCGAAGAGTGTTTTAATGATCAAAGATTGAATCTTTGATTGAAAATACCTCCATCAAGGTTCCTATTATTTCACTAGACCATTTCAATGTACAAGGGTTGAATCTTCGAAAGAAAATGAGAGATTTGAGTTAAACTTGTTCGAGATCACTTTGACGTCACGAAGAGTGTTTTAATGAGTAAAGATTGAATCGTTGAATGAAATTACCTCAATCAAAGTATCTATTATGTCACGAGAACTTTTTAGTGTATCAAGATTGAATCTTTGTAAGAAAATGAGAGTTTTGAGTTTCACTTGTTCGAGTTACCTATGAAGTCGCGAAGGGTGTTTTTATAACTAAAGATTGAATCTTTGAATGAAAATGAGAGTTTCGAGAGAAACTTATTCGAGTTCCCTTTGACGTTCCGAAGAGTGTTTTAATGATCAAAGATTGAATCTTTGAATGAAAATACCTCAATCAAGGTACCTGTGATTTCACTAAACCATTTTAATGTGTAAAGATTGAATCTTTGAAAGAAAATGGGAGTTTTGAGTTAAACTTATTCGAGATCCCCTTGACATCACGAAGAGTGTTTTAATGAGAAAAGATTGAATCTTTGAATGAAATTACCTCAATCAGGGTACCTATTATGTCACTGGACCTTTTTAAATGTATAAAGGTCGAATCCTTTAAACAAAATGAGAGTTTTGAGTTAAATTTATTCGAGATCCCTTTGACGTCACGAAGAGTTTTTAATGAGTAAAGATTGAATGTTTGAATGAAATAACCTCAATCAAGATACCTATTTTGTCACTAGACCGTTTTAATGTATAAAGATTGAATCTCTGAAAGAAAATGAGAGTTTTGAGTTTAACTTCTCCGGGTCACGTGTGAAGTCCCGAAGAGTGTTTTAATGACCAAAGAATGAATCTTTGAATGAAAATACCTCGATCGAGGTACCTATTATGTCACTAGACCATTTTAATGTACAAAGATTAAATCTTTGTTAAGAAATGAGAGTTTTGAGTTAAACTTATTCGAGAACACTTCGACGTGACGAAGAGTGTTTTAATGAGTAAGGATTGAATCCTTGAATGAAATTACCTCAATCAAGGTTCCTAATCTGTCACTAGACCTTTTTAATGTATAAAGATTGAATCTTTGAAAGAAAATGAGAGTTTTGAGTTTAACTTATTCGGGTTACGCATGAAGTCGCGAGGAGTGTTTTAATGAGTAACGATTGAATCTTTGAATGAAAATACATCAAATCAAGGTACCTATTACGCCACTAGACCATTTTAATGTATAAAGATCAAATTTTTGAAAGAACACGAGAGTTTTGGGTTAAACTTATTCGTGATCCCTTTGACGTCTCGAAGAGTGTTTTAATGAGTAAAGATTGAATCTTTGAATGAAATTATCTCAATCAAGGTACTTTCTATGTCACTAGATGATTTTAATTTATAAAGATTAAATCTTTCAACGAAAATGAGAGTTTCGAGTTAACTTTATTTGAGATCCCATTGACGTCATGAAGAGTGTTTTAATGAGTAAAGACAAGATCATTGAATAAAATTAGCTTAATCAAGGTACCTACTAAGTCACTAGACCTTTTTAATGTATAAAGATGGAATCTTTGAAAGAAAATGAAAGTTTTGAGTTTAACTTATTCGAGTTACCTATGAAGTCGCGAAGGCCGTCTTAATGACTAAAGATTGAATGTTTGAATGAAAATACCTCAACAAAGGTGCTTATTATGTCACTGGACCATTTTAATGTATAAAGATTGAATCTTTGAAAGAAAATGAGAGTTTTGAGTTAAATTTATTCGAGTTCCCTTTGACGTCCAGAAGAGTGTTTTAACGAGTAAAGATTAAATCTTTGAATGAAAATACCTAAATCAAGGTACCTATTATGTCACTCGACCACTTTAACGTATATAGTTATATCTCTAAAAGAAAATTAGAGTTTTGAGTTAAACTTATTCGATATCCCATTGACGTCACGAAGAGTATTTTAATGACTAAAGATTGAATCTTTGAATGAAATTACCTCAAACAGGGTACCTATTAGGTCGGTAAACCTTTTTATTGTATAAAGATTGAATCTTTGAAAGAAAGTGAGAGTTTTGAGTTTAACTTATTCAAGTTACCTATGAAGTCGCAAAGAGTGTTTTAATGGCAAAAGATTGAATCTTTGAATAAAAATACCTCTATAAAGGTACCTATTATGTCATTAGACCTTTTTAAATTTCTAAAGATTGAATCTTTGAATGAAAATGAGAGTTTTGAGTCAAACTTATTCGAGATCCCTTTAACGTCCCGAAGAGTGTTTTAATGAGTAAAGATTGAGTCTTTGAATGAAAATACCTCAATCAAGGTACCTACTATGTCAATAGACAATTTTAATGTATAAAGATTAAATCTTTGAAAGAAAATGAGAGTTTTGAGTTAAACTTATTCGAGATCCCTCTGACGTCACGAAGAGTGTTTTAATGAGCAAAGATTGAATCTTTGAAACAAATCACCTCAATCAAGGTACCGATTATGTCACTAGACCTTTTTAAGGTTTAAAGATTGAATCTTGAAAGAGGATGAGAATTTTGAGTAAAACATATTCAAGTTCCCTTTGAGGACGCAAAGAGTGTTTTAATAAGTAAAGATTGAATCTTTGAATGAAAATACCTCAATCAAAGTACCTTTTATGTCACTAGACCATTTTAATGTATAAAGATAAAATCTTTGATAGAAAATAAGAGTTTTGAGTTAAACTTATTCGAAATTCTTTTGACGTCACGGAGAGTGTTTTAATGAGTAAGGTTTAAATCTTTGAATGAAATTACCTGAATCGAGATACCTATTATGTCACTAGACCTTTTTAACGTATAAAGATTGAATCTCTGAAAGAAAATGATAGTTTTGAGTTTTACTTATTTGAGTGACGTATGGAGTTGCGAAGAGTGTTTTAGTGATTAAAGATCGAATCTTCGAATGAAAATACCTCAATAAAGGTACCTATATGTCAGTAGACCTTATTAACGTATAAAAATTGAATCTTTGAAAGAAAATGAGAGTTTTCAGTTGAACTAATTCGAGTTCCCTTTGACGTCCCGAAGAGTGTTTTAATGATCAAAGATTGAATCTTTGATTGAAAATACCTCCATCAAGGTTCCTATTATTTCACTAGACCATTTCAATGTACAAGGGTTGAATCTTTGAAAGAAAATGAGAGATTTGAGTTAAACTTGTTCGAGATCACTTTGACGTCACGAAGAGTGTTTTAACGAGTAAAGATTGAATCGTTGAATGAAATTACCTCAATCAAAGTATCTATTATGTCACGAGAACTTTTTAGTGTATCAAGATTGAATCTTTGTAAGAAAATGAGAGTTTTGAGTTTCACTTGTTCGAGTTACCTATGAAGTCGCGAAGGGTGTTTTTATAACTAAAGATTGAATCTTTGAATGAAAATGAGAGTTTCGAGAGAAACTTATTCGAGTTCCCTTTGACGTTCCGAAGAGTGTTTTAATGATCAAAGATTGAATCTTTGAATGAAAATACCTCAATCAAGGTACCTGTGATTTCACTAAACCATTTTAATGTGTAAAGATTGAATCTTTGAAAGAAAATGGGAGTTTTGAGTTAAACTTATTCGAGATCCCCTTGACATCACGAAGAGTGTTTTAATGAGAAAAGATTGAATCTTTGAATGAAATTACCTCAATCAGGGTACCTATTATGTCACTGGACCTTTTTAAATGTATAAAGGTCGAATCCTTTAAACAAAATGAGAGTTTTGAGTTAAATTTATTCGAGATCCCTTTGACGTCACGAAGAGTTTTTAATGAGTAAAGATTGAATGTTTGAATGAAATAACCTCAATCAAGATACCTATTTTGTCACTAGACCGTTTTAATGTATAAAGATTGAATCTCTGAAAGAAAATGAGAGTTTTGAGTTTAACTTCTCCGGGTCACGTGTGAAGTCCCGAAGAGTGTTTTAATGACCAAAGAATGAATCTTTGAATGAAAATACCTCGATCGAGGTACCTATTATGTCACTAGACCATTTTAATGTACAAAGATTAAATCTTTGTTAAGAAATGAGAGTTTTGAGTTAAACTTATTCGAGAACACTTCGACGTGACGAAGAGTGTTTTAATGAGTAAGGATTGAATCCTTGAATGAAATTACCTCAATCAAGGTTCCTAATCTGTCACTAGACCTTTTTAATGTATAAAGATTGAATCTTTGAAAGAAAATGAGAGTTTTGAGTTTAACTTATTCGGGTTACGCATGAAGTCGCGAGGAGTGTTTTAATGAGTAACGATTGAATCTTTGAATGAAAATACATCAAATCAAGGTACCTATTACGCCACTAGACCATTTTAATGTATCAAGATCAAATTTTTGAAAGAACACGAGAGTTTTGGGTTAAACTTATTCGTGATCCCTTTGACGTCTCGAAGAGTGTTTTAATGAGTAAAGATTGAATCTTTGAATGAAATTATCTCAATCAAGGTACTTTTTATGTCACTAGATGATTTTAATTTATAAAGATTAAATCTTTCTACGAAAATGAGAGTTTCGAGTTAACTTTATTTGAGATCCCTTTGACGTCATGAAGAGTGTTTGAATGAGTAAAGACAAGATCATTGAATAAAATTAGCTTAATCAAGGTACCTACTAAGTCACTAGACCTTTTTAATGTATAAAGATGGAATCTTTGAAAGAAAATGAAAGTTTTGAGTTTAACTTATTCGAGTTACCTATGAAGTCGCGAAGGCCGTCTTAATGACTAAAGATTGAATGTTTGAATGAAAATACCTCAACAAAGGTGCTTATTATGTCACTGGACCATTTGAATGTATAAAGATTGAATCTTTGAAAGAAAATGAGAGTTTTGAGTTAAATTTATTCGAGTTCCCTTTGACGTCCAGAAGAGTGTTTTAACGAGTAAAGATTAAATCTTTGAATGAAAATACCTAAATCAAGGTACCTATTATGTCACTCGACCACTTTAACGTATATAGTTATATCTCTAAAAGAAAATTAGAGTTTTGAGTTAAACTTATTCGATATCCCATTGACGTCACGAAGAGTATTTTAATGACTAAAGATTGAATCTTTGAATGAAATTACCTCAAACAGGGTACCTATTAGGTCGGTAGACCTTTTTATTGTATAAAGATTGAATCTTTGAAAGAAAGTGAGAGTTTTGAGTTTAACTTATTCAAGTTACCTATGAAGTCGCAAAGAGTGTTTTAATGGCAAAAGATTGAATCTTTGAATAAAAATACCTCTATAAAGGTACCTATTATGTCATTAGACCTTTTTAAATTTCTAAAGATTGAATCTTTGAATGAAAATGAGAGTTTTGAGTCAAACTTATTCGAGATCCCTTTAACGTCCCGAAGAGTGTTTTAATGAGTAAAGATTGAATCTTTGAATGAAAATACCTCAATCAAGGTACCTACTATGTCAATAGACAATTTTAATGTATAAAGATTAAATCTTTGAAAGAAAATGAGAGTTTTGAGTTAAACTTATTCGAGATCCCTCTGACGTCACGAAGAGTGTTTTAATGAGCAAAGATTGAATCTTTGAAACAAATCACCTCAATCAAGGTACCGATTATGTCACTAGACCTTTTTAAGGTATAAAGATTGAATCTTGAAAGAGGATGAGAATTTTGAGTAAAACATATTCAAGTTCCCTTTGAGGACGCAAAGAGTGTTTTAATAAGTAAAGATTGAATCTTTGAATGAAAATACCTCAATCAAAGTACCTTTTATGTCACTAGACCATTTTAATGTATAAAGATAAAATCTTTGATAGAAAATAAGAGTTTTGAGTTAAACTTATTCGAGATTCTTTTGACGTCACAGAGAGTGTTTTAATGAGTAAGGTTTAAATCTTTGAATGAAATTACCTGAATCGAGGTACCTATTATGTCACTAGACCTTTTTAACGTATAAAGATTGAATCTCTGAAAGAAAATGATAGTTTTGAGTTTTACTTATTTGAGTGACGTATGGAGTTGCGAAGAGTGTTTTAGTGATTAAAGATCGAATCTTCGAATGATAATACCTCAATAAAGGTACCTATATGTCAGTAGACCTTATTAACGTATAAAAATTGAATCTTTGAAAGAAAATGAGAGTTTTCAGTTGAACTAATTCGAGTTCCCTTTGACGTCCCGAAGAGTGTTTTAATGATCAAAGATTGAATCTTTGATTGAAAATACCTCCATCAAGGTTCCTATTATTTCACTAGACCATTTCAATGTACAAGGGTTGAATCTTTGAAAGAAAATGAGAGATTTGAGTTAAACTTGTTCGAGATCACTTTGACGTCACGAAGAGTGTTTTAACGAGTAAAGATTGAATCGTTGAATGAAATTACCTCAATCAAAGTATCTATTATGTCACGAGAACTTTTTAGTGTATCAAGATTGAATCTTTGTAAGAAAATGAGAGTTTTGAGTTTCACTTGTTCGAGTTACCTATGAATTCGCGAAGGGTGTTTTTATAACTAAAGATTGAATCTTTGAATGAAAATGAGAGTTTCGAGAGAAACTTATTCGAGTTCCCTTTGACGTTCCGAAGAGTGTTTTAATGATCAAAGATTGAATCTTTGAATGAAAATACCTCAATCAAGGTACCTGTGATTTCACTAAACCATTTTAATGTGTAAAGATTGAATCTTTGAGAGAAAATGGGAGTTTTGAGTTAAACTTATTCGAGATCCCCTTGACATCACGAAGAGTGTTTTAATGAGAAAAGATTGAATCTTTGAATGAAATTACCTCAATCAGGGTACCTATTATGTCACTGGACCTTTTTAAATGTATAAAGGTCGAATCCTTTAAACAAAATGAGAGTTTTGAGTTAAATTTATTCGAGATCCCTTTGACGTCACGAAGAGTTTTTAATGAGTAAAGATTGAATGTTTGAATGAAATAACCTCAATCAAGATACCTATTTTGTCACTAGACCGTTTTAATGTATAAAGATTGAATCTCTGAAAGAAAATGAGAGTTTTGAGTTTAACTTCTCCGGGTCACGTGTGAAGTCCCGAAGAGTGTTTTAATGACCAAAGAATGAATCTTTGAATGAAAATACCTCGATCGAGGTACCTATTATGTCACTAGACCATTTTAATGTACAAAGATTAAATCTTTGTTAAGAAATGAGAGTTTTGAGTTAAACTTATTCGAGAACACTTCGACGTGACGAAGAGTGTTTTAATGAGTAAGGATTGAATCCTTGAATGAAATTACCTCAATCAAGGTTCCTAATCTGTCACTAGACCTTTTTAATGTATAAAGATTGAATCTTTGAAAGAAAATGAGAGTTTTGAGTTTAACTTATTCGGGTTACGCATGAAGTCGCGAGGAGTGTTTTAATGAGTAACGATTGAATCTTTGAATGAAAATACATCAAATCAAGGTACCTATTACGCCACTAGACCATTTTAATGTATAAAGATCAAATTTTTGAAAGAACACGAGAGTTTTGGGTTAAACTTATTCGTGATCCCTTTGACGTCTCGAAGAGTGTTTTAATGAGTAAAGATTGAATCTTTGAATGAAATTATCTCAATCAAGGTACTTTCTATGTCACTAGATGATTTTAATTTATAAAGATTAAATCTTTCAACGAAAATGAGAGTTTCGAGTTAACTTTATTTGAGATCCCTTTGACGTCATGAAGAGTGTTTTAATGAGTAAAGACAAGATCATTGAATAAAATTAGCTTAATCAAGGTACCTACTAAGTCACTAGACCTTTTTAATGTATAAAGATGGAATCTTTGAAAGAAAATGAAAGTTTTGAGTTTAACTTATTCGAGTTACCTATGAAGTCGCGAAGGCCGTCTTAATGACTAAAGATTGAATGTTTGAATGAAAATACCTCAACAAAGGTGCTTATTATGTCACTGGACCATTTGAATGTATAAAGATTGAATCTTTGAAAGAAAATGAGAGTTTTGAGTTAAATTTATTCGAGTTCCCTTTGACGTCCAGAAGAGTGTTTTAACGAGTAAAGATTAAATCTTTGAATGAAAATACCTAAATCAAGGTACCTATTATGTCACTCGACCACTTTAACGTATATAGTTATATCTCTAAAAGAAAATTAGAGTTTTGAGTTAAACTTATTCGATATCCCATTGACGTCACGAAGAGTATTTTAATGACTAAAGATTGAATCTTTGAATGAAATTACCTCAAACAGGGTACCTATTAGGTCGGTAGACCTTTTTATTGTATAAAGATTGAATCTTTGAAAGAAAGTGAGAGTTTTGAGTTTAACTTATTCAAGTTACCTATGAAGTCGCAAAGAGTGTTTTAATGGCAAAAGATTGAATCTTTGAATAAAAATACCTCTATAAAGGTACCTATTATGTCATTAGACCTTTTTAAATTTCTAAAGATTGAATCTTTGAATGAAAATGAGAGTTTTGAGTCAAACTTATTCGAGATCCCTTTAACGTCCTGAAGAGTGTTTTAATGTGTAAAGATTGAATCTTTGAATGAAAATACCTCAATCAAGGTACCTACTATGTCAATAGACAATTTTAATGTATAAAGATTAAATCTTTGAAAGAAAATGAGAGTTTTGAGTTAAACTTATTCGAGATCCCTCTGACGTCACGAAGAGTGTTTTAATGAGCAAAGATTGAATCTTTGAAACAAATCACCTCAATCAAGGTACCGATTATGTCACTAGACCTTTTTAAGGTATAAAGATTGAATCTTGAAAGAGGATGAGAATTTTGAGTAAAACATATTCAAGTTCCCTTTGAGGACGCAAAGAGTGTTTTAATAAGTAAAGATTGAATCTTTGAATGAAAATACCTCAATCAAAGTACCTTTTATGTCACTAGACCATTTTAATGTATAAAGATAAAATCTTTGATAGAAAATAAGAGTTTTGAGTTAAACTTATTCGAGATTCTTTTGACGTCACGGAGAGTGTTTTAATGAGTAAGGTTTAAATCTTTGAATGAAATTACCTGAATCGAGATACCTATTATGTCACTAGACCTTTTTAACGTATAAAGATTGAATCTCTGAAAGAAAATGATAGTTTTGAGTTTTACTTATTTGAGTGACGTATGGAGTTGCGAAGAGTGTTTTAGTGATTAAAGATCGAATCTTCGAATGAAAATACCTCAATAAAGGTACCTATATGTCAGTAGACCTTATTAACGTATAAAAATTGAATCTTTGAAAGAAAATGAGAGTTTTCAGTTGAACTAATTCGAGTTCCCTTTGACGTCCCGAAGAGTGTTTTAATGATCAAAGATTGAATCTTTGATTGAAAATACCTCCATCAAGGTTCCTATTATTTCACTAGACCATTTCAATGTACAAGGGTTGAATCTTCGAAAGAAAATGAGAGATTTGAGTTAAACTTGTTCGAGATCACTTTGACGTCACGAAGAGTGTTTTAATGAGTAAAGATTGAATCGTTGAATGAAATTACCTCAATCAAAGTATCTATTATGTCACGAGAACTTTTTAGTGTATCAAGATTGAATCTTTGTAAGAAAATGAGAGTTTTGAGTTTCACTTGTTCGAGTTACCTATGAAGTCGCGAAGGGTGTTTTTATAACTAAAGATTGAATCTTTGAATGAAAATGAGAGTTTCGAGAGAAACTTATTCGAGTTCCCTTTGACGTTCCGAAGAGTGTTTTAATGATCAAAGATTGAATCTTTGAATGAAAATACCTCAATCAAGGTACCTGTGATTTCACTAAACCATTTTAATGTGTAAAGATTGAATCTTTGAAAGAAAATGGGAGTTTTGAGTTAAACTTATTCGAGATCCCCTTGACATCACGAAGAGTGTTTTAATGAGAAAAGATTGAATCTTTGAATGAAATTACCTCAATCAGGGTACCTATTATGTCACTGGACCTTTTTAAATGTATAAAGGTCGAATCCTTTAAACAAAATGAGAGTTTTGAGTTAAATTTATTCGAGATCCCTTTGACGTCACGAAGAGTTTTTAATGAGTAAAGATTGAATGTTTGAATGAAATAACCTCAATCAAGATACCTATTTTGTCACTAGACCGTTTTAATGTATAAAGATTGAATCTCTGAAAGAAAATGAGAGTTTTGAGTTTAACTTCTCCGGGTCACGTGTGAAGTCCCGAAGAGTGTTTTAATGACCAAAGAATGAATCTTTGAATGAAAATACCTCGATCGAGGTACCTATTATGTCACTAGACCATTTTAATGTACAAAGATTAAATCTTTGTTAAGAAATGAGAGTTTTGAGTTAAACTTATTCGAGAACACTTCGACGTGACGAAGAGTGTTTTAATGAGTAAGGATTGAATCCTTGAATGAAATTACCTCAATCAAGGTTCCTAATCTGTCACTAGACCTTTTTAATGTATAAAGATTGAATCTTTGAAAGAAAATGAGAGTTTTGAGTTTAACTTATTCGGGTTACGCATGAAGTCGCGAGGAGTGTTTTAATGAGTAACGATTGAATCTTTGAATGAAAATACATCAAATCAAGGTACCTATTACGCCACTAGACCATTTTAATGTATAAAGATCAAATTTTTGAAAGAACACGAGAGTTTTGGGTTAAACTTATTCGTGATCCCTTTGACGTCTCGAAGAGTGTTTTAATGAGTAAAGATTGAATCTTTGAATGAAATTATCTCAATCAAGGTACTTTCTATGTCACTAGATGATTTTAATTTATAAAGATTAAATCTTTCAACGAAAATGAGAGTTTCGAGTTAACTTTATTTGAGATCCCATTGACGTCATGAAGAGTGTTTTAATGAGTAAAGACAAGATCATTGAATAAAATTAGCTTAATCAAGGTACCTACTAAGTCACTAGACCTTTTTAATGTATAAAGATGGAATCTTTGAAAGAAAATGAAAGTTTTGAGTTTAACTTATTCGAGTTACCTATGAAGTCGCGAAGGCCGTCTTAATGACTAAAGATTGAATGTTTGGATGAAAATACCTCAACAAAGGTGCTTATTATGTCACTGGACCATTTTAATGTATAAAGATTGAATCTTTGAAAGAAAATGAGAGTTTTGAGTTAAATTTATTCGAGTTCCCTTTGACGTCCAGAAGAGTGTTTTAACGAGTAAAGATTAAATCTTTGAATGAAAATACCTAAATCAAGGTACCTATTATGTCACTCGACCACTTTAACGTATATAGTTATATCTCTAAAAGAAAATTAGAGTTTTGAGTTAAACTTATTCGATATCCCATTGACGTCACGAAGAGTATTTTAATGACTAAAGATTGAATCTTTGAATGAAATTACCTCAAACAGGGTACCTATTAGGTCGGTAGACCTTTTTATTGTATAAAGATTGAATCTTTGAAAGAAAGTGAGAGTTTTGAGTTTAACTTATTCAAGTTACCTATGAAGTCGCAAAGAGTGTTTTAATGGCAAAAGATTGAATCTTTGAATAAAAATACCTCTATAAAGGTACCTATTATGTCATTAGACCTTTTTAAATTTCTAAAGATTGAATCTTTGAATGAAAATGAGAGTTTTGAGTCAAACTTATTCGAGATCCCTTTAACGTCCCGAAGAGTGTTTTAATGAGTAAAGATTGAGTCTTTGAATGAAAATACCTCAATCAAGGTACCTACTATGTCAATAGACAATTTTAATGTATAAAGATTAAATCTTTGAAAGAAAATGAGAGTTTTGAGTTAAACTTATTCGAGATCCCTCTGACGTCACGAAGAGTGTTTTAATGAGCAAAGATTGAATCTTTGAAACAAATCACCTCAATCAAGGTACCGATTATGTCACTAGACCTTTTTAAGGTTTAAAGATTGAATCTTGAAAGAGGATGAGAATTTTGAGTAAAACATATTCAAGTTCCCTTTGAGGACGCAAAGAGTGTTTTAATAAGTAAAGATTGAATCTTTGAATGAAAATACCTCAATCAAAGTACCTTTTATGTCACTAGACCATTTTAATGTATAAAGATAAAATCTTTGATAGAAAATAAGAGTTTTGAGTTAAACTTATTCGAAATTCTTTTGACGTCACGGAGAGTGTTTTAATGAGTAAGGTTTAAATCTTTGAATGAAATTACCTGAATCGAGATACCTATTTTGTCACTAGACCTTTTTAACGTATAAAGATTGAATCTCTGAAAGAAAATGATAGTTTTGAGTTTTACTTATTTGAGTGACGTATGGAGTTGCGAAGAGTGTTTTAGTGATTAAAGATCGAATCTTCGAATGAAAATACCTCAATAAAGGTACCTATATGTCAGTAGACCTTATTAACGTATAAAAATTGAATCTTTGAAAGAAAATGAGAGTTTTCAGTTGAACTAATTCGAGTTCCCTTTGACGTCCCGAAGAGTGTTTTAATGATCAAAGATTGAATCTTTGATTGAAAATACCTCCATCAAGGTTCCTATTATTTCACTAGACCATTTCAATGTACAAGGGTTGAATCTTTGAAAGAAAATGAGAGATTTGAGTTAAACTTGTTCGAGATCACTTTGACGTCACGAAGAGTGTTTTAACGAGTAAAGATTGAATCGTTGAATGAAATTACCTCAATCAAAGTATCTATTATGTCACGAGAACTTTTTAGTGTATCAAGATTGAATCTTTGTAAGAAAATGAGAGTTTTGAGTTTCACTTGTTCGAGTTACCTATGAAGTCGCGAAGGGTGTTTTTATAACTAAAGATTGAATCTTTGAATGAAAATGAGAGTTTCGAGAGAAACTTATTCGAGTTCCCTTTGACGTTCCGAAGAGTGTTTTAATGATCAAAGATTGAATCTTTGAATGAAAATACCTCAATCAAGGTACCTGTGATTTCACTAAACCATTTTAATGTGTAAAGATTGAATCTTTGAAAGAAAATGGGAGTTTTGAGTTAAACTTATTCGAGATCCCCTTGACATCACGAAGAGTGTTTTAATGAGAAAAGATTGAATCTTTGAATGAAATTACCTCAATCAGGGTACCTATTATGTCACTGGACCTTTTTAAATGTATAAAGGTCGAATCCTTTAAACAAAATGAGAGTTTTGAGTTAAATTTATTCGAGATCCCTTTGACGTCACGAAGAGTTTTTAATGAGTAAAGATTGAATGTTTGAATGAAATAACCTCAATCAAGATACCTATTTTGTCACTAGACCGTTTTAATGTATAAAGATTGAATCTCTGAAAGAAAATGAGAGTCTTGAGTTTAACTTCTCCGGGTCACGTGTGAAGTCCCGAAGAGTGTTTTAATGACCAAAGAATGAATCTTTGAATGAAAATACCTCGATCGAGGTACCTATTATGTCACTAGACCATTTTAATGTACAAAGATTAAATCTTTGTTAAGAAATGAGAGTTTTGAGTTAAACTTATTCGAGAACACTTCGACGTGACGAAGAGTGTTTTAATGAGTAAGGATTGAATCCTTGAATGAAATTACCTCAATCAAGGTTCCTAATCTGTCACTAGACCTTTTTAATGTATAAAGATTGAATCTTTGAAAGAAAATGAGAGTTTTGAGTTTAACTTATTCGGGTTACGCATGAAGTCGCGAGGAGTGTTTTAATGAGTAACGATTGAATCTTTGAATGAAAATACATCAAATCAAGGTACCTATTACGCCACTAGACCATTTTAATGTATAAAGATCAAAGATTGAATGTTTGAATGAAAATACCTCAACAAAGGTGCTTATTATGTCACTGGACCATTTTAATGTATAAAGATTGAATCTTTGAAAGAAAATGAGAGTTTTGAGTTAAATTTATTCGAGTTCCCTTTGACGTGCCGAAGAGTGTTTTAACGAGTAAAGATTAAATCTTTGAATGAAAATACCTAAATCAAGGTACCTATTATGTCACTCGACCACTTTAACGTATATAGTTATATCTCTAAAAGAAAATTAGAGTTTTGAGTTAAACTTATTCGATATCCCATTGACGTCACGAAGAGTATTTTAATGACTAAAGATTGAATCTTTGAATGAAATTACCTCAAACAAGTTACCTATTAGGTCGGTAGACCTTTTTATTGTATAAAGATTGAATCTTTGAAAGAAAGTGAGAGTTTTGAGTTTAACTTATTCAAGTTACCTATGAAGTCGCAAAGAGTATTTTAATGGCAACAGATTGAATCTTTGAATAAAAATACCTCTATAAAGGTACCTATTATGTCATTAGACCTTTTTAAATTTCTAAAGATTGAATCTTTGAATGAAAATGAGAGTTTTGAGTCAAACTTATTCGAGATCCCTTTAACGTCCCGAAGAGTGTTTTAATGAGTAAAGATTGAATCTTTGAATGAAAATACCTCAATCAAGGTACCTACTATGTCAATAGACAATTTTAATGTATAAAGATTAAATCTTTGAAAGAAAATGAGAGTTTTGAGTTAAACTTATTCGAGATCCCTCTGACGTCACGAAGAGTGTTTTAATGAGCAAAGATTGAATCTTTGAAACAAATCACCTCAATCAAGGTACCGATTATGTCACTAGACCTTTTTAAGGTATAAAGATTGAATCTTGAAAGAGGATGAGAATTTTGAGTAAAACATATTCAAGTTCCCTTTGAGGACGCAAAGAGTGTTTTAATAAGTAAAGATTGAATCTTTGAATGAAAATACCTCAATCAAAGTACCTTTTATGTCACTAGACCATTTTAATGTATAAAGATAAAATCTTTGATAGAAAATAAGAGTTTTGAGTTAAACTTATTCGAGATTCTTTTGACGTCACGGAGAGTGTTTTAATGAGTAAGGTTTAAATCTTTGAATGAAATTACCTGAATCGAGGTACCTATTATGTCACTAGACCTTTTTAACGTATAAAGATTGAATCTTTGAAAGAAAATGATAGTTTTGAGTTTTACTTATTTGAGTGACGTATGGAGTTGCGAAGAGTGTTTTAGTGATTAAAGATCGAATCTTCGAATGATAATACCTCAATAAAGGTACCTATATGTCAGTAGACCTTATTAACGTATAAAAATTGAATCTTTGAAAGAAAATGAGAGTTTTCAGTTGAACTAATTCGAGTTCCCTTTGACGTCCCGAAGAGTGTTTTAATGATCAAAGATTGAATCTTTGATTGAAAATACCTCCATCAAGGTTCCTATTATTTCACTAGACCATTTCAATGTACAAGGGTTGAATCTTTGAAAGAAAATGAGAGATTTGAGCTAAACTTGTTCGAGATCACTTTGACGTCACGAAGAGTGTTTTAACGAGTAAAGATTGAATCGTTGAATGAAATTACCTCAATCAAAGTATCTATTACGAGAACTTTTTAGTGTATCAAGATTGAATCTTTGTAAGAAAATGAGAGTTTTGAGTTTCACTTGTTCGAGTTACCTATGAAGTCGCGAAGGGTGTTTTTATAACTAAAGATTGAATCTTTGAATGAAAATGAGAGTTTCGAGAGAAACTTATTCGAGTTCCCTTTGACGTTCCGAAGAGTGTTTTAATGATCAAAGATTGAATCTTTGAATGAAAATACCTCAATCAAGGTACCTGTGATTTCACTAAACCATTTTAATGTGTAAAGATTGAATCTTTGAAAGAAAATGGGAGTTTTGAGTTAAACTTATTCGAGATCCCCTTGACATCACGAAGAGTGTTTTAATGAGAAAAGATTGAATCTTTGAATGAAATTACCTCAATCAGGGTACCTATTATGTCACTGGACCTTTTTAAATGTATAAAGGTCGAATCCTTTAAACAAAATGAGAGTTTTGAGTTAAATTTATTCGAGATCCCTTTGACGTCACGAAGAGTTTTTAATGAGTAAAGATTGAATGTTTGAATGAAATAACCTCAATCAAGATACCTATTTTGTCACTAGACCGTTTTAATGTATAAAGATTGAATCTCTGAAAGAAAATGAGAGTTTTGAGTTTAACTTCTCCGGGTCACGTGTGAAGTCCCGAAGAGTGTTTTAATGACCAAAGAATGAATCTTTGAATGAAAATACCTCGATCGAGGTACCTATTATGTCACTAGACCATTTTAATGTACAAAGATTAAATCTTTGTTAAGAAATGAGAGTTTTGAGTTAAACTTATTCGAGAACACTTCGACGTGACGAAGAGTGTTTTAATGAGTAAGGATTGAATCCTTGAATGAAGGTTCCTAATCTGTCACTAGACCTTTTTAATGTATAAAGATTGAATCTTTGAAAGAAAATGAGAGTTTTGAGTTTAACTTATTCGGGTTACGCATGAAGTCGCGAGGAGTGTTTTAATGAGTAACGATTGAATCTTTGAATGAAAATACATCAAATCAAGGTACCTATTACGCCACTAGACCATTTTAATGTATAAAGATCAAATTTTTGAAAGAACACGAGAGTTTTGGGTTAAACTTATTCGTGATCCCTTTGACGTCTCGAAGAGTGTTTTAATGAGTAAAGATTGAATCTTTGAATGAAATTATCTCAATCAAGGTACTTTCTATGTCACTAGATGATTTTAATTTATAAAGATTAAATCTTTCAACGAAAATGAGTGTTTCGAGTTAACTTTATTTGAGATCCCTTTGACGTCATGAAGAGTGTTTTAATGAGTAAAGACAAGATCATTGAATAAAATTAGCTTAATCAAGGTACCTACTAAGTCACTAGACCTTTTTAATGTATAAAGATGGAATCTTTGAAAGAAAATGAAAGTTTTGAGTTTAACTTATTCGAGTTACCTATGAAGTCGCGAAGGCCGTCTTAATGACTAAAGATTGAATGTTTGAATGAAAATACCTCAACAAAGGTGCTTATTATGTCACTGGACCATTTGAATGTATAAAGATTGAATCTTTGAAAGAAAATGAGAGTTTTGAGTTAAATTTATTCGAGTTCCCTTTGACGTCCAGAAGAGTGTTTTAACGAGTAAAGATCAAATCTTTGAATGAAAATACCTAAATGAAGGTACCTATTATGTCACTCGACCACTTTAACGTATATAGTTATATCTCTAAAAGAAAATTAGAGTTTTGAGTTAAACTTATTCGATATCCCATTGACGTCACGAAGAGTATTTTAATGACTAAAGATTGAATCTTTGAATGAAATTACCTCAAACAGGGTACCTATTAGGTCGGTAGACCTTTTTATTGTATAAAGATTGAATCTTTGAAAGAAAGTGAGAGTTTTGAGTTTAACTTATTCAAGTTACCTATGAAGTCGCAAAGAGTGTTTTAATGGCAAAAGATTGAATCTTTGAATAAAAATACCTTTATAAAGGTACCTATTATGTCATTAGACCTTTTTAAATTTCTAAAGATTGAATCTTTGAATGAAAATGAGAGTTTTGAGTCAAACTTATTCGAGATCCCTTTAACGTCCTGAAGAGTGTTTTAATGAGTAAAGATTGAATCTTTGAATGAAAATACCTCAATCAAGGTACCTACTATGTCAATAGACAATTTTAATGTATAAAGATTAAATCTTTGAAAGAAAATGAGAGTTTTGAGTTAAACTTATTCGAGATCCCTCAGACGTCACGAAGAGTGTTTTAATGAGCAAAGATTGAATCTTTGAAACAAATCACCTCAATCAAGGTACCGATTATGTCACTAGACCTTTTTAAGGTATAAAGATTGAATCTTGAAAGAGGATGAGAATTTTGAGTAAAACATATTCAAGTTCCCTTTGAGGACGCAAAGAGTGTTTTAATAAGTAAAGATTGAATCTTTGAATGAAAATACCTCAATCAAAGTACCTTTTATGTCACTAGACCATTTTAATGTATAAAGATAAAATCTTTGATAGAAAATAAGAGTTTTGAGTTAAACTTATTCGAGATTCTTTTGACGTCACGGAGAGTGTTTTAATGAGTAAGGTTTAAATCTTTGAATGAAATTACCTGAATCGAGGTACCTATTATGTCACTAGACCTTTTTAACGTATAAAGATTGAATCTTTGAATGAAAATGATAGTTTTGAGTTTTACTTATTTGAGTGACGTATGGAGTTGCGAAGAGTGTTTTAGTGATTAAAGATCGAATCTTCGAATGAAAATACCTCAATAAAGGTACCTATATGTCAGTAGACCTTATTAACGTATAAAAATTGAATCTTTGAAAGAAAATGAGAGTTTTCAGTTGAACTAATTCGAGTTCCCTTTGACGTCCCGAAGAGTGTTTTAATGATCAAAGATTGAATCTTTGATTGAAAATACCTCCATCAAGGTTCCTATTATTTCACTAGACCATTTCAATGTACAAGGGTTGAATCTTTGAAAGAAAATGAGAGATTTGAGTTAAACTTGTTCGAGATCACTTTGACGTCACGAAGAGTGTTTTAACGAGTAAAGATTGAATCGTTGAATGAAATTACCTCAATCAAAGTATCTATTATGTCACGAGAACTTTTTAGTGTATCAAGATTGAATCTTTGTAAGAAAATGAGAGTTTTGAGTTTCACTTGTTCGAGTTACCTATGAAGTCGCGAAGGGTGTTTTTATAACTAAAGATTGAATCTTTGAATGAAAATGAGAGTTTCGAGAGAAACTTATTCGAGTTCCCTTTGACGTTCCGAAGAGTGTTTTAATGATCAAAGATTGAATCTTTGAATGAAAATACCTCAATCAAGGTACCTGTGATTTCACTAAACCATTTTAATGTGTAAAGATTGAATCTTTGAGAGAAAATGGGAGTTTTGAGTTAAACTTATTCGAGATCCCCTTGACATCACGAAGAGTGTTTTAATGAGAAAAGATTGAATCTTTGAATGAAATTACCTCAATCAGGGTACCTATTATGTCACTGGACCTTTTTAAATGTATAAAGGTCGAATCCTTTAAACAAAATGAGAGTTTTGAGTTAAATTTATTCGAGATCCCTTTGACGTCACGAAGAGTTTTTAATGAGTAAAGATTGAATGTTTGAATGAAATAACCTCAATCAAGATACCTATTTTGTCACTAGACCGTTTTAATGTATAAAGATTGAATCTCTGAAAGAAAATGAGAGTCTTGAGTTTAACTTCTCCGGGTCACGTGTGAAGTCCCGAAG
This sequence comes from Cornus florida, assembly GCF_030987335.1. NCBI lineage: Eukaryota > Viridiplantae > Streptophyta > Magnoliopsida > Cornales > Cornaceae > Cornus > Cornus florida. The sequence goes on along the minus strand of NW_026775804.1, from coordinate 340,176 downwards.
AGTGTTTTAATGACCAAAGAATGAATCTTTGAATGAAAATACCTCGATCGAGGTACCTATTATGTCACTAGACCATTTTAATGTACAAAGATTAAATCTTTGTTAAGAAATGAGAGTTTTGAGTTAAACTTATTCGAGAACACTTCGACGTGACGAAGAGTGTTTTAATGAGTAAGGATTGAATCCTTGAATGAAATTACCTCAATCAAGGTTCCTAATCTGTCACTAGACCTTTTTAATGTATAAAGATTGAATCTTTGAAAGAAAATGAGAGTTTTGAGTTTAACTTATTCGGGTTACGCATGAAGTCGCGAGGAGTGTTTTAATGAGTAACGATTGAATCTTTGAATGAAAATACATCAAATCAAGGTACCTATTACGCCACTAGACCATTTTAATGTATAAAGATCAAATTTTTGAAAGAACACGAGAGTTTTGGGTTAAACTTATTCGTGATCCCTTTGACGTCTCGAAGAGTGTTTTAATGAGTAAAGATTGAATCTTTGAATGAAATTATCTCAATCAAGGTACTTTTTATGTCACTAGATGATTTTAATTTATAAAGATTAAATCTTTCAACGAAAATGAGAGTTTCGAGTTAACTTTATTTGAGATCCCTTTGACATCATGAAGAGTGTTTTAATGAGTAAAGACAAGATCATTGAATAAAATTAGCTTAATCAAGGTACCTACTAAGTCACTAGACCTTTTTAATGTATAAAGATGGAATCTTTGAAAGAAAATGAAAGTTTTGAGTTTAACTTATTCGAGTTACCTATGAAGTCGCGAAGGCCGTCTTAATGACTAAAGATTGAATGTTTGAATGAAAATACCTCAACAAAGGTGCTTATTATGTCACTGGACCATCTTAATGTATAAAGATTGAATCTTTGAAAGAAAATGAGAGTTTTGAGTTAAATTTATTCGAGTTCCCTTTGACGTCCCGAAGAGTGTTTTAACGAGTAAAGATTAAATCTTTGAATGAAAATACCTAAATCAAGGTACCTATTATGTCACTCGACCACTTTAACGTATATAGTTATATCTCTAAAAGAAAATTAGAGTTTTGAGTTAAACTTATTCGATATCCCATTGACGTCACGAAGAGTATTTTAATGACTAAAGATTGAATCTTTGAATGAAATTACCTCAAACAAGTTACCTATTAGGTCGGTAGACCTTTTTATTGTATAAAGATTGAATCTTTGAAAGAAAGTGAGAGTTTTGAGTTTAACTTATTCAAGTTACCTATGAAGTCGCAAAGAGTGTTTTAATGGCAAAAGATTGAATCTTTGAATAAAAATACCTCTATAAAGGTACCTATTATGTCATTAGACCTTTTTAAATTTCTAAAGATTGAATCTTTGAATGAAAATGAGAGTTTTGAGTCAAACTTATTCGAGATCCCTTTAACGTCCCGAAGAGTGTTTTAATGAGTAAAGATTGAATCTTTGAATGAAAATACCTCAATCAAGGTACCTACTATGTCAATAGACAATTTTAATGTATAAAGATTAAATCTTTGAAAGAAAATGAGAGTTTTGAGTTAAACTTATTCGAGATCCCTCTGACGTCACGAAGAGTGTTTTAATGAGCAAAGATTGAATCTTTGAAACAAATCACCTCAATCAAGGTACCGATTATGTCACTAGACCTTTTTAAGGTATAAAGATTGAATCTTGAAAGAGGATGAGAATTTTGAGTAAAACATATTCAAGTTCCCTTTGAGGACGCAAAGAGTGTTTTAATAAGTAAAGATTGAATCTTTGAATGAAAATACCTCAATCAAAGTACCTTTTATGTCACTAGACCATTTTAATGTATAAAGATAAAATCTTTGATAGAAAATAAGAGTTTTGAGTTAAACTTATTCGAGATTCTTTTGACGTCACGGAGAGTGTTTTAATGAGTAAGGTTTAAATCTTTGAATGAAATTACCTGAATCGAGGTACCTATTATGTCACTAGACCTTTTTAACGTATAAAGATTGAATCTTTAAAAGAAAATGATAGTTTTGAGTTTTACTTATTTGAGTGACGTATGGAGTTGCGAAGAGTGTTTTAGTGATTAAAGATCGAATCTTCGAATGAAAATACCTCAATAAAGGTACCTATATGTCAGTAGACCTTATTAACGTATAAAAATTGAATCTTTGAAAGAAAATGAGAGTTTTCAGTTGAACTAATTCGAGTTCCCTTTGACGTCCCGAAGAGTGTTTTAATGATCAAAGATTTTATCTTTGATTGAAAATACCTCCATCAAGGTTCCTATTATTTCACTAGACCATTTCAACGTACAAGGGTTGAATCTTTGAAAGAAAATGAGATATTTGAGTTAAACTTGTTCGAGATCACTTTGACGTCACGAAGAGTGTTTTAACGAGTAAAGATTGAATCGTTGAATGAAATTACCTCAATCAAAGTATCTATTATGTCACGAGAACTTTTTAGTGTATCAAGATTGAATCTTTGTAAGAAAATGAGAGTTTTGAGTTTCACTTGTTCGAGTTACCTATGAGGTCGCGAAGGGTGTTTTTATAACTAAAGATTGAATCTTTGAATGAAAATGAGAGTTTCGGGAGAAACTTATTCGAGTTCCCTTTGACATTCCGAAGAGTGTTTTAATGATCAAAGATTGAATCTTTGAATGAAAATACCTCAATCAAGGTACCTGTGATTTCACTAAACCATTTTAATGTGTAAAGATTGAATCTTTGAAAGAAAATAGGAGTTTTGAGTTAAACTTATTCGAGATCCCCTTGACATCACGAAGAGTGTTTTAATGAGAAAAGATTGAATCTTTGAATGAAATTACCTCAATCAGGGTACCTATTATGTCACTGGACCTTTTTAAATGTATAAAGGTCGAATCCTTTAAACAAAATGAGAGTTTTGAGTTAAATTTATTCGAGATCCCTTTGACGTCACGAAGAGTTTTTAATGAGTAAAGATTGAATGTTTGAATGAAATAACCTCAATCAAGATACCTATTTTGTCACTAGACTGTTTTAATGTATAAAGATTGAATCTCTGAAAGAAAATGAGAGTTTTGAGTTTAACTTCTCCGGGTCACGTGTGAAGTCCCGAAGAGTGTTTTAATGACCAAAGAATGAATCTTTGAATGAAAATACCTCGATCGAGGTACCTATTATGTCACTAGACCATTTTAATGTACAAAGATTAAATCTTTGTTAAGAAATGAGAGTTTTGAGTTAAACTTATTCGAGAACACTTCGACGTGACGAAGAGTGTTTTAATGAGTAAGGATTGAATCCTTGAATGAAATTACCTCAATCAAGGTTCCTAATCTGTCACTAGACCTTTTTAATGTATAAAGATTGAATCTTTGAAAGAAAATGAGAGTTTTGAGTTTAACTTATTCGGGTTACGCATGAAGTCGCGAGGAGTGTTTTAATGAGTAACGATTGAATCTTTGAATGAAAATACATCAAATCAAGGTACCTATTACGCCACTAGACCATTTTAATGTATAAAGATCAAATTTTTGAAAGAACACGAGAGTTTTGGGTTAAACTTATTCGTGATCCCTTTGACGTCTCGAAGAGTGTTTTAATGAGTAAAGATTGAATCTTTGAATGAAATTATCTCAATCAAGGTACTTTTTATGTCACTAGATGATTTTAATTTATAAAGATTAAATCTTTCAACGAAAATGAGAGTTTCGAGTTAACTTTATTTGAGATCCCTTTGACGTCATGAAGAGTATTTTAATGAGTAAAGACAAGATCATTGAATAAAATTAGCTTAATCAAGGTACCTACTAAGTCACTAGACCTTTTTAATGTATAAAGATGGAATCTTTGAAAGAAAATGAAAGTTTTGAGTTTAACTTATTCGAGTTACCTATGAAGTCGCGAAGGCCGTCTTAATGACTAAAGATTGAATGTTTGAATGAAAATACCTCAACAAAGGTGCTTATTATGTCACTGGACCATGTTAATGTATAAAGATTGAATCTTTGAAAGAAAATGAGAGTTTTGAGTTAAATTTATTCGAGTTCCCTTTGACGTCCCGAAGAGTGTTTTAAGGAGTAAAGATTAAATCTTTGAATGAAAATGCCTAAATCAAGGTACCTATTATGTCACTCGACCACTTTAACGTATATAGTTATATCTCTAAAAGAAAATTAGAGTTTTGAGTTAAACTTATTCGATATCCCATTGACGTCAAGAAGAGTATTTTAATGACTAAAGATTGAATCTTTGAATGAAATTACCTCAAACAAGTTACCTATTAGGTCGGTAGACCTTTTTATTGTATAAAGATTGAATCTTTGAAAGAAAGTGAGAGTTTTGAGTTTAACTTATTCAAGTTACCTATGAAGTCGCAAAGAGTGTTTTAATGGCAAAAGATTGAATCTTTGAATAAAAATACCTCTATAAAGGTACCTATTATGTCATTAGACTTTTTTAAATTTCTAAAGATTGAATCTTTGAATGAAAATGAGAGTTTTGAGTCAAACTTATTCGAGATCCCTTTAACGTCCCGAAGAGTGTTTTAATGAGTAAAGATTGAATCTTTGAATGAAAATACCTCAATCAAGGTACCTACTATGTCAATAGACAATTTTAATGTATAAAGATTAAACCTTTGAAAGAAAATGAGAGTTTTGAGTTAAACTTATTCGAGATCCCTCTGACGTCACGAAGAGTGTTTTAATGAGCAAAGATTGAATCTTTGAAACAAATCACCTCAATCAAGGTACCGATTATGTCACTAGACCTTTTTAAGGTATAAAGATTGAATCTTGAAAGAGGATGAGAATTTTGAGTAAAACATATTCAAGTTCCCTTTGAGGACGCAAAGAGTGTTTTAATAAGTAAAAATTGAATCTTTGAATGAAAATACCTCAATCAAAGTACCTTTTATGTCACTAGACCATTTTAATGTATAAAGATAAAATCTTTGATAGAAAATAAGAGTTTTGAGTTAAACTTATTCGAGATTCTTTTGACGTCACGGAGAGTGTTTTAATGAGTAAGGTTTAAATCATTGAATGAAATTACCTGAATCGAGGTACCTATTATGTCACTAGACCTTTTTAACGTATAAAGATTGAATCTTTGAAAGAAAATGATAGTTTTGAGTTTTACTTATTTGAGTGACGTATGGAGTTGCGAAGAGTGTTTTAGTGATTAAAGATCGAATCTTCGAATGAAAATACCTCAATAAAGGTACCTATATGTCAGTAGACCTTATTAACGTATAAAAATTGAATCTTTGAAAGAAAATGAGAGTTTTCAGTTGAACTAATTCGAGTTCCCTTTGACGTCCCGAAGAGTGTTTTAATGATCAAAGATTAAATCTTTGATTGAAAATACCTCCATCAAGGTTCCTATTATTTCACTAGACCATTTCAATGTACAAGGGTTGAATCTTTGAAAGAAAATGAGAGATTTGAGTTAAACTTGTTCGAGATCACTTTAACGTCACGAAGAGTGTTTTAACGAGTAAAGATTGAATCGTTGAATGAAATTACCTCAATCAAAGTATCTATTATGTCACGAGAACTTTTTAGTGTATCAAGATTGAATCTTTGTAAGAAAATTAGAGTTTTGAGTTTCACTTGTTCGAGTTACCTATGAAGTCGCGAAGGGTCTTTTTATAACTAAAGATTGAATCTTTGAATGAAAATGAGAGTTTCGAGAGAAACTTATTCGAGTTCCCTTTGGCGTTCCGAAGAGTGTTTTAATGATCAAAGATTGAATCTTTGAATGAAAATACCTCAATCAAGGTACCTGTGATTTCACTAAACCATTTTAATGTGTAAAGATTGAATCTTTGAAAGAAAATGGGAGTTTTGAGTTAAACTTATTCGAGATCCCCTTGACATCACGAAGAGTGTTTTAATGAGAAAAGATTGAATCTTTGAATGAAATTACCTCAATCAGGGTACCTATTATGTCACTGGACCTTTTTAAATGTATAAAGGTCGAATCCTTTAAACAAAATGAGAGTTTTGAGTTAAATTTATTCGAGATCCCTTTGACGTCACGAAGAGTTTTTAATGAGTAAAGATTGAATGTTTGAATGAAATAACCTCAATCAAGATACCTATTTTGTCACTAGACCGTTTTAATGTATAAAGATTGAATCTCTGAAAGAAAATGAGAGTTTTGAGTTTAACTTCTCCGGGTCACGTGTGAAGTCCCGAAGAGTGTTTTAATGACCAAAGAATGAATCTTTGAATGAAAATACCTCGATCGAGGTACCTATTATGTCACTAGACCATTTTAATGTACAAAGATTAAAACTTTGTTAAGAAATGAGAGTTTTGAGTTAAACTTATTCGAGAACACTTCGACGTGACGAAGAGTGTTTTAATGAGTAAGGATTGAATCCTTGAATGAAATTACCTCAATCAAGGTTCCTAATCTGTCACTAGACCTTTTTAATGTATAAAGATTGAATCTTTGAAAGAAAATGAGAGTTTTGAGTTTAACTTATTCGGGTTACGCATGAAGTCGCGAGGAGTGTTTTAATGAGTAACGATTGAATCTTTGAATGAAAATACATCAAATCAAGGTACCTATTACGCCACTAGACCATTTTAATGTATAAAGATCAAATTTTTGAAAGAACACGAGAGTTTTGGGTTAAACTTATTCGTGATCCCTTTGACGTCTCGAAGAGTGTTTTAATGAGTAAAGATTGAATCTTTGAATGAAATTATCTCAATCAAGGTACTTTTTATATCACTAGATGATTTTAATTTATAAAGATTAAATCTTTCAACGAAAATGAGAGTTTCGAGTTAACTTTATTTGAGATCCCTTTGACGTCATGAAGAGTGTTTTAATGAGTAAAGACAAGATCATTGAATAAAATTAGCTTAATCAAGACACCTACTAAGTCACTAGACCTTTTTAATGTATAGAGATGGAATCTTTGAAAGAAAATGAAAGTTTTGAGTTTAACTTATTCGAGTTACCTATGAAGTCGCGAAGGCCGTCTTAATGACTAAAGATTGAATGTTTGAATGAAAATACCTCAACAAAGGTGCTTATTATGTCACTGGACCATTTTAATGTATAAAGATTGAATCTTTGAAAGAAAATGAGAGTTTTGAGTTAAATTTATTCGAGTTCCCTTTGACGTCCCGAAGAGTGTTTTAATGAGTAAAGATTAAATCTTTGAATGAAAATACCTAAATCAATGTACCTATTATGTCACTCGACCACTTTAACGTATATAGTTATATCTCTAAAAGAAAATTAGAGTTTTGAGTTAAACTTATTCGATATCCCATTGACGTCACGAAGAGTATTTTAATGACAAAAGATTGAATCTTTGAATGAAATTACCTCAAACAAGTTACCTATTAGGTCGGTAGACCTTTTTATTGTATAAAGATTGAATCTTTGAAAGAAAGTGAGAGTTTTGAGTTTAACTTATTCAAGTTACCTATGAAGTCGCAAAGAGTGTTTTAATGGCAAAAGATTGAATCTTTGAATAAAAATACCTCTATAAAGGTACCTATTATGTCATTAGACCTTTTTAAATTTCTAAAGATTGAATCTTTGAATGAAAATGAGAGTTTTGAGTCAAACTTATTCGAGATCCCTTTAACGTCCCGAAGAGTGTTTTAATGAGTAAAGATTGAATCTTTGAATGAAAATACCTCAATCAAGGTACCTACTATGTCAATAGACAATTTTAATGTATAAAGATTAAACCTTTGAAAGAAAATGAGAGTTTTGAGTTAAACTTATTCGAGATCCCTCTGACGTCACGAAGAGTGTTTTAATGAGCAAAGATTGAATCTTTGAAACAAATCACCTCAATCAAGGTACCGATTATGTCACTAGACCTTTTTAAGGTATAAAGATTGAATCTTGAAAGAGGATGAGAATTTTGAGTAAAACATATTCAAGTTCCCTTTGAGGACGCAAAGAGTGTTTTAATAAGTAAAGATTGAATCTTTGAATGAAAATACCTCAATCAAAGTACCTTTTATGTCACTAGACCATTTTAATGTATAAAGATAAAATCTTTGATAGAAAATAAGAGTTTTGAGTTAAACTTATTCGAGATTCTTTTGACGTCACGGAGAGTGTTTTAATGAGTAAGGTTTAAATCATTGAATGAAATTACCTGAATCGAGGTACCTATAATGTCACTAGACCTTTTTAACGTATAAAGATTGAATCTTTGAAAGAAAATGATAGTTTTGAGTTTTACTTATTTGAGTGACGTATGGAGTTGCGAAGAGTGTTTTAGTGATTAAAGATCGAATCTTCGAATGAAAATACCTCAATAAAGGTACCTATATGTCAGTAGACCTTATTAACGTATAAAAATTGAATCTTTGAAAGAAAATGAGAGTTTTCAGTTGAACTAATTCGAGTTCCCTTTGACGTCCCGAAGAGTGTTTTAATGATCAAAGATTGAATCTTTGATTGAAAATACCTCCATCAAGGTTCCTATTATTTCACTAGACCATTTCAATGTACAAGGGTTGAATCTTTGAAAGAAAATGAGAGATTTGAGTTAAACTTGTTCGAGATCACTTTGACGTCACGAAGAGTGTTTTAACGAGTAAAGATTGAATCGTTGAATGAAATTACCTCAATCAAAGTATCTATTATGTCACGAGAACTTTTTAGTGTATCAAGATTGAATCTTTGTAAGAAAATGAGAGTTTTGAGTTTCACTTGTTCGAGTTACCTATGAAGTCGCGAAGGGTGTTTTTATAACTAAAGATTGAATCTTTGAATGAAAATGAGAGTTTCGAGAGAAACTTATTCGAGTTCCCTTTGACGTTCCGAAGAGTGTTTTAATGATCAAAGATTGAATCTTTGAATGAAAATACCTCAATCAAGGTACCTGTGATTTCACTAAACCATTTTAATGTGTAAAGATTGAATCTTTGAAAGAAAATGGGAGTTTTGAGTTAAACTTATTCGAGATCCCCTTGACATCACGAAGAGTGTTTTAATGAGAAAAGATTGAATCTTTGAATGAAATTACCTCAATCAGGGTACCTATTATGTCACTGGACCTTTTTAAATGTATAAAGGTCGAATCCTTTAAACAAAATGAGAGTTTTGAGTTAAATTTATTCGAGATCCCTTTGACGTCACGAAGAGTTTTTAATGAGTAAAGATTGAATGTTTGAATGAAATAACCTCAATCAAGATACCTATTTTGTCACTAGACCGTTTTAATGTATAAAGATTGAATCTCTGAAAGAAAATGAGAGTTTTGAGTTTAACTTCTCCGGGTCACGTGTGAAGTCCCGAAGAGTGTTTTAATGACCAAAGAATGAATCTTTGAATGAAAATACCTCGATCGAGGTACCTATTATGTCACTAGACCATTTTAATGTACAAAGATTAAATCTTTGTTAAGAAATGAGAGTTTTGAGTTAAACTTATTCGAGAACACTTCGACGTGACGAAGAGTGTTTTAATGAGTAAGGATTGAATCCTTGAATGAAATTACCTCAATCAAGGTTCCTAATCTGTCACTAGACCTTTTTAATGTATAAAGATTGAATCTTTGAAAGAAAATGAGAGTTTTGAGTTTAACTTATTCGGGTTACGCATGAAGTCGCAAGGAGTGTTTTAATGAGTAACGATTGAATCTTTGAATGAAAATACATCAAATCAAGGTACCTATTACGCCACTAGACCATTTTAATGTATAAAGATCAAATTTTTGAAAGAACACGAGAGTTTTGGGTTAAACTTATTCGTGATCCCTTTGACGTCTCGAAGAGTGTTTTAATGAGTAAAGATTGAATCTTTGAATGAAATTATCTCAATCAAGGTACTTTTTATGTCACTAGATGATTTTAATTTATAAAGATTAAATCTTTCAACGAAAATGAGAGTTTCGAGTTAACTTTATTTGAGATCCCTTTGACGTCATGAAGAGTGTTTTAATGAGAAAGACAAGATCATTAAATAAAATTAGCTTAATCAAGGTACCTACTAAGTCACTAGACCTTTTTAATGTATAAAGATGGAATCTTTGAAAGAAAATGAAAGTTTTGAGTTTAACTTATTCGAGTTACCTATGAAGTCGCGAAGGCCGTCTTAATGACTAAAGATTGAATGTTTGAATGAAAATACCTCAACAAAGGTGCTTATTATGTCACTGGACCATTTTAATGTATAAAGATTGAATCTTTGAAAGAAAATGAGAGTTTTGAGTTAAATTTATTCGAGTTCCCTTTGACGTCCCGAAGAGTGTTTTAATGAGTAAAGATTAAATCTTTGAATGAAAATACCTAAATCAATGTACCTATTATGTCACTCGACCACTTTAACGTATATAGTTATATCTCTAAAAGAAAATTAGAGTTTTGAGTTAAACTTATTCGATATCCCATTGACGTCACGAAGAGTATTTTAATGACAAAAGATTGAATCTTTGAATGAAATTACCTCAAACAAGTTACCTATTAGGTCGGTAGACCTTTTTATTGTATAAAGATTGAATCTTTGAAAGAAAGTGAGAGTTTTGAGTTTAACTTATTCAAGTTACCTATGAAGTCGCAAAGAGTGTTTTAATGGCAAAAGATTGAATCTTTGAATAAAAATACCTCTATAAAGGTACCTATTATGTCATTAGACCTTTTTAAATTTCTAAAGATTGAATCTTTGAATGAAAATGAGAGTTTTGAGTCAAACTTATTCGAGATCCCTTTAACGTCCCGAAGAGTGTTTTAATGAGTAAAGATTGAATCTTTGAATGAAAATACCTCAATCAAGGTACCTACTATGTCAATAGACAATTTTAATGTATAAAGATTAAACCTTTGAAAGAAAATGAGAGTTTTGAGTTAAACTTATTCGAGATCCCTCTGACGTCACGAAGAGTGTTTTAATGAGCAAAGATTGAATCTTTGAAACAAATCACCTCAATCAAGGTACCGATTATGTCACTAGACCTTTTTAAGGTATAAAGATTGAATCTTGAAAGAGGATGAGAATTTTGAGTAAAACATATTCAAGTTCCCTTTGAGGACGCAAAGAGTGTTTTAATAAGTAAAGATTGAATCTTTGAATGAAAATACCTCAATCAAAGTACCTTTTATGTCACTAGACCATTTTAATGTATAAAGATAAAATCTTTGATAGAAAATAAGAGTTTTGAGTTAAACTTATTCGAGATTCTTTTGACGTCACGGAGAGTGTTTTAATGAGTAAGGTTTAAATCTTTGAACGAAATTACCTGAATCGAGGTACCTATTATGTCGCTAGACCTTTTTAACGTATAAAGATTGAATCTTTGAAAGAAAATGATAGTTTTGAGTTTTACTTATTTGAGTGACGTATGGAGTTGCGAAGAGTGTTTTAGTGATTAAAGATCGAATCTTCGAATGAAAATACCTCAATAAAGGTACCTATATGTCAGTAGACCTTATTAACGTATAAAAATTGAATCTTTGAAAGAAAATGAGAGTTTTCAGTTGAACTAATTCGAGTTCCCTTTGACGTCCCGAAGAGTGTTTTAATGATCAAAGATTGAATCTTTGATTGAAAATACCTCCATCAAGGTTCCTATTATTTCACTAGACCATTTCAATGTACAAGGGTTGAATCTTTGAAAGAAAATGAGAGATTTGAGTTAAACTTGTTCGAGATCACTTTGACGTCACGAAGAGTGTTTTAACGAGTAAAGATTGAATCGTTGAATGAAATTACCTCAATCAAAGTATCTATTATGTCACGAGAACTTTTTAGTGTATCAAGATTGAATCTTTGTAAGAAAATGAGAGTTTTGAGTTTCACTTGTTCGAGTTACCTATGAAGTCGCGAAGGGTGTTTTTATAACTAAAGATTGAATCTTTGAATGAAAATGAGAGTTTCGAGAGAAACTTATTCGAGTTCCCTTTGACGTTCCGAAGAGTGTTTTAATGATCAAAGATTGAATCTTTGAATGAAAATACCTCAATCAAGGTACCTGTGATTTCACTAAACCATTTTAATGTGTAAAGATTGAATCTTTGAAAGAAAATGGTAGTTTTGAGTTAAACTTATTCGAGATCCCCTTGACATCACGAAGAGTGTTTTAATGAGAAAAGATTGAATCTTTGAATGAAATTACCTCAATCAGGGTACCTATTATGTCACTGGACCTTTTTAAATGTATAAAGGTCGAATCCTTTAAACAAAATGAGAGTTTTGAGTTAAATTTATTCGAGATCCCTTTGACGTCACGAAGAGTTTTTAATGAGTAAAGATTGAATGTTTGAATGAAATAACCTCAATCAAGATACCTATTTTGTCACTAGACCGTTTTAATGTATAAAGATTGAATCTCTGAAAGAAAATGAGAGTTTTGAGTTTAACTTCTCCGGGTCACGTGTGAAGTCCCGAAGAGTGTTTTAATGACCAAAGAATGAATCTTTGAATGAAAATACCTCGATCGAGGTACCTATTATGTCACTAGACCATTTTAATGTACAAAGATTAAATCTTTGTTAAGAAATGAGAGTTTTGAGTTAAACTTATTCGAGAACACTTCGACGTGACGAAGAGTGTTTTAATGAGTAAGGATTGAATCCTTGAATGAAGGTTCCTAATCTGTCACTAGACCTTTTTAATGTATAAAGATTGAATCTTTGAAAGAAAATGAGAGTTTTGAGTTTAACATATTCGGGTTACGCATGAAGTCGCGAGGAGTGTTTTAATGAGTAACGATTGAATCTTTGAATGAAAATACATCAAATCAAGGTACCTATTACGCCACTAGACCATTTTAATGTATAAAGATCAAATTTTTGAAAGAACACGAGAGTTTTGGGTTAAACTTATTCGTGATCCCTTTGACGTCTCGAATAGTGTTTTAATGAGTAAAGATTGAATCTTTGAATGAAATTATTTCAATCAAGGTACTTTTTATGTCAATAGATGATTTTAATTTATAAAGATTAAATCTTTCAACGAAAATGAGAGTTTCGAGTTAACTTTATTTGAGATCCCTTTGACGTCATGAAGAGTGTTTTAATGAGTAAAGACAAGATCATTGAATAAAATTAGCTTAATCAAGGTACCTACTAAGTCACTAGACCTTTTTAATGTATAAAGATGGAATCTTTGAAAGAAAATGAAAGTTTTGAGTTTAACTTATTCGAGTTACCTATGAAGTCGCGAAGGCCATCTTAATGACTAAAGATTGAATGTTTGAATGAAAATACCTCAACAAAGGTGCTTATTATGTCACTGGACCATTTTAATGTATAAAGATTGAATCTTTGAAAGAAAATGAGAGTTTTGAGTTAAATTTATTCGAGTTCCCTTTGACGTCCCGAAGAGTGTTTTAACGAGTAAAGATTAAATCTTTGAATGAAAATACCTAAATCAAGGTACCTATTATGTCACTCGACCACTTTAACGTATATAGTTATATCTCTAAAAGAAAATTAGAGTTTTGAGTTAAACTTATTCGATATCTCATTGACGTCACGAAGAGTATTTTAATGACTAAAGATTGAATCTTTGAATGAAATTACCACAAACAAGTTACCAATTAGGTCGGCAGACCTTTTTGTTGTATAAAGATTGAATCTTTGAAAGAAAGTGAGAGTTTTGAGTTTAACTTATTCAAGTTACCTATGAAGTCGCAAAGAGTGTTTTAATGGCAAAAGATTGAATCTTTGAATAAAAATACCTCTATAAAGGTACCTATTATGTCATTAGACCTTTTTTAATTTCTAAAGATTGAATCTTTGAATGAAAATGAGAGTTTTGAGTCAAACTTATTCGAGATCCCTTTAACGTCCTGAAGAGTGTTTTAATGAGTAAAGATTGAATCTTTGAATGAAAATACCTCAATCAAGGTACCTACTATGTCAATAGACAATTTTAATGTATAAAGATTAAATCTTTGAAAAAAAATGAGAGTTTTGAGTTAAACTTATTCGAGATCCCTCTGACGTCACGAAGAGTGTTTTAATGAGCAAAGATTGAATCTTTGAAACAAATCACCTCAATCAAGGTACCGATTATGTCACTAGACCTTTTTAAGGTATAAAGATTGAATCTTGAAAGAGGATGAGAATTTTGAGTAAAACATATTCAAGTTCCCTTTGAGGACGCAAAGAGTGTTTTAATAAGTAAAGATTGAATCTTTGAATGAAAATACCTCAATCAAAGTACCTTTTATGTCACTAGACCATTTTAATGTATAAAGATAAAATCTTTGATAGAAAATAAGAGTTTTGAGTTAAACTTATTCGAGATTCTTTTGACGTCACGGAGAGTGTTTTAATGAGTAAGGTTTAAATCTTTGAATGAAATTACCTGAATCGAGGTACCTATTATGTCACTAGACCTTTTTAACGTATAAAGATTGAATCTTTGAATGAAAATGATAGTTTTGAGTTTTACTTATTTGAGTGACGTATGGAGTTGCGAAGAGTGTTTTAGTGATTAAAGATCGAATCTTCGAATGAAAATACCTCAATAAAGGTACCTATATGTCAGTAGACCTTATTAACGTATAAAAATTGAATCTTTGAAAGAAAATGAGAGTTTTCAGTTGAACTAATTCGAGTTCCCTTTGACGTCCCGAAGAGTGTTTTAATGATCAAAAATTGAATCTTTGATTGAAAATACCTCCATCAAGGTTCCTATTATTTCACTAGACCATTTCAATGTACAAGGGTTGAATCTTTGAAAGAAAATGAGAGATTTGAGTTAAACTTGTTCGAGATCACTTTGACGTCACGAAGAGTGTTTTAACGAGTAAAGATTGAATCGTTGAATGAAATTACCTCAATCAAAGTATCTATTATGTCACGAGAACTTTTTAGTGTATCAAGATTGAATCTTTGTAAGAAAATGAGAGTTTTGAGTTTCACTTGTTCGAGTTACCTATGAAGTCGCGAAGGGTGTTTTTATAACTAAAGATTGAATCTTTGAATGAAAATGAGAGTTTCGAGAGAAACTTATTCGAGTTCCCTTTGACGTTCCGAAGAGTGTTTTAATGATCAAAGATTGAATCTTTGAATGAAAATACCTCAATCAAGGTACCTGTGATTTCACTAAACCATTTTAATGTGTAAAGATTGAATCTTTGAGAGAAAATGGGAGTTTTGAGTTAAACTTATTCGAGATCCCCTTGACATCACGAAGAGTGTTTTAATGAGAAAAGATTGAATCTTTGAATGAAATTACCTCAATCAGGGTACCTATTATGTCACTGGACCTTTTTAAATGTATAAAGGTCGAATCCTTTAAACAAAATGAGAGTTTTGAGTTAAATTTATTCGAGATCCCTTTGACGTCACGAAGAGTTTTTAATGAGTAAAGATTGAATGTTTGAATGAAATAACCTCAATCAAGATACCTATTGTAAGGCCCCAATACATAATTATTTTTTTTATTAGCATAATTTAATTTTTATTAGACATCATTTATGGAATATTTTATGTAGTAGTTTGTATGGTGAAGTTAATAGTTGGTGTCAAAACTTATTAAGTTGGTGACAGCCAATGGTAAGAAAATAAATAATAAAAATGATAATATTCCATGTGTACGTGTGTGTGGTTATATGTGTGATACTAGAGAATGGGTGTCTACTAAGGTCATTGGTGCTGAAGGTAATAAATGGTGGAAGTGGTGTGATGGTTCTAATATATATTGATATACTTATGTTTTATTTTAAAGTTTGACCAAGTAGTTATTTATATATATGGGTAAGTTATTGACCAGGTCAAGTACATATTCCACCCACCCATGTATCTATAGTAATACACTTTATTCTAAAAGCTTCCAAAGGAGGCTGTTACTAATTGACACACACACGCATGAGTCATGAAGAGGGGAAAATCACATTTATATCTAAGTGACACGTTGTCTAGAGATTTGCATGGACAAGAAAAAGAAAAAAAAATAATAAAAATACAAATAGAAACAAAGGAGGGATTTTTCAGCCGTAGAAGAAGAAAATATTATTAAACTTTGGGTAACACATGTCACATAAGCTATGTGACAATTTACATTTCCTGGAGACTAGATTTACACCATCCATGTGACTATATACTTTTCAAGACTAAAGTTATTATGCTTTAAAGTGGTGGCTGGTGGCTGCAATATATAGTTGTATATATATATAGGTTTCAATTATCATTTATATGGATAGAGATGAGTAAAGTCAGGTTGCTGGCTGCACAAGGCTGGACCGAACACACAGGACACGCAATTATGTAGATATACTCTATATATAGATAAGGTTAATTCTATCTTTTTAAACCTGTTTGGACCGCCTTTGAGAAAGCCATTATTTTGGTTGAGACACACAAAATATATCAAAACAGTGAGCTATTTAGTGATAGTTCAAAGAGAGAAGAAAAATACGGAGGAGGAGGATAGAAAAGGAAAAAGGGGGTTTTCTCTCTAAATTGTTGTTGAATTCAAGCAAAGGTGAGGGGTTTTATATTATAATTTCTATGTTGGAAGTTGATTATTCAGTTATTTGAATAATTAATCCAATTAATTGTTCCAGTATATGTATCATCTATTTTTTTTATATTTTATTTATTTATTCAAAGGCTGTTTTGTGTAAGTGATACCATGGTTATGGTTATTTTCTTTGGGGTCATCAAGCTGGAAATTTATATAAAGACATGTGATTAGAATTTAGCCAAAAGGGTGTATAAAGTTTGAGAATTGTAATTGAGGTGATGATTGTGATTTAATTCTCTTTAGAAAATAAATATAACTTGGTTATATTCTTGTCCAGGCAAGGAGAATGAACTGATCACTTCAGCAATATCAAAGGATAAGTAGACAATTTGAAAAGTAGCCAAAGTGAGTGTACTCACTGGAAGTTTATACCTGGATGTGTTTAATTGAAGTATTGAAGTTGTTTATGTGAGTTGAAGATGAATATATATAATTTGATTATATTTAAATAGGGTCCATACTCTGGCCTGGAAGGAGAGTAATATATTGTATAAGGTCCATACTCTGGCCTGGAAAGAGAGTACTACACTAAATAAGGTCCATACTCTGGCCAAGAAAGAGAGTACTATATCTAAACAAGGTCCATACTCTGGCCTAGAAGGAGAGTACTATATTTTAATGCCTGTAATATATTAATGAAGTTTAATTGAAGTTATCAGATAATATCTGTTTATATTACTCTGATGTAGTAGTGTTGCATTCACTGGGCTTTAAGCTCACTCCTTCCATATCTATATTTTTTTCAGGTACAAGGTTGGGTCGCTACTGCCAGGTCTAGAATTTTTGAGTGGGAATGGGAAAAAGAACAATGGAACGTCTTTTGTTTAATATGTAAATATTGTAATAGAATTTAATAGTATAAGTTGCCGTTAATGTTTTTTTTGTTTGTCAGAATTTGCATAACAGGCCTATAGGTAGTTTTTGAATTGTAAACTGTTAAACAGGTGCTCTGATGTAGGATGACGTTATATTTGAAGGAGGTTAATGCAGATGGTTAGATGCATTCCAATTTATTCAATTTGTTTAATAATGTAAATTGGGTTGGGGTGTGTCAACTTTTGGTATCAGAGCCTAGGTTTTCTAGGTTCTGGAGGTCAGAAGAGTCTAGACTGGCAGTGGCAGTAAGAAGTGTGTAGTAGAGTCATTTATTTGACTTAATGTTATACTAACAGATATAAGTGGTGATTATGTATCATATATATGTTGTTATATTTGAGATTCATTGCAGATAAAAAGAAATGGAAAGGGAAAGTGGTTATCATGGAACTGAGGGTGAAGCCACTTATGTTCCTGTTGAGGCTGAAGTAGAACAACCTATGCAGGGTGGTATGAGAAGAGAACAGGAGTGCTTAACTGGTATGCAGAAAATGGAAAAGGCTATAATAGACTTGGCAGAACAAAACAAACTATTTATGGCGAGTCAAATGATGATACAAGAAAGGCTGGAAAGACAACAGAAATGGAAGAAAGGCTCTGAGTATGAGAGGTTTATCAAGTTAACACCCCCAGAATTTTCAGGTACTACCAAACCAGAAGAAGCAGAGGGGTGGGTAAGAAGAATGGAATCGATATTTGCAGTGATGGGTGCAGCAGAAGACCAGAAGGTAAACTTAGCTACATTTATGTTCAAAAATGAAGCTAGTTATTGGTGGGACACGACAAAACATTTGTTGCTCACTCCAGGAGAGAAAGAGGTGATATTCTGGAATCCATTTGTTAAAGCTTTTTATGAGAAATATTTCCCTCCAATTTACAGAAAAGAGAAGGAACGGGAGTTTATTCTCCTAAAACAAGATAGAATGTCTGTGGTTGACTATGAAGTTAAGTTTACAGCTTTATCGAGGTTCGCACCCAAGTTTGTACAGAATGAAGAAGATAAATGTACAAAATTCCAGGATGGTTTAGAGGCGGCTATTAAGTCTAGAGTTTCAGTGTTTGAGGAAACAGATTACAACAGACTTGTGAATAAAGCCATGATTGCCGAAAGGGATGTGAAAGAATTGCAAGAAAGAAGGGAACAATACAAAAGAAATAGATCTGAGCCGTCACAGTCAAGAGGAGGTGAAGGAATTGCAAGTCAGAAAAGTCAAAGGTCGCGGTATGGAAGGGGAAGGGGTGGTGAATCTCAAGGCCAGACATCAAGTATTGGAAGAGGTCAAGGGTTTTCCGAACAACAATCTGTTCAACAAGGTAGTTTTGGAGGACGTGGTACTGGCAGGGGGTGTTTTCAGTGCGGAAAGGAAGGTCACCAGAAGAAGGATTGTCCTATCTTGAAAGCAGAAGAGTGCTATCATTGCCATCAGCCGGGTCATCGGAGGAGAGATTGTCCTATGTTGACAGGAATGACCTCAGTGGGCAGTGTTGCTGGTTCTGGTAGAGGTTTTGCACAGGGGAACTCGTCAAGAGGAGGTAAGGGTGTTACAAGTGGTTCGCAAGCCCAGGGAAGAGTGTTTGCTATGACACTTCAGGATGCTCAAGCAACACCAGAAGTGGTGACAGGTACACTTTCTATTTTGGATAGAAATGTTACTGTGCTTATTGATCCTGGCTCAACCCATTCATTTGTTGCATCATCTATTGCTATGCATTTGGGTAGACCACTTTCATCATTAGATAGTAAATTGTTTATTTCTACACCAATGGGAGAAGTGGTAGTGGTTGCAAATGAATACCGGGATTGTGTGTTACAATTGGGAGATAGACAGTTAAAGGTAAATTTGATACCGTTGGGTATACCAGATTTTGATATCATTTTGGGTATGAATTGGCTATCTGCGTATCACGCTTCAATAGACTGTTTTCGGAAAGAAGTTGTTTTTTCAGATACCAGGGGAGCCAGAATTTAGATTTACAGGAGAAAGAAATGTTATTCCAAACTGTCTCATTTCAGCTATACAAACCAGGAAGTTGTTGAAGAAAGGGTGTCAGGGTTACTTGGCTTATGTGGTTGATACTGAAAATAAAGATATGACACTTGAAAATGTACCAGTGGTAAGGGAATTCACAGATGTGTTTCCAGAAGAATTACCAGGGTTGCCAGTGGACAGGGAGGTAGATTTTACCATTGAGTTAGTACCAGGAACAACTCCAATTTCTATTGCTCCGTATCGAATGGCACCGACAGAATTGAAAGAGTTGAAGATACAGTTGCAAGATTTACTAGATAAAGGCTTTATTCGACCTAGTATTTCACCGTGGGGTGCACCGGTGTTATTTGTTAAGAAGAAGGATGGTACTATGCGGTTGTGTATTGACTACAGACAGTTAAATAAAGTGACCATCAGAAATAAGTATCCATTGCCACGAATTGATGATCTGTTTGATCAGTTGCAAGGGGCAAAGGTGTTTTCTAAGATTGATTTGAGGTCAGGATATCACCAGTTGAAGGTAAAGGATAGTGATATTTCGAAAACTGCTTTTCGAACTCGATATGGTCATTATGAGTTTTTGGTAATGCCTTTTGGGTTAACCAATGCTCCAGCGGTGTTTATGGATTTAATGAATCGAGTATTTCATCGATACGTTGATTCTTTTGTTATTGTCTTCATCGATGATATTTTGATATATTCTCGGAGTGTGAATGAACATGAAAAGCATTTAAGAATTGTGTTACAGATGTTACGGGAAAAACAACTCTTTGCTAAGTTCAGCAAATGTGAGTTTTGGCTTGATAAAGTTGTCTTTTTGGGGCATGTAGTATCTGGGGATGGTATTTATGTTGACCCATCAAAAGTGGAAGCAGTGGTGAAATGGGAAAGGCCTACCAATGTGACAGAAGTCAGAAGTTTTCTGGGATTAGCAGGTTATTACCGGAGGTTCATCCAAGGGTTTTCTAGTATCGCATTGCCATTGACAAAGTTGACCCGGAAAGAAGTAAAGTTTGTGTGGGGTGAGGAATGCCAAAGAAGTTTTGAAGAATTGAAGAAAAAGTTAACGTCAGCCCCAGTGTTAACTATTCCGTGTGGTGGTGAGGGTTTTGTGATTTACACTGATGCTTCACATCAGGGTCTGGGATGTGTTTTGATGCAAAATGGTAAAGTAATTGCCTATGCTTCTAGACAATTGAAGAATCATGAATTGAATTATCCTACACATGATTTGGAGTTAGCTGCTATTGTTTTTGCTTTAAAATTGTGGAGGCATTATCTGTATGGTGAACTTTGTGAAATATTTACAGATCATCAGAGTTTGAAGTATTTGTTTACACAGAAGGATTTAAATTTGAGACAGAGGCGTTGGATGGAGTTAATCAAAGATTATGATTGTAATATCCACCATCATCCTGGAAAAGCCAATGTAGTAGCAGATGCCTTGAGTAGGAAGTCTTCAGGGAGACTATCTTGTGTACAGTGTGCACGGGTGGCAAATATTATGGAATTGAGACTGATGGGAGTTGAATTGACAGTTACTAACAAAGGAGCATTGTTTGCACATGTTACGGTGAGACCTTTGTTGCTGGATAGAATTAAAGAGCTGCAAATACATGACGTATTCCTGGATAAGAAAAGAAAAGAAGCTCAAGAGGGTATGCAAACTGAATTTATAGTTAGGGATGATGGGATTCTGTATTTTAAAAGTCGAATTTGTGTTCCAAATGATGTTTCCTTGAAGAAAGATATTTTAGATGAAGCCCACAGTTCTATATATGCTATGCATCCGGGGAGTACTAAAATGTACAGGGATTTGAAAGAATACTATTGGTGGAACAATATGAAGCGTGAAATTGCAGAATTTGTAGCAAAGTGTTTGATATGTCAACGAGTGAAAGCTGAACATCAGAAACCAGCAGGGTTGTTGCAGCCGTTACCAGTTCCACAGTGGAAATGGGAGCATGTAACCATGGATTTTGTGACGGGACTTCCAAGATCAAAACGAGGACATGACTCTATTTGGGTGATAGTTGATCGATTGACGAAATCAGCTCACTTTCTGGCAGTAAAAACTACTTATTCTACAAAGGAATATGCTCGTTTGTATGTTGATGTGATCATATGTTTGCATGGGGCTCCAGTTTCTATTGTTTGTGACAGGGATCCGAAGTTCACTTCGAGATTTTGGTATAGTTTGCATGAAGCCATGAAAACTTCTTTGAAGTTCAGTACAGCTTTTCACCCGCAGACAGATGGGCAGTCAGAACGAACTATTCAGATTTTGGAAGATATGTTGAGAGCTTGTGTGTTGGATTTCAAAGGTAATTGGGATGATTATTTACCGTTGATTGAATTTGCCTATAATAATAGTTATCAGTCTACTATTGGAATGGCACCGTATGAAGCTTTGTATGGGAGAAAATGTAGAACTCCATTGTGTTGGGATGAGGTGGGGGAAAGAAAGTTATTGGGTCCAGAATTGATTGAACTTACAACAGAAAAAGTGAAGATAATTCAGCAGCGTATGAAAGTGGCACAGGATAGACAGAAAAGTTATGTAGATGTGCGAAAAAGAAGAGATTTGGAATTTGAAGTTGGTGATTTTGTTTTTCTTCGTATTTCTCCTTGGAAAGGTATTATGAGGTTTGGAAAGAAAGGTAAGTTAAGTCCCAGATACATTGGACCTTACAAGATTCTGGAACGAATAGGAGCAGTGGCGTATCGGTTGGAATTACAAAAAGAATTATCAAGATTGCATGATGTTTTCCATGTGTCTATGCTTCGAAAGTATATATCGGATCCATCTCATGTTTTAGTTGCAGAACCGATAGCGTTGAAGGAAGATTTGACTTATGTAGAGGAACCGGTACAGATTGTGGATCGCCGGGAGCAAGTGCTACAGAATAAAACTATATCACTGATAAAAGTATTGTGGAGGGGTCATACGATTGAAGAAGCGACTTGGGAAAGTGAAGAAGTTATGCGAATGCAATATCCTCACTTATTTGGTATGTTTCTTGCATTTTAATTTCGAGGACGAAATTACTTAAGGGGGGAAGAATTGTAAGGCCCCAATACATAATTATTTTTTTTATTAGCATAATTTAATTTTTATTAGACATCATTTATGGAATATTTTATGTAGTAGTTTGTATGGTGAAGTTAATAGTTGGTGTCAAAACTTATTAAGTTGGTGACAGCCAATGGTAAGAAAATAAATAATAAAAATGATAATATTCCATGTGTACGTGTGTGTGGTTATATGTGTGATACTAGAGAATGGGTGTCTACTAAGGTCATTGGTGCTGAAGGTAATAAATGGTGGAAGTGGTGTGATGGTTCTAATATATATTGATATACTTATGTTTTATTTTAAAGTTTGACCAAGTAGTTATTTATATATATGGGTAAGTTATTGACCAGGTCAAGTACATATTCCACCCACCCATGTATATAGATATCTAGTAATACACTTTATTCTAAAAGCTTCCAAAGGAGGCTGTTACTAATTGACACACACACGCATGAGTCATGAAGAGGGGAAAATCACATTTATATCTAAGTGACACGTTGTCTAGAGATTTGCATGGACAAGAAAAAGAAAAAAAAATAATAAAAATACAAATAGAAACAAAGGAGGGATTTTTCAGCCGTAGAAGAAGAAAATATTATTAAACTTTGGGTAACACATGTCACATAAGCTATGTGACAATTTACATTTCCTGGAGACTAGATTTACACCATCCATGTGACTATATACTTTTCAAGACTAAAGTTATTATGCTTTAAAGTGGTGGCTGGTGGCTGCAATATATAGTTGTATATATATATAGGTTTCAATTATCATTTATATGGATAGAGATGAGTAAAGTCAGGTTGCTGGCTGCACAAGGCTGGACCGAACACACAGGACACGCAATTATGTAGATATACTCTATATATAGATAAGGTTAATTCTATCTTTTTAAACCTGTTTGGACCGCCTTTGAGAAAGCCATTATTTTGGTTGAGACACACAAAATATATCAAAACAGTGAGCTATTTAGTGATAGTTCAAAGAGAGAAGAAAAATACGGAGGAGGAGGATAGAAAAGGAAAAAGGGGGTTTTCTCTCTAAATTGTTGTTGAATTCAAGCAAAGGTGAGGGGTTTTATATTATAATTTCTATGTTGGAAGTTGATTATTCAGTTATTTGAATAATTAATCCAATTAATTGTTCCAGTATATGTATCATCTATTTTTTTTATATTTTATTTATTTATTCAAAGGCTGTTTTGTGTAAGTGATACCATGGTTATGGTTATTTTCTTTGGGGTCATCAAGCTGGAAATTTATATAAAGACATGTGATTAGAATTTAGCCAAAAGGGTGTATAAAGTTTGAGAATTGTAATTGAGGTGATGATTGTGATTTAATTCTCTTTAGAAAATAAATATAACTTGGTTATATTCTTGTCCAGGCAAGGAGAATGAACTGATCACTTCAGCAATATCAAAGGATAAGTAGACAATTTGAAAAGTAGCCAAAGTGAGTGTACTCACTGGAAGTTTATACCTGGATGTGTTTAATTGAAGTATTGAAGTTGTTTATGTGAGTTGAAGATGAATATATATAATTTGATTATATTTAAATAGGGTCCATACTCTGGCCTGGAAGGAGAGTAATATATTGTATAAGGTCCATACTCTGGCCTGGAAAGAGAGTACTACACTAAATAAGGTCCATACTCTGGCCAAGAAAGAGAGTACTATATCTAAACAAGGTCCATACTCTGGCCTAGAAGGAGAGTACTATATTTTAATGCCTGTAATATATTAATGAAGTTTAATTGAAGTTATCAGATAATATCTGTTTATATTACTCTGATGTAGTAGTGTTGCATTCACTGGGCTTTAAGCTCACTCCTTCCATATCTATATTTTTTTCAGGTACAAGGTTGGGTCGCTACTGCCAGGTCTAGAATTTTTGAGTGGGAATGGGAAAAAGAACAATGGAACGTCTTTTGTTTAATATGTAAATATTGTAATAGAATTTAATAGTATAAGTTGCCGTTAATGTTTTTTTTGTTTGTCAGAATTTGCATAACAGGCCTATAGGTAGTTTTTGAATTGTAAACTGTTAAACAGGTGCTCTGATGTAGGATGACGTTATATTTGAAGGAGGTTAATGCAGATGGTTAGATGCATTCCAATTTATTCAATTTGTTTAATAATGTAAATTGGGTTGGGGTGTGTCACCTATTTTGTCACTAGACCGTTTTAATGTATAAAGATTGAATCTCTGAAAGAAAATGAGAGTTTTGAGTTTAACTTCTCCGGGTCACGTGTGAAGTCCCGAAGAGTGTTTTAATGACCAAAGAATGAATCTTTGAATGAAAATACCTCGATCGAGGTACCTATTATGTCACTAGACCATTTTAATGTACAAAGATTAAATCTTTGTTAAGAAATGAGAGTTTTGAGTTAAACTTATTCGAGAACACTTCGACGTGACGAAGAGTGTTTTAATGAGTAAGGATTGAATCCTTGAATGAAATTACCTCAATCAAGGTTCCTAATCTGTCACTAGACCTTTTTAATGTATAAAGATTGAATCTTTGAAAGAAAATGAGAGTTTTCAGTTTAACTTATTCGGGTTACGCATGAAGTCGCGAGGAGTGTTTTAATGAGTAACGATTGAATCTTTGAATGAAAATACATCAAATCAAGGTACCTATTACGCCACTAGACCATTTTAATGTATAAAGATCAAATTTTTGAAAGAACACGAGAGTTTTGGGTTAAACTTATTCGTGATCCCTTTGACGTCTCGAAGAGTGTTTTAATGAGTAAAGATTGAATCTTTGAATGAAATTATCTCAATCAAGGTACTTTTTATGTCACTAGATGATTTTAATTTATAAAGATTAAATCTTTCAACGAAAATGAGAGTTTCGAGTTAACTTTATTTGAGATCCCTTTGACGTCATGAAGAGTGTTTTAATGAGTAAAGACAAGATCATTGAATAAAATTAGCTTAATCAAGGTACCTACTAAGTCACTAGACCTTTTTAATGTATAAAGATGGAATCTTTGAAAGAAAATGAAAGTTTTGAGTTTAACTTATTCGAGTTACCTATGAAGTCGCGAAGGCCGTCTTAATGACTAAAGATTGAATGTTTGAATGAAAATACCTCAACAAAGGTGCTTATTATGTCACTTGACCATCTTAATGTATAAAGATTGAATCTTTGAAAGAAAATGAGAGTTTTGAGTTAAATTTATTCGAGTTCCCTTTGACGTCCCGAAGAGTGTTTTAACGAGTAAAGATTAAATCTTTGAATGAAAATACCTAAATCAAGGTACCTATTATGTCACTCGACCACTTTAACGTATATAGTTATATCTCTAAAAGAAAATTAGAGTTTTGAGTTAAACTTATTCGATATCCCATTGACGTCACGAAGAGTATTTTAATGACTAAAGATTGAATCTTTGAATGAAATTACCTCAAACAAGTTACCTATTAGGTCGGTAGACCTTTTTATTGTATAAAGATTGAATCTTTGAAAAAAAGTGAGAGTTTTGAGTTTAACTTATTCAAGTTACCTATGAAGTCGCAAAGAGTGTTTTAATGGCAAAAGATTGAATCTTTGAATAAAAATACCTCTATAAAGGTACCTATTATGTCATTAGACCTTTTTAAATTTCTAAAGATTGAATCTTTGAATGAAAATGAGAGTTTTGAGTCAAACTTATTCGAGATCCCTTTAACGTCCCGAAGAGTGTTTTAATGAGTAAAGATTGAATCTTTGAATGAAAATACCTCAATCAAGGTACCTACTATGTCAATAGACAATTTTAATGTATAAAGATTAAATCTTTGAAAGAAAATGAGAGTTTTGAGTTAAACTTATTCGAGATCCCTCTGACGTCACGAAGAGTGTTTTAATGAGCAAAGATTGAATCTTTGAAACAAAAATCACCTCAATCAAGGTACCGATTATGTCACTAGACCTTTTTAAGGTATAAAGATTGAATCTTGAAAGAGGATGAGAATTTTGAGTAAAACATATTCAAGTTCCCTTTGAGGACGCAAAGAGTGTTTTAATAAGTAAAGATTGAATCTTTGAATGAAAATACCTCAATCAAAGTACCTTTTATGTCACTAGACCATTTTAATGTATAAAGATAAAATCTTTGATAGAAAATAAGAGTTTTGAGTTAAACTTATTCGAGATTCTTTTCACGTCACGGAGAGTGTTTTAATGAGTAAGGTTTAAATCTTTGAATGAAATTACCTGAATCGAGGTACCTATTATGTCACTAGACCTTTTTAACGTATAAAGATTGAATCTTTGAAAGAAAATGATAGTTTTGAGTTTTACTTATTTGAGTGACGTATGGAGTTGCGAAGAGTGTTTTAGTGATTAAAGATCGAATCTTCGAATGAAAATACCTCAATAAAGGTACCTATATGTCAGTAGACCTTATTAACGTATAAAAATTGAATCTTTGAAAGAAAATGAGAGTTTTCAGTTGAACTAATTCGAGTTCCCTTTGACGTCCCGAAGAGTGTTTTAATGATCAAAGATTGAATCTTTAATTGAAAATACCTCCATCAAGGTTCCTATTATTTCACTAGACCATTTCAACGTACAAGGGTTGAATCTTTGAAAGAAAGTGAGAGATTTGAGTTAAACTTGTTCGAGATCACTTTGACGTCACGAAGAGTGTTTTAACGAGTAAAGATTGAATCGTTGAATGAAATTACCTCAATCAAAGTATCTATTATGTCACGAGAACTTTTTAGTGTATCAAGATTGAATCTTTGTAAGAAAATGAGAGTTTTGAGTTTCACTTGTTCGAGTTACCTATGAGGTCGCGAAGGGTGTTTTTATAACTAAAGATTGAATCTTTGAATGAAAATGAGAGTTTCGGGAGAAACTTATTCGAGTTCCCTTTGACGTTCCGAAGAGTGTTTTAATGATCAAAGATTGAATCTTTGAATGAAAATACATCAATCAAGGTACCTGTGATTTCACTAAACCATTTTAATGTGTAAAGATTGAATCTTTGAAAGAAAATAGGAGTTTTGAGTTAAACTTATTCGAGATCCCCTTGACATCACGAAGAGTGTTTTAATGAGAAAAGATTGAATCTTTGAATGAAATTACCTCAATCAGGGTACCTATTATGTCACTGGACCTTTTTAAATGTATAAAGGTCGAATCCTTTAAACAAAATGAGAGTTTTGAGTTAAATTTATTCGAGATCCCTTTGACGTCACGAAGAGTTTTTAATGAGTAAAGATTGAATGTTTGAATGAAATAACCTCAATCAAGATACCTATTTTGTCACTAGACCGTTTTAATGTATAAAGATTGAATCTCTGAAAGAAAATGAGAGTTTTGAGTTTAACTTCTCCGGGTCACGTGTGAAGTCCCGAAGAGTGTTTTAATGACCAAAGAATGAATCTTTGAATGAAAATACCTCGATCGAGGTACCTATTATGTCACTAGACCATTTTAATGTACAAAGATTAAATCTTTGTTAAGAAATGAGAGTTTTGAGTTAAACTTATTCGAGAACACTTCGACGTGACGAAGAGTGTTTTAATGAGTAAGGATTGAATCCTTGAATGAAATTACCTCAATCAAGGTTCCTAATCTGTCACTAGACCTTTTTAATGTATAAAGATTGAATCTTTGAAAGAAAATGAGAGTTTTGAGTTTAACTTATTCGGGTTACGCATGAAGTCGCAAGGAGTGTTTTAATGAGTAACGATTGAATCTTTGAATGAAAATACATCAAATCAAGGTACCTATTACGCCACTAGACCATTTTAATGTATAAAGATCAAATTTTTGAAAGAACACGAGAGTTTTGGGTTAAACTTATTCGTGATCCCTTTGACGTCTCGAAGAGTGTTTTAATGAGTAAAGATTGAATCTTTGAATGAAATTATCTCAATCAAGGTACTTTTTATGTCACTAGATGATTTTAATTTATAAAGATTAAATCTTTCAACGAAAATGAGAGTTTCGAGTTAACTTTATTTGAGATCCCTTTGACGTCATGAAGAGTGTTTTAATGAGTAAAGACAAGATCATTGAATAAAATTAGCTTAATCAAGACACCTACTAAGTCACTAGACCTTTTTAATGTATAGAGATGGAATCTTTGAAAGAAAATGAAAGTTTTGAGTTTAACTTATTCGAGTTACCTATGAAGTCGCGAAGGCCGTCTTAATGACTAAAGATTGAATGTTTGAATGAAAATACCTCAACAAAGGTGCTTATTATGTCACTGGACCATTTTAATGTATAAAGATTGAATCTTTGAAAGAAAATGAGAGTTTTGAGTTAAATTTATTCGAGTTCCCTTTGACGTCCCGAAGAGTGTTTTAATGAGTAAAGATTAAATCTTTGAATGAAAATACCTAAATCAATGTACCTATTATGTCACTCGACCACTTTAACGTATATAGTTATATCTCTAAAAGAAAATTAGAGTTTTGAGTTAAACTTATTCGATATCCCATTGACGTCACGAAGAGTATTTTAATGACAAAAGATTGAATCTTTGAATGAAATTACCTCAAACAAGTTACCTATTAGGTCGGTAGACCTTTTTATTGTATAAAGATTGAATCTTTGAAAGAAAGTGAGAGTTTTGAGTTTAACTTATTCAAGTTACCTATGAAGTCGCAAAGAGTGTTTTAATGGCAAAAGATTGAATCTTTGAATAAAAATACCTCTATAAAGGTACCTATTATGTCATTAGACCTTTTTAAATTTCTAAAGATTGAATCTTTGAATGAAAATGAGAGTTTTGAGTCAAACTTATTCGAGATCCCTTTAACGTCCCGAAGAGTGTTTTAATGAGTAAAGATTGAATCTTTGAATGAAAATACCTCAATCAAGGTACCTACTATGTCAATAGACAATTTTAATGTATAAAGATTAAACCTTTGAAAGAAAATGAGAGTTTTGAGTTAAACTTATTCGAGATCCCTCTGACGTCACGAAGAGTGTTTTAATGAGCAAAGATTGAATCTTTGAAACAAATCACCTCAATCAAGGTACCGATTATGTCACTAGACCTTTTTAAGGTATAAAGATTGAATCTTGAAAGAGGATGAGAATTTTGAGTAAAACATATTCAAGTTCCCTTTGAGGACGCAAAGAGTGTTTTAATAAGTAAAGATTGAATCTTTGAATGAAAATACCTCAATCAAAGTACCTTTTATGTCACTAGACCATTTTAATGTATAAAGATAAAATCTTTGATAGAAAATAAGAGTTTTGAGTTAAACTTATTCGAGATTCTTTTGACGTCACGGAGAGTGTTTTAATGAGTAAGGTTTAAATCATTGAATGAAATTACCTGAATCGAGGTACCTATTATGTCACTAGACCTTTTTAACGTATAAAGATTGAATCTTTGAAAGAAAATGATAGTTTTGAGTTTTACTTATTTGAGTGACGTATGGAGTTGCGAAGAGTGTTTTAGTGATTAAAGATCGAATCTTCGAATGAAAATACCTCAATAAAGGTACCTATATGTCAGTAGACCTTATTAACGTATAAAAATTGAATCTTTGAAAGAAAATGAGAGTTTTCAGTTGAACTAATTCGAGTTCCCTTTGACGTCCCGAAGAGTGTTTTAATGATCAAAGATTGAATCTTTGATTGAAAATACCTCCATCAAGGTTCCTATTATTTCACTAGACCATTTCAATGTACAAGGGTTGAATCTTTGAAAGAAAATGAGAGATTTGAGTTAAACTTGTTCGAGATCACTTTGACGTCACGAAGAGTGTTTTAACGAGTAAAGATTGAATCGTTGAATGAAATTACCTCAATCAAAGTATCTATTATGTCACGAGAACTTTTTAGTGTATCAAGATTGAATCTTTGTAAGAAAATGAGAGTTTTGAGTTTCACTTGTTCGAGTTACCTATGAAGTCGCGAAGGGTCTTTTTATAACTAAAGATTGAATCTTTGAATGAAAATGAGAGTTTCGAGAGAAACTTATTCGAGTTCCCTTTGACGTTCCGAAGAGTGTTTTAATGATCAAAGATTGAATCTTTGAATGAAAATACCTCAATCAAGGTACCTGTGATTTCACTAAACCATTTTAATGTGTAAAGATTGAATCTTTGAAAGAAAATGGGAGTTTTGAGTTAAACTTATTCGAGATCCCCTTGACATCACGAAGAGTGTTTTAATGAGAAAAGATTGAATCTTTGAATGAAATTACCTCAATCAGGGTACCTATTATGTCACTGGACCTTTTTAAATGTATAAAGGTCGAATCCTTTAAACAAAATGAGAGTTTTGAGTTAAATTTATTCGAGATCCCTTTGACGTCACGAAGAGTTTTTAATGAGTAAAGATTGAATGTTTGAATGAAATAACCTCAATCAAGATACCTATTTTGTCACTAGACCGTTTTAATGTATAAAGATTGAATCTCTGAAAGAAAATGAGAGTTTTGAGTTTAACTTCTCCGGGTCACGTGTGAAGTCCCGAAGAGTGTTTTAATGACCAAAGAATGAATCTTTGAATGAAAATACCTCGATCGAGGTACCTATTATGTCACTAGACCATTTTAATGTACAAAGATTAAATCTTTGTTAAGAAATGAGAGTTTTGAGTTAAACTTATTCGAGAACACTTCGACGTGACGAAGAGTGTTTTAATGAGTAAGGATTGAATCCTTGAATGAAATTACCTCAATCAAGGTTCCTAATCTGTCACTAGAACTTTTTAATGTATAAAGATTGAATCTTTGAAAGAAAATGAGAGTTTTGAGTTTAACTTATTCGGGTTACGCATGAAGTCGCGAGGAGTGTTTTAATGAGTAACGATTGAATCTTTGAATGAAAATACATCAAATCAAGGTACCTATTACGCCACTAGACCATTTTAATGTATAAAGATCAAATTTTTGAAAGAACACGAGAGTTTTGGGTTAAACTTATTCGTGATCCCTTTGACGTCTCGAAGAGTGTTTTAATGAGTAAAGATTGAATCTTTGAATGAAATTATCTCAATCAAGGTACTTTTTATGTCACTAGATGATTTTAATTTATAAAGATTAAATCTTTCAACGAAAATGAGAGTTTCGAGTTAACTTTATTTGAGATCCCTTTGACGTCATGAAGAGTGTTTTAATGAGTAAAGACAAGATCATTGAATAAAATTAGCTTAATCAAGGCACCTACTAAGTCACTAGACCTTTTTAATGTATAGAGATGGAATCTTTGAAAGAAAATGAAAGTTTTGAGTTTAACTTATTCGAGTTACCTATGAAGTCGCGAAGGCCGTCTTAATGACTAAAGATTGAATGTTTGAATGAAAATACCTCAACAAAGGTGCTTATTATGTCACTGGACCATTTTAATGTATAAAGATTGAATCTTTGAAAGAAAATGAGAGTTTTGAGTTAAATTTATTCGAGTTCCCTTTGACGTCCCGAAGAGTGTTTTAATGAGTAAAGATTAAATCTTTGAATGAAAATACCTAAATCAAGGTACCTATTATGTCACTCGACCACTTTAACGTATATAGTTATATCTCTAAAAGAAAATTAGAGTTTTGAGTTAAACTTATTCGATATCCCATTGACGTCACGAAGAGTATTTTAATGACTAAAGATTGAATCTTCGAATGAAA
This sequence comes from Cornus florida, assembly GCF_030987335.1. Classification (NCBI taxonomy): domain Eukaryota; kingdom Viridiplantae; phylum Streptophyta; class Magnoliopsida; order Cornales; family Cornaceae; genus Cornus; species Cornus florida. The sequence goes on along the minus strand of NW_026775804.1, from coordinate 308,204 downwards.
TTACCTCAAACAAGTTACCTATTAGGTCGGTAGACCTTTTTATTGTATAAAGATTGAATCTTTGAAAGAAAGTGAGAGTTTTGAGTTTAACTTATTCAAGTTACCTATGAAGTCGCAAAGAGTGTTTTAATGGGAAAAGATTGAATCTTTGAATAAAAATACCTCTATAAAGGTACCTATTATGTCATTAGACCTTTTTAAATTTCTAAAGATTGAATCTTTGAATGAAAATGAGAGTTTTGAGTCAAACTTATTCGAGATCCCTTTAACGTCCCGAAGAGTGTTTTAATGAGTAAAGATTGAATCTTTGAATGAAAATACCTCAATCAAGGTACCTACTATGTCAATAGACAATTTTAATGTATAAAGATTAAACCTTTGAAAGAAAATGAGAGTTTTGAGTTAAACTTATTCGAGATCCCTCTGACGTCACGAAGAGTGTTTTAATGAGCACAGATTGAATCTTTGAAACAAATCACCTCAATCAAGGTACCGATTATGTCACTAGACCTTTTTAAGGTATAAAGATTGAATCTTGAAAGAGGATGAGAATTTTGAGTAAAACATATTCAAGTTCCCTTTGAGGACGCAAAGAGTGTTTTAATAAGTAAAGATTGAATCTTTGAATGAAAATACCTCAATCAAAGTACCTTTTATGTCACTAGACCATTTTAATGTATAAAGATAAAATCTTTGATAGAAAATAAGAGTTTTGAGTTAAACTTATTCGAGATTCTTTTGACGTCACGGAGAGTGTTTTAATGAGTAAGGTTTAAATCTTTGAACGAAATTACCTGAATCGAGGTACCTATTATGTCACTAGACCTTTTTAACGTATAAAGATTGAATCTTTGAAAGAAAATGATAGTTTTGAGTTTTACTTATTTGAGTGACGTATGGAGTTGCGAAGAGTGTTTTAGTGATTAAAGATCGAATCTTCGAATGAAAATACCTCAATAAAGGTACCTATATGTCAGTAGACCTTATTAACGTATAAAAATTGAATCTTTGAAAGAAAATGAGAGTTTTCAGTTGAACTAATTCGAGTTCCCTTTGACGTCCCGAAGAGTGTTTTAATGATCAAAGATTGAATCTTTGATTGAAAATACCTCCATCAAGGTTCCTATTATTTCACTAGACCATTTCAATGTACAAGGGTTGAATCTTTGAAAGAAAATGAGAGATTTGAGTTAAACTTGTTCGAGATCACTTTGACGTCACGAAGAGTGTTTTAACGAGTAAAGATTGAATCGTTGAATGAAATTACCTCAATCAAAGTAATTATTATGTCACGAGAACTTTTTAGTGTATCAAGATTGAATCTTTGTAAGAAAATGAGAGTTTTGAGTTTCACTTGTTCGAGTTACCTATGAAGTCGCGAAGGGTGTTTTTATAACTAAAGATTGAATCTTTGAATGAAAATGAGAGTTTCGAGAGAAACTTATTCGAGTTCCCTTTGACGTTCCGAAGAGTGTTTTAATGATCAAAGATTGAATCTTTGAATGAAAATACCTCAATCAAGGTACCTGTGATTTCACTAAACCATTTTAATGTGTAAAGATTGAATCTTTGAAAGAAAATGGGAGTTTTGAGTTAAACTTATTCGAGATCCCCTTGACATCACGAAGAGTGTTTTAATGAGAAAAGATTGAATCTTCGAATGAAATTACCTCAATCAGGGTACCTATTATGTCACTGGACCTTTTTAAATGTATAAAGGTCGAATCCTTTAAACAAAATGAGAGTTTTGAGTTAAATTTATTCGAGATCCCTTTGACGTCACGAAGAGTTTTTAATGAGTAAAGATTGAATGTTTGAATGAAATAACCTCAATCAAGATACCTATTTTGTCACTAGACCGTTTTAATGTATAAAGATTGAATCTCTGAAAGAAAATGAGAGTTTTGAGTTTAACTTCTCCGGGTCACGTGTGAAGTCCCGAAGAGTGTTTTAATGACCAAAGAATGAATCTTTGAATGAAAATACCTCGATCGAGGTACCTATTATGTCACTAGACCATTTTAATGTACAAAGATTAAATCTTTGTTAAGAAATGAGAGTTTTGAGTTAAACTTATTCGAGAACACTTCGACGTGACGAAGAGTGTTTTAATGAGTAAGGATTGAATCCTTGAATGAAATTACCTCAATCAAGGTTCCTAATCTGTCACTAGACCTTTTTAATGTATAAAGATTGAATCTTTGAAAGAAAATGAGAGTTTTGAGTTTAACTTATTCGGGTTACGCATGAAGTCGCAAGGAGTGTTTTAATGAGTAACGATTGAATCTTTGAATGAAAATACATCAAATCAAGGTACCTATTACGCCACTAGACCATTTTAATGTATAAAGATCAAATTTTTGAAAGAACACGAGAGTTTTGGGTTAAACTTATTCGTGATCCCTTTGACGTCTCGAAGAGTGTTTTAATGAGTAAAGATTGAATCTTTGAATGAAATTATCTCAATCAAGGTACTTTTTATGTCACTAGATGATTTTAATTTATAAAGATTAAATCTTTCAACGAAAATGAGAGTTTCGAGTTAACTTTATTTGAGATCCCTTTGACGTCATGAAGAGTGTTTTAATGAGTAAAGACAAGATCATTGAATAAAATTAGCTTAATCAAGACACCTACTAAGTCACTAGACCTTTTTAATGTATAGAGATGGAATCTTTGAAAGAAAATGAAAGTTTTGAGTTTAACTTATTCGAGTTACCGATGAAGTCGCGAAGGCCGTCTTAATGACTAAAGATTGAATGTTTGAATGAAAATACCTCAACAAAGGTGCTTATTATGTCACTGGACCATTTTAATGTATAAAGATTGAATCTTTGAAAGAAAATGAGAGTTTTGAGTTAAATTTATTCGAGTTCCCTTTGACGTCCCGAAGAGTGTTTTAATGAGTAAAGATTAAATCTTTGAATGAAAATACCTAAATCAATGTACCTATTATGTCACTCGACCACTTTAACGTATATAGTTATATCTCTAAAAGAAAATTAGAGTTTTGAGTTAAACTTATTCGATATCCCATTGACGTCACGAAGAGTATTTTAATGACAAAAGATTGAATCTTTGAATGAAATTACCTCAAACAAGTTACCTATTAGGTCGGTAGACCTTTTTATTGTATAAAGATTGAATCTTTGAAAGAAAGTGAGAGTTTTGAGTTTAACTTATTCAAGTTACCTATGAAGTCGCAAAGAGTGTTTTAATGGCAAAAGATTGAATCTTTGAATAAAAATACCTCTATAAAGGTACCTATTATGTCATTAGACCTTTTTAAATTTCTAAAGATTGAATCTTTGAATGAAAATGAGAGTTTTGAGTCAAACTTATTCGAGATCCCTTTAACGTCCCGAAGAGTGTTTTAATGAGTAAAGATTGAATCTTTGAATGAAAATACCTCAATCAAGGTACCTACTATGTCAATAGACAATTTTAATGTATAAAGATTAAACCTTTGAAAGAAAATGAGAGTTTTGAGTTAAACTTATTCGAGATCCCTCTGACGTCACGAAGAGTGTTTTAATAAGCACAGATTGAATCTTTGAAACAAATCACCTCAATCAAGGTACCGATTATGTCACTAGACCTTTTTAAGGTATAAAGATTGAATCTTGAAAGAGGATGAGAATTTTGAGTAAAACATATTCAAGTTCCCTTTGAGGACGCAAAGAGTGTTTTAATAAGTAAAGATTGAATCTTTGAATGAAAATACCTCAATCAAAGTACCTTTTATGTCACTAGACCATTTTAATGTATAAAGATAAAATCTTTGATAGAAAATAAGAGTTTTGAGTTAAACTTATTCGAGATTCTTTTGACGTCACGGAGAGTGTTTTAATGAGTAAGGTTTAAATCATTGAATGAAATTACCTGAATCGAGGTACCTATTATGTCACTAGACCTTTTTAACGTATAAAGATTGAATCTTTGAAAGAAAATGATAGTTTTGAGTTTTACTTATTTGAGTGACGTATGGAGTTGCGAAGAGTGTTTTAGTGATTAAAGATCGAATCTTCGAATGAAAATACCTCAATAAAGGTACCTATATGTCAGTAGACCTTATTAACGTATAAAAATTGAATCTTTGAAAGAAAATGAGAGTTTTCAGTTGAACTAATTCGAGTTCCCTTTGACGTCCCGAAGAGTGTTTTAATGATCAAAGATTGAATCTTTGATTGAAAATACCTCCATCAAGGTTCCTATTATTTCACTAGACCATTTCAATGTACAAGGGTTGAATCTTTGAAAGAAAATGAGAGATTTGAGTTAAACTTGTTCGAGATCACTTTGACGTCACGAAGAGTGTTTTAACGAGTAAAGATTGAATCGTTGAATGAAATTACCTCAATCAAAGTATCTATTATGTCACGAGAACTTTTTAGTGTATCAAGATTGAATCTTTGTAAGAAAATGAGAGTTTTGAGTTTCACTTGTTCGAGTTACCTATGAAGTCGCGAAGGGTCTTTTTATAACTAAAGATTGAATCTTTGAATGAAAATGAGAGTTTCGAGAGAAACTTATTCGAGTTCCCTTTGACGTTCCGAAGAGTGTTTTAATGATCAAAGATTGAATCTTTGAATGAAAATACCTCAATCAAGGTACCTGTGATTTCACTAAACCATTTTAATGTGTAAAGATTGAATCTTTGAAAGAAAATGGGAGTTTTGAGTTAAACTTATTCGAGATCCCCTTGACATCACGAAGAGTGTTTTAATGAGAAAAGATTGAATCTTTGAATGAAATTACCTCAATCAGGGTACCTATTATGTCACTGGACCTTTTTAAATGTATAAAGGTCGAATCCTTTAAACAAAATGAGAGTTTTGAGTTAAATTTATTCGAGATCCCTTCGACGTCACGAAGAGTTTTTAATGAGTAAAGATTGAATGTTTGAATGAAATAACCTCAATCAAGATACCTATTTTGTCACTAGACCGTTTTAATGTATAAAGATTGAATCTCTGAAAGAAAATGAGAGTTTTGAGTTTAACTTCTCCGGGTCACGTGTGAAGTCCCGAAGAGTGTTTTAATGACCAAAGAATGAATCTTTGAATGAAAATACCTCGATCGAGGTACCTATTATGTCACTAGACCATTTTAATGTACAAAGATTAAATCTTTGTTAAGAAATGAGAGTTTTGAGTTAAACTTATTCGAGAACACTTCGACGTGACGAAGAGTGTTTTAATGAGTAAGGATTGAATCCTTGAATGAAATTACCTCAATCAAGGTTCCTAATCTGTCACTAGAACTTTTTAATGTATAAAGATTGAATCTTTGAAAGAAAATGAGAGTTTTGAGTTTAACTTATTCGGGTTACGCATGAAGTCGCGAGGAGTGTTTTAATGAGTAACGATTGAATCTTTGAATGAAAATACATCAAATCAAGGTACCTATTACGCCACTAGACCATTTTAATGTATAAAGATCAAATTTTTGAAAGAACACGAGAGTTTTGGGTTAAACTTATTCGTGATCCCTTTGACGTCTCGAAGAGTGTTTTAATGAGTAAAGATTGAATCTTTGAATGAAATTATCTCAATCAAGGTACTTTTTATGTCACTAGATGATTTTAATTTATAAAGATTAAATCTTTCAACGAAAATGAGAGTTTCGAGTTAACTTTATTTGAGATCCCTTTGACGTCATGAAGAGTGTTTTAATGAGTAAAGACAAGATCATTGAATAAAATTAGCTTAATCAAGGCACCTACTAAGTCACTAGACCTTTTTAATGTATAGAGATGGAATCTTTGAAAGAAAATGAAAGTTTTGAGTTTAACTTATTCGAGTTACCTATGAAGTCGCGAAGGCCGTCTTAATGACTAAAGATTGAATGTTTGAATGAAAATACCTCAACAAAGGTGCTTATTATGTCACTGGACCATTTTAATGTATAAAGATTGAATCTTTGAAAGAAAATGAGAGTTTTGAGTTAAATTTATTCGAGTTCCCTTTGACGTCCCGAAGAGTGTTTTAATGAGTAAAGATTAAATCTTTGAATGAAAATACCTAAATCAAGGTACCTATTATGTCACTCGACCACTTTAACGTATATAGTTATATCTCTAAAAGAAAATTAGAGTTTTGAGTTAAACTTATTCGATATCCCATTGACGTCACGAAGAGTATTTTAATGACTAAAGATTGAATCTTCGAATGAAATTACCTCAAACAAGTTACCTATTAGGTCGGTAGACCTTTTTATTGTATAAAGATTGAATCTTTGAAAGAAAGTGAGAGTTTTGAGTTTAACTTATTCAAGTTACCTATGAAGTCGCAAAGAGTGTTTTAATGGGAAAAGATTGAATCTTTGAATAAAAATACCTCTATAAAGGTACCTATTATGTCATTAGACCTTTTTAAATTTCTAAAGATTGAATCTTTGAATGAAAATGAGAGTTTTGAGTCAAACTTATTCGAGATCCCTTTAACGTCCCGAAGAGTGTTTTAATGAGTAAAGATTGAATCTTTGAATGAAAATACCTCAATCAAGGTACCTACTATGTCAATAGACAATTTTAATGTATAAAGATTAAACCTTTGAAAGAAAATGAGAGTTTTGAGTTAAACTTATTCGAGATCCCTCTGACGTCACGAAGAGTGTTTTAATGAGCACAGATTGAATCTTTGAAACAAATCACCTCAATCAAGGTACCGATTATGTCACTAGACCTTTTTAAGGTATAAAGATTGAATCTTGAAAGAGGATGAGAATTTTGAGTAAAACATATTCAAGTTCCCTTTGAGGACGCAAAGAGTGTTTTAATAAGTAAAGATTGAATCTTTGAATGAAAATACCTCAATCAAAGTACCTTTTATGTCACTAGACCATTTTAATGTATAAAGATAAAATCTTTGATAGAAAATAAGAGTTTTGAGTTAAACTTATTCGAGATTCTTTTGACGTCACGGAGAGTGTTTTAATGAGTAAGGTTTAAATCTTTGAACGAAATTACCTGAATCGAGGTACCTATTATGTCACTAGACCTTTTTAACGTATAAAGATTGAATCTTTGAAAGAAAATGATAGTTTTGAGTTTTACTTATTTGAGTGACGTATGGAGTTGCGAAGAGTGTTTTAGTGATTAAAGATCGAATCTTCGAATGAAAATACCTCAATAAAGGTACCTATATGTCAGTAGACCTTATTAACGTATAAAAATTGAATCTTTGAAAGAAAATGAGAGTTTTCAGTTGAACTAATTCGAGTTCCCTTTGACGTCCCGAAGAGTGTTTTAATGATCAAAGATTGAATCTTTGATTGAAAATACCTCCATCAAGGTTCCTATTATTTCACTAGACCATTTCAATGTACAAGGGTTGAATCTTTGAAAGAAAATGAGAGATTTGAGTTAAACTTGTTCGAGATCACTTTGACGTCACGAAGAGTGTTTTAACGAGTAAAGATTGAATCGTTGAATGAAATTACCTCAATCAAAGTAATTATTATGTCACGAGAACTTTTTAGTGTATCAAGATTGAATCTTTGTAAGAAAATGAGAGTTTTGAGTTTCACTTGTTCGAGTTACCTATGAAGTCGCGAAGGGTGTTTTTATAACTAAAGATTGAATCTTTGAATGAAAATGAGAGTTTCGAGAGAAACTTATTCGAGTTCCCTTTGACGTTCCGAAGAGTGTTTTAATGATCAAAGATTGAATCTTTGAATGAAAATACCTCAATCAAGGTACCTGTGATTTCACTAAACCATTTTAATGTGTAAAGATTGAATCTTTGAAAGAAAATGGGAGTTTTGAGTTAAACTTATTCGAGATCCCCTTGACATCACGAAGAGTGTTTTAATGAGAAAAGATTGAATCTTCGAATGAAATTACCTCAATCAGGGTACCTATTATGTCACTGGACCTTTTTAAATGTATAAAGGTCGAATCCTTTAAACAAAATGAGAGTTTTGAGTTAAATTTATTCGAGATCCCTTTGACGTCACGAAGAGTTTTTAATGAGTAAAGATTGAATGTTTGAATGAAATAACCTCAATCAAGATACCTATTTTGTCACTAGACCGTTTTAATGTATAAAGATTGAATCTCTGAAAGAAAATGAGAGTTTTGAGTTTAACTTCTCCGGGTCACGTGTGAAGTCCCGAAGAGTGTTTTAATGACCAAAGAATGAATCTTTGAATGAAAATACCTCGATCGAGGTACCTATTATGTCACTAGACCATTTTAATGTACAAAGATTAAATCTTTGTTAAGAAATGAGAGTTTTGAGTTAAACTTATTCGAGAACACTTCGACGTGACGAAGAGTGTTTTAATGAGTAAGGATTGAATCCTTGAATGAAATTACCTCAATCAAGGTTCCTAATCTGTCACTAGACCTTTTTAATGTATAAAGATTGAATCTTTGAAAGAAAATGAGAGTTTTGAGTTTAACTTATTCGGGTTACGCATGAAGTCGCAAGGAGTGTTTTAATGAGTAACGATTGAATCTTTGAATGAAAATACATCAAATCAAGGTACCTATTACGCCACTAGACCATTTTAATGTATAAAGATCAAATTTTTGAAAGAACACGAGAGTTTTGGGTTAAACTTATTCGTGATCCCTTTGACGTCTCGAAGAGTGTTTTAATGAGTAAAGATTGAATCTTTGAATGAAATTATCTCAATCAAGGTACTTTTTATGTCACTAGATGATTTTAATTTATAAAGATTAAATCTTTCAACGAAAATGAGAGTTTCGAGTTAACTTTATTTGAGATCCCTTTGACGTCATGAAGAGTGTTTTAATGAGTAAAGACAAGATCATTGAATAAAATTAGCTTAATCAAGGTACCTACTAAGTCACTAGACCTTTTTAATGTATAAAGATGGAATCTTTGAAAGAAAATGAAAGTTTTGAGTTTAACTTATTCGAGTTACCTATGAAGTCGCGAAGGCCGTCTTAATGACTAAAGATTGAATGTTTGAATGAAAATACCTCAACAAAGGTGCTTATTATGTCACTGGACCATTTTAATGTATAAAGATTGAATCTTTGAAAGAAAATGAGAGTTTTGAGTTAAATTTATTAGAGTTCCCTTTGACGTCCCGAAGAGTGTTTTAATGAGTAAAGATTAAATCTTTGAATGAAAATACCTAAATCAAGGTACCTATTATGTCACTCGACCACTTTAACGTATATAGTTATATCTCTAAAAGAAAATTAGAGTTTTGAGTTAAACTTATTCGATATCCCATTGACGTCACGAAGAGTATTTTAATGACTAAAGATTGAATCTTCGAATGAAATTACCTCAAACAAGTTACCTATTAGGTCGGTAGACCTTTTTATTGTATAAAGATTGAATCTTTGAAAGAAAGTGAGAGTTTTGAGTTTAACTTATTCAAGTTACCTATGAAGTCGCAAAGAGTGTTTTAATGGCAAAAGATTGAATCTTTGAATAAAAATACCTCTATAAAGGTACCTATTATGTCATTAGACCTTTTTAAATTTCTAAAGATTGAATCTTTGAATGAAAATGAGAGTTTTGAGTCAAACTTATTCGAGATCCCTTTAACGTCCCGAAGAGTGTTTTAATGAGTAAAGATTGAATCTTTGAATGAAAATACCTCAATCAAGGTACCTACTATGTCAATAGACAATTTTAATGTATAAAGATTAAACCTTTGAAAGAAAATGAGAGTTTTGAGTTAAACTTATTCGAGATCCCTCTGACGTCACGAAGAGTGTTTTAATGAGCAAAGATTGAATCTTTGAAACAAATCACCTCAATCAAGGTACCGATTATGTCACTAGACCTTTTTAAGGTATAAAGATTGAATCTTGAAAGAGGATGAGAATTTTGAGTAAAACATATTCAAGTTCCCTTTGAGGACGCAAAGAGTGTTTTAATAAGTAAAGATTGAATCTTTGAATGAAAATACCTCAATCAAAGTACCTTTTATGTCACTAGACCATTTTAATGTATAAAGATAAAATCTTTGATAGAAAATAAGAGTTTTGAGTTAAACTTATTCGAGATTCTTTTGACGTCACGGAGAGTGTTTTAATGAGTAAGGTTTAAATCTTTGAACGAAATTACCTGAATCGAGGTACCTATTATGTCACTAGACCTTTTTAACGTATAAAGATTGAATCTTTGAAAGAAAATGATAGTTTTGAGTTTTACTTATTTGAGTGACGTATGGAGTTGCGAAGAGTGTTTTAGTGATTAAAGATCGAATCTTCGAATGAAAATACCTCAATAAAGGTACCTATATGTCAGTAGACCTTATTAACGTATAAAAATTGAATCTTTGAAAGAAAATGAGAGTTTTCAGTTGAACTAATTCGAGTTCCCTTTGACGTCCCGAAGAGTGTTTTAATGATCAAAGATTGAATCTTTGATTGAAAATACCTCCATCAAGGTTCCTATTATTTCACTAGACCATTTCAATGTACAAGGGTTGAATCTTTGAAAGAAAATGAGAGATTTGAGTTAAACTTGTTCGAGATCACTTTGACGTCACGAAGAGTGTTTTAACGAGTAAAGATTGAATCGTTGAATGAAATTACCTCAATCAAAGTATCTATTATGTCACGAGAACTTTTTAGTGTATCAAGATTGAATCTTTGTAAGAAAATGAGAGTTTTGAGTTTCACTTGTTCGAGTTACCTATGAAGTCGCGAAGGGTGTTTTTATAACTAAAGATTGAATCTTTGAATGAAAATGAGAGTTTCGAGAGAAACTTATTCGAGTTCCCTTTGACGTTCCGAAGAGTGTTTTAATGATCAAAGATTGAATCTTTGAATGAAAATACCTCAATCAAGGTACCTGTGATTTCACTAAACCATTTTAATGTGTAAAGATTGAATCTTTGAAAGAAAATGGTAGTTTTGAGTTAAACTTATTCGAGATCCCCTTGACATCACGAAGAGTGTTTTAATGAGAAAAGATTGAATCTTTGAATGAAATTACCTCAATCAGGGTACCTATTATGTCACTGGACCTTTTTAAATGTATAAAGGTCGAATCCTTTAAACAAAATGAGAGTTTTGAGTTAAATTTATTCGAGATCCCTTTGACGTCACGAAGAGTTTTTAATGAGTAAAGATTGAATGTTTGAATGAAATAACCTCAATCAAGATACCTATTTTGTCACTAGACCGTTTTAATGTATAAAGATTGAATCTCTGAAAGAAAATGAGAGTTTTGAGTTTAACTTCTCCGGGTCACGTGTGAAGTCCCGAAGAGTGTTTTAATGACCAAAGAATGAATCTTTGAATGAAAATACCTCGATCGAGGTACCTATTATGTCACTAGACCATTTTAATGTACAAAGATTAAATCTTTGTTAAGAAATGAGAGTTTTGAGTTAAACTTATTCGAGAACACTTCGACGTGACGAAGAGTGTTTTAATGAGTAAGGATTGAATCCTTGAATGAAGGTTCCTAATCTGTCACTAGACCTTTTTAATGTATAAAGATTGAATCTTTGAAAGAAAATGAGAGTTTTGAGTTTAACATATTCGGGTTACGCATGAAGTCGCGAGGAGTGTTTTAATGAGTAACGATTGAATCTTTGCATGAAAATACATCAAATCAAGGTACCTATTACGCCACTAGACCATTTTAATGTATAAAGATCAAATTTTTGAAAGAACACGAGAGTTTTGGGTTAAACTTATTCGTGATCCCTTTGACGTCTCGAATAGTGTTTTAATGAGTAAAGATTGAATCTTTGAATGAAATTATTTCAATCAAGGTACTTTTTATGTCAATAGATGATTTTAATTTATAAAGATTAAATCTTTCAACGAAAATGAGAGTTTCGAGTTAACTTTATTTGAGATCCCTTTGACGTCATGAAGAGTGTTTTAATGAGTAAAGACAAGATCATTGAATAAAATTAGCTTAATCAAGGTACCTACTAAGTCACTAGACCTTTTTAATGTATAAAGATGGAATCTTTGAAAGAAAATGAAAGTTTTGAGTTTAACTTATTCGAGTTACCTATGAAGTCGCGAAGGCCATCTTAATGACTAAAGATTGAATGTTTGAATGAAAATACCTCAACAAAGGTGCTTATTATGTCACTGGACCATTTTAATGTATAAAGATTGAATCTTTGAAAGAAAATGAGAGTTTTGAGTTAAATTTATTCGAGTTCCCTTTGACGTCCCGAAGAGTGTTTTAACGAGTAAAGATTAAATCTTTGAATGAAAATACCTAAATCAAGGTACCTATTATGTCACTCGACCACTTTAACGTATATAGTTATATCTCTAAAAGAAAATTAGAGTTTTGAGTTAAACTTATTCGATATCTCATTGACGTCACGAAGAGTATTTTAATGACTAAAGATTGAATCTTTGAATGAAATTACCTCAAACAAGTTACCAATTAGGTCGGCAGACCTTTTTGTTGTATAAAGATTGAATCTTTGAAAGAAAGTGAGAGTTTTGAGTTTAACTTATTCAAGTTACCTATGAAGTCGCAAAGAGTGTTTTAATGGCAAAAGATTGAATCTTTGAATAAAAATACCTCTATAAAGGTACCTATTATGTCATTAGACCTTTTTTAATTTCTAAAGATTGAATCTTTGAATGAAAATGAGAGTTTTGAGTCAAACTTATTCGAGATCCCTTTAACGTCCTGAAGAGTGTTTTAATGAGTAAAGATTGAATCTTTGAATGAAAATACCTCAATCAAGGTACCTACTATGTCAATAGACAATTTTAATGTATAAAGATTAAATCTTTGAAAAAAAATGAGAGTTTTGAGTTAAACTTATTCGAGATCCCTCTGACGTCACGAAGAGTGTTTTAATGAGCAAAGATTGAATCTTTGAAACAAATCACCTCAATCAAGGTACCGATTATGTCACTAGACCTTTTTAAGGTATAAAGATTGAATCTTGAAAGAGGATGAGAATTTTGAGTAAAACATATTCAAGTTCCCTTTGAGGACGCAAAGAGTGTTTTAATAAGTAAAGATTGAATCTTTGAATGAAAATACCTCAATCAAAGTACCTTTTATGTCACTAGACCATTTTAATGTATAAAGATAAAATCTTTGATAGAAAATAAGAGTTTTGAGTTAAACTTATTCGAGATTCTTTTGACGTCACGGAGAGTGTTTTAATGAGTAAGGTTTAAATCTTTGAATGAAATTACCTGAATCGAGGTACCTATTATGTCACTAGACCTTTTTAACGTATAAAGATTGAATCTTTGAATGAAAATGATAGTTTTGAGTTTTACTTATTTGAGTGACGTATGGAGTTGCGAAGAGTGTTTTAGTGATTAAAGATCGAATCTTCGAATGAAAATACCTCAATAAAGGTACCTATATGTCAGTAGACCTTATTAACGTATAAAAATTGAATCTTTGAAAGAAAATGAGAGTTTTCAGTTGAACTAATTCGAGTTCCCTTTGACGTCCCGAAGAGTGTTTTAATGATCAAAAATTGAATCTTTGATTGAAAATACCTCCATCAAGGTTCCTATTATTTCACTAGACCATTTCAATGTACAAGGGTTGAATCTTTGAAAGAAAATGAGAGATTTGAGTTAAACTTGTTCGAGATCACTTTGACGTCACGAAGAGTGTTTTAACGAGTAAAGATTGAATCGTTGAATGAAATTACCTCAATCAAAGTATCTATTATGTCACGAGAACTTTTTAGTGTATCAAGATTGAATCTTTGTAAGAAAATGAGAGTTTTGAGTTTCACTTGTTCGAGTTACCTATGAAGTCGCGAAGGGTGTTTTTATAACTAAAGATTGAATCTTTGAATGAAAATGAGAGTTTCGAGAGAAACTTATTCGAGTTCCCTTTGACGTTCCGAAGAGTGTTTTAATGATCAAAGATTGAATCTTTGAATGAAAATACCTCAATCAAGGTACCTGTGATTTCACTAAACCATTTTAATGTGTAAAGATTGAATCTTTGAGAGAAAATGGGAGTTTTGAGTTAAACTTATTCGAGATCCCCTTGACATCACGAAGAGTGTTTTAATGAGAAAAGATTGAATCTTTGAATGAAATTACCTCAATCAGGGTACCTATTATGTCACTGGACCTTTTTAAATGTATAAAGGTCGAATCCTTTAAACAAAATGAGAGTTTTGAGTTAAATTTATTCGAGATCCCTTTGACGTCACGAAGAGTTTTTAATGAGTAAAGATTGAATGTTTGAATGAAATAACCTCAATCAAGATACCTATTTTGTCACTAGACCGTTTTAATGTATAAAGATTGAATCTCTGAAAGAAAATGAGAGTTTTGAGTTTAACTTCTCCGGGTCACGTGTGAAGTCCCGAAGAGTGTTTTAATGACCAAAGAATGAATCTTTGAATGAAAATACCTCGATCGAGGTACCTATTATGTCACTAGACCATTTTAATGTACAAAGATTAAATCTTTGTTAAGAAATGAGAGTTTTGAGTTAAACTTATTCGAGAACACTTCGACGTGACGAAGAGTGTTTTAATGAGTAAGGATTGAATCCTTGAATGAAATTACCTCAATCAAGGTTCCTAATCTGTCACTAGACCTTTTTAATGTATAAAGATTGAATCTTTGAAAGAAAATGAGAGTTTTCAGTTTAACTTATTCGGGTTACGCATGAAGTCGCGAGGAGTGTTTTAATGAGTAACGATTGAATCTTTGAATGAAAATACATCAAATCAAGGTACCTATTACGCCACTAGACCATTTTAATGTATAAAGATCAAATTTTTGAAAGAACACGAGAGTTTTGGGTTAAACTTATTCGTGATCCCTTTGACGTCTCGAAGAGTGTTTTAATGAGTAAAGATTGAATCTTTGAATGAAATTATCTCAATCAAGGTACTTTTTATGTCACTAGATGATTTTAATTTATAAAGATTAAATCTTTCAACGAAAATGAGAGTTTCGAGTTAACTTTATTTGAGATCCCTTTGACGTCATGAAGAGTGTTTTAATGAGTAAAGACAAGATCATTGAATAAAATTAGCTTAATCAAGGTACCTACTAAGTCACTAGACCTTTTTAATGTATAAAGATGGAATCTTTGAAAGAAAATGAAAGTTTTGAGTTTAACTTATTCGAGTTACCTATGAAGTCGCGAAGGCCGTCTTAATGACTAAAGATTGAATGTTTGAATGAAAATACCTCAACAAAGGTGCTTATTATGTCACTGGACCATCTTAATGTATAAAGATTGAATCTTTGAAAGAAAATGAGAGTTTTGAGTTAAATTTATTCGAGTTCCCTTTGACGTCCCGAAGAGTGTTTTAACGAGTAAAGATTAAATCTTTGAATGAAAATACCTAAATCAAGGTACCTATTATGTCACTCGACCACTTTAACGTATATAGTTATATCTCTAAAAGAAAATTAGAGTTTTGAGTTAAACTTATTCGATATCCCATTGACGTCACGAAGAGTATTTTAATGACTAAAGATTGAATCTTTGAATGAAATTACCTCAAACAAGTTACCTATTAGGTCGGTAGACCTTTTTATTGTATAAAGATTGAATCTTTGAAAGAAAGTGAGAGTTTTGAGTTTAACTTATTCAAGTTACCTATGAAGTCGCAAAGAGTGTTTTAATGGCAAAAGATTGAATCTTTGAATAAAAATACCTCTATAAAGGTACCTATTATGTCATTAGACCTTTTTAAATTTCTAAAGATTGAATCTTTGAATGAAAATGAGAGTTTTGAGTCAAACTTATTCGAGATCCCTTTAACGTCCCGAAGAGTGTTTTAATGAGTAAAGATTGAATCTTTGAATGAAAATACCTCAATCAAGGTACCTACTATGTCAATAGACAATTTTAATGTATAAAGATTAAATCTTTGAAAGAAAATGAGAGTTTTGAGTTAAACTTATTCGAGATCCCTCTGACGTCACGAAGAGTGTTTTAATGAGCAAAGATTGAATCTTTGAAACAAAAATCACCTCAATCAAGGTACCGATTATGTCACTAGACCTTTTTAAGGTATAAAGATTGAATCTTGAAAGAGGATGAGAATTTTGAGTAAAACATATTCAAGTTCCCTTTGAGGACGCAAAGAGTGTTTTAATAAGTAAAGATTGAATCTTTGAATGAAAATACCTCAATCAAAGTACCTTTTATGTCACTAGACCATTTTAATGTATAAAGATAAAATCTTTGATAGAAAATAAGAGTTTTGAGTTAAACTTATTCGAGATTCTTTTCACGTCACGGAGAGTGTTTTAATGAGTAAGGTTTAAATCTTTGAATGAAATTACCTGAATCGAGGTACCTATTATGTCACTAGACCTTTTTAACGTATAAAGATTGAATCTTTGAAAGAAAATGATAGTTTTGAGTTTTACTTATTTGAGTGACGTATGGAGTTGCGAAGAGTGTTTTAGTGATTAAAGATCGAATCTTCGAATGAAAATACCTCAATAAAGGTACCTATATGTCAGTAGACCTTATTAACGTATAAAAATTGAATCTTTGAAAGAAAATGAGAGTTTTCAGTTGAACTAATTCGAGTTCCCTTTGACGTCCCGAAGAGTGTTTTAATGATCAAAGATTGAATCTTTGATTGAAAATACCTCCATCAAGGTTCCTATTATTTCACTAGACCATTTCAACGTACAAGGGTTGAATCTTTGAAAGAAAGTGAGAGATTTGAGTTAAACTTGTTCGAGATCACTTTGACGTCACGAAGAGTGTTTTAACGAGTAAAGATTGAATCGTTGAATGAAATTACCTCAATCAAAGTATCTATTATGTCACGAGAACTTTTTAGTGTATCAAGATTGAATCTTTGTAAGAAAATGAGAGTTTTGAGTTTCACTTGTTCGAGTTACCTATGAGGTCGCGAAGGGTGTTTTTATAACTAAAGATTGAATCTTTGAATGAAAATGAGAGTTTCGGGAGAAACTTATTCGAGTTCCCTTTGACGTTCCGAAGAGTGTTTTAATGATCAAAGATTGAATCTTTGAATGAAAATACATCAATCAAGGTACCTGTGATTTCACTAAACCATTTTAATGTGTAAAGATTGAATCTTTGAAAGAAAATAGGAGTTTTGAGTTAAACTTATTCGAGATCCCCTTGACATCACGAAGAGTGTTTTAATGAGAAAAGATTGAATCTTTGAATGAAATTACCTCAATCAGGGTACCTATTATGTCACTGGACCTTTTTAAATGTATAAAGGTCGAATCCTTTAAACAAAATGAGAGTTTTGAGTTAAATTTATTCGAGATCCCTTTGACGTCACGAAGAGTTTTTAATGAGTAAAGATTGAATGTTTGAATGAAATAACCTCAATCAAGATACCTATTTTGTCACTAGACCGTTTTAATGTATAAAGATTGAATCTCTGAAAGAAAATGAGAGTTTTGAGTTTAACTTCTCCGGGTCACGTGTGAAGTCCCGAAGAGTGTTTTAATGACCAAAGAATGAATCTTTGAATGAAAATACCTCGATCGAGGTACCTATTATGTCACTAGACCATTTTAATGTACAAAGATTAAATCTTTGTTAAGAAATGAGAGTTTTGAGTTAAACTTATTCGAGAACACTTCGACGTGACGAAGAGTGTTTTAATGAGTAAGGATTGAATCCTTGAATGAAATTACCTCAATCAAGGTTCCTAATCTGTCACTAGACCTTTTTAATGTATAAAGATTGAATCTTTGAAAGAAAATGAGAGTTTTGAGTTTAACTTATTCGGGTTACGCATGAAGTCGCGAGGAGTGTTTTAATGAGTAACGATTGAATCTTTGAATGAAAATACATCAAATCAAGGTACCTATTACGCCACTAGACCATTTTAATGTATAAAGATCAAATTTTTGAAAGAACACGAGAGTTTTGGGTTAAACTTATTCGTGATCCCTTTGACGTCTCGAAGAGTGTTTTAATGAGTAAAGATTGAATCTTTGAATGAAATTATCTCAATCAAGGTACTTTTTATGTCACTAGATGATTTTAATTTATAAAGATTAAATCTTTCAACGAAAATGAGAGTTTCGAGTTAACTTTATTTGAGATCCCTTTGACGTCATGAAGAGTGTTTTAATGAGTAAAGACAAGATCATTGAATAAAATTAGCTTAATCAAGACACCTACTAAGTCACTAGACCTTTTTAATGTATAGAGATGGAATCTTTGAAAGAAAATGAAAGTTTTGAGTTTAACTTATTCGAGTTACCTATGAAGTCGCGAAGGCCGTCTTAATGACTAAAGATTGAATGTTTGAATGAAAATACCTCAACAAAGGTGCTTATTATGTCACTGGACCATTTTAATGTATAAAGATTGAATCTTTGAAAGAAAATGAGAGTTTTGAGTTAAATTTATTCGAGTTCCCTTTGACGTCCCGAAGAGTGTTTTAATGAGTAAAGATTAAATCTTTGAATGAAAATACCTAAATCAATGTACCTATTATGTCACTCGACCACTTTAACGTATATAGTTATATCTCTAAAAGAAAATTAGAGTTTTGAGTTAAACTTATTCGATATCCCATTGACGTCACGAAGAGTATTTTAATGACAAAAGATTGAATCTTTGAATGAAATTACCTCAAACAAGTTACCTATTAGGTCGGTAGACCTTTTTATTGTATAAAGATTGAATCTTTGAAAGAAAGTGAGAGTTTTGAGTTTAACTTATTCAAGTTACCTATGAAGTCGCAAAGAGTGTTTTAATGGCAAAAGATTGAATCTTTGAATAAAAATACCTCTATAAAGGTACCTATTATGTCATTAGACCTTTTTAAATTTCTAAAGATTGAATCTTTGAATGAAAATGAGAGTTTTGAGTCAAACTTATTCGAGATCCCTTTAACGTCCCGAAGAGTGTTTTAATGAGTAAAGATTGAATCTTTGAATGAAAATACCTCAATCAAGGTACCTACTATGTCAATAGACAATTTTAATGTATAAAGATTAAACCTTTGAAAGAAAATGAGAGTTTTGAGTTAAACTTATTCGAGATCCCTCTGACGTCACGAAGAGTGTTTTAATGAGCAAAGATTGAATCTTTGAAACAAATCACCTCAATCAAGGTACCGATTATGTCACTAGACCTTTTTAAGGTATAAAGATTGAATCTTGAAAGAGGATGAGAATTTTGAGTAAAACATATTCAAGTTCCCTTTGAGGACGCAAAGAGTGTTTTAATAAGTAAAGATTGAATCTTTGAATGAAAATACCTCAATCAAAGTACCTTTTATGTCACTAGACCATTTTAATGTATAAAGATAAAATCTTTGATAGAAAATAAGAGTTTTGAGTTAAACTTATTCGAGATTCTTTTGACGTCACGGAGAGTGTTTTAATGAGTAAGGTTTAAATCATTGAATGAAATTACCTGAATCGAGGTACCTATTATGTCACTAGACCTTTTTAACGTATAAAGATTGAATCTTTGAAAGAAAATGATAGTTTTGAGTTTTACTTATTTGAGTGACGTATGGAGTTGCGAAGAGTGTTTTAGTGATTAAAGATCGAATCTTCGAATGAAAATACCTCAATAAAGGTACCTATATGTCAGTAGACCTTATTAACGTATAAAAATTGAATCTTTGAAAGAAAATGAGAGTTTTCAGTTGAACTAATTCGAGTTCCCTTTGACGTCCCGAAGAGTGTTTTAATGATCAAAGATTGAATCTTTGATTGAAAATACCTCCATCAAGGTTCCTATTATTTCACTAGACCATTTCAATGTACAAGGGTTGAATCTTTGAAAGAAAATGAGAGATTTGAGTTAAACTTGTTCGAGATCACTTTGACGTCACGAAGAGTGTTTTAACGAGTAAAGATTGAATCGTTGAATGAAATTACCTCAATCAAAGTATCTATTATGTCACGAGAACTTTTTAGTGTATCAAGATTGAATCTTTGTAAGAAAATGAGAGTTTTGAGTTTCACTTGTTCGAGTTACCTATGAAGTCGCGAAGGGTGTTTTTATAACTAAAGATTGAATCTTTGAATGAAAATGAGAGTTTCGAGAGAAACTTATTCGAGTTCCCTTTGACGTTCCGAAGAGTGTTTTAATGATCAAAGATTGAATCTTTGAATGAAAATACCTCAATCAAGGTACCTGTGATTTCACTAAACCATTTTAATGTGTAAAGATTGAATCTTTGAAAGAAAATGGGAGTTTTGAGTTAAACTTATTCGAGATCCCCTTGACATCACGAAGAGTGTTTTAATGAGAAAAGATTGAATCTTTGAATGAAATTACCTCAATCAGGGTACCTATTATGTCACTGGACCTTTTTAAATGTATAAAGGTCGAATCCTTTAAACAAAATGAGAGTTTTGAGTTAAATTTATTCGAGATCCCTTTGACGTCACGAAGAGTTTTTAATGAGTAAAGATTGAATGTTTGAATGAAATAACCTCAATCAAGATACCTATTTTGTCACTAGACCGTTTTAATGTATAAAGATTGAATCTCTGAAAGAAAATGAGAGTTTTGAGTTTAACTTCTCCGGGTCACATGTGAAGTCCCGAAGAGTGTTTTAATGACCAAAGAATGAATCTTTGAATGAAAATACCTCGATCGAGGTACCTATTATGTCACTAGACCATTTTAATGTACAAAGATTAAATCTTTGTTAAGAAATGAGAGTTTTGAGTTAAACTTATTCGAGAACACTTCGACGTGACGAAGAGTGTTTTAATGAGTAAGGATTGAATCCTTGAATGAAATTACCTCAATCAAGGTTCCTAATCTGTCACTAGAACTTTTTAATGTATAAAGATTGAATCTTTGAAAGAAAATGAGAGTTTTGAGTTTAACTTATTCGGGTTACGCATGAAGTCGCGAGGAGTGTTTTAATGAGTAACGATTGAATCTTTGAATGAAAATACATCAAATCAAGGTACCTATTACGCCACTAGACCATTTTAATGTATAAAGATCAAATTTTTGAAAGAACACGAGAGTTTTGGGTTAAACTTATTCGTGATCCCTTTGACGTCTCGAAGAGTGTTTTAATGAGTAAAGATTGAATCTTTGAATGAAATTATCTCAATCAAGGTACTTTTTATGTCACTAGATGATTTTAATTTATAAAGATTAAATCTTTCAACGAAAATGAGAGTTTCGAGTTAACTTTATTTGAGATCCCTTTGACGTCATGAAGAGTGTTTTAATGAGTAAAGACAAGATCATTGAATAAAATTAGCTTAATCAAGGCACCTACTAAGTCACTAGACCTTTTTAATGTATAGAGATGGAATCTTTGAAAGAAAATGAAAGTTTTGAGTTTAACTTATTCGAGTTACCTATGAAGTCGCGAAGGCCGTCTTAATGACTAAAGATTGAATGTTTGAATGAAAATACCTCAACAAAGGTGCTTATTATGTCACTGGACCATTTTAATGTATAAAGATTGAATCTTTGAAAGAAAATGAGAGTTTTGAGTTAAATTTATTCGAGTTCCCTTTGACGTCCCGAAGAGTGTTTTAATGAGTAAAGATTAAATCTTTGAATGAAAATACCTAAATCAAGGTACCTATTATGTCACTCGACCACTTTAACGTATATAGTTATATCTCTAAAAGAAAATTAGAGTTTTGAGTTAAACTTATTCGATATCCCATTGACGTCACGAAGAGTATTTTAATGACTAAAGATTGAATCTTCGAATGAAATTACCTCAAACAAGTTACCTATTAGGTCGGTAGACCTTTTTATTGTATAAAGATTGAATCTTTGAAAGAAAGTGAGAGTTTTGAGTTTAACTTATTCAAGTTACCTATGAAGTCGCAAAGAGTGTTTTAATGGGAAAAGATTGAATCTTTGAATAAAAATACCTCTATAAAGGTACCTATTATGTCATTAGACCTTTTTAAATTTCTAAAGATTGAATCTTTGAATGAAAATGAGAGTTTTGAGTCAAACTTATTCGAGATCCCTTTAACGTCCCGAAGAGTGTTTTAATGAGTAAAGATTGAATCTTTGAATGAAAATACCTCAATCAAGGTACCTACTATGTCAATAGACAATTTTAATGTATAAAGATTAAACCTTTGAAAGAAAATGAGAGTTTTGAGTTAAACTTATTCGAGATCCCTCTGACGTCACGAAGAGTGTTTTAATGAGCACAGATTGAATCTTTGAAACAAATCACCTCAATCAAGGTACCGATTATGTCACTAGACCTTTTTAAGGTATAAAGATTGAATCTTGAAAGAGGATGAGAATTTTGAGTAAAACATATTCAAGTTCCCTTTGAGGACGCAAAGAGTGTTTTAATAAGTAAAGATTGAATCTTTGAATGAAAATACCTCAATCAAAGTACCTTTTATGTCACTAGACCATTTTAATGTATAAAGATAAAATCTTTGATAGAAAATAAGAGTTTTGAGTTAAACTTATTCGAGATTCTTTTGACGTCACGGAGAGTGTTTTAATGAGTAAGGTTTAAATCTTTGAACGAAATTACCTGAATCGAGGTACCTATTATGTCACTAGACCTTTTTAACGTATAAAGATTGAATCTTTGAAAGAAAATGATAGTTTTGAGTTTTACTTATTTGAGTGACGTATGGAGTTGCGAAGAGTGTTTTAGTGATTAAAGATCGAATCTTCGAATGAAAATACCTCAATAAAGGTACCTATATGTCAGTAGACCTTATTAACGTATAAAAATTGAATCTTTGAAAGAAAATGAGAGTTTTCAGTTGAACTAATTCGAGTTCCCTTTGACGTCCCGAAGAGTGTTTTAATGATCAAAGATTGAATCTTTGATTGAAAATACCTCCATCAAGGTTCCTATTATTTCAC
The DNA here is from genome assembly GCF_030987335.1 of Cornus florida. Taxonomy (NCBI): domain Eukaryota; kingdom Viridiplantae; phylum Streptophyta; class Magnoliopsida; order Cornales; family Cornaceae; genus Cornus; species Cornus florida. Next base: position 285,465 of record NW_026775804.1, on the reverse strand, counting down.
TAGACCATTTCAATGTACAAGGGTTGAATCTTTGAAAGAAAATGAGAGATTTGAGTTAAACTTGTTCGAGATCACTTTGACGTCACGAAGAGTGTTTTAACGAGTAAAGATTGAATCGTTGAATGAAATTACCTCAATCAAAGTAATTATTATGTCACGAGAACTTTTTAGTGTATCAAGATTGAATCTTTGTAAGAAAATGAGAGTTTTGAGTTTCACTTGTTCGAGTTACCTATGAAGTCGCGAAGGGTGTTTTTATAACTAAAGATTGAATCTTTGAATGAAAATGAGAGTTTCGAGAGAAACTTATTCGAGTTCCCTTTGACGTTCCGAAGAGTGTTTTAATGATCAAAGATTGAATCTTTGAATGAAAATACCTCAATCAAGGTACCTGTGATTTCACTAAACCATTTTAATGTGTAAAGATTGAATCTTTGAAAGAAAATGGGAGTTTTGAGTTAAACTTATTCGAGATCCCCTTGACATCACGAAGAGTGTTTTAATGAGAAAAGATTGAATCTTCGAATGAAATTACCTCAATCAGGGTACCTATTATGTCACTGGACCTTTTTAAATGTATAAAGGTCGAATCCTTTAAACAAAATGAGAGTTTTGAGTTAAATTTATTCGAGATCCCTTTGACGTCACGAAGAGTTTTTAATGAGTAAAGATTGAATGTTTGAATGAAATAACCTCAATCAAGATACCTATTTTGTCACTAGACCGTTTTAATGTATAAAGATTGAATCTCTGAAAGAAAATGAGAGTTTTGAGTTTAACTTCTCCGGGTCACGTGTGAAGTCCCGAAGAGTGTTTTAATGACCAAAGAATGAATCTTTGAATGAAAATACCTCGATCGAGGTACCTATTATGTCACTAGACCATTTTAATGTACAAAGATTAAATCTTTGTTAAGAAATGAGAGTTTTGAGTTAAACTTATTCGAGAACACTTCGACGTGACGAAGAGTGTTTTAATGAGTAAGGATTGAATCCTTGAATGAAATTACCTCAATCAAGGTTCCTAATCTGTCACTAGACCTTTTTAATGTATAAAGATTGAATCTTTGAAAGAAAATGAGAGTTTTGAGTTTAACTTATTCGGGTTACGCATGAAGTCGCAAGGAGTGTTTTAATGAGTAACGATTGAATCTTTGAATGAAAATACATCAAATCAAGGTACCTATTACGCCACTAGACCATTTTAATGTATAAAGATCAAATTTTTGAAAGAACACGAGAGTTTTGGGTTAAACTTATTCGTGATCCCTTTGACGTCTCGAAGAGTGTTTTAATGAGTAAAGATTGAATCTTTGAATGAAATTATCTCAATCAAGGTACTTTTTATGTCACTAGATGATTTTAATTTATAAAGATTAAATCTTTCAACGAAAATGAGAGTTTCGAGTTAACTTTATTTGAGATCCCTTTGACGTCATGAAGAGTGTTTTAATGAGTAAAGACAAGATCATTGAATAAAATTAGCTTAATCAAGGTACCTACTAAGTCACTAGACCTTTTTAATGTATAAAGATGGAATCTTTGAAAGAAAATGAAAGTTTTGAGTTTAACTTATTCGAGTTACCTATGAAGTCGCGAAGGCCGTCTTAATGACTAAAGATTGAATGTTTGAATGAAAATACCTCAACAAAGGTGCTTATTATGTCACTGGACCATTTTAATGTATAAAGATTGAATCTTTGAAAGAAAATGAGAGTTTTGAGTTAAATTTATTAGAGTTCCCTTTGACGTCCCGAAGAGTGTTTTAATGAGTAAAGATTAAATCTTTGAATGAAAATACCTAAATCAAGGTACCTATTATGTCACTCGACCACTTTAACGTATATAGTTATATCTCTAAAAGAAAATTAGAGTTTTGAGTTAAACTTATTCGATATCCCATTGACGTCACGAAGAGTATTTTAATGACTAAAGATTGAATCTTCGAATGAAATTACCTCAAACAAGTTACCTATTAGGTCGGTAGACCTTTTTATTGTATAAAGATTGAATCTTTGAAAGAAAGTGAGAGTTTTGAGTTTAACTTATTCAAGTTACCTATGAAGTCGCAAAGAGTGTTTTAATGGCAAAAGATTGAATCTTTGAATAAAAATACCTCTATAAAGGTACCTATTATGTCATTAGACCTTTTTAAATTTCTAAAGATTGAATCTTTGAATGAAAATGAGAGTTTTGAGTCAAACTTATTCGAGATCCCTTTAACGTCCCGAAGAGTGTTTTAATGAGTAAAGATTGAATCTTTGAATGAAAATACCTCAATCAAGGTACCTACTATGTCAATAGACAATTTTAATGTATAAAGATTAAACCTTTGAAAGAAAATGAGAGTTTTGAGTTAAACTTATTCGAGATCCCTCTGACGTCACGAAGAGTGTTTTAATGAGCAAAGATTGAATCTTTGAAACAAATCACCTCAATCAAGGTACCGATTATGTCACTAGACCTTTTTAAGGTATAAAGATTGAATCTTGAAAGAGGATGAGAATTTTGAGTAAAACATATTCAAGTTCCCTTTGAGGACGCAAAGAGTGTTTTAATAAGTAAAGATTGAATCTTTGAATGAAAATACCTCAATCAAAGTACCTTTTATGTCACTAGACCATTTTAATGTATAAAGATAAAATCTTTGATAGAAAATAAGAGTTTTGAGTTAAACTTATTCGAGATTCTTTTGACGTCACGGAGAGTGTTTTAATGAGTAAGGTTTAAATCTTTGAACGAAATTACCTGAATCGAGGTACCTATTATGTCACTAGACCTTTTTAACGTATAAAGATTGAATCTTTGAAAGAAAATGATAGTTTTGAGTTTTACTTATTTGAGTGACGTATGGAGTTGCGAAGAGTGTTTTAGTGATTAAAGATCGAATCTTCGAATGAAAATACCTCAATAAAGGTACCTATATGTCAGTAGACCTTATTAACGTATAAAAATTGAATCTTTGAAAGAAAATGAGAGTTTTCAGTTGAACTAATTCGAGTTCCCTTTGACGTCCCGAAGAGTGTTTTAATGATCAAAGATTGAATCTTTGATTGAAAATACCTCCATCAAGGTTCCTATTATTTCACTAGACCATTTCAATGTACAAGGGTTGAATCTTTGAAAGAAAATGAGAGATTTGAGTTAAACTTGTTCGAGATCACTTTGACGTCACGAAGAGTGTTTTAACGAGTAAAGATTGAATCGTTGAATGAAATTACCTCAATCAAAGTATCTATTATGTCACGAGAACTTTTTAGTGTATCAAGATTGAATCTTTGTAAGAAAATGAGAGTTTTGAGTTTCACTTGTTCGAGTTACCTATGAAGTCGCGAAGGGTGTTTTTATAACTAAAGATTGAATCTTTGAATGAAAATGAGAGTTTCGAGAGAAACTTATTCGAGTTCCCTTTGACGTTCCGAAGAGTGTTTTAATGATCAAAGATTGAATCTTTGAATGAAAATACCTCAATCAAGGTACCTGTGATTTCACTAAACCATTTTAATGTGTAAAGATTGAATCTTTGAAAGAAAATGGTAGTTTTGAGTTAAACTTATTCGAGATCCCCTTGACATCACGAAGAGTGTTTTAATGAGAAAAGATTGAATCTTTGAATGAAATTACCTCAATCAGGGTACCTATTATGTCACTGGACCTTTTTAAATGTATAAAGGTCGAATCCTTTAAACAAAATGAGAGTTTTGAGTTAAATTTATTCGAGATCCCTTTGACGTCACGAAGAGTTTTTAATGAGTAAAGATTGAATGTTTGAATGAAATAACCTCAATCAAGATACCTATTTTGTCACTAGACCGTTTTAATGTATAAAGATTGAATCTCTGAAAGAAAATGAGAGTTTTGAGTTTAACTTCTCCGGGTCACGTGTGAAGTCCCGAAGAGTGTTTTAATGACCAAAGAATGAATCTTTGAATGAAAATACCTCGATCGAGGTACCTATTATGTCACTAGACCATTTTAATGTACAAAGATTAAATCTTTGTTAAGAAATGAGAGTTTTGAGTTAAACTTATTCGAGAACACTTCGACGTGACGAAGAGTGTTTTAATGAGTAAGGATTGAATCCTTGAATGAAGGTTCCTAATCTGTCACTAGACCTTTTTAATGTATAAAGATTGAATCTTTGAAAGAAAATGAGAGTTTTGAGTTTAACATATTCGGGTTACGCATGAAGTCGCGAGGAGTGTTTTATTGAGTAACGATTGAATCTTTGAATGAAAATACATCAAATCAAGGTACCTATTACGCCACTAGACCATTTTAATGTATAAAGATCAAATTTTTGAAAGAACACGAGAGTTTTGGGTTAAACTTATTCGTGATCCCTTTGACGTCTCGAATAGTGTTTTAATGAGTAAAGATTGAATCTTTGAATGAAATTATTTCAATCAAGGTACTTTTTATGTCAATAGATGATTTTAATTTATAAAGATTAAATCTTTCAACGAAAATGAGAGTTTCGAGTTAACTTTATTTGAGATCCCTTTGACGTCATGAAGAGTGTTTTAATGAGTAAAGACAAGATCATTGAATAAAATTAGCTTAATCAAGGTACCTACTAAGTCACTAGACCTTTTTAATGTATAAAGATGGAATCTTTGAAAGAAAATGAAAGTTTTGAGTTTAACTTATTCGAGTTACCTATGAAGTCGCGAAGGCCATCTTAATGACTAAAGATTGAATGTTTGAATGAAAATACCTCAACAAAGGTGCTTATTATGTCACTGGACCATTTTAATGTATAAAGATTGAATCTTTGAAAGAAAATGAGAGTTTTGAGTTAAATTTATTCGAGTTCCCTTTGACGTCCCGAAGAGTGTTTTAACGAGTAAAGATTAAATCTTTGAATGAAAATACCTAAATCAAGGTACCTATTATGTCACTCGACCACTTTAACGTATATAGTTATATCTCTAAAAGAAAATTAGAGTTTTGAGTTAAACTTATTCGATATCTCATTGACGTCACGAAGAGTATTTTAATGACTAAAGATTGAATCTTTGAATGAAATTACCTCAAACAAGTTACCAATTAGGTCGGCAGACCTTTTTGTTGTATAAAGATTGAATCTTTGAAAGAAAGTGAGAGTTTTGAGTTTAACTTATTCAAGTTACCTATGAAGTCGCAAAGAGTGTTTTAATGGCAAAAGATTGAATCTTTGAATAAAAATACCTCTATAAAGGTACCTATTATGTCATTAGACCTTTTTTAATTTCTAAAGATTGAATCTTTGAATGAAAATGAGAGTTTTGAGTCAAACTTATTCGAGATCCCTTTAACGTCCTGAAGAGTGTTTTAAAGAGTAAAGATTGAATCTTTGAATGAAAATACCTCAATCAAGGTACCTACTATGTCAATAGACAATTTTAATGTATAAAGATTAAATCTTTGAAAAAAAATGAGAGTTTTGAGTTAAACTTATTCGAGATCCCTCTGACGTCACGAAGAGTGTTTTAATGAGCAAAGATTGAATCTTTGAAACAAATCACTTCAATCAAGGTACCGATTATGTCACTAGACCTTTTTAAGGTATAAAGATTGAATCTTGAAAGAGGATGAGAATTTTGAGTAAAACATATTCAAGTTCCCTTTGAGGACGCAAAGAGTGTTTTAATAAGTAAAGATTGAATCTTTGAATGAAAACACCTCAATCAAAGTACCTTTTATGTCACTAGACCATTTTAATGTATAAAGATAAAATCTTTGATAGAAAATAAGAGTTTTGAGTTAAACTTATTCGAGATTCTTTTGACGTCACGGAGAGTGTTTTAATGAGTAAGGTTTAAATCTTTGAACGAAATTACCTGAATCGAGGTACCTATTATGTCACTAGACCTTTTTAACGTATAAAGATTGAATCTTTGAATGAAAATGATAGTTTTGAGTTTTACTTATTTGAGTGACGTATGGAGTTGCGAAGAGTGTTTTAGTGATTAAAGATCGAATCTTCGAATGAAAATACCTCAATAAAGGTACCTATATGTCAGTAGACCTTATTAACGTATAAAAATTGAATCTTTGAAAGAAAATGAGAGTTTTCAGTTGAACTAATTCGAGTTCCCTTTGACGTCCCGAAGAGTGTTTTAATGATCAAAAATTGAATCTTTGATTGAAAATACCTCCATCAAGGTTCCTATTATTTCACTAGACCATTTCAATGTACAAGGGTTGAATCTTTGAAAGAAAATGAGAGATTTGAGTTAAACTTGTTCGAGATCACTTTGACGTCACGAAGAGTGTTTTAACGAGTAAAGATTGAATCGTTGAATGAAATTACCTCAATCAAAGTATCTATTATGTCACGAGAACTTTTTAGTGTATCAAGATTGAATCTTTGTAAGAAAATGAGAGTTTTGAGTTTCACTTGTTCGAGTTACCTATGAAGTCGCGAAGGGTGTTTTTATAACTAAAGATTGAATCTTTGAATGAAAATGAGAGTTTCGAGAGAAACTTATTCGAGTTCCCTTTGACGTTCCGAAGAGTGTTTTAATGATCAAAGATTGAATCTTTGAATGAAAATACCTCAATCAAGGTACCTGTGATTTCACTAAACCATTTTAATGTGTAAAGATTGAATCTTTGAAAGAAAATGGGAGTTTTGAGTTAAACTTATTCGAGATCCCCTTGACATCACGAAGAGTGTTTTAATGAGAAAAGATTGAATCTTTGAATGAAATTACCTCAATCAGGGTACCTATTATGTCACTGGACCTTTTTAAATGTATAAAGGTCGAATCCTTTAAACAAAATGAGAGTTTTGAGTTAAATTTATTCGAGATCCCTTTGACGTCACGAAGAGTTTTTAATGAGTAAAGATTGAATGTTTGAATGAAATAACCTCAATCAAGATACCTATTTTGTCACTAGACCGTTTTAATGTATAAAGATTGAATCTCTGAAAGAAAATGAGAGTTTTGAGTTTAACTTCTCCGGGTCACGTGTGAAGTCCCGAAGAGTGTTTTAATGACCAAAGAATGAATCTTTGAATGAAAATACCTCGATCGAGGTACCTATTATGTCACTAGACCATTTTAATGTACAAAGATTAAATCTTTGTTAAGAAATGAGAGTTTTGAGTTAAACTTATTCGAGAACACTTCGACGTGACGAAGAGTGTTTTAATGAGTAAGGATTGAATCCTTGAATGAAATTACCTCAATCAAGGTTCCTAATCTGTCACTAGACCTTTTTAATGTATAAAGATTGAATCTTTGAAAGAAAATGAGAGTTTTCAGTTTAACTTATTCGGGTTACGCATGAAGTCGCGAGGAGTGTTTTAATGAGTAACGATTGAATCTTTGAATGAAAATACATCAAATCAAGGTACCTATTACGCCACTAGACCATTTTAATGTATAAAGATCAAATTTTTGAAAGAACACGAGAGTTTTGGGTTAAACTTATTCGTGATCCCTTTGACGTCTCGAAGAGTGTTTTAATGAGTAAAGATTGAATCTTTGAATGAAATTATCTCAATCAAGGTACTTTTTATGTCACTAGATGATTTTAATTTATAAAGATTAAATCTTTCAACGAAAATGAGAGTTTCGAGTTAACTTTATTTGAGATCCCTTTGACGTCATGAAGAGTGTTTTAATGAGTAAAGACAAGATCATTGAATAAAATTAGCTTAATCAAGGTACCTACTAAGTCACTAGACCTTTTTAATGTATAAAGATGGAATCTTTGAAAGAAAATGAAAGTTTTGAGTTTAACTTATTCGAGTTACCTATGAAGTCGCGAAGGCCGTCTTAATGACTAAAGATTGAATGTTTGAATGAAAATACCTCAACAAAGGTGCTTATTATGTCACTGGACCATCTTAATGTATAAAGATTGAATCTTTGAAAGAAAATGAGAGTTTTGAGTTAAATTTATTCGAGTTCCCTTTGACGTCCCGAAGAGTGTTTTAACGAGTAAAGATTAAATCTTTGAATGAAAATACCTAAATCAAGGTACCTATTATGTCACTCGACCACTTTAACGTATATAGTTATATCTCTAAAAGAAAATTAGAGTTTTGAGTTAAACTTATTCGATATCCCATTGACGTCACGAAGAGTATTTTAATGACTAAAGATTGAATCTTTGAATGAAATTACCTCAAACAAGTTACCTATTAGGTCGGTAGACCTTTTTATTGTATAAAGATTGAATCTTTGAAAGAAAGTGAGAGTTTTGAGTTTAACTTATTCAAGTTACCTATGAAGTCGCAAAGAGTGTTTTAATGGCAAAAGATTGAATCTTTGAATAAAAATACCTCTATAAAGGTACCTATTATGTCATTAGACCTTTTTAAATTTCTAAAGATTGAATCTTTGAATGAAAATGAGAGTTTTGAGTCAAACTTATTCGAGATCCCTTTAACGTCCCGAAGAGTGTTTTAATGAGTAAAGATTGAATCTTTGAATGAAAATACCTCAATCAAGGTACCTACTATGTCAATAGACAATTTTAATGTATAAAGATTAAATCTTTGAAAGAAAATGAGAGTTTTGAGTTAAACTTATTCGAGATCCCTCTGACGTCACGAAGAGTGTTTTAATGAGCAAAGATTGAATCTTTGAAACAAATCACCTCAATCAAGGTACCGATTATGTCATTAGACCTTTTTAAGGTATAAAGATTGAATCTTGAAAGAGGATGAGAATTTTGAGTAAAACATATTCAAGTTCCCTTTGAGGACGCAAAGAGTGTTTTAATAAGTAAAGATTGAATCTTTGAATGAAAATACCTCAATCAAAGTACCTTTTATGTCACTAGACCATTTTAATGTATAAAGATAAAATCTTTGATAGAAAATAAGAGTTTTGAGTTAAACTTATTCGAGATTCTTTTCACGTCACGGAGAGTGTTTTAATGAGTAAGGTTTAAATCTTTGAATGAAATTACCTGAATCGAGGTACCTATTATGTCACTAGACCTTTTTAACGTGTAAAGATTGAATCTTTGAAAGAAAATGATAGTTTTGAGTTTTACTTATTTGAGTGACGTATGGAGTTGCGAAGAGTGTTTTAGTGATTAAAGATCGAATCTTCGAATGAAAATACCTCAATAAAGGTACCTATATGTCAGTAGACCTTATTAACGTATAAAAATTGAATCTTTGAAAGAAAATGAGAGTTTTCAGTTGAACTAATTCGAGTTCCCTTTGACGTCCCGAAGAGTGTTTTAATGATCAAAGATTGAATCTTTGATTGAAAATACCTCCATCAAGGTTCCTATTATTTCACTAGACCATTTCAACGTACAAGGGTTGAATCTTTGAAAGAAAGTGAGAGATTTGAGTTAAACTTGTTCGAGATCACTTTGACGTCACGAAGAGTGTTTTAACGAGTAAAGATTGAATCGTTGAATGAAATTACCTCAATCAAAGTATCTATTATGTCACGAGAACTTTTTAGTGTATCAAGATTGAATCTTTGTAAGAAAATGAGAGTTTTGAGTTTCACTTGTTCGAGTTACCTATGAGGTCGCGAAGGGTGTTTTTATAACTAAAGATTGAATCTTTGAATGAAAATGAGAGTTTCGGGAGAAACTTATTCGAGTTCCCTTTGACGTTCCGAAGAGTGTTTTAATGATCAAAGATTGAATCTTTGAATGAAAATACATCAATCAAGGTACCTGTGATTTCACTAAACCATTTTAATGTGTAAAGATTGAATCTTTGAAAGAAAATAGGAGTTTTGAGTTAAACTTATTCGAGATCCCCTTGACATCACGAAGAGTGTTTTAATGAGAAAAGATTGAATCTTTGAATGAAATTACCTCAATCAGGGTACCTATTATGTCACTGGACCTTTTTAAATGTATAAAGGTCGAATCCTTTAAACAAAATGAGAGTTTTGAGTTAAATTTATTCGAGATCCCTTTGACGTCACGAAGAGTTTTTAATGAGTAAAGATTGAATGTTTGAATGAAATAACCTCAATCAAGATACCTATTTTGTCACTAGACCGTTTTAATGTATAAAGATTGAATCTCTGAAAGAAAATGAGAGTTTTGAGTTTAACTTCTCCGGGTCACGTGTGAAGTCCCGAAGAGTGTTTTAATGACCAAAGAATGAATCTTTGAATGAAAATACCTCGATCGAGGTACCTATTATGTCACTAGACCATTTTAATGTACAAAGATTAAATCTTTGTTAAGAAATGAGAGTTTTGAGTTAAACTTATTCGAGAACACTTCGACGTGACGAAGAGTGTTTTAATGAGTAAGGATTGAATCCTTGAATGAAATTACCTCAATCAAGGTTCCTAATCTGTCACTAGACCTTTTTAATGTATAAAGATTGAATCTTTGAAAGAAAATGAGAGTTTTGAGTTTAACTTATTCGGGTTACGCATGAAGTCGCGAGGAGTGTTTTAATGAGTAACGATTGAATCTTTGAATGAAAATACATCAAATCAAGGTACCTATTACGCCACTAGACCATTTTAATGTATAAAGATCAAATTTTTGAACGAACACGAGAGTTTTGGGTTAAACTTATTCGTGATCCCTTTGACGTCTCGAAGAGTGTTTTAATGAGTAAAGATTGAATCTTTGAATGAAATTATCTCAATCAAGGTACTTTTTATGTCACTAGATGATTTTAATTTATAAAGATTAAATCTTTCAACGAAAATGAGAGTTTCGAGTTAACTTTATTTGAGATCCCTTTGACGTCATGAAGAGTGTTTTAATGAGTAAAGACAAGATCATTGAATAAAATTAGCTTAATCAAGGCACCTACTAAGTCACTAGACCTTTTTAATGTATAGAGATGGAATCTTTGAAAGAAAATGAAAGTTTTGAGTTTAACTTATTCGAGTTACCTATGAAGTCGCGAAGGCCGTCTTAATGACTAAAGATTGAATGTTTGAATGAAAATACCTCAACAAAGGTGCTTATTATGTCACTGGACCATTTTAATGTATAAAGATTGAATCTTTGAAAGAAAATGAGAGTTTTGAGTTAAATTTATTCGAGTTCCCTTTGACGTCCCGAAGAGTGTTTTAATGAGTAAAGATTAAATCTTTGAATGAAAATACCTAAATCAAGGTACCTATTATGTCACTCGACCACTTTAACGTATATAGTTATATCTCTAAAAGAAAATTAGAGTTTTGAGTTAAACTTATTCGATATCCCATTGACTTCACGAAGAGTATTTTAATGACTAAAGATTGAATCTTTGAATGAAATTACCTCAAACAAGTTACCTATTAGGTCGGTAGACCTTTTTATTGTATAAAGATTGAATCTTTGAAAGAAAGTGAGAGTTTTGAGTTTAACTTATTCAAGTTACCTATGAAGTCGCAAAGAGTGTTTTAATGGCAAAAGATTGAATCTTTGAATAAAAATACCTCTATAAAGGTACCTATTATGTCATTAGACCTTTTTAAATTTCTAAAGATTGAATCTTTGAATGAAAATGAGAGTTTTGAGTCAAACTTATTCGAGATCCCTTTAACGTCCCGAAGAGTGTTTTAATGAGTAAAGATTGAATCTTTGAATGAAAATACCTCAATCAAGGTACCTACTATGTCAATAGACAATTTTAATGTATAAAGATTAAACCTTTGAAAGAAAATGAGAGTTTTGAGTTAAACTTATTCGAGATCCCTCTGACGTCACGAAGAGTGTTTTAATGAGCAAAGATTGAATCTTTGAAACAAATCACCTCAATCAAGGTACCGATTATGTCACTAGACCTTTTTAAGGTATAAAGATTGAATCTTGAAAGAGGATGAGAATTTTGAGTAAAACATATTCAAGTTCCCTTTGAGGACGCAAAGAGTGTTTTAATAAGTAAAGATTGAATCTTTGAATGAAAATACCTCAATCAAAGTACCTTTTATGTCACTAGACCATTTTAATGTATAAAGATAAAATCTTTGATAGAAAATAAGAGTTTTGAGTTAAACTTATTCGAGATTCTTTTGACGTCACGGAGAGTGTTTTAATGAGTAAGGTTTAAATCTTTGAACGAAATTACCTGAATCGAGGTACCTATTATGTCACTAGACCTTTTTAACGTATAAAGATTGAATCTTTGAAAGAAAATGATAGTTTTGAGTTTTACTTATTTGAGTGACGTATGGAGTTGCGAAGAGTGTTTTAGTGATTAAAGATCGAATCTTCGAATGAAAATACCTCAATAAAGGTACCTATATGTCAGTAGACCTTATTAACGTATAAAAATTGAATCTTTGAAAGAAAATGAGAGTTTTCAGTTGAACTAATTCGAGTTCCCTTTGACGTCCCGAAGAGTGTTTTAATGATCAAAGATTGAATCTTTGATTGAAAATACCTCCATCAAGGTTCCTATTATTTCACTAGACCATTTCAATGTACAAGGGTTGAATCTTTGAAAGAAAATGAGAGATTTGAGTTAAACTTGTTCGAGATCACTTTGACGTCACGAAGAGTGTTTTAACGAGTAAAGATTGAATCGTTGAATGAAATTACCTCAATCAAAGTAATTATTATGTCACGAGAACTTTTTAGTGTATCAAGATTGAATCTTTGTAAGAAAATGAGAGTTTTGAGTTTCACTTGTTCGAGTTACCTATGAAGTCGCGAAGGGTGTTTTTATAACTAAAGATTGAATCTTTGAATGAAAATGAGAGTTTCGAGAGAAACTTATTCGAGTTCCCTTTGACGTTCCGAAGAGTGTTTTAATGATCAAAGATTGAATCTTTGAATGAAAATACCTCAATCAAGGTACCTGTGATTTCACTAAACCATTTTAATGTGTAAAGATTGAATCTTTGAAAGAAAATGGGAGTTTTGAGTTAAACTTATTCGAGATCCCCTTGACATCACGAAGAGTGTTTTAATGAGAAAAGATTGAATCTTTGAATGAAATTACCTCAATCAGGGTACCTATTATGTCATTGGACCTTTTTAAATGTATAAAGGTCGAATCCTTTAAACAAAATGAGAGTTTTGAGTTAAATTTATTCGAGATCCCTTTGACGTCACGAAGAGTTTTTAATGAGTAAAGATTGAATGTTTGAATGAAATAACCTCAATCAAGATACCTATTTTGTCACTAGACCGTTTTAATGTATAAAGATTGAATCTCTGAAAGAAAATGAGAGTTTTGAGTTTAACTTCTCCGGGTCACGTGTGAAGTCCCGAAGAGTGTTTTAATGACCAAAGAATGAATCTTTGAATGAAAATACCTCGATCGAGGTACCTATTATGTCACTAGACCATTTTAATGTACAAAGATTAAATCTTTGTTAAGAAATGAGAGTTTTGAGTTAAACTTATTCGAGAACACTTCGACGTGACGAAGAGTGTTTTAATGAGTAAGGATTGAATCCTTGAATGAAATTACCTCAATCAAGGTTCCTAATCTGTCACTAGACCTTTTTAATGTATAAAGATTGAATCTTTGAAAGAAAATGAGAGTTTTGAGTTTAACTTATTCGGGTTACGCATGAAGTCGCGAGGAGTGTTTTAATGAGTAACGATTGAATCTTTGAATGAAAATACATCAAATCAAGGTACCTATTACGCCACTAGACCATTTTAATGTACAAAGATCAAATTTTTGAAAGAACACGAGAGTTTTGGGTTAAACTTATTCGTGATCCCTTTGACGTCTCGAAGAGTGTTTTAATGAGTAAAGATTGAATCTTTGAATGAAATTATCTCAATCAAGGTACTTTTTATGTCACTAGATGATTTTAATTTATAAAGATTAAATCTTTCAACGAAAATGAGAGTTTCGAGTTAACTTTATTTGAGATCCCTTTGACGTCATGAAGAGTGTTTTAATGAGTAAAGACAAGATCATTGAATAAAATTAGCTTAATCAAGGTACCTACTAAGTCACTAGACCTTTTTAATGTATAGAGATGGAATCTTTGAAAGAAAATGAAAGTTTTGAGTTTAACTTATTCGAGTTACCTATGAAGTCGCGAAGGCCGTCTTAATGACTAAAGATTGAATGTTTGAATGAAAATACCTCAACAAAGGTGCTTATTATGTCACTGGACCATTTTAATGTATAAAGATTGAATCTTTGAAAGAAAATGAGAGTTTTGAGTTAAATTTATTCGAGTTCCCTTTGACGTCCCGAAGAGTGTTTTAATGAGTAAAGATTAAATCTTTGAATGAAAATACCTAAATCAAGGTACCTATTATGTCACTCGACCACTTTAACGTATATAGTTATATCTCTAAAAGAAAATTAGAGTTTTGAGTTAAACTTATTCGATATCCCATTGACGTCACGAAGAGTATTTTAATGACTAAAGATTGAATCTTCGAATGAAATTACCTCAAACAAGTTACCTATTAGGTCGGTAGACCTTTTTATTGTATAAAGATTGAATCTTTGAAAGAAAGTGAGAGTTTTGAGTTTAACTTATTCAAGTTACCTATGAAGTCGCAAAGAGTGTTTTAATGGCAAAAGATTGAATCTTTGAATAAAAATACCTCTATAAAGGTACCTATTATGTCATTAGACCTTTTTAAATTTCTAAAGATTGAATCTTTGAATGAAAATGAGAGTTTTGAGTCAAACTTATTCGAGATCCCTTTAACGTCCCGAAGAGTGTTTTAATGAGTAAAGATTGAATCTTTGAATGAAAATACCTCAATCAAGGTACCTACTATGTCAATAGACAATTTTAATGTATAAAGATTAAACCTTTGAAAGAAAATGAGAGTTTTGAGTTAAACTTATTCGAGATCCCTCTGACGTCACGAAGAGTGTTTTAATGAGCAAAGATTGAATCTTTGAAACAAATCACCTCAATCAAGGTACCGATTATGTCACTAGACCTTTTTAAGGTATAAAGATTGAATCTTGAAAGAGGATGAGAATTTTGAGTAAAACATATTCAAGTTCCCTTTGAGGACGCAAAGAGTGTTTTAATAAGTAAAGATTGAATCTTTGAATGAAAATACCTCAATCAAAGTACCTTTTATGTCACTAGACCATTTTAATGTATAAAGATAAAATCTTTGATAGAAAATAAGAGTTTTGAGTTAAACTTATTCGAGATTCTTTTGACGTCACGGAGAGTGTTTTAATGAGTAAGGTTTAAATCTTTGAACGAAATTACCTGAATCGAGGTACCTATTATGTCACTAGACCTTTTTAACGTATAAAGATTGAATCTTTGAAAGAAAATGATAGTTTTGAGTTTTACTTATTTGAGTGACGTATGGAGTTGCGAAGAGTGTTTTAGTGATTAAAGATCGAATCTTCGAATGAAAATACCTCAATAAAGGTACCTATATGTCAGTAGACCTTATTAACGTATAAAAATTGAATCTTTGAAAGAAAATGAGAGTTTTCAGTTGAACTAATTCGAGTTCCCTTTGACGTCCCGAAGAGTGTTTTAATGATCAAATATTGAATCTTTGATTGAAAATACCTCCATCAAGGTTCCTATTATTTCACTAGACCATTTCAATGTACAAGGGTTGAATCTTTGAAAGAAAATGAGAGATTTGAGTTAAACTTGTTCGAGATCACTTTGACGTCACGAAGAGTGTTTTAACGAGTAAAGATTGAATCGTTGAATGAAATTACCTCAATCAAAGTATCTATTATGTCACGAGAACTTTTTAGTGTATCAAGATTGAATCTTTGTAAGAAAATGAGAGTTTTGAGTTTCACTTGTTCGAGTTACCTATGAAGTCGCGAAGGGTGTTTTTATAACTAAAGATTGAATCTTTGAATGAAAATGAGAGTTTCGAGAGAAACTTATTCGAGTTCCCTTTGACGTTCCGAAGAGTGTTTTAATGATCAAAGATTGAATCTTTGAATGAAAATACCTCAATCAAGGTACCTGTGATTTCACTAAATCATTTTAATGTGTAAAGATTGAATCTTTGAAAGAAAATGGGAGTTTTGAGTTAAACTTATTCGAGATCCCCTTGACATCACGAAGAGTGTTTTAATGAGAAAAGATTGAATCTTTGAATGAAATTACCTCAATCAGGGTACCTATTATGTCACTGGACCTTTTTAAATGTATAAAGGTCGAATCCTTTAAACAAAATGAGAGTTTTGAGTTAAATTTATTCGAGATCCCTTTGACGTCACGAAGAGTTTTTAATGAGTAAAGATTGAATGTTTGAATGAAATAACCTCAATCAAGATACCTATTTTGTCACTAGACCGTTTTAATGTATAAAGATTGAATCTCTGAAAGAAAATGAGAGTTTTGAGTTTAACTTCTCCGGGTCACGTGTGAAGTCCCGAAGAGTGTTTTAATGACCAAAGAATAAATCTTTGAATGAAAATACCTCGATCGAGGTACCTATTATGTCACTAGACCATTTTAATGTACAAAGATTAAATCTTTGTTAAGAAATGAGAGTTTTGAGTTAAACTTATTCGAGAACACTTCGACGTGACGAAGAGTGTTTTAATGAGTAAGGATTGAATCCTTGAATGAAATTACCTCAATCAAGGTTCCTAATCTGTCACTAGACCTTTTTAATGTATAAAGATTGAATCTTTGAAAGAAAATGAGAGTTTTGAGTTTAACTTATTCGGGTTACGCATGAAGTCGCGAGGAGTGTTTTAATGAGTAACGATTGAATCTTTGAATGAAAATACATCAAATCAAGGTACCTATTACGCCACTAGACCATTTTAATGTATAAAGATCAAATTTTTGAAAGAACACGAGAGTTTTGGGTTAAACTTATTCGTGATCCCTTTGACGTCTCGAAGAGTGTTTTAATGAGTAAAGATTGAATCTTTGAATGAAATTATCTCAATCAAGGTACTTTTTATGTCACTAGATGATTTTAATTTATAAAGATTAAATCTTTCAACGAAAATGAGAGTTTCGAGTTAACTTTATTTGAGATCCCTTTGACGTCATGAAGAGTGTTTTAATGAGTAAAGACAAGATCATTGAATAAAATTAGCTTAATCAAGGTACCTACTAAGTCACTAGACCTTTTTAATGTATAAAGATGGAATCTTTGAAAGAAAATGAAAGTTTTGAGTTTAACTTATTCGAGTTACCTATGAAGTCGCGAAGGCCGTCTTAATGACTAAAGATTGAATGTTTGAATGAAAACATCTCAACAAAGGTGCTTATTATGTCACTGGACCATTTTAATGTATAAAGATTGAATCTTTGAAAGAAAATGAGAGTTTTGAGTTAAATTTATTCGAGTTCCCTTTGACGTCCCGAAGAGTGTTTTAATGAGTAAAGATTAAATCTTTGAATGAAAATACCTAAATCAAGGTACCTATTATGTCACTCGACCACTTTAACGTATATAGTTATATCTCTAAAAGAAAATTAGAGTTTTGAGTTAAACTTATTCGATATCCCATTGACGTCACGAAGAGTATTTTAATGACTAAAGATTGAATCTTCGAATGAAATTACCTCAAACAAGTTACCTATTAGGTCGGTAGACCTTTTTATTGTATAAAGATTGAATCTTTGAAAGAAAGTGAGAGTTTTGAGTTTAACTTATTCAAGTTACCTATGAAGTCGCAAAGAGTGTTTTAATGGCAAAAGATTGAATCTTTGAATAAAAATACCTCTATAAAGGTACCTATTATGTCATTAGACCTTTTTAAATTTCTAAAGATTGAATCTTTGAATGAAAATGAGAGTTTTGAGTCAAACTTATTCGAGATCCCTTTAACGTCCCGAAGAGTGTTTTAATGAGTAAAGATTGAATCTTTGAATGAAAATACCTCAATCAAGGTACCTACTATGTCAATAGACAATTTTAATGTATAAAGATTAAACCTTTGAAAGAAAATGAGAGTTTTGAGTTAAACTTATTCGAGATCCCTCTGACGTGACGAAGAGTGTTTTAATGAGTAAGGATTGAATCCTTGAATGAAATTACCTCAATCAAGGTTCCTAATCTGTCACTAGACCTTTTTAATGTATAAAGATTGAATCTTTGAAAGAAAATGAGAGTTTTGAGTTTAACTTATTCGGGTTACGCATGAAGTCGCGAGGAGTGTTTTAATGAGTAACGATTGAATCTTTGGATGAAAATACATCAAATCAAGGTACCTATTACGCCACTAGACCATTTTAATGTATAAAGATCAAATTTTTGAAAGAACACGAGAGTTTTGGGTTAAACTTATTCGTGATCCCTTTGACGTCTCGAAGAGTGTTTTAATGAGTAAAGATTGAATCTTTGAATGAAATTATCTCAATTAAGGTACTTTTTATGTCACTAGATGATTTTAATTTATAAAGATTAAATCTTTCAACGAAAATGAGAGTTTCGAGTTAACTTTATTTGAGATCCCTTTGACGTCATGAAGAGTGTTTTAATGAGTAAAGACAAGATCATTGAATAAAATTAGCTTAATCAAGGTACCTACTAAGTCACTAGACCTTTTTAATGTATAAAGATGGAATCTTTGAAAGAAAATGAAAGTTTTGAGTTTAACTTATTCGAGTTACCTATGAAGTCGCGAAGGCCGTCTTAATGACTAAAGATTGAATGTTTGAATGAAAATACCTCAACAAAGGTGCTTATTATGTCACTGGACCATTTTAATGTATAAAGATTGAATCTTTGAAAGAAAATGAGAGTTTTAAGTTAAATTTATTCGAGTTCCCTTTGACGTCCCGAAGAGTGTTTTAATGAGTAAAGATTAAATCTTTGAATGAAAATGCCTAAATCAAGGTACCTATTATGTCACTCGACCACTTTAACGTATATAGTTATATCTCTAAAAGAAAATTAGAGTTTTGAGTTAAACTTATTCGATATCCCATTGACGTCACGAAGAGTATTTTAATGACTAAAGATTGAATCTTCGAATGAAATTACCTCAAACAAGTTACCTATTAGGTCGGTAGACCTTTTTATTGTATAAAGATTGAATCTTTGAAAGAAAGTGAGAGTTTTGAGTTTAACTTATTCAAGTTACCTATGAAGTCGCAAAGAGTGTTTTAATGGCAAAAGATTGAATCTTTGAATAAAAATACCTCTATAAAGGTACCTATTATGTCATTAGACCTTTTTAAATTTCTAAAGATTGAATCTTTGAATGAAAATGAGAGTTTTGAGTCAAACTTATTCGAGATCCCTTTAACGTCCCGAAGAGTGTTTTAATGAGTAAAGATTGAATCTTTGAATGAAAATACCTCAATCAAGGTACCTACTATGTCAATAGACAATTTTAATGTATAAAGATTAAACCTTTGAAAGAAAATGAGAGTTTTGAGTTAAACTTATTCGAGATCCCTCTGACGTCACGAAGAGTGTTTTAATGAGCAAAGATTGAATCTTTGAAACAAATCACCTCAATCAAGGTACCGATTATGTCACTAGACCTTTTTAAGGTATAAAGATTGAATCTTGAAAGAGGATGAGAATTTTGAGTAAAACATATTCAAGTTCCCTTTGAGGACGCAAAGAGTGTTTTAATAAGTAAAGATTGAATCTTTGAATGAAAATACCTCAATCAAAGTACCTTTTATGTCACTAGACCATTTTAATGTATAAAGATAAAATCTTTGATAGAAAATAAGAGTTTTGAGTTAAACTTATTCGAGATTCTTTTGACGTCACGGAGAGTGTTTTAATGAGTAAGGTTTAAATCTTTGAACGAAATTACCTGAATCGAGGTACCTATTATGTCACTAGACCTTTTTAACGTATAAAGATTGAATCTTTGAAAGAAAATGATAGTTTTGAGTTTTACTTATTTGAGTGACGTATGGAGTTGCGAAGAGTGTTTTAGTGATTAAAGATCGAATCTTCGAATGAAAATACCTCAATAAAGGTACCTATATGTCAGTAGACCTTATTAACGTATAAAAATTGAATCTTTGAAAGAAAATGAGAGTTTTCAGTTGAACTAATTCGAGTTCCCTTTGACGTCCCGAAGAGTGTTTTAATGATCAAATATTGAATCTTTGATTGAAAATACCTCCATCAAGGTTCCTATTATTTCACTAGACCATTTCAATGTACAAGGGTTGAATCTTTGAAAGAAAATGAGAGATTTGAGTTAAACTTGTTCGAGATCACTTTGACGTCACGAAGAGTGTTTTAACGAGTAAAGATTGAATCGTTGAATGAAATTACCTCAATCAAAGTATCTATTATGTCACGAGAACTTTTTAGTGTATCAAGATTGAATCTTTGTAAGAAAATGAGAGTTTTGAGTTTCACTTGTTCGAGTTACCTATGAAGTCGCGAAGGGTGTTTTTATAACTAAAGATTGAATCTTTGAATGAAAATGAGAGTTTCGAGAGAAACTTATTCGAGTTCCCTTTGACGTTCCGAAGAGTGTTTTAATGATCAAAGATTGAATCTTTGAATGAAAATACCTCAATCAAGGTACCTGTGATTTCACTAAACCATTTTAATGTGTAAAGATTGAATCTTTGAAAGAAAATGGGAGTTTTGAGTTAAACTTATTCGAGATCCCCTTGACATCACGAAGAGTGTTTTAATGAGAAAAGATTGAATCTTTGAATGAAATTACCTCAATCAGGGTACCTATTATGTCACTGGACCTTTTTAAATGTATAAAGGTCGAATCCTTTAAACAAAATGAGAGTTTTGAGTTAAATTTATTCGAGATCCCTTTGACGTCACGAAGAGTTTTTAATGAGTAAAGATTGAATGTTTGAATGAAATAACCTCAATCAAGATACCTATTTTGTCACTAGACCGTTTTAATGTATAAAGATTGAATCTCTGAAAGAAAATGAGAGTTTTGAGTTTAACTTCTCCGGGTCACGTGTGAAGTCCCGAAGAGTGTTTTAATGACCAAAGAATGAATCTTTGAATGAAATTACCTCGATCGAGGTACCTATTATGTCACTAGACCATTTTAATGTACAAAGATTAAATCTTTGTTAAGAAATGAGAGTTTTGAGTTAAACTTATTCGAGAACACTTCGACGTGACGAAGAGTGTTTTAATGAGTAAGGATTGAATCCTTGAATGAAATTGCCTCAATCAAGGTTCCTAATCTGTCACTAGACCTTTTTAATGTATAAAGATTGAATCTTTGAAAGAAAATGAGAGTTTTGAGTTTAACTTATTCGGGTTACGCATGAAGTCGCGAGGAGTGTTTTAATGAGTAACGATTGAATCTTTGAATGAAAATACATCAAATCAAGGTACCTATTACGCCACTAGACCATTTTAATGTATAAAGATCAAATTTTTGAAAGAACACGAGAGTTTTGGGTTAAACTTATTCGTGATCCCTTTGACGTCTCGAAGAGTGTTTTAATGAGTAAAGATTGAATCTTTGAATGAAATTATCTCAATCAAGGTACTTTTTATGTCACTAGATGATTTTAATTTATAAAGATTAAATCTTTCAACGAAAATGAGAGTTTCGAGTTAACTTTATTTGAGATCCCTTTGACGTCATGAAGAGTGTTTTAATGAGTAAAGACAAGATCATTGAATAAAATTAGCTTAATCAAGGTACCTACTAAGTCACTAGACCTTTTTAATGTATAAAGATGGAATCTTTGAAAGAAAATGAAAGTTTTGAGTTTAACTTATTCGAGTTACCTATGAAGTCGCGAAGGCCGTCTTAATGACTAAAGATTGAATGTTTGAATGAAAATACCTTAACAAAGGTGCTTATTATGTCACTGGACCATTTTAATGTATAAAGATTGAATCTTTGAAAGAAAATGAGAGTTTTGAGTTAAATTTATTCGAGATCCCCTTGACATCACGAAGAGTGTTTTAATGAGAAAAGATTGAATCTTTGAATGAAATTACCTCAATCAGGGTACCTATTATGTCACTGGACCTTTTTAAATGTATAAAGGTCGAATCCTTTAAACAAAATGAGAGTTTTGAGTTAAATTTATTCGAGATCCCTTTGACGTCACGAAGAGTTTTTAATGAGTAAAGATTGAATGTTTGAATGAAATAACCTCAATCAAGATACCTATTTTGTCACTAGACCGTTTTAATGTATAAAGATTGAATCTCTGAAAGAAAATGAGAGTTTTGAGTTTAACTTCTCCGGGTCACGTGTGAAGTCCCGAAGAGTGTTTTAATGACCAAAGAATGAATCTTTGAATGAAAATACCTCGATCGAGGTACCTATTATGTCACTAGGCCATTTTAATGTACAAAGATTAAATCTTTGTTAAGAAATGAGAGTTTTGAGTTAAACTTATTCGAGAACACTTCGACGTGACGAAGAGTGTTTTAATGAGTAAGGATTGAATCCTTGAATGAAGGTTCCTAATCTGTCACTAGACCTTTTTAATGTATAAAGATTGAATCTTTGAAAGAAAATGAGAGTTTTGAGTTTAACATATTCGGGTTACGCATGAAGTCGCGAGGAGTGTTTTAATGAGTAACGATTGAATCTTTGAATGAAAATACATCAAATCAAGGTACCTATTACGCCACTAGACCATTTTAATGTATAAAGATCAAATTTTTGAAAGAACACGAGAGTTTTGGGTTAAACTTATTCGTGATCCCTTTGACGTCTCGAATAGTGTTTTAATGAGTAAAGATTGAATCTTTGAATGAAATTATTTCAATCAAGGTACTTTTTATGTCAATAGATGATTTTAATTTATAAAGATTAAATCTTTCAACGAAAATGAGAGTTTCGAGTTAACTTTATTTGAGATCCCTTTGACGTCATGAAGAGTGTTTTAATGAGTAAAGACAAGATCATTGAATAAAATTAGCTTAATCAAGGTACCTACTAAGTCACTAGACCTTTTTAATGTATAGAGATGGAATCTTTGAAAGAAAATGAAAGTTTTGAGTTTAACTTATTCGAGTTACCTATGAAGTCGCGAAGGCCGTCTTAATGACTAAAGATTGAATGTTTGAATGAAAATACCTCAACAAAGGTGCTTATTATGTCACTGGACCATTTTAATGTATAAAGATTGAATCTTTGAAAGAAAATGAGAGTTTTGAGTTAAATTTATTCGAGTTCCCTTTGACGTCCCGAAGAGTGTTTTAATGAGTAAAGATTAAATCTTTGAATGAAAATACCTAAATCAAGGTACCTATTATGTCACTCGACCACTTTAACGTATATAGTTATATCTCTAAAAGAAAATTAGAGTTTTGAGTTAAACTTATTCGATATCCCATTGACGTCACGAAGAGTATTTTAATGACTAAAGATTGAATCTTCGAATGAAATTACCTCAAACAAGTTACCTATTAGGTCGGTAGACCTTTTTATTGTATAAAGATTGAATCTTTGAAAGAAAGTGAGAGTTTTGAGTTTAACTTATTCAAGTTACCTATGAAGTCGCAAAGAGTGTTTTAATGGCAAAAGATTGAATCTTTGAATAAAAATACCTCTATAAAGGTACCTATTATGTCATTAGACCTTTTTAAATTTCTAAAGATTGAATCTTTGAATGAAAATGAGAGTTTTGAGTCAAACTTATTCGAGATCCCTTTAACGTCCCGAAGAGTGTTTTAATGAGTAAAGATTGAATCTTTGAATGAAAATACCTCAATCAAGGTACCTACTATGTCAATAGACAATTTTAATGTATAAAGATTAAACCTTTGAAAGAAAATGAGAGTTTTGAGTTAAACTTATTCGAGATCCCTCTGACGTCACGAAGAGTGTTTTAATGAGCAAAGATTGAATCTTTGAAACAAATCACCTCAATCAAGGTACCGATTATGTCACTAGACCTTTTTAAGGTATAAAGATTGAATCTTGAAAGAGGATGAGAATTTTGAGTAAAACATATTCAAGTTCCCTTTGAGGACGCAAAGAGTGTTTTAATAAGTAAAGATTGAATCTTTGAATGAAAATACCTCAATCAAAGTACCTTTTATGTCACTAGACCATTTTAATGTATAAAGATAAAATCTTTGATAGAAAATAAGAGTTTTGAGTTAAACTTATTCGAGATTCTTTTGACGTCACGGAGAGTGTTTTAATGAGTAAGGTTTAAATCTTTGAACGAAATTACCTGAATCGAGGTACCTATTATGTCACTAGACCTTTTTAACGTATAAAGATTGAATCTTTGAAAGAAAATGATAGTTTTGAGTTTTACTTATTTGAGTGACGTATGGAGTTGCGAAGAGTGTTTTAGTGATTAAAGATCGAATCTTCGAATGAAAATACCTCAATAAAGGTACCTATATGTCAGTAGACCTTATTAACGTATAAAAATTGAATCTTTGAAAGAAAATGAGAGTTTTCAGTTGAACTAAGAATCTTTGATTGAAAATACCTCCATCAAGGTTCCTATTATTTCACTAGACCATTTCAATGTACAAGGGTTGAATCTTTGAAAGAAAATGAGAGATTTGAGTTAAACTTGTTCGAGATCACTTTGACGTCACGAAGAGTGTTTTAACGAGTAAAGATTGAATCGTTGAATGAAATTACCTCAATCAAAGTATCTATTATGTCACGAGAACTTTTTAGTGTATCAAGATTGAATCTTTGTAAGAAAATGAGAGTTTTGAGTTTCACTTGTTCGAGTTACCTATGAAGTCGCGAAGGGTGTTTTTATAACTAAAGATTGAATCTTTGAATGAAAATGAGAGTTTCGAGAGAAACTTATTCGAGTTCCCTTTGACGTTCCGAAGAGTGTTTTAATGATCAAAGATTGAATCTTTGAATGAAAATACCTCAATCAAGGTACCTGTGATTTCACTAAACCATTTTAATGTGTAAAGATTGAATCTTTGAAAGAAAATGGGAGTTTTGAGTTAAACTTATTCGAGATCCCCTTGACATCACGAAGAGTGTTTTAATGAGAAAAGATTGAATCTTTGAATGAAATTACCTCAATCAGGGTACCTATTATGTCACTGGACCTTTTTAAATGTATAAAGGTCGAATCCTTTAAACAAAATGAGAGTTTTGAGTTAAATTTATTCGAGATCCCTTTGACGTCACGAAGAGTTTTTAATGAGTAAAGATTGAATGTTTGAATGAAATAACCTCAATCAAGATACCTATTTTGTCACTAGACCGTTTTAATGTATAAAGATTGAATCTCTGAAAGAAAATGAGAGTTTTGAGTTTAACTTCTCCGGGTCACGTGTGAAGTCCCGAAGAGTGTTTTAATGACCAAAGAATGAATCTTTGAATGAAATTACCTCGATCGAGGTACCTATTATGTCACTAGACCATTTTAATGTACAAAGATTAAATCTTTGTTAAGAAATGAGAGTTTTGAGTTAAACTTATTCGAGAACACTTCGACGTGACGAAGAGTGTTTTAATGAGTAAGGATTGAATCCTTGAATGAAATTGCCTCAATCAAGGTTCCTAATCTGTCACTAGACCTTTTTAATGTATAAAGATTGAATCTTTGAAAGAAAATGAGAGTTTTGAGTTTAACTTATTCGGGTTACGCATGAAGTCGCGAGGAGTGTTTTAATGAGTAACGATTGAATCTTTGAATGAAAATACATCAAATCAAGGTACCTATTACGCCACTAGACCATTTTAATGTATAAAGATCAAATTTTTGAAAGAACACGAGAGTTTTGGGTTAAACTTATTCGTGATCCCTTTGACGTCTCGAAGAGTGTTTTAATGAGTAAAGATTGAATCTTTGAATGAAATTATCTCAATCAAGGTACTTTTTATGTCACTAGATGATTTTAATTTATAAAGATTAAATCTTTCAACGAAAATGAGAGTTTCGAGTTAACTTTATTTGAGATCCCTTTGACGTCATGAAGAGTGTTTTAATGAGTAAAGACAAGATCATTGAATAAAATTAGCTTAATCAAGGTACCTACTAAGTCACTAGACCTTTTTAATGTATAAAGATGGAATCTTTGAAAGAAAATGAAAGTTTTGAGTTTAACTTATTCGAGTTACCTATGAAGTCGCGAAGGCCGTCTTAATGACTAAAGATTGAATGTTTGAATGAAAATACCTTAACAAAGGTGCTTATTATGTCACTGGACCATTTTAATGTATAAAGATTGAATCTTTGAAAGAAAATGAGAGTTTTGAGTTAAATTTATTCGAGTTCCCTTTGACGTCCCGAAGAGTGTTTTAATGAGTAAAGATTAAATCTTTGAATGAAAATACCTAAATCAAGGTACCTATTATGTCACTCGACCACTTTAACGTATATAGTTATATCTCTAAAAGAAAATTAGAGTTTTGAGTTAAACTTATTCGATATCCCATTGACGTCACGAAGAGTATTTTAATGACTAAAGATTGAATCTTCGAATGAAATTACCTCAAACAAGTTACCTATTAGGTCGGTAGACCTTTTTATTGTATAAAGATTGAATCTTTGAAAGAAAGTGAGAGTTTTGAGTTTAACTTATTCAAGTTACCTATGAAGTCGCAAAGAGTGTTTTAATGGCAAAAGATTGAATCTTTGAATAAAAATACCTCTATAAAGGTACCTATTATGTCATTAGACCTTTTTAAATTTCTAAAGATTGAATCTTTGAATGAAAATGAGAGTTTTGAGTCAAACTTATTCGAGATCCCTTTAACGTCCCGAAGAGTGTTTTAATGAGTAAAGATTGAATCTTTGAATGAAAATACCTCAATCAAGGTACCTACTATGTCAATAGACAATTTTAATGTATAAAGATTAAACCTTTGAAAGAAAATGAGAGTTTTGAGTTAAACTTATTCGAGATCCCTCTGACGTCACGAAGAGTGTTTTAATGAGCAAAGATTGAATCTTTGAAACAAATCACCTCAATCAGGGTACCGATTATGTCACTAGACCTTTTTAAGGTATAAAGATTGAATCTTGAAAGAGGATGAGAATTTTGAGTAAAACATATTCAAGTTCCCTTTGAGGACGCAAAGAGTGTTTTAATAAGTAAAGATTGAATCTTTGAATGAAAATACCTCAATCAAAGTACCTTTTATGTCACTAGACCATTTTAATGTATAAAGATAAAATCTTTGATAGAAAATAAGAGTTTTGAGTTAAACTTATTCGAGATTCTTTTGACGTCACGGAGAGTGTTTTAATGAGTAAGATTTAAATCTTTGAATGAAATTACCTGAATCGAGGTACCTATTATGTCACTAAACCTTTTTAACATATAAAGATTGAATCTTTGAAAGAAAATGATAGTTTTGAGTTTTACTTATTTGAATGACGTATGGAGTTGCGAAGAGTGTTTTAGTGATTAAAGATCGAATCTTCGAATGAAAATACCTCAATAAAGGTACCTATATGTCAGTAGACCTTATTAACGTATAAAAATTGAATCTTTGAAAGAAAATGAGAGTTTTCAGTTGAACTAATTCGAGTTCCCTTTGACGTCCCGAAGAGTGTTTTAATGATCAAAGATTGAATCTTTGATTGAAAATACCTCCATCAAGGTTCCTATTATTTCACTAGACCATTTCAATGTACAAGGGTTGAATCTTTGAAAGAAAATGAGAGATTTGAGTTAAACTTGTTCGAGATCACTTTGACGTCACGAAGAGTGTTTTAACGAGTAAAGATTGAATCGTTGAATGAAATTACCTCAATCAAAGTATCTATTATGTCACGAGAACTTTTTAGTGTATCAAGATTGAATCTTTGTAAGAAAATGAGAGTTTTGAGTTTCACTTGTTCGAGTTACCTATGAAGTCGCGAAGGGTGTTTTTATAACTAAAGATTGAATCTTTGAATGAAAATGAGAGTTTCGAGAGAAACTTATTCGAGTTCCCTTTGACGTTCCGAAGAGTGTTTTAATGATCAAAGATTGAATCTTTGAATGAAAATACCTCAATCAAGGTACCTGTGATTTCACTAAACCATTTTAATGTGTAAAGATTGAATCTTTGAAAGAAAATGGGAGTTTTGAGTTAAACTTATTCGAGATCCCCTTGACATCACGAAGAGTGTTTTAATGAGAAAAGATTGAATCTTTGAATGAAATTACCTCAATCAGGGTACCTATTATGTCACTGGACCTTTTTAAATGTATAAAGGTCGAATCCTTTAAACAAAATGAGAGTTTTGAGTTAAATTTATTCGAGATCCCTTTGACGTCACGAAGAGTTTTTAATGAGTAAAGATTGAATGTTTGAATGAAATAACCTCAATCAAGATACCTATTTTGTCACTAGACCGTTTTAATGTATAAAGATTGAATCTCTGAAAGAAAATGAGAGTTTTGAGTTTAACTTCTCCGGGTCACGTGTGAAGTCCCGAAGAGTGTTTTAATGACCAAAGAATGAATCTTTGAATGAAATTACCTCGATCGAGGTACCTATTATGTCACTAGACCATTTTAATGTACAAAGATTAAATCTTTGTTAAGAAATGAGAGTTTTGAGTTAAACTTATTCGAGAACACTTCGACGTGACGAAGAGTGTTTTAATGAGTAAGGATTGAATCCTTGAATGAAATTACCTCAATCAAGGTTCCTAATCTGTCACTAGACCTTTTTAATGTATAAAGATTGAATCTTTGAAAGAAAATGAGAGTTTTGAGTTTAACTTATTCGGGTTACGCATGAAGTCGCGAGGAGTGTTTTAATGAGTAACGATTGAATCTTTGAATGAAAATACATCAAATCAAGGTACCTATTACGCCACTAGACCATTTTAATGTATAAAGATCAAATTTTTGAAAGAACACGAGAGTTTTGGGTTAAACTTATTCGTGATCCCTTTGACGTCTCGAAGAGTGTTTTAATGAGTAAAGATTGAATCTTTGAATGAAATTATCTCAATCAAGGTACTTTTTATGTCACTAGATGATTTTAATTTATAAAGATTAAATCTTTCAACGAAAATGAGAGTTTCGAGTTAACTTTATTTGAGATCCCTTTGACGTCATGAAGAGTGTTTTAATGAGTAAAGACAAGATCATTGAATAAAATTAGCTTAATCAAGGTACCTACTAAGTCACTAGACCTTTTTAATGTATAAAGATGGAATCTTTGAAAGAAAATGAAAGTTTTGAGTTTAACTTATTCGAGTTACCTATGAAGTCGCGAAGGCCGTCTTAATGACTAAAGATTGAATGTTTGAATGAAAATACCTCAACAAAGGTGCTTATTATGTCACTGGACCATTTTAATGTATAAAGATTGAATCTTTGAAAGAAAATGAGAGTTTTGAGTTAAATTTATTCGAGTTCCCTTTGACGTCCCGAAGAGTGTTTTAATGAGTAAAGATTAAATCTTTGAATGAAAATACCTAAATCAAGGTACCTATTATGTCACTCGACCACTTTAACGTATATAGTTATATCTCTAAAAGAAAATTAGAGTTTTGAGTTAAACTTATTCGATATCCCATTGACGTCACGAAGAGTATTTTAATGACTAAAGATTGAATCTTCGAATGAAATTACCTCAAACAAGTTACCTATTAGGTCGGTAGACCTTTTTATTGTATAAAGATTGAATCTTTGAAAGAAAGTGAGAGTTTTGAGTTTAACTTATTCAAGTTACCTATGAAGTCGCAAAGAGTGTTTTAATGGCAAAAGATTGAATCTTTGAATAAAAATACCTCTATAAAGGTACCTATTATGTCATTAGACCTTTTTAAATTTCTAAAGATTGAATCTTTGAATGAAAATGAGAGTTTTGAGTCAAACTTATTCGAGATCCCTTTAACGTCCCGAAGAGTGTTTTAATGAGTAAAGATTGAATCTTTGAATGAAAATACCTCAATCAAGGTACCTACTATGTCAATAGACAATTTTAATGTATAAAGATTAAACCTTTGAAAGAAAATGAGAGTTTTGAGTTAAACTTATTCGAGATCCCTCTGACGTCACGAAGAGTGTTTTAATGAGCAAAGATTGAATCTTTGAAACAAATCACCTCAATCAAGGTACCGATTATGTCACTAGACCTTTTTAAGGTATAAAGATTGAATCTTGAAAGAGGATGAGAATTTTGAGTAAAACATATTCAAGTTCCCTTTGAGGACGCAAAGAGTGTTTTAATAAGTAAAGATTGAATCTTTGAATGAAAATACCTCAATCAAAGTACCTTTTATGTCACTAGACCATTTTAATGTATAAAGATAAAATCTTTGATAGAAAATAAGAGTTTTGAGTTAAACTTATTCGAGATTCTTTTGACGTCACGGAGAGTGTTTTAATGAGTAAGGTTTAAATCTTTGAACGAAATTACCTGAATCGAGGTACCTATTATGTCACTAGACCTTTTTAACATATAAAGATTGAATCTTTGAAAGAAAATGATAGTTTTGAGTTTTACTTATTTGAGTGACGTATGGAGTTGCGAAGAGTGTTTTAGTGATTAAAGATCGAATCTTCGAATGAAAATACCTCAATAAAGGTACCTATATGTCAGTAGACCTTATTAACGTATAAAAATTGAATCTTTGAAAGAAAATGAGAGTTTTCAGTTGAACTAATTCGAGTTCCCTTTGACGTCCCGAAGAGTGTTTTAATGATCAAAGATTGAATCTTTGATTGAAAATACCTCCATCAAGGTTCCTATTATTTCACTAGACCATTTCAATGTACAAGGGTTGAATCTTTGAAAGAAAATGAGAGATTTGAGTTAAACTTGTTCGAGATCACTTTGACGTCACGAAGAGTGTTTTAACGAGTAAAGATTGAATCGTTGAATGAAATTACCTCAATCAAAGTATCTATTATGTCACGAGAACTTTTTAGTGTATCAAGATTGAATCTTTGTAAGAAAATGAGAGTTTTGAGTTTCACTTGTTCGAGTTACCTATGAAGTCGCGAAGGGTGTTTTTATAACTAAAGATTGAATCTTTGAATGAAAATGAGAGTTTCGAGAGAAACTTATTCGAGTTCCCTTTGACGTTCCGAGGAGTGTTTTAATGATCAAAGATTGAATCTTTGAATGAAAATACCTCAATCAAGGTACCTGTGATTTCACTAAACCATTTTAATGTGTAAAGATTGAATCTTTGAAAGAAAATGGGAGTTTTGAGTTAAACTTATTCGAGATCCCCTTGACATCACGAAGAGTGTTTTAATGAGAAAAGATTGAATCTTTGAATGAAATTACCTCAATCAGGGTACCTATTATGTCACTGGACCTTTTTAAATGTATAAAGGTCGAATCCTTTAAACAAAATGAGAGTTTTGAGTTAAATTTATTCGAGATCCCTTTGACGTCACGAAGAGTTTTTAATGAGTAAAGATTGAATGTTTGAATGAAATAACCTCAATCAAGATACCTATTTTGTCACTAGACCGTTTTAATGTATAAAGATTGAATCTCTGAAAGAAAATGAGAGTTTTGAGTTTAACTTCTCCGGGTCACGTGTGAAGTCCCGAAGAGTGTTTTAATGACCAAAGAATGAATCTTTGAATGAAATTACCTCGATCGAGGTACCTATTATGTCACTAGACCATTTTAATGTACAAAGATTAAATCTTTGTTAAGAAATGAGAGTTTTGAGTTAAACTTATTCGAGAACACTTCGACGTGACGAAGAGTGTTTTAATGAGTAAGGATTGAATCCTTGAATGAAATTACCTCAATCAAGGTTCCTAATCTGTCACTAGACCTTTTTAATGTATAAAGATTGAATCTTTGAAAGAAAATGAGAGTTTTGAGTTTAACTTATTCGGGTTACGCATGAAGTCGCGAGGAGTGTTTTAATGAGTAACGATTGAATCTTTGAATGAAAATACATCAAATCAAGGTACCTATTACGCCACTAGACCATTTTAATGTATAAAGATCAAATTTTTGAAAGAACACGAGAGTTTTGGGTTAAACTTATTCGTGATCCCTTTGACGTCTCGAAGAGTGTTTTAATGAGTAAAGATTGAATCTTTGAATGAAATTATCTCAATCAAGGTACTTTTTATGTCACTAGATGATTTTAATTTATAAAGATTAAATCTTTCAACGAAAATGAGAGTTTCGAGTTAACTTTATTTGAGATCCCTTTGACGTCATGAAGAGTGTTTTAATGAGTAAAGACAAGATCATTGAATAAAATTAGCTTAATCAAGGTACCTACTAAGTCACTAGACCTTTTTAATGTATAAAGATGGAATCTTTGAAAGAAAATGAAAGTTTTGAGTTTAACTTATTCGAGTTACCTATGAAGTCGCGAAGGCCGTCTTAATGACTAAAGATTGAATGTTTGAATGAAAATACCTCAACAAAGGTGCTTATTATGTCACTGGACCATTTTAATGTATAAAGATTGAATCTTTGAAAGAAAATGAGAGTTTTGAGTTAAATTTATTCGAGTTCCCTTTGACGTCCCGAAGAGTGTTTTAATGAGTAAAGATTAAATCTTTGAATGAAAATACCTAAATCAAGGTACCTATTATGTCACTCGACCACTTTAACGTATATAGTTATATCTCTAAAAGAAAATTAGAGTTTTGAGTTAAACTTATTCGATATCCCATTGACGTCACGAAGAGTATTTTAATGACTAAAGATTGAATCTTCGAATGAAATTACCTCAAACAAGTTACCTATTAGGTCGGTAGACCTTTTTATTGTATAAAGATTGAATCTTTGAAAGAAAGTGAGAGTTTTGAGTTTAACTTATTCAAGTTACCTATGAAGTCGCAAAGAGTGTTTTAATGGCAAAAGATTGAATCTTTGAATAAAAATACCTCTATAAAGGTACCTATTATGTCATTAGACCTTTTTAAATTTCTAAAGATTGAATCTTTGAATGAAAATGAGAGTTTTGAGTCAAACTTATTCGAGATCCCTTTAACGTCCCGAAGAGTGTTTTAATGAGTAAAGATTGAATCTTTGAATGAAAATACCTCAATCAAGGTACCTACTATGTCAATAGACAATTTTAATGTATAAAGATTAAACCTTTGAAAGAAAAT
Source organism: Cornus florida (assembly GCF_030987335.1). Classification (NCBI taxonomy): domain Eukaryota; kingdom Viridiplantae; phylum Streptophyta; class Magnoliopsida; order Cornales; family Cornaceae; genus Cornus; species Cornus florida. The sequence goes on along the minus strand of NW_026775804.1, from coordinate 252,718 downwards.
GAGAGTTTTGAGTTAAACTTATTCGAGATCCCTCTGACGTGACGAAGAGTGTTTTAATGAGTAAGGATTGAATCCTTGAATGAAATTACCTCAATCAAGGTTCCTAATCTGTCACTAGACCTTTTTAATGTATAAAGATTGAATCTTTGAAAGAAAATGAGAGTTTTGAGTTTAACTTATTCGGGTTACGCATGAAGTCGCGAGGAGTGTTTTAATGAGTAACGATTGAATCTTTGAATGAAAATACATCAAATCAAGATACCTATTACGCCACTAGACCATTTTAATGTATAAAGATCAAATTTTTGAAAGAACACGAGAGTTTTGGGTTAAACTTATTCGTGATCCCTTTGACGTCTCGAAGAGTGTTTTAATGAGTAAAGATTGAATCTTTGAATGAAATTATCTCAATTAAGGTACTTTTTATGTCACTAGATGATTTTAATTTATAAAGATTAAATCTTTCAACGAAAATGAGAGTTTCGAGTTAACTTTATTTGAGATCCCTTTGACGTCATGAAGAGTGTTTTAATGAGTAAAGACAAGATCATTGAATAAAATTAGCTTAATCAAGGTACCTACTAAGTCACTAGACCTTTTTAATGTATAAAGATGGAATCTTTGAAAGAAAATGAAAGTTTTGAGTTTAACTTATTCGAGTTACCTATGAAGTCGCGAAGGCCGTCTTAATGACTAAAGATTGAATGTTTGAATGAAAATACCTCAACAAAGGTGCTTATTATGTCACTGGACCATTTTAATGTATAAAGATTGAATCTTTGAAAGAAAATGAGAGTTTTGAGTTAAATTTATTCGAGTTCCCTTTGACGTCCCGAAGAGTGTTTTAATGAGTAAAGATTAAATCTTTGAATGAAAATGCCTAAATCAAGGTACCTATTATGTCACTCGACCACTTTAACGTATATAGTTATATCTCTAAAAGAAAATTAGAGTTTTGAGTTAAACTTATTCGATATCCCATTGACGTCACGAAGAGTATTTTAATGACTAAAGATTGAATCTTCGAATGAAATTACCTCAAACAAGTTACCTATTAGGTCGGTAGACCTTTTTATTGTATAAAGATTGAATCTTTGAAAGAAAGTGAGAGTTTTGAGTTTAACTTATTCAAGTTACCTATGAAGTCGCAAAGAGTGTTTTAATGGCAAAAGATTGAATCTTTGAATAAAAATACCTCTATAAAGGTACCTATTATGTCATTAGACCTTTTTAAATTTCTAAAGATTGAATCTTTGAATGAAAATGAGAGTTTTGAGTCAAACTTATTCGAGATCCCTTTAACGTCCCGAAGAGTGTTTTAATGAGTAAAGATTGAATCTTTGAATGAAAATACCTCAATCAAGGTACCTACTATGTCAATAGACAATTTTAATGTATAAAGATTAAACCTTTGAAAGAAAATGAGAGTTTTGAGTTAAACTTATTCGAGATCCCTCTGACGTCACGAAGAGTGTTTTAATGAGCAAAGATTGAATCTTTGAAACAAATCACCTCAATCAAGGTACCGATTATGTCACTAGACCTTTTTAAGGTATAAAGATTGAATCTTGAAAGAGGATGAGAATTTTGAGTAAAACATATTCAAGTTCCCTTTGAGGACGCAAAGAGTGTTTTAATAAGTAAAGATTGAATCTTTGAATGAAAATACCTCAATCAAAGTACCTTTTATGTCACTAGACCATTTTAATGTATAAGGATAAAATCTTTGATAGAAAATAAGAGTTTTGAGTTAAACTTATTCGAGATTCTTTTGACGTCACGGAGAGTGTTTTAATGAGTAAGGTTTAAATCTTTGAACGAAATTACCTGAATCGAGGTACCTATTATGTCACTAGACCTTTTTAACATATAAAGATTGAATCTTTGAAAGAAAATGATAGTTTTGAGTTTTACTTATTTGAGTGACGTATGGAGTTGCGAAGAGTGTTTTAGTGATTAAAGATCGAATCTTCGAATGAAAATACCTCAATAAAGGTACCTATATGTCAGTAGACCTTATTAACGTATAAAAATTGAATCTTTGAAAGAAAATGAGAGTTTTCAGTTGAACTAATTCGAGTTCCCTTTGACGTCCCGAAGAGTGTTTTAATGATCAAAGATTGAATCTTTGATTGAAAATACCTCCATCAAGGTTCCTATTATTTCACTAGACCATTTCAATGTACAAGGGTTGAATCTTTGAAAGAAAATGAGAGATTTGAGTTAAACTTGTTCGAGATCACTTTGACGTCACGAAGAGTGTTTTAACGAGTAAAGATTGAATCGTTGAATGAAATTACCTCAATCAAAGTATCTATTATGTCACGAGAACTTTTTAGTGTATCAAGATTGAATCTTTGTAAGAAAATGAGAGTTTTGAGTTTCACTTGTTCGAGTTACCTATGAAGTCGCGAAGGGTGTTTTTAAAACTAAAGATTGAATCTTTGAATGAAAATGAGAGTTTCGAGAGAAACTTATTCGAGTTCCCTTTGACGTTCCGAAGAGTGTTTTAATGATCAAAGATTGAATCTTTGAATGAAAATACCTCAATCAAGGTACCTGTGATTTCACTAAACCATTTTAATGTGTAAAGATTGAATCTTTGAAAGAAAATGGGAGTTTTGAGTTAAACTTATTCGAGATCCCCTTGACATCACGAAGAGTGTTTTAATGAGAAAAGATTGAATCTTTGAATGAAATTACCTCAATCAGGGTACCTATTATGTCACTGGACCTTTTTAAATGTATAAAGGTCGAATCCTTTAAACAAAATGAGAGTTTTGAGTTAAATTTATTCGAGATCCCTTTGACGTCACGAAGAGTTTTTAATGAGTAAAGATTGAATGTTTGAATGAAATAACCTCAATCAAGATACCTATTTTGTCACTAGACCGTTTTAATGTATAAAGATTGAATCTCTGAAAGAAAATGAGAGTTTTGAGTTTAACTTCTCCGGGTCACGTGTGAAGTCCCGAAGAGTGTTTTAATGACCAAAGAATGAATCTTTGAATGAAATTACCTCGATCGAGGTACCTATTATGTCACTAGACCATTTTAATGTACAAAGATTAAATCTTTGTTAAGAAATGAGAGTTTTGAGTTAAACTTATTCGAGAACACTTCGACGTGACGAAGAGTGTTTTAATGAGTAAGGATTGAATCCTTGAATGAAATTACCTCAATCAAGGTTCCTAATCTGTCACTAGACCTTTTTAATGTATAAAGATTGAATCTTTGAAAGAAAATGAGAGTTTTGAGTTTAACTTATTCGGGTTACGCATGAAGTCGCGAGGAGTGTTTTAATGAGTAACGATTGAATCTTTGAATGAAAATACATCAAATCAAGGTACCTATTACGCCACTAGACCATTTTAATGTATAAAGATCAAATTTTTGAAAGAACACGAGAGTTTTGGGTTAAACTTATTCGTGATCCCTTTGACGTCTCGAAGAGTGTTTTAATGAGTAAAGATTGAATCTTTGAATGAAATTATCTCAATCAAGGTACTTTTTATGTCACTAGATGATTTTAATTTATAAAGATTAAATCTTTCAACGAAAATGAGAGTTTCGAGTTAACTTTATTTGAGATCCCTTTGACGTCATGAAGAGTGTTTTAATGAGTAAAGACAAGATCATTGAATAAAATTAGCTTAATCAAGGTACCTACTAAGTCACTAGACCTTTTTAATGTATAAAGATGGAATCTTTGAAAGAAAATGAAAGTTTTGAGTTTAACTTATTCGAGTTACCTATGAAGTCGCGCAGGCCGTCTTAATGACTAAAGATTGAATGTTTGAATGAAAATACCTCAACAAAGGTGCTTATTATGTCACTGGACCATTTTAATGTATAAAGATTGAATCTTTGAAAGAAAATGAGAGTTTTGAGTTAAATTTATTCGAGTTCCCTTTGACGTCCCGAAGAGTGTTTTAATGAGTAAAGATTAAATCTTTGAATGAAAATACCTAAATCAAGGTACCTATTATGTCACTCGACCACTTTAACGTATATAGTTATATCTCTAAAAGAAAATTAGAGTTTTGAGTTAAACTTATTCGATATCCCATTGACGTCACGAAGAGTATTTTAATGACTAAAGATTGAATCTTCGAATGAAATTACCTCAAACAAGTTACCTATTAGGTCGGTAGACCTTTTTATTGTATAAAGATTGAATCTTTGAAAGAAAGTGAGAGTTTTGAGTTTAACTTATTCAAGTTACCTATGAAGTCGCAAAGAGTGTTTTAATGGCAAAAGATTGAATCTTTGAATAAAAATACCTCTATAAAGGTACCTATTATGTCATTAGACCTTTTTAAATTTCTAAAGATTGAATCTTTGAATGAAAATGAGAGTTTTGAGTCAAACTTATTCGAGATCCCTTTAACGTCCCGAAGAGTGTTTTAATGAGTAAAGATTGAATCTTTGAATGAAAATACCTCAATCAAGGTACCTACTATGTCAATAGACAATTTTAATGTATAAAGATTAAACCTTTGAAAGAAAATGAGAGTTTTGAGTTAAACTTATTCGAGATCCCTCTGACGTCACGAAGAGTGTTTTAATGAGCAAAGATTGAATCTTTGAAACAAATCACCTCAATCAAGGTACCGATTATGTCACTAGACCTTTTTAAGGTATAAAGATTGAATCTTGAAAGAGGATGAGAATTTTGAGTAAAACATATTCAAGTTCCCTTTGAGGACGCAAAGAGTGTTTTAATAAGTAAAGATTGAATCTTTGAATGAAAATACCTCAATCAAAGTACCTTTTATGTCACTAGACCATTTTAATGTATAAAGATAAAATCTTTGATAGAAAATAAGAGTTTTGAGTTAAACTTATTCGAGATTCTTTTGACGTCACGGAGAGTGTTTTAATGAGTAAGGTTTAAATCTTTGAATGAAATTACCTGAATCGAGGTACCTATTATGTCACTAGACCTTTTTAACATATAAAGATTGAATCTTTGAAAGAAAATGATAGTTTTGAGTTTTACTTATTTGAGTGACGTATGGAGTTGCGAAGAGTGTTTTAGTGATTAAAGATCGAATCTTCGAATGAAAATACCTCAATAAAGGTACCTATATGTCAGTAGACCTTATTAACGTATAAAAATTGAATCTTTGAAAGAAAATGAGAGTTTTCAGTTGAACTAATTCGAGTTCCCTTTGACGTCCCGAAGAGTGTTTTAATGATCAAAGATTGAATCTTTGATTGAAAATACCTCCATCAAGGTTCCTATTATTTCACTAGACCATTTCAATGTACAAGGGTTGAATCTTTGAAAGAAAATGAGAGATTTGAGTTAAACTTGTTCGAGATCACTTTGACGTCACGAAGAGTGTTTTAACGAGTAAAGATTGAATCGTTGAATGAAATTACCTCAATCAAAGTATCTATTATGTCACGAGAACTTTTTAGTGTATCAAGATTGAATCTTTGTAAGAAAATGAGAGTTTTGAGTTTCACTTGTTCGAGTTACCTATGAAGTCGCGAAGGGTGTTTTTAAAACTAAAGATTGAATCTTTGAATGAAAATGAGAGTTTCGAGAGAAACTTATTCGAGTTCCCTTTGACGTTCCGAAGAGTGTTTTAATGATCAAAGATTGAATCTTTGAATGAAAATACCTCAATCAAGGTACCTGTGATTTCACTAAACCATTTTAATGTGTAAAGATTGAATCTTTGAAAGAAAATGGGAGTTTTGAGTTAAACTTATTCGAGATCCCCTTGACATCACGAAGAGTGTTTTAATGAGAAAAGATTGAATCTTTGAATGAAATTACCTCAATCAGGGTACCTATTATGTCACTGGACCTTTTTAAATGTATAAAGGTCGAATCCTTTAAACAAAATGAGAGTTTTGAGTTAAATTTATTCGAGATCCCTTTGACGTCACGAAGAGTTTTTAATGAGTAAAGATTGAATGTTTGAATGAAATAACCTCAATCAAGATACCTATTTTGTCACTAGACCGTTTTAATGTATAAAGATTGAATCTCTGAAAGAAAATGAGAGTTTTGAGTTTAACTTCTCCGGGTCACGTGTGAAGTCCCGAAGAGTGTTTTAATGACCAAAGAATGAATCTTTGAATGAAATTACCTCGATCGAGGTACCTATTATGTCACTAGACCATTTTAATGTACAAAGATTAAATCTTTGTTAAGAAATGAGAGTTTTGAGTTAAACTTATTCGAGAACACTTCGACGTGACGAAGAGTGTTTTAATGAGTAAGGATTGAATCCTTGAATGAAATTACCTCAATCAAGGTTCCTAATCTGTCACTAGACCTTTTTAATGTATAAAGATTGAATCTTTGAAAGAAAATGAGAGTTTTGAGTTTAACTTATTCGGGTTACGCATGAAGTCGCGAGGAGTGTTTTAATGAGTAACGATTGAATCTTTGAATGAAAATACATCAAATCAAGGTACCTATTACGCCACTAGACCATTTTAATGTATAAAGATCAAATTTTTGAAAGAACACGAGAGTTTTGGGTTAAACTTATTCGTGATCCCTTTGACGTCTCGAAGAGTGTTTTAATGAGTAAAGATTGAATCTTTGAATGAAATTATCTCAATCAAGGTACTTTTTATGTCACTAGATGATTTTAATTTATAAAGATTAAATCTTTCAACGAAAATGAGAGTTTCGAGTTAACTTTATTTGAGATCCCTTTGACGTCATGAAGAGTGTTTTAATGAGTAAAGACAAGATCATTGAATAAAATTAGCTTAATCAAGGTACCTACTAAGTCACTAGACCTTTTTAATGTATAAAGATGGAATCTTTGAAAGAAAATGAAAGTTTTGAGTTTAACTTATTCGAGTTACCTATGAAGTCGCGCAGGCCGTCTTAATGACTAAAGATTGAATGTTTGAATGAAAATACCTCAACAAAGGTGCTTATTATGTCACTGGACCATTTTAATGTATAAAGATTGAATCTTTGAAAGAAAATGAGAGTTTTGAGTTAAATTTATTCGAGTTCCCTTTGACGTCCCGAAGAGTGTTTTAATGAGTAAAGATTAAATCTTTGAATGAAAATACCTAAATCAAGGTACCTATTATGTCACTCGACCACTTTAACGTATATAGTTATATCTCTAAAAGAAAATTAGAGTTTTGAGTTAAACTTATTCGATATCCCATTGACGTCACGAAGAGTATTTTAATGACTAAAGATTGAATCTTCGAATGAAATTACCTCAAACAAGTTACCTATTAGGTCGGTAGACCTTTTTATTGTATAAAGATTGAATCTTTGAAAGAAAGTGAGAGTTTTGAGTTTAACTTATTCAAGTTACCTATGAAGTCGCAAAGAGTGTTTTAATGGCAAAAGATTGAATCTTTGAATAAAAATACCTCTATAAAGGTACCTATTATGTCATTAGACCTTTTTAAATTTCTAAAGATTGAATCTTTGAATGAAAATGAGAGTTTTGAGTCAAACTTATTCGAGATCCCTTTAACGTCCCGAAGAGTGTTTTAATGAGTAAAGATTGAATCTTTGAATGAAAATACCTCAATCAAGGTACCTACTATGTCAATAGACAATTTTAATGTATAAAGATTAAACCTTTGAAAGAAAATGAGAGTTTTGAGTTAAACTTATTCGAGATCCCTCTGACGTCACGAAGAGTGTTTTAATGAGCAAAGATTGAATCTTTGAAACAAATCACCTCAATCAAGGTACCGATTATGTCACTAGACCTTTTTAAGGTATAAAGATTGAATCTTGAAAGAGGATGAGAATTTTGAGTAAAACATATTCAAGTTCCCTTTGAGGACGCAAAGAGTGTTTTAATAAGTAAAGATTGAATCTTTGAATGAAAATACCTCAATCAAAGTACCTTTTATGTCACTAGACCATTTTAATGTATAAAGATAAAATCTTTGATAGAAAATAAGAGTTTTGAGTTAAACTTATTCGAGATTCTTTTGACGTCACGGAGAGTGTTTTAATGAGTAAGGTTTAAATCTTTGAATGAAATTACCTGAATCGAGGTACCTATTATGTCACTAGACCTTTTTAACATATAAAGATTGAATCTTTGAAAGAAAATGATAGTTTTGAGTTTTACTTATTTGAGTGACGTATGGAGTTGCGAAGAGTGTTTTAGTGATTAAAGATCGAATCTTCGAATGAAAATACCTCAATAAAGGTACCTATATGTCAGTAGACCTTATTAACGTATAAAAATTGAATCTTTGAAAGAAAATGAGAGTTTTCAGTTGAACTAATTCGAGTTCCCTTTGACGTCCCGAAGAGTGTTTTAATGATCAAAGATTGAATCTTTGATTGAAAATACCTCCATCAAGGTTCCTATTATTTCACTAGACCATTTCAATGTACAAGGGTTGAATCTTTGAAAGAAAATGAGAGATTTGAGTTAAACTTGTTCGAGATCACTTTGACGTCACGAAGAGTGTTTTAACGAGTAAAGATTGAATCGTTGAATGAAATTACCTCAATCAAAGTATCTATTATGTCACGAGAACTTTTTAGTGTATCAAGATTGAATCTTTGTAAGAAAATGAGAGTTTTGAGTTTCACTTGTTCGAGTTACCTATGAAGTCGCGAAGGGTGTTTTTAAAACTAAAGATTGAATCTTTGAATGAAAATGAGAGTTTCGAGAGAAACTTATTCGAGTTCCCTTTGACGTTCCGAAGAGTGTTTTAATGATCAAAGATTGAATCTTTGAATGAAAATACCTCAATCAAGGTACCTGTGATTTCACTAAACCATTTTAATGTGTAAAGATTGAATCTTTGAAAGAAAATGGGAGTTTTGAGTTAAACTTATTCGAGATCCCCTTGACATCACGAAGAGTGTTTTAATGAGAAAAGATTGAATCTTTGAATGAAATTACCTCAATCAGGGTACCTATTATGTCACTGGACCTTTTTAAATGTATAAAGGTCGAATCCTTTAAACAAAATGAGAGTTTTGAGTTAAATTTATTCGAGATCCCTTTGACGTCACGAAGAGTTTTTAATGAGTAAAGATTGAATGTTTGAATGAAATAACCTCAATCAAGATACCTATTTTGTCACTAGACCGTTTTAATGTATAAAGATTGAATCTCTGAAAGAAAATGAGAGTTTTGAGTTTAACTTCTCCGGGTCACGTGTGAAGTCCCGAAGAGTGTTTTAATGACCAAAGAATGAATCTTTGAATGAAATTACCTCGATCGAGGTACCTATTATGTCACTAGACCATTTTAATGTACAAAGATTAAATCTTTGTTAAGAAATGAGAGTTTTGAGTTAAACTTATTCGAGAACACTTCGACGTGACGAAGAGTGTTTTAATGAGTAAGGATTGAATCCTTGAATGAAATTACCTCAATCAAGGTTCCTAATCTGTCACTAGACCTTTTTAATGTATAAAGATTGAATCTTTGAAAGAAAATGAGAGTTTTGAGTTTAACTTATTCGGGTTACGCATGAAGTCGCGAGGAGTGTTTTAATGAGTAACGATTGAATCTTTGAATGAAAATACATCAAATCAAGGTACCTATTACGCCACTAGACCATTTTAATGTATAAAGATCAAATTTTTGAAAGAACACGAGAGTTTTGGGTTAAACTTATTCGTGATCCCTTTGACGTCTCGAAGAGTGTTTTAATGAGTAAAGATTGAATCTTTGAATGAAATTATCTCAATCAAGGTACTTTTTATGTCACTAGATGATTTTAATTTATAAAGATTAAATCTTTCAACGAAAATGAGAGTTTCGAGTTAACTTTATTTGAGATCCCTTTGACGTCATGAAGAGTGTTTTAATGAGTAAAGACAAGATCATTGAATAAAATTAGCTTAATCAAGGTACCTACTAAGTCACTAGACCTTTTTAATGTATAAAGATGGAATCTTTGAAAGAAAATGAAAGTTTTGAGTTTAACTTATTCGAGTTACCTATGAAGTCGCGCAGGCCGTCTTAATGACTAAAGATTGAATGTTTGAATGAAAATACCTCAACAAAGGTGCTTATTATGTCACTGGACCATTTTAATGTATAAAGATTGAATCTTTGAAAGAAAATGAGAGTTTTGAGTTAAATTTATTCGAGTTCCCTTTGACGTCCCGAAGAGTGTTTTAATGAGTAAAGATTAAATCTTTGAATGAAAATACCTAAATCAAGGTACCTATTATGTCACTCGACCACTTTAACGTATATAGTTATATCTCTAAAAGAAAATTAGAGTTTTGAGTTAAACTTATTCGATATCCCATTGACGTCACGAAGAGTATTTTAATGACTAAAGATTGAATCTTCGAATGAAATTACCTCAAACAAGTTACCTATTAGGTCGGTAGACCTTTTTATTGTATAAAGATTGAATCTTTGAAAGAAAGTGAGAGTTTTGAGTTTAACTTATTCAAGTTACCTATGAAGTCGCAAAGAGTGTTTTAATGGCAAAAGATTGAATCTTTGAATAAAAATACCTCTATAAAGGTACCTATTATGTCATTAGACCTTTTTAAATTTCTAAAGATTGAATCTTTGAATGAAAATGAGAGTTTTGAGTCAAACTTATTCGAGATCTTTTTAACGTCCCGAAGAGTGTTTTAATGAGTAAAGATTGAATCTTTGAATGAAAATACCTCAATCAAGGTACCTACTATGTCAATAGACAATTTTAATGTATAAAGATTAAACCTTTGAAAGAAAATGAGAGTTTTGAGTTAAACTTATTCGAGATCCCTCTGACGTCACGAAGAGTGTTTTAATGAGCAAAGATTGAATCTTTGAAACAAATCACCTCAATCAAGGTACCGATTATGTCACTAGACCTTTTTAAGGTATAAAGATTGAATCTTGAAAGAGGATGAGAATTTTGAGTAAAACATATTCAAGTTCCCTTTGAGGACGCAAAGAGTGTTTTAATAAGTAAAGATTGAATCTTTGAATGAAAATACCTCAATCAAAGTACCTTTTATGTCACTAGACCATTTTAATGTATAAAGATAAAATCTTTGATAGAAAATAAGAGTTTTGAGTTAAACTTATTCGAGATTCTTTTGACGTCACGGAGAGTGTTTTAATGAGTAAGGTTTAAATCTTTGAATGAAATTACCTGAATCGAGGTACCTATTATGTCACTAGACCTTTTTAACATATAAAGATTGAATCTTTGAAAGAAAATGATAGTTTTGAGTTTTACTTATTTGAGTGACGTATGGAGTTGCGAAGAGTGTTTTAGTGATTAAAGATCGAATCTTCGAATGAAAATACCTCAATAAAGGTACCTATATGTCAGTAGACCTTATTAACGTATAAAAATTGAATCTTTGAAAGAAAATGAGAGTTTTCAGTTGAACTAATTCGAGTTCCCTTTGACGTCCCGAAGAGTGTTTTAATGATCAAAGATTGAATCTTTGATTGAAAATACCTCCATCAAGGTTCCTATTATTTCACTAGACCATTTCAATGTACAAGGGTTGAATCTTTGAAAGAAAATGAGAGATTTGAGTTAAACTTGTTCGAGATCACTTTGACGTCACGAAGAGTGTTTTAACGAGTAAAGATTGAATCGTTGAATGAAATTACCTCAATCAAAGTATCTATTATGTCACGAGAACTTTTTAGTGTATCAAGATTGAATCTTTGTAAGAAAATGAGAGTTTTGAGTTTCACTTGTTCGAGTTACCTATGAAGTCGCGAAGGGTGTTTTTAAAACTAAAGATTGAATCTTTGAATGAAAATGAGAGTTTCGAGAGAAACTTATTCGAGTTCCCTTTGACGTTCCGAAGAGTGTTTTAATGATCAAAGATTGAATCTTTGAATGAAAATACCTCAATCAAGGTACCTGTGATTTCACTAAACCATTTTAATGTGTAAAGATTGAATCTTTGAAAGAAAATGGGAGTTTTGAGTTAAACTTATTCGAGATCCCCTTGACATCACGAAGAGTGTTTTAATGAGAAAAGATTGAATCTTTGAATGAAATTACCTCAATCAGGGTACCTATTATGTCACTGGACCTTTTTAAATGTATAAAGGTCGAATCCTTTAAACAAAATGAGAGTTTTGAGTTAAATTTATTCGAGATCCCTTTGACGTCACGAAGAGTTTTTAATGAGTAAAGATTGAATGTTTGAATGAAATAACCTCAATCAAGATACCTATTTTGTCACTAGACCGTTTTAATGTATAAAGATTGAATCTCTGAAAGAAAATGAGAGTTTTGAGTTTAACTTCTCCGGGTCACGTGTGAAGTCCCGAAGAGTGTTTTAATGACCAAAGAATGAATCTTTGAATGAAATTACCTCGATCGAGGTACCTATTATGTCACTAGACCATTTTAATGTACAAAGATTAAATCTTTGTTAAGAAATGAGAGTTTTGAGTTAAACTTATTCGAGAACACTTCGACGTGACGAAGAGTGTTTTAATGAGTAAGGATTGAATCCTTGAATGAAATTACCTCAATCAAGGTTCCTAATCTGTCACTAGACCTTTTTAATGTATAAAGATTGAATCTTTGAAAGAAAATGAGAGTTTTGAGTTTAACTTATTCGGGTTACGCATGAAGTCGCGAGGAGTGTTTTAATGAGTAACGATTGAATCTTTGAATGAAAATACATCAAATCAAGGTACCTATTACGCCACTAGACCATTTTAATGTATAAAGATCAAATTTTTGAAAGAACACGAGAGTTTTGGGTTAAACTTATTCGTGATCCCTTTGACGTCTCGAAGAGTGTTTTAATGAGTAAAGATTGAATCTTTGAATGAAATTATCTCAATCAAGGTACTTTTTATGTCACTAGATGATTTTAATTTATAAAGATTAAATCTTTCAACGAAAATGAGAGTTTCGAGTTAACTTTATTTGAGATCCCTTTGACGTCATGAAGAGTGTTTTAATGAGTAAAGACAAGATCATTGAATAAAATTAGCTTAATCAAGGTACCTACTAAGTCACTAGACCTTTTTAATGTATAAAGATGGAATCTTTGAAAGAAAATGAAAGTTTTGAGTTTAACTTATTCGAGTTACCTATGAAGTCGCGCAGGCCGTCTTAATGACTAAAGATTGAATGTTTGAATGAAAATACCTCAACAAAGGTGCTTATTATGTCACTGGACCATTTTAATGTATAAAGATTGAATCTTTGAAAGAAAATGAGAGTTTTGAGTTAAATTTATTCGAGTTCCCTTTGACGTCCCGAAGAGTGTTTTAATGAGTAAAGATTAAATCTTTGAATGAAAATACCTAAATCAAGGTACCTATTATGTCACTCGACCACTTTAACGTATATAGTTATATCTCTAAAAGAAAATTAGAGTTTTGAGTTAAACTTATTCGATATCCCATTGACGTCACGAAGAGTATTTTAATGACTAAAGATTGAATCTTCGAATGAAATTACCTCAAACAAGTTACCTATTAGGTCGGTAGACCTTTTTATTGTATAAAGATTGAATCTTTGAAAGAAAGTGAGAGTTTTGAGTTTAACTTATTCAAGTTACCTATGAAGTCGCAAAGAGTGTTTTAATGGCAAAAGATTGAATCTTTGAATAAAAATACCTCTATAAAGGTACCTATTATGTCATTAGACCTTTTTAAATTTCTAAAGATTGAATCTTTGAATGAAAATGAGAGTTTTGAGTCAAACTTATTCGAGATCCCTTTAACGTCCCGAAGAGTGTTTTAATGAGTAAAGATTGAATCTTTGAATGAAAATACCTCAATCAAGGTACCTACTATGTCAATAGACAATTTTAATGTATAAAGATTAAACCTTTGAAAGAAAATGAGAGTTTTGAGTTAAACTTATTCGAGATCCCTCTGACGTCACGAAGAGTGTTTTAATGAGCAAAGATTGAATCTTTGAAACAAATCACCTCAATCAAGGTACCGATTATGTCACTAGACCTTTTTAAGGTATAAAGATTGAATCTTGAAAGAGGATGAGAATTTTGAGTAAAACATATTCAAGTTCCCTTTGAGGACGCAAAGAGTGTTTTAATAAGTAAAGATTGAATCTTTGAATGAAAATACCTCAATCAAAGTACCTTTTATGTCACTAGACCATTTTAATGTATAAAGATAAAATCTTTGATAGAAAATAAGAGTTTTGAGTTAAACTTATTCGAGATTCTTTTGACGTCACGGAGAGTGTTTTAATGAGTAAGGTTTAAATCTTTGAATGAAATTACCTGAATCGAGGTACCTATTATGTCACTAGACCTTTTTAACATATAAAGATTGAATCTTTGAAAGAAAATGATAGTTTTGAGTTTTACTTATTTGAGTGACGTATGGAGTTGCGAAGAGTGTTTTAGTGATTAAAGATCGAATCTTCGAATGAAAATACCTCAATAAAGGTACCTATATGTCAGTAGACCTTATTAACGTATAAAAATTGAATCTTTGAAAGAAAATGAGAGTTTTCAGTTGAACTAATTCGAGTTCCCTTTGACGTCCCGAAGAGTGTTTTAATGATCAAAGATTGAATCTTTGATTGAAAATACCTCCATCAAGGTTCCTATTATTTCACTAGACCATTTCAATGTACAAGGGTTGAATCTTTGAAAGAAAATGAGAGATTTGAGTTAAACTTGTTCGAGATCACTTTGACGTCACGAAGAGTGTTTTAACGAGTAAAGATTGAATCGTTGAATGAAATTACCTCAATCAAAGTATCTATTATGTCACGAGAACTTTTTAGTGTATCAAGATTGAATCTTTGTAAGAAAATGAGAGTTTTGAGTTTCACTTGTTCGAGTTACCTATGAAGTCGCGAAGGGTGTTTTTAAAACTAAAGATTGAATCTTTGAATGAAAATGAGAGTTTCGAGAGAAACTTATTCGAGTTCCCTTTGACGTTCCGAAGAGTGTTTTAATGATCAAAGATTGAATCTTTGAATGAAAATACCTCAATCAAGGTACCTGTGATTTCACTAAACCATTTTAATGTGTAAAGATTGAATCTTTGAAAGAAAATGGGAGTTTTGAGTTAAACTTATTCGAGATCCCCTTGACATCACGAAGAGTGTTTTAATGAGAAAAGATTGAATCTTTGAATGAAATTACCTCAATCAGGGTACCTATTATGTCACTGGACCTTTTTAAATGTATAAAGGTCGAATCCTTTAAACAAAATGAGAGTTTTGAGTTAAATTTATTCGAGATCCCTTTGACGTCACGAAGAGTTTTTAATGAGTAAAGATTGAATGTTTGAATGAAATAACCTCAATCAAGATACCTATTTTGTCACTAGACCGTTTTAATGTATAAAGATTGAATCTCTGAAAGAAAATGAGAGTTTTGAGTTTAACTTCTCCGGGTCACGTGTGAAGTCCCGAAGAGTGTTTTAATGACCAAAGAATGAATCTTTGAATGAAATTACCTCGATCGAGGTACCTATTATGTCACTAGACCATTTTAATGTACAAAGATTAAATCTTTGTTAAGAAATGAGAGTTTTGAGTTAAACTTATTCGAGAACACTTCGACGTGACGAAGAGTGTTTTAATGAGTAAGGATTGAATCCTTGAATGAAATTACCTCAATCAAGGTTCCTAATCTGTCACTAGACCTTTTTAATGTATAAAGATTGAATCTTTGAAAGAAAATGAGAGTTTTGAGTTTAACTTATTCGGGTTACGCATGAAGTCGCGAGGAGTGTTTTAATGAGTAACGATTGAATCTTTGAATGAAAATACATCAAATCAAGGTACCTATTACGCCACTAGACCATTTTAATGTATAAAGATCAAATTTTTGAAAGAACACGAGAGTTTTGGGTTAAACTTATTCGTGATCCCTTTGACGTCTCGAAGAGTGTTTTAATGAGTAAAGATTGAATCTTTGAATGAAATTATCTCAATCAAGGTACTTTTTATGTCACTAGATGATTTTAATTTATAAAGATTAAATCTTTCAACGAAAATGAGAGTTTCGAGTTAACTTTATTTGAGATCCCTTTGACGTCATGAAGAGTGTTTTAATGAGTAAAGACAAGATCATTGAATAAAATTAGCTTAATCAAGGTACCTACTAAGTCACTAGACCTTTTTAATGTATAAAGATGGAATCTTTGAAAGAAAATGAAAGTTTTGAGTTTAACTTATTCGAGTTACCTATGAAGTCGCGAAGGCCGTCTTAATGACTAAAGATTGAATGTTTGAATGAAAATACCTCAACAAAGGTGCTTATTATGTCACTGGACCATTTTAATGTATAAAGATTGAATCTTTGAAAGAAAATGAGAGTTTTGAGTTAAATTTATTCGAGTTCCCTTTGACGTCCCGAAGAGTGTTTTAATGAGTAAAGATTAAATCTTTGAATGAAAATACCTAAATCAAGGTACCTATTATGTCACTCGACCACTTTAACGTATATAGTTATATCTCTAAAAGAAAATTAGAGTTTTGAGTTAAACTTATTCGATATCCCATTGACGTCACGAAGAGTATTTTAATGACTAAAGATTGAATCTTCGAATGAAATTACCTCAAACAAGTTACCTATTAGGTCGGTAGACCTTTTTATTGTATAAAGATTGAATCTTTGAAAGAAAGTGAGAGTTTTGAGTTTAACTTATTCAAGTTACCTATGAAGTCGCAAAGAGTGTTTTAATGGCAAAAGATTGAATCTTTGAATAAAAATACCTCTATAAAGGTACCTATTATGTCATTAGACCTTTTTAAATTTCTAAAGATTGAATCTTTGAATGAAAATGAGAGTTTTGAGTCAAACTTATTCGAGATCCCTTTAACGTCCCGAAGAGTGTTTTAATGAGTAAAGATTGAATCTTTGAATGAAAATACCTCAATCAAGGTACCTACTATGTCAATAGACAATTTTAATGTATAAAGATTAAACCTTTGAAAGAAAATGAGAGTTTTGAGTTAAACTTATTCGAGATCCCTCTGACGTCACGAAGAGTGTTTTAATGAGCAAAGATTGAATCTTTGAAACAAATCACCTCAATCAAGGTACCGATTATGTCACTAGACCTTTTTAAGGTATAAAGATTGAATCTTGAAAGAGGATGAGAATTTTGAGTAAAACATATTCAAGTTCCCTTTGAGGACGCAAAGAGTGTTTTAATAAGTAAAGATTGAATCTTTGAATGAAAATACCTCAATCAAAGTACCTTTTATGTCACTAGACCATTTTAATGTATAAAGATAAAATCTTTGATAGAAAATAAGAGTTTTGAGTTAAACTTATTCGAGATTCTTTTGACGTCACGGAGAGTGTTTTAATGAGTAAGGTTTAAATCTTTGAATGAAATTACCTGAATCGAGGTACCTATTATGTCACTAGACCTTTTTAACATATAAAGATTGAATCTTTGAAAGAAAATGATAGTTTTGAGTTTTACTTATTTGAGTGACGTATGGAGTTGCGAAGAGTGTTTTAGTGATTAAAGATCGAATCTTCGAATGAAAATACCTCAATAAAGGTACCTATATGTCAGTAGACCTTATTAACGTATAAAAATTGAATCTTTGAAAGAAAATGAGAGTTTTCAGTTGAACTAATTCGAGTTCCCTTTGACGTCCCGAAGAGTGTTTTAATGATCAAAGATTGAATCTTTGATTGAAAATACCTCCATCAAGGTTCCTATTATTTCACTAGACCATTTCAATGTACAAGGGTTGAATCTTTGAAAGAAAATGAGAGATTTGAGTTAAACTTGTTCGAGATCACTTTGACGTCACGAAGAGTGTTTTAACGAGTAAAGATTGAATCGTTGAATGAAATTACCTCAATCAAAGTATCTATTATGTCACGAGAACTTTTTAGTGTATCAAGATTGAATCTTTGTAAGAAAATGAGAGTTTTGAGTTTCACTTGTTCGAGTTACCTATGAAGTCGCGAAGGGTGTTTTTAAAACTAAAGATTGAATCTTTGAATGAAAATGAGAGTTTCGAGAGAAACTTATTCGAGTTCCCTTTGACGTTCCGAAGAGTGTTTTAATGATCAAAGATTGAATCTTTGAATGAAAATACCTCAATCAAGGTACCTGTGATTTCACTAAACCATTTTAATGTGTAAAGATTGAATCTTTGAAAGAAAATGGGAGTTTTGAGTTAAACTTATTCGAGATCCCCTTGACATCACGAAGAGTGTTTTAATGAGAAAAGATTGAATCTTTGAATGAAATTACCTCAATCAGGGTACCTATTATGTCACTGGACCTTTTTAAATGTATAAAGGTCGAATCCTTTAAACAAAATGAGAGTTTTGAGTTAAATTTATTCGAGATCCCTTTGACGTCACGAAGAGTTTTTAATGAGTAAAGATTGAATGTTTGAATGAAATAACCTCAATCAAGATACCTATTTTGTCACTAGACCGTTTTAATGTATAAAGATTGAATCTCTGAAAGAAAATGAGAGTTTTGAGTTTAACTTCTCCGGGTCACGTGTGAAGTCCCGAAGAGTGTTTTAATGACCAAAGAATGAATCTTTGAATGAAATTACCTCGATCGAGGTACCTATTATGTCACTAGACCATTTTAATGTACAAAGATTAAATCTTTGTTAAGAAATGAGAGTTTTGAGTTAAACTTATTCGAGAACACTTCGACGTGACGAAGAGTGTTTTAATGAGTAAGGATTGAATCCTTGAATGAAATTACCTCAATCAAGGTTCCTAATCTGTCACTAGACCTTTTTAATGTATAAAGATTGAATCTTTGAAAGAAAATGAGAGTTTTGAGTTTAACTTATTCGGGTTACGCATGAAGTCGCGAGGAGTGTTTTAATGAGTAACGATTGAATCTTTGAATGAAAATACATCAAATCAAGGTACCTATTACGCCACTAGACCATTTTAATGTATAAAGATCAAATTTTTGAAAGAACACGAGAGTTTTGGGTTAAACTTATTCGTGATCCCTTTGACGTCTCGAAGAGTGTTTTAATGAGTAAAGATTGAATCTTTGAATGAAATTATCTCAATCAAGGTACTTTTTATGTCACTAGATGATTTTAATTTATAAAGATTAAATCTTTCAACGAAAATGAGAGTTTCGAGTTAACTTTATTTGAGATCCCTTTGACGTCATGAAGAGTGTTTTAATGAGTAAAGACAAGATCATTGAATAAAATTAGCTTAATCAAGGTACCTACTAAGTCACTAGACCTTTTTAATGTATAAAGATGGAATCTTTGAAAGAAAATGAAAGTTTTGAGTTTAACTTATTCGAGTTACCTATGAAGTCGCGAAGGCCGTCTTAATGACTAAAGATTGAATGTTTGAATGAAAATACCTCAACAAAGGTGCTTATTATGTCACTGGACCATTTTAATGTATAAAGATTGAATCTTTGAAAGAAAATGAGAGTTTTGAGTTAAATTTATTCGAGTTCCCTTTGACGTCCCGAAGAGTGTTTTAATGAGTAAAGATTAAATCTTTGAATGAAAATACCTAAATCAAGGTACCTATTATGTCACTCGACCACTTTAACGTATATAGTTATATCTCTAAAAGAAAATTAGAGTTTTGAGTTAAACTTATTCGATATCCCATTGACGTCACGAAGAGTATTTTAATGACTAAAGATTGAATCTTCGAATGAAATTACCTCAAACAAGTTACCTATTAGGTCGGTAGACCTTTTTATTGTATAAAGATTGAATCTTTGAAAGAAAGTGAGAGTTTTGAGTTTAACTTATTCAAGTTACCTATGAAGTCGCAAAGAGTGTTTTAATGGCAAAAGATTGAATCTTTGAATAAAAATACCTCTATAAAGGTACCTATTATGTCATTAGACCTTTTTAAATTTCTAAAGATTGAATCTTTGAATGAAAATGAGAGTTTTGAGTCAAACTTATTCGAGATCCCTTTAACGTCCCGAAGAGTGTTTTAATGAGTAAAGATTGAATCTTTGAATGAAAATACCTCAATCAAGGTACCTACTATGTCAATAGACAATTTTAATGTATAAAGATTAAACCTATGAAAGAAAATGAGAGTTTTGAGTTAAACTTATTCGAGATCCCTCTGACGTCACGAAGAGTGTTTTAATGAGCAAAGATTGAATCTTTGAAACAAATCACCTCAATCAAGGTACCGATTATGTCACTAGACCTTTTTAAGGTATAAAGATTGAATCTTGAAAGAGGATGAGAATTTTGAGTAAAACATATTCAAGTTCCCTTTGAGGACGCAAAGAGTGTTTTAATAAGTAAAGATTGAATCTTTGAATGAAAATACCTCAATCAAAGTACCTTTTATGTCACTAGACCATTTTAATGTATAAAGATAAAATCTTTGATAGAAAATAAGAGTTTTGAGTTAAACTTATTCGAGATTCTTTTGACGTCACGGAGAGTGTTTTAATGAGTAAGGTTTAAATCTTTGAATGAAATTACCTGAATCGAGGTACCTATTATGTCACTAGACCTTTTTAACATATAAAGATTGAATCTTTGAAAGAAAATGATAGTTTTGAGTTTTACTTATTTGAGTGACGTATGGAGTTGCGAAGAGTGTTTTAGTGATTAAAGATCGAATCTTCGAATGAAAATACCTCAATAAAGGTACCTATATGTCAGTAGACCTTATTAACGTATAAAAATTGAATCTTTGAAAGAAAATGAGAGTTTTCAGTTGAACTAATTCGAGTTCCCTTTGACGTCCCGAAGAGTGTTTTAATGATCAAAGATTGAATCTTTGATTGAAAATACCTCCATCAAGGTTCCTATTATTTCACTAGACCATTTCAATGTACAAGGGTTGAATCTTTGAAAGAAAATGAGAGATTTGAGTTAAACTTGTTCGAGATCACTTTGACGTCACGAAGAGTGTTTTAACGAGTAAAGATTGAATCGTTGAATGAAATTACCTCAATCAAAGTATCTATTATGTCACGAGAACTTTTTAGTGTATCAAGATTGAATCTTTGTAAGAAAATGAGAGTTTTGAGTTTCACTTGTTCGAGTTACCTATGAAGTCGCGAAGGGTGTTTTTATAACTAAAGATTGAATCTTTGAATGAAAATGAGAGTTTCGAGAGAAACTTATTCGAGTTCCCTTTGACGTTCCGAAGAGTGTTTTAATGATCAAAGATTGAATCTTTGAATGAAAATACCTCAATCAAGGTACCTGTGATTTCACTAAACCATTTTAATGTGTAAAGATTGAATCTTTGAAAGAAAATGGGAGTTTTGAGTTAAACTTATTCGAGATCCCCTTGACATCACGAAGAGTGTTTTAATGAGAAAAGATTGAATCTTTGAATGAAATTACCTCAATCAGGGTACCTATTATGTCACTGGACCTTTTTAAATGTATAAAGGTCGAATCCTTTAAACAAAATGAGAGTTTTGAGTTAAATTTATTCGAGATCCCTTTGACGTCACGAAGAGTTTTTAATGAGTAAAGATTGAATGTTTGAATGAAATAACCTCAATCAAGATACCTATTTTGTCACTAGACCGTTTTAATGTATAAAGATTGAATCTCTGAAAGAAAATGAGAGTTTTGAGTTTAACTTCTCCGGGTCACGTGTGAAGTCCCGAAGAGTGTTTTAATGACCAAAGAATGAATCTTTGAATGAAATTACCTCGATCGAGGTACCTATTATGTCACTAGACCATTTTAATGTACAAAGATTAAATCTTTGTTAAGAAATGAGAGTTTTGAGTTAAACTTATTCGAGAACACTTCGACGTGACGAAGAGTGTTTTAATGAGTAAGGATTGAATCCTTGAATGAAATTACCTCAATCAAGGTTCCTAATCTGTCACTAGACCTTTTTAATGTATAAAGATTGAATCTTTGAAAGAAAATGAGAGTTTTGAGTTTAACTTATTCGGGTTACGCATGAAGTCGCGAGGAGTGTTTTAATGAGTAACGATTGAATCTTTGAATGAAAATACATCAAATCAAGGTACCTATTACGCCACTAGACCATTTTAATGTATAAAGATCAAATTTTTGAAAGAACACGAGAGTTTTGGGTTAAACTTATTCGTGATCCCTTTGACGTCTCGAAGAGTGTTTTAATGAGTAAAGATTGAATCTTTGAATGAAATTATCTCAATCAAGGTACTTTTTATGTCACTAGATGATTTTAATTTATAAAGATTAAATCTTTCAACGAAAATGAGAGTTTCGAGTTAACTTTATTTGAGATCCCTTTGACGTCATGAAGAGTGTTTTAATGAGTAAAGACAAGATCATTGAATAAAATTAGCTTAATCAAGGTACCTACTAAGTCACTAGACCTTTTTAATGTATAAAGATGGAATCTTTGAAAGAAAATGAAAGTTTTGAGTTTAACTTATTCGAGTTACCTATGAAGTCGCGAAGGCCGTCTTAATGACTAAAGATTGAATGTTTGAATGAAAATACCTCAACAAAGGTGCTTATTATGTCACTGGACCATTTTAATGTATAAAGATTGAATCTTTGAAAGAAAATGAGAGTTTTGAGTTAAATTTATTCGAGTTCCCTTTGACGTCCCGAAGAGTGTTTTAATGAGTAAAGATTAAATCTTTGAATGAAAATACCTAAATCAAGGTACCTATTATGTCACTCGACCACTTTAACGTATATAGTTATATCTCTAAAAGAAAATTAGAGTTTTGAGTTAAACTTATTCGATATCCCATTGACGTCACGAAGAGTATTTTAATGACTAAAGATTGAATCTTCGAATGAAATTACCTCAAACAAGTTACCTATTAGGTCGGTAGACCTTTTTATTGTATAAAGATTGAATCTTTGAAAGAAAGTGAGAGTTTTGAGTTTAACTTATTCAAGTTACCTATGAAGTCGCAAAGAGTGTTTTAATGGCAAAAGATTGAATCTTTGAATAAAAATACCTCTATAAAGGTACCTATTATGTCATTAGACCTTTTTAAATTTCTAAAGATTGAATCTTTGAATGAAAATGAGAGTTTTGAGTCAAACTTATTCGAGATCCCTTTAACGTCCCGAAGAGTGTTTTAATGAGTAAAGATTGAATCTTTGAATGAAAATACCTCAATCAAGGTACCTACTATGTCAATAGACAATTTTAATGTATAAAGATTAAACCTTTGAAAGAAAATGAGAGTTTTGAGTTAAACTTATTCGAGATCCCTCTGACGTCACGAAGAGTGTTTTAATGAGCAAAGATTGAATCTTTGAAACAAATCACCTCAATCAAGGTACCGATTATGTCACTAGACCTTTTTAAGGTATAAAGATTGAATCTTGAAAGAGGATGAGAATTTTGAGTAAAACATATTCAAGTTCCCTTTGAGGACGCAAAGAGTGTTTTAATAAGTAAAGATTGAATCTTTGAATGAAAATACCTCAATCAAAGTACCTTTTATGTCACTAGACCATTTTAATGTATAAAGATAAAATCTTTGATAGAAAATAAGAGTTTTGAGTTAAACTTATTCGAGATTCTTTTGACGTCACGGA
Organism: Cornus florida; assembly: GCF_030987335.1. Lineage (NCBI taxonomy): Eukaryota > Viridiplantae > Streptophyta > Magnoliopsida > Cornales > Cornaceae > Cornus > Cornus florida. Next base: position 229,318 of record NW_026775804.1, on the reverse strand, counting down.
GAGTGTTTTAATGAGTAAGGTTTAAATCTTTGAATGAAATTACCTGAATCGAGGTACCTATTATGTCACTAGACCTTTTTAACATATAAAGATTGAATCTTTGAAAGAAAATGATAGTTTTGAGTTTTACTTATTTGAGTGACGTATGGAGTTGCGAAGAGTGTTTTAGTGATTAAAGATCGAATCTTCGAATGAAAATACCTCAATAAAGGTACCTATATGTCAGTAGACCTTATTAACGTATAAAAATTGAATCTTTGAAAGAAAATGAGAGTTTTCAGTTGAACTAATTCGAGTTCCCTTTGACGTCCCGAAGAGTGTTTTAATGATCAAAGATTGAATCTTTGATTGAAAATACCTCCATCAAGGTTCCTATTATTTCACTAGACCATTTCAATGTACAAGGGTTGAATCTTTGAAAGAAAATGAGAGATTTGAGTTAAACTTGTTCGAGATCACTTTGACGTCACGAAGAGTGTTTTAACGAGTAAAGATTGAATCGTTGAATGAAATTACCTCAATCAAAGTATCTATTATGTCACGAGAACTTTTTAGTGTATCAAGATTGAATCTTTGTAAGAAAATGAGAGTTTTGAGTTTCACTTGTTCGAGTTACCTATGAAGTCGCGAAGGGTGTTTTTATAACTAAAGATTGAATCTTTGAATGAAAATGAGAGTTTCGAGAGAAACTTATTCGAGTTCCCTTTGACGTTCCGAAGAGTGTTTTAATGATCAAAGATTGAATCTTTGAATGAAAATACCTCAATCAAGGTACCTGTGATTTCACTAAACCATTTTAATGTGTAAAGATTGAATCTTTGAAAGAAAATGGGAGTTTTGAGTTAAACTTATTCGAGATCCCCTTGACATCACGAAGAGTGTTTTAATGAGAAAAGATTGAATCTTTGAATGAAATTACCTCAATCAGGGTACCTATTATGTCACTGGACCTTTTTAAATGTATAAAGGTCGAATCCTTTAAACAAAATGAGAGTTTTGAGTTAAATTTATTCGAGATCCCTTTGACGTCACGAAGAGTTTTTAATGAGTAAAGATTGAATGTTTGAATGAAATAACCTCAATCAAGATACCTATTTTGTCACTAGACCGTTTTAATGTATAAAGATTGAATCTCTGAAAGAAAATGAGAGTTTTGAGTTTAACTTCTCCGGGTCACGTGTGAAGTCCCGAAGAGTGTTTTAATGACCAAAGAATGAATCTTTGAATGAAATTACCTCGATCGAGGTACCTATTATGTCACTAGACCATTTTAATGTACAAAGATTAAATCTTTGTTAAGAAATGAGAGTTTTGAGTTAAACTTATTCGAGAACACTTCGACGTGACGAAGAGTGTTTTAATGAGTAAGGATTGAATCCTTGAATGAAATTACCTCAATCAAGGTTCCTAATCTGTCACTAGACCTTTTTAATGTATAAAGATTGAATCTTTGAAAGAAAATGAGAGTTTTGAGTTTAACTTATTCGGGTTACGCATGAAGTCGCGAGGAGTGTTTTAATGAGTAACGATTGAATCTTTGAATGAAAATACATCAAATCAAGGTACCTATTACGCCACTAGACCATTTTAATGTATAAAGATCAAATTTTTGAAAGAACACGAGAGTTTTGGGTTAAACTTATTCGTGATCCCTTTGACGTCTCGAAGAGTGTTTTAATGAGTAAAGATTGAATCTTTGAATGAAATTATCTCAATCAAGGTACTTTTTATGTCACTAGATGATTTTAATTTATAAAGATTAAATCTTTCAACGAAAATGAGAGTTTCGAGTTAACTTTATTTGAGATCCCTTTGACGTCATGAAGAGTGTTTTAATGAGTAAAGACAAGATCATTGAATAAAATTAGCTTAATCAAGGTACCTACTAAGTCACTAGACCTTTTTAATGTATAAAGATGGAATCTTTGAAAGAAAATGAAAGTTTTGAGTTTAACTTATTCGAGTTACCTATGAAGTCGCGCAGGCCGTCTTAATGACTAAAGATTGAATGTTTGAATGAAAATACCTCAACAAAGGTGCTTATTATGTCACTGGACCATTTTAATGTATAAAGATTGAATCTTTGAAAGAAAATGAGAGTTTTGAGTTAAATTTATTCGAGTTCCCTTTGACGTCCCGAAGAGTGTTTTAATGAGTAAAGATTAAATCTTTGAATGAAAATACCTAAATCAAGGTACCTATTATGTCACTCGACCACTTTAACGTATATAGTTATATCTCTAAAAGAAAATTAGAGTTTTGAGTTAAACTTATTCGATATCCCATTGACGTCACGAAGAGTATTTTAATGACTAAAGATTGAATCTTCGAATGAAATTACCTCAAACAAGTTACCTATTAGGTCGGTAGACCTTTTTATTGTATAAAGATTGAATCTTTGAAAGAAAGTGAGAGTTTTGAGTTTAACTTATTCAAGTTACCTATGAAGTCGCAAAGAGTGTTTTAATGGCAAAAGATTGAATCTTTGAATAAAAATACCTCTATAAAGGTACCTATTATGTCATTAAACCTTTTTAAATTTCTAAAGATTGAATCTTTGAATGAAAATGAGAGTTTTGAGTCAAACTTATTCGAGATCCCTTTAACGTCCCGAAGAGTGTTTTAATGAGTAAAGATTGAATCTTTGAATGAAAATACCTCAATCAAGGTACCTACTATGTCAATAGACAATTTTAATGTATAAAGATTAAACCTTTGAAAGAAAATGAGAGTTTTGAGTTAAACTTATTCGAGATCCCTCTGACGTCACGAAGAGTGTTTTAATGAGCAAAGATTGAATCTTTGAAACAAATCACCTCAATCAAGGTACCGATTATGTCACTAGACCTTTTTAAGGTATAAAGATTGAATCTTGAAAGAGGATGAGAATTTTGAGTAAAACATATTCAAGTTCCCTTTGAGGACGCAAAGAGTGTTTTAATAAGTAAAGATTGAATCTTTGAATGAAAATACCTCAATCAAAGTACCTTTTATGTCACTAGACCATTTTAATGTATAAAGATAAAATCTTTGATAGAAAATAAGAGTTTTGAGTTAAACTTATTCGAGATTCTTTTGACGTCACGGAGAGTGTTTTAATGAGTAAGGTTTAAATCTTTGAATGAAATTACCTGAATCGAGGTACCTATTATGTCACTAGACCTTTTTAACGTATAAAGATTGAATCTTTGAAAGAAAATGATAGTTTTGAGTTTTACTTATTTGAGTGACGTATGGAGTTGCGAAGAGTGTTTTAGTGATTAAAGATCGAATCTTCGAATGAAAATACCTCAATAAAGGTACCTATATGTCAGTAGACCTTATTAACGTATAAAAATTGAATCTTTGAAAGAAAATGAGAGTTTTCAGTTGAACTAATTCGAGTTCCCTTTGACGTCCCGAAGAGTGTTTTAATGATCAAAGATTGAATCTTTGATTGAAAATACCTCCATCAAGGTTCCTATTATTTCACTAGACCATTTCAATGTACAAGGGTTGAATCTTTGAAAGAAAATGAGAGATTTGAGTTAAACTTGTTCGAGATCACTTTGACGTCACGAAGAGTGTTTTAACGAGTAAAGATTGAATCGTTGAATGAAATTACCTCAATCAAAGTATCTATTATGTCACGAGAACTTTTTAGTGTATCAAGATTGAATCTTTGTAAGAAAATGGGAGTTTTGAGTTTCACTTGTTCGAGTTACCTATGAAGTCGCGAAGGGTGTTTTTATAACTAAAGATTGAATCTTTGAATGAAAATGAGAGTTTCGAGAGAAACTTATTCGAGTTCCCTTTGACGTTCCGAAGAGTGTTTTAATGATCAAAGATTGAATCTTTGAATGAAAATACCTCAATCAAGGTACCTGTGATTTCACTAAACCATTTTAATGTGTAAAGATTGAATCTTTGAAAGAAAATGGGAGTTTTGAGTTAAACTTATTCGAGATCCCCTTGACATCACGAAGAGTGTTTTAATGAGAAAAGATTGAATCTTTGAATGAAATTACCTCAATCAGGGTACCTATTATGTCACTGGACCTTTTTAAATGTATAAAGGTCGAATCCTTTAAACAAAATGAGAGTTTTGAGTTAAATTTATTCGAGATCCCTTTGACGTCACGAAGAGTTTTTAATGAGTAAAGATTGAATGTTTGAATGAAATAACCTCAATCAAGATACCTATTTTGTCACTAGACCGTTTTAATGTATAAAGATTGAATCTCTGAAAGAAAATGAGAGTTTTGAGTTTAACTTCTCCGGGTCACGTGTGAAGTCCCGAAGAGTGTTTTAATGACCAAAGAATGAATCTTTGAATGAAATTACCTCGATCGAGGTACCTATTATGTCACTAGACCATTTTAATGTACAAAGATTAAATCTTTGTTAAGAAATGAGAGTTTTGAGTTAAACTTATTCGAGAACACTTCGACGTGACGAAGAGTGTTTTAATGAGTAAGGATTGAATCCTTGAATGAAATTACCTCAATCAAGGTTCCTAATCTGTCACTAGACCTTTTTAATGTATAAAGATTGAATCTTTGAAAGAAAATGAGAGTTTTGAGTTTAACTTATTCGGGTTACGCATGAAGTCGCGAGGAGTGTTTTAATGAGTAACGATTGAATCTTTGAATGAAAATACATCAAATCAAGGTACCTATTACGCCACTAGACCATTTTAATGTATAAAGATCAAATTTTTGAAAGAACACGAGAGTTTTGGGTTAAACTTATTCGTGATCCCTTTGACGTCTCGAAGAGTGTTTTAATGAGTAAAGATTGAATCTTTGAATGAAATTATCTCAATCAAGGTACTTTTTATGTCACTAGATGATTTTAATTTATAAAGATTAAATCTTTCAACGAAAATGAGAGTTTCGAGTTAACTTTATTTGAGATCCCTTTGACGTCATGAAGAGTGTTTTAATGAGTAAAGACAAGATCATTGAATAAAATTAGCTTAATCAAGGTACCTACTAAGTCACTAGACCTTTTTAATGTATAAAGATGGAATCTTTGAAAGAAAATGAAAGTTTTGAGTTTAACTTATTCGAGTTACCTATGAAGTCGCGAAGGCCGTCTTAATGACTAAAGATTGAATGTTTGAATGAAAATACCTCAACAAAGGTGCTTATTATGTCACTGGACCATTTTAATGTATAAAGATTGAATCTTTGAAAGAAAATGAGAGTTTTGAGTTAAATTTATTCGAGTTCCCTTTGACGTCCCGAAGAGTGTTTTAATGAGTAAAGATTAAATCTTTGAATGAAAATACCTAAATCAAGGTACCTATTATGTCACTCGACCACTTTAACGTATATAGTTATATCTCTAAAAGAAAATTAGAGTTTTGAGTTAAACTTATTCGATATCCCATTGACGTCACGAAGAGTATTTTAATGACTAAAGATTGAATCTTCGAATGAAATTACCTCAAACAAGTTACCTATTAGGTCGGTAGACCTTTTTATTGTATAAAGATTGAATCTTTGAAAGTAAGTGAGAGTTTTGAGTTTAACTTATTCAAGTTACCTATGAAGTCGCAAAGAGTGTTTTAATGGCAAAAGATTGAATCTTTGAATAAAAATACCTCTATAAAGGTACCTATTATGTCATTAGACCTTTTTAAATTTCTAAAGATTGAATCTTTGAATGAAAATGAGAGTTTTGAGTCAAACTTATTCGAGATCCCTTTAACGTCCCGAAGAGTGTTTTAATGAGTAAAGATTGAATCTTTGAATGAAAATACCTCAATCAAGGTACCTACTATGTCAATAGACAATTTTAATGTATAAAGATTAAACCTTTGAAAGAAAATGAGAGTTTTGAGTTAAACTTATTCGAGATCCCTCTGACGTCACGAAGAGTGTTTTAATGAGCAAAGATTGAATCTTTGAAACAAATCACCTCAATCAAGGTACCGATTATGTCACTAGACCTTTTTAAGGTATAAAGATTGAATCTTGAAAGAGGATGAGAATTTTGAGTAAAACATATTCAAGTTCCCTTTGAGGACGCAAAGAGTGTTTTAATAAGTAAAGATTGAATCTTTGAATGAAAATACCTCAATCAAAGTACCTTTTATGTCACTAGACCATTTTAATGTATAAAGATAAAATCTTTGATAGAAAATAAGAGTTTTGAGTTAAACTTATTCGAGATTCTTTTGACGTTACGGAGAGTGTTTTAATGAGTAAGGTTTAAATCTTTGAATGAAATTACCTGAATCGAGGTACCTATTATGTCACTAGACCTTTTTAACGTATAAAGATTGAATCTTTGAAAGAAAATGATAGTTTTGAGTTTTACTTATTTGAGTGACGTATGGAGTTGCGAAGAGTGTTTTAGTGATTAAAGATCGAATCTTCGAATGAAAATACCTCAATAAAGGTACCTATATGTCAGTAGACCTTATTAACGTATAAAAATTGAATCTTTGAAAGAAAATGAGAGTTTTCAGTTGAACTAATTCGAGTTCCCTTTGACGTCCCGAAGAGTGTTTTAATGATCAAAGATTGAATCTTTGATTGAAAATACCTCCATCAAGGTTCCTATTATTTCACTAGACCATTTCAATGTACAAGGGTTGAATCTTTGAAAGAAAATGAGAGATTTGAGTTAAACTTGTTCGAGATCACTTTGACGTCACGAAGAGTGTTTTAACGAGTAAAGATTGAATCGTTGAATGAAATTACCTCAATCAAAGTATCTATTATGTCACGAGAACTTTTTAGTGTATCAAGATTGAATCTTTGTAAGAAAATGGGAGTTTTGAGTTTCACTTGTTCGAGTTACCTATGAAGTCGCGAAGGGTGTTTTTATAACTAAAGATTGAATCTTTGAATGAAAATGAGAGTTTCGAGAGAAACTTATTCGAGTTCCCTTTGACGTTCCGAAGAGTGTTTTAATGATCAAAGATTGAATCTTTGAATGAAAATACCTCAATCAAGGTACCTGTGATTTCACTAAACCATTTTAATGTGTAAAGATTGAATCTTTGAAAGAAAATGGGAGTTTTGAGTTAAACTTATTCGAGATCCCCTTGACATCACGAAGAGTGTTTTAATGAGAAAAGATTGAATCTTTGAATGAAATTACCTCAATCAGGGTACCTATTATGTCACTGGACCTTTTTAAATGTATAAAGGTCGAATCCTTTAAACAAAATGAGAGTTTTGAGTTAAATTTATTCGAGATCCCTTTGACGTCACGAAGAGTTTTTAATGAGTAAAGATTGAATGTTTGAATGAAATAACCTCAATCAAGATACCTATTTTGTCACTAGACCGTTTTAATGTATAAAGATTGAATCTCTGAAAGAAAATGAGAGTTTTGAGTTTAACTTCTCCGGGTCACGTGTGAAGTCCCGAAGAGTGTTTTAATGACCAAAGAATGAATCTTTGAATGAAATTACCTCGATCGAGGTACCTATTATGTCACTAGACCATTTTAATGTACAAAGATTAAATCTTTGTTAAGAAATGAGAGTTTTGAGTTAAACTTATTCGAGAACACTTCGACGTGACGAAGAGTGTTTTAATGAGTAAGGATTGAATCCTTGAATGAAATTACCTCAATCAAGGTTCCTAATCTGTCACTAGACCTTTTTAATGTATAAAGATTGAATCTTTGAAAGAAAATGAGAGTTTTGAGTTTAACTTATTCGGGTTACGCATGAAGTCGCGAGGAGTGTTTTAATGAGTAACGATTGAATCTTTGAATGAAAATACATCAAATCAAGGTACCTATTACGCCACTAGACCATTTTAATGTATAAAGATCAAATTTTTGAAAGAACACGAGAGTTTTGGGTTAAACTTATTCGTGATCCCTTTGACGTCTCGAAGAGTGTTTTAATGAGTAAAGATTGAATCTTTGAATGAAATTATCTCAATCAAGGTACTTTTTATGTCACTAGATGATTTTAATTTATAAAGATTAAATCTTTCAACGAAAATGAGAGTTTCGAGTTAACTTTATTTGAGATCCCTTTGACGTCATGAAGAGTGTTTTAATGAGTAAAGACAAGATCATTGAATAAAATTAGCTTAATCAAGGTACCTACTAAGTCACTAGACCTTTTTAATGTATAAAGATGGAATCTTTGAAAGAAAATGAAAGTTTTGAGTTTAACTTATTCGAGTTACCTATGAAGTCGCGAAGGCCGTCTTAATGACTAAAGATTGAATGTTTGAATGAAAATACCTCAACAAAGGTGCTTATTATGTCACTGGACCATTTTAATGTATAAAGATTGAATCTTTGAAAGAAAATGAGAGTTTTGAGTTAAATTTATTCGAGTTCCCTTTGACGTCCCGAAGAGTGTTTTAATGAGTAAAGATTAAATCTTTGAATGAAAATACCTAAATCAAGGTACCTATTATGTCACTCGACCACTTTAACGTATATAGTTATATCTCTAAAAGAAAATTAGAGTTTTGAGTTAAACTTATTCGATATCCCATTGACGTCACGAAGAGTATTTTAATGACTAAAGATTGAATCTTCGAATGAAATTACCTCAAACAAGTTACCTATTAGGTCGGTAGACCTTTTTATTGTATAAAGATTGAATCTTTGAAAGTAAGTGAGAGTTTTGAGTTTAACTTATTCAAGTTACCTATGAAGTCGCAAAGAGTGTTTTAATGGCAAAAGATTGAATCTTTGAATAAAAATACCTCTATAAAGGTACCTATTATGTCATTAGACCTTTTTAAATTTCTAAAGATTGAATCTTTGAATGAAAATGAGAGTTTTGAGTCAAACTTATTCGAGATCCCTTTAACGTCCCGAAGAGTGTTTTAATGAGTAAAGATTGAATCTTTGAATGAAAATACCTCAATCAAGGTACCTACTATGTCAATAGACAATTTTAATGTATAAAGATTAAACCTTTGAAAGAAAATGAGAGTTTTGAGTTAAACTTATTCGAGATCCCTCTGACGTCACGAAGAGTGTTTTAATGAGCAAAGATTGAATCTTTGAAACAAATCACCTCAATCAAGGTACCGATTATGTCACTAGACCTTTTTAAGGTATAAAGATTGAATCTTGAAAGAGGATGAGAATTTTGAGTAAAACATATTCAAGTTCCCTTTGAGGACGCAAAGAGTGTTTTAATAAGTAAAGATTGAATCTTTGAATGAAAATACCTCAATCAAAGTACCTTTTATGTCACTAGACCATTTTAATGTATAAAGATAAAATCTTTGATAGAAAATAAGAGTTTTGAGTTAAACTTATTCGAGATTCTTTTGACGTTACGGAGAGTGTTTTAATGAGTAAGGTTTAAATCTTTGAATGAAATTACCTGAATCGAGGTACCTATTATGTCACTAGACCTTTTTAACGTATAAAGATTGAATCTTTGAAAGAAAATGATAGTTTTGAGTTTTACTTATTTGAGTGACGTATGGAGTTGCGAAGAGTGTTTTAGTGATTAAAGATCGAATCTTCGAATGAAAATACCTCAATAAAGGTACCTATATGTCAGTAGACCTTATTAACGTATAAAAATTGAATCTTTGAAAGAAAATGAGAGTTTTCAGTTGAACTAATTCGAGTTCCCTTTGACGTCCCGAAGAGTGTTTTAATGATCAAAGATTGAATCTTTGATTGAAAATACCTCCATCAAGGTTCCTATTATTTCACTAGACCATTTCAATGTACAAGGGTTGAATCTTTGAAAGAAAATGAGAGATTTGAGTTAAACTTGTTCGAGATCACTTTGACGTCACGAAGAGTGTTTTAACGAGTAAAGATTGAATCGTTGAATGAAATTACCTCAATCAAAGTATCTATTATGTCACGAGAACTTTTTAGTGTATCAAGATTGAATCTTTGTAAGAAAATGGGAGTTTTGAGTTTCACTTGTTCGAGTTACCTATGAAGTCGCGAAGGGTGTTTTTATAACTAAAGATTGAATCTTTGAATGAAAATGAGAGTTTCGAGAGAAACTTATTCGAGTTCCCTTTGACGTTCCGAAGAGTGTTTTAATGATCAAAGATTGAATCTTTGAATGAAAATACCTCAATCAAGGTACCTGTGATTTCACTAAACCATTTTAATGTGTAAAGATTGAATCTTTGAAAGAAAATGGGAGTTTTGAGTTAAACTTATTCGAGATCCCCTTGACATCACGAAGAGTGTTTTAATGAGAAAAGATTGAATCTTTGAATGAAATTACCTCAATCAGGGTACCTATTATGTCACTGGACCTTTTTAAATGTATAAAGGTCGAATCCTTTAAACAAAATGAGAGTTTTGAGTTAAATTTATTCGAGATCCCTTTGACGTCACGAAGAGTTTTTAATGAGTAAAGATTGAATGTTTGAATGAAATAACCTCAATCAAGATACCTATTTTGTCACTAGACCGTTTTAATGTATAAAGATTGAATCTCTGAAAGAAAATGAGAGTTTTGAGTTTAACTTCTCCGGGTCACGTGTGAAGTCCCGAAGAGTGTTTTAATGACCAAAGAATGAATCTTTGAATGAAATTACCTCGATCGAGGTACCTATTATGTCACTAGACCATTTTAATGTACAAAGATTAAATCTTTGTTAAGAAATGAGAGTTTTGAGTTAAACTTATTCGAGAACACTTCGACGTGACGAAGAGTGTTTTAATGAGTAAGGATTGAATCCTTGAATGAAATTACCTCAATCAAGGTTCCTAATCTGTCACTAGACCTTTTTAATGTATAAAGATTGAATCTTTGAAAGAAAATGAGAGTTTTGAGTTTAACTTATTCGGGTTACGCATGAAGTCGCGAGGAGTGTTTTAATGAGTAACGATTGAATCTTTGAATGAAAATACATCAAATCAAGGTACCTATTACGCCACTAGACCATTTTAATGTATAAAGATCAAATTTTTGAAAGAACACGAGAGTTTTGGGTTAAACTTATTCGTGATCCCTTTGACGTCTCGAAGAGTGTTTTAATGAGTAAAGATTGAATCTTTGAATGAAATTATCTCAATCAAGGTACTTTTTATGTCACTAGATGATTTTAATTTATAAAGATTAAATCTTTCAACGAAAATGAGAGTTTCGAGTTAACTTTATTTGAGATCCCTTTGACGTCATGAAGAGTGTTTTAATGAGTAAAGACAAGATCATTGAATAAAATTAGCTTAATCAAGGTACCTACTAAGTCACTAGACCTTTTTAATGTATAAAGATGGAATCTTTGAAAGAAAATGAAAGTTTTGAGTTTAACTTATTCGAGTTACCTATGAAGTCGCGAAGGCCGTCTTAATGACTAAAGATTGAATGTTTGAATGAAAATACCTCAACAAAGGTGCTTATTATGTCACTGGACCATTTTAATGTATAAAGATTGAATCTTTGAAAGAAAATGAGAGTTTTGAGTTAAATTTATTCGAGTTCCCTTTGACGTCCCGAAGAGTGTTTTAATGAGTAAAGATTAAATCTTTGAATGAAAATACCTAAATCAAGGTACCTATTATGTCACTCGACCACTTTAACGTATATAGTTATATCTCTAAAAGAAAATTAGAGTTTTGAGTTAAACTTATTCGATATCCCATTGACGTCACGAAGAGTATTTTAATGACTAAAGATTGAATCTTCGAATGAAATTACCTCAAACAAGTTACCTATTAGGTCGGTAGACCTTTTTATTGTATAAAGATTGAATCTTTGAAAGAAAGTGAGAGTTTTGAGTTTAACTTATTCAAGTTACCTATGAAGTCGCAAAGAGTGTTTTAATGGCAAAAGATTGAATCTTTGAATAAAAATACCTCTATAAAGGTACCTATTATGTCATTAGACCTTTTTAAATTTCTAAAGATTGAATCTTTGAATGAAAATGAGAGTTTTGAGTCAAACTTATTCGAGATCCCTTTAACGTCCCGAAGAGTGTTTTAATGAGTAAAGATTGAATCTTTGAATGAAAATACCTCAATCAAGGTACCTACTATGTCAATAGACAATTTTAATGTATAAAGATTAAACCTTTGAAAGAAAATGAGAGTTTTGAGTTAAACTTATTCGAGATCCCTCTGACGTCACGAAGAGTGTTTTAATGAGCAAAGATTGAATCTTTGAAACAAATCACCTCAATCAAGGTACCGATTATGTCACTAGACCTTTTTAAGGTATAAAGATTGAATCTTGAAAGAGGATGAGAATTTTGAGTAAAACATATTCAAGTTCCCTTTGAGGACGCAAAGAGTGTTTTAATAAGTAAAGATTGAATCTTTGAATGAAAATACCTCAATCAAAGTACCTTTTATGTCACTAGACCATTTTAATGTATAAAGATAAAATCTTTGATAGAAAATAAGAGTTTTGAGTTAAACTTATTCGAGATTCTTTTGACGTCACGGAGAGTGTTTTAATGAGTAAGGTTTAAATCTTTGAATGAAATTACCTGAATCGAGGTACCTATTATGTCACTAGACCTTTTTAACATATAAAGATTGAATCTTTGAAAGAAAATGATAGTTTTGAGTTTTACTTATTTGAGTGACGTATGGAGTTGCGAAGAGTGTTTTAGTGATTAAAGATCGAATCTTCGAATGAAAATACCTCAATAAAGGTACCTATATGTCAGTAGACCTTATTAACGTATAAAAATTGAATCTTTGAAAGAAAATGAGAGTTTTCAGTTGAACTAATTCGAGTTCCCTTTGACGTCCCGAAGAGTGTTTTAATGATCAAAGATTGAATCTTTGATTGAAAATACCTCCATCAAGGTTCCTATTATTTCACTAGACCATTTCAATGTACAAGGGTTGAATCTTTGAAAGAAAATGAGAGATTTGAGTTAAACTTGTTCGAGATCACTTTGACGTCACGAAGAGTGTTTTAACGAGTAAAGATTGAATCGTTGAATGAAATTACCTCAATCAAAGTATCTATTATGTCACGAGAACTTTTTAGTGTATCAAGATTGAATCTTTGTAAGAAAATGAGAGTTTTGAGTTTCACTTGTTCGAGTTACCTATGAAGTCGCGAAGGGTGTTTTTAAAACTAAAATTGAATCTTTGAATGAAAATGAGAGTTTCGAGAGAAACTTATTCGAGTTCCCTTTGACGTTCCGAAGAGTGTTTTAATGATCAAAGATTGAATCTTTGAATGAAAATACCTCAATCAAGGTACCTGTGATTTCACTAAACCATTTTAATGTGTAAAGATTGAATCTTTGAAAGAAAATGGGAGTTTTGAGTTAAACTTATTCGAGATCCCCTTGACATCACGAAGAGTGTTTTAATGAGAAAAGATTGAATCTTTGAATGAAATTACCTCAATCAGGGTACCTATTATGTCACTGGACCTTTTTAAATGTATAAAGGTCGAATCCTTTAAACAAAATGAGAGTTTTGAGTTAAATTTATTCGAGATCCCTTTGACGTCACGAAGAGTTTTTAATGAGTAAAGATTGAATGTTTGAATGAAATAACCTCAATCAAGATACCTATTTTGTCACTAGACCGTTTTAATGTATAAAGATTGAATCTCTGAAAGAAAATGAGAGTTTTGAGTTTAACTTCTCCGGGTCACGTGTGAAGTCCCGAAGAGTGTTTTAATGACCAAAGAATGAATCTTTGAATGAAATTACCTCGATCGAGGTACCTATTATGTCACTAGACCATTTTAATGTACAAAGATTAAATCTTTGTTAAGAAATGAGAGTTTTGAGTTAAACTTATTCGAGAACACTTCGACGTGACGAAGAGTGTTTTAATGAGTAAGGATTGAATCCTTGAATGAAATTACCTCAATCAAGGTTCCTAATCTGTCACTAGACCTTTTTAATGTATAAAGATTGAATCTTTGAAAGAAAATGAGAGTTTTGAGTTTAACTTATTCGGGTTACGCATGAAGTCGCGAGGAGTGTTTTAATGAGTAACGATTGAATCTTTGAATGAAAATACATCAAATCAAGGTACCTATTACGCCACTAGACCATTTTAATGTATAAAGATCAAATTTTTGAAAGAACACGAGAGTTTTGGGTTAAACTTATTCGTGATCCCTTTGACGTCTCGAAGAGTGTTTTAATGAGTAAAGATTGAATCTTTGAATGAAATTATCTCAATCAAGGTACTTTTTATGTCACTAGATGATTTTAATTTATAAAGATTAAATCTTTCAACGAAAATGAGAGTTTCGAGTTAACTTTATTTGAGATCCCTTTGACGTCATGAAGAGTGTTTTAATGAGTAAAGACAAGATCATTGAATAAAATTAGCTTAATCAAGGTACCTACTAAGTCACTAGACCTTTTTAATGTATAAAGATGGAATCTTTGAAAGAAAATGAAAGTTTTGAGTTTAACTTATTCGAGTTACCTATGAAGTCGCGCAGGCCGTCTTAATGACTAAAGATTGAATGTTTGAATGAAAATACCTCAACAAAGGTGCTTATTATGTCACTGGACCATTTTAATGTATAAAGATTGAATCTTTGAAAGAAAATGAGAGTTTTGAGTTAAATTTATTCGAGTTCCCTTTGACGTCCCGAAGAGTGTTTTAATGAGTAAAGATTAAATCTTTGAATGAAAATACCTAAATCAAGGTACCTATTATGTCACTCGACCACTTTAACGTATATAGTTATATCTCTAAAAGAAAATTAGAGTTTTGAGTTAAACTTATTCGATATCCCATTGACGTCACGAAGAGTATTTTAATGACTAAAGATTGAATCTTCGAATGAAATTACCTCAAACAAGTTACCTATTAGGTCGGTAGACCTTTTTATTGTATAAAGATTGAATCTTTGAAAGAAAGTGAGAGTTTTGAGTTTAACTTATTCAAGTTACCTATGAAGTCGCAAAGAGTGTTTTAATGGCAAAAGATTGAATCTTTGAATAAAAATACCTCTATAAAGGTACCTATTATGTCATTAGACCTTTTTAAATTTCTAAAGATTGAATCTTTGAATGAAAATGAGAGTTTTGAGTCAAACTTATTCGAGATCCCTTTAACGTCCCGAAGAGTGTTTTAATGAGTAAAGATTGAATCTTTGAATGAAAATACCTCAATCAAGGTACCTACTATGTCAATAGACAATTTTAATGTATAAAGATTAAACCTTTGAAAGAAAATGAGAGTTTTGAGTTAAACTTATTCGAGATCCCTCTGACGTCACGAAGAGTGTTTTAATGAGCAAAGATTGAATCTTTGAAACAAATCACCTCAATCAAGGTACCGATTATGTCACTAGACCTTTTTAAGGTATAAAGATTGAATCTTGAAAGAGGATGAGAATTTTGAGTAAAACATATTCAAGTTCCCTTTGAGGACGCAAAGAGTGTTTTAATAAGTAAAGATTGAATCTTTGAATGAAAATACCTCAATCAAAGTACCTTTTATGTCACTAGACCATTTTAATGTATAAAGATAAAATCTTTGATAGAAAATAAGAGTTTTGAGTTAAACTTATTCGAGATTCTTTTGACGTCACGGAGAGTGTTTTAATGAGTAAGGTTTAAATCTTTGAATGAAATTACCTGAATCGAGGTACCTATTATGTCACTAGACCTTTTTAACGTATAAAGATTGAATCTTTGAAAGAAAATGATAGTTTTGAGTTTTACTTATTTGAGTGACGTATGGAGTTGCGAAGAGTGTTTTAGTGATTAAAGATCGAATCTTCGAATGAAAATACCTCAATAAAGGTACCTATATGTCAGTAGACCTTATTAACGTATAAAAATTGAATCTTTGAAAGAAAATGAGAGTTTTCAGTTGAACTAATTCGAGTTCCCTTTGACGTCCCGAAGAGTGTTTTAATGATCAAAGATTGAATCTTTGATTGAAAATACCTCCATCAAGGTTCCTATTATTTCACTAGACCATTTCAATGTACAAGGGTTGAATCTTTGAAAGAAAATGAGAGATTTGAGTTAAACTTGTTCGAGATCACTTTGACGTCACGAAGAGTGTTTTAACGAGTAAAGATTGAATCGTTGAATGAAATTACCTCAATCAAAGTATCTATTATGTCACGAGAACTTTTTAGTGTATCAAGATTGAATCTTTGTAAGAAAATGAGAGTTTTGAGTTTCACTTGTTCGAGTTACCTATGAAGTCGCGAAGGGTGTTTTTATAACTAAAGATTGAATCTTTGAATGAAAATGAGAGTTTCGAGAGAAACTTATTCGAGTTCCCTTTGACGTTCCGAAGAGTGTTTTAATGATCAAAGATTGAATCTTTGAATGAAAATACCTCAATCAAGGTACCTGTGATTTCACTAAACCATTTTAATGTGTAAAGATTGAATCTTTGAAAGAAAATGGGAGTTTTGAGTTAAACTTATTCGAGATCCCCTTGACATCACGAAGAGTGTTTTAATGAGAAAAGATTGAATCTTTGAATGAAATTACCTCAATCAGGGTACCTATTATGTCACTGGACCTTTTTAAATGTATAAAGGTCGAATCCTTTAAACAAAATGAGAGTTTTGAGTTAAATTTATTCGAGATCCCTTTGACGTCACGAAGAGTTTTTAATGAGTAAAGATTGAATGTTTGAATGAAATAACCTCAATCAAGATACCTATTTTGTCACTAGACCGTTTTAATGTATAAAGATTGAATCTCTGAAAGAAAATGAGAGTTTTGAGTTTAACTTCTCCGGGTCACGTGTGAAGTCCCGAAGAGTGTTTTAATGACCAAAGAATGAATCTTTGAATGAAATTACCTCGATCGAGGTACCTATTATGTCACTAGACCATTTTAATGTACAAAGATTAAATCTTTGTTAAGAAATGAGAGTTTTGAGTTAAACTTATTCGAGAACACTTCGACGTGACGAAGAGTGTTTTAATGAGTAAGGATTGAATCCTTGAATGAAATTACCTCAATCAAGGTTCCTAATCTGTCACTAGACCTTTTTAATGTATAAAGATTGAATCTTTGAAAGAAAATGAGAGTTTTGAGTTTAACTTATTCGGGTTACGCATGAAGTCGCGAGGAGTGTTTTAATGAGTAACGATTGAATCTTTGAATGAAAATACATCAAATCAAGGTACCTATTACGCCACTAGACCATTTTAATGTATAAAGATCAAATTTTTGAAAGAACACGAGAGTTTTGGGTTAAACTTATTCGTGATCCCTTTAACGTCTCGAAGAGTGTTTTAATGAGTAAAGATTGAATCTTTGAATGAAATTATCTCAATCAAGGTACTTTTTATGTCACTAGATGATTTTAATTTATAAAGATTAAATCTTTCAACGAAAATGAGAGTTTCGAGTTAACTTTATTTGAGATCCCTTTGACGTCATGAAGAGTGTTTTAATGAGTAAAGACAAGATCATTGAATAAAATTAGCTTAATCAAGGTACCTACTAAGTCACTAGACCTTTTTAATGTATAAAGATGGAATCTTTGAAAGAAAATGAAAGTTTTGAGTTTAACTTATTCGAGTTACCTATGAAGTCGCGAAGGCCGTCTTAATGACTAAAGATTGAATGTTTGAATGAAAATACCTCAACAAAGGTGCTTATTATGTCACTGGACCATTTTAATGTATAAAGATTGAATCTTTGAAAGAAAATGAGAGTTTTGAGTTAAATTTATTCGAGTTCCCTTTGACGTCCCGAAGAGTGTTTTAATGAGTAAAGATTAAATCTTTGAATGAAAATACCTAAATCAAGGTACCTATTATATCACTCGACCACTTTAACGTATATAGTTATATCTCTAAAAGAAAATTAGAGTTTTGAGTTAAACTTATTCGATATCCCATTGACGTCACGAAGAGTATTTTAATGACTAAAGATTGAATCTTCGAATGAAATTACCTCAAACAAGTTACCTATTAGGTCGGTAGACCTTTTTATTGTATAAAGATTGAATCTTTGAAAGAAAGTGAGAGTTTTGAGTTTAACTTATTCAAGTTACCTATGAAGTCGCAAAGAGTGTTTTAATGGCAAAAGATTGAATCTTTGAATAAAAATACCTCTATAAAGGTACCTATTATGTCATTAGACCTTTTTAAATTTCTAAAGATTGAATCTTTGAATGAAAATGAGAGTTTTGAGTCAAACTTATTCGAGATCCCTTTAACGTCCCGAAGAGTGTTTTAATGAGTAAAGATTGAATCTTTGTATGAAAATACCTCAATCAAGGTACCTACTATGTCAATAGACAATTTTAATGTATAAAGATTAAACCTTTGAAAGAAAATGAGAGTTTTGAGTTAAACTTATTCGAGATCCCTCTGACGTCACGAAGAGTGTTTTAATGAGCAAAGATTGAATCTTTGAAACAAATCACCTCAATCAAGGTACCGATTATGTCACTAGACCTTTTTAAGGTATAAAGATTGAATCTTGAAAGAGGATGAGAATTTTGAGTAAAACATATTCAAGTTCCCTTTGAGGACGCAAAGAGTGTTTTAATAAGTAAAGATTGAATCTTTGAATGAAAATACCTCAATCAAAGTACCTTTTATGTCACTAGACCATTTTAATGTATAAAGATAAAATCTTTGATAGAAAATAAGAGTTTTGAGTTAAACTTATTCGAGATTCTTTTGACGTTACGGAGAGTGTTTTAATGAGTAAGGTTTAAATCTTTGAATGAAATTACCTGAATCGAGGTACCTATTATGTCACTAGACCTTTTTAACGTATAAAGATTGAATCTTTGAAAGAAAATGATAGTTTTGAGTTTTACTTATTTGAGTGACGTATGGAGTTGCGAAGAGTGTTTTAGTGATTAAAGATCGAATCTTCGAATGAAAATACCTCAATAAAGGTACCTATATGTCAGTAGACCTTATTAACGTATAAAAATTGAATCTTTGAAAGAAAATGAGAGTTTTCAGTTGAACTAATTCGAGTTCCCTTTGACGTCCCGAAGAGTGTTTTAATGATCAAAGATTGAATCTTTGATTGAAAATACCTCCATCAAGGTTCCTATTATTTCACTAGACCATTTCAATGTACAAGGGTTGAATCTTTGAAAGAAAATGAGAGATTTGAGTTAAACTTGTTCGAGATCACTTTGACGTCACGAAGAGTGTTTTAACGAGTAAAGATTGAATCGTTGAATGAAATTACCTCAATCAAAGTATCTATTATGTCACGAGAACTTTTTAGTGTATCAAGATTGAATCTTTGTAAGAAAATGAGAGTTTTGAGTTTCACTTGTTCGAGTTACCTATGAAGTCGCGAAGGGTGTTTTTATAACTAAAGATTGAATCTTTGAATGAAAATGAGAGTTTCGAGAGAAACTTATTCGAGTTCCCTTTGACGTTCCGAAGAGTGTTTTAATGATCAAAGATTGAATCTTTGAATGAAAATACCTCAATCAAGGTACCTGTGATTTCACTAAACCATTTTAATGTGTAAAGATTGAATCTTTGAAAGAAAATGGGAGTTTTGAGTTAAACTTATTCGAGATCCCCTTGACATCACGAAGAGTGTTTTAATGAGAAAAGATTGAATCTTTGAATGAAATTACCTCAATCAGGGTACCTATTATGTCACTGGACCTTTTTAAATGTATAAAGGTCGAATCCTTTAAACAAAATGAGAGTTTTGAGTTAAATTTATTCGAGATCCCTTTGACGTCACGAAGAGTTTTTAATGAGTAAAGATTGAATGTTTGAATGAAATAACCTCAATCAAGATACCTATTTTGTCACTAGACCGTTTTAATGTATAAAGATTGAATCTCTGAAAGAAAATGAGAGTTTTGAGTTTAACTTCTCCGGGTCACGTGTGAAGTCCCGAAGAGTGTTTTAATGACCAAAGAATGAATCTTTGAATGAAATTACCTCGATCGAGGTACCTATTATGTCACTAGACCATTTTAATGTACAAAGATTAAATCTTTGTTAAGAAATGAGAGTTTTGAGTTAAACTTATTCGAGAACACTTCGACGTGACGAAGAGTGTTTTAATGAGTAAGGATTGAATCCTTGAATGAAATTACCTCAATCAAGGTTCCTAATCTGTCACTAGACCTTTTTAATGTATAAAGATTGAATCTTTGAAAGAAAATGAGAGTTTTGAGTTTAACTTATTCGGGTTACGCATGAAGTCGCGAGGAGTGTTTTAATGAGTAACGATTGAATCTTTGAATGAAAATACATCAAATCAAGGTACCTATTACGCCACTAGACCATTTTAATGTATAAAGATCAAATTTTTGAAAGAACACGAGAGTTTTGGGTTAAACTTATTCGTGATCCCTTTGACGTCTCGAAGAGTGTTTTAATGAGTAAAGATTGAATCTTTGAATGAAATTATCTCAATCAAGGTACTTTTTATGTCACTAGATGATTTTAATTTATAAAGATTAAATCTTTCAACGAAAATGAGAGTTTCGAGTTAACTTTATTTGAGATCCCTTTGACGTCATGAAGAGTGTTTTAATGAGTAAAGACAAGATCATTGAATAAAATTAGCTTAATCAAGGTACCTACTAAGTCACTAGACCTTTTTAATGTATAAAGATGGAATCTTTGAAAGAAAATGAAAGTTTTGAGTTTAACTTATTCGAGTTACCTATGAAGTCGCGAAGGCCGTCTTAATGACTAAAGATTGAATGTTTGAATGAAAATACCTCAACAAAGGTGCTTATTATGTCACTGGACCATTTTAATGTATAAAGATTGAATCTTTGAAAGAAAATGAGAGTTTTGAGTTAAATTTATTCGAGTTCCCTTTGACGTCCCGAAGAGTGTTTTAATGAGTAAAGATTAAATCTTTGAATGAAAATACCTAAATCAAGGTACCTATTATGTCACTCGACCACTTTAACGTATATAGTTATATCTCTAAAAGAAAATTAGAGTTTTGAGTTAAACTTATTCGATATCCCATTGACGTCACGAAGAGTATTTTAATGACTAAAGATTGAATCTTCGAATGAAATTACCTCAAACAAGTTACCTATTAGGTCGGTAGACCTTTTTATTGTATAAAGATTGAATCTTTGAAAGAAAGTGAGAGTTTTGAGTTTAACTTATTCAAGTTACCTATGAAGTCGCAAAGAGTGTTTTAATGGCAAAAGATTGAATCTTTGAATAAAAATACCTCTATAAAGGTACCTATTATGTCATTAGACCTTTTTAAATTTCTAAAGATTGAATCTTTGAATGAAAATGAGAGTTTTGAGTCAAACTTATTCGAGATCCCTTTAACGTCCCGAAGAGTGTTTTAATGAGTAAAGATTGAATCTTTGAATGAAAATACCTCAATCAAGGTACCTACTATGTCAATAGACAATTTTAATGTATAAAGATTAAACCTTTGAAAGAAAATGAGAGTTTTGAGTTAAACTTATTCGAGATCCCTCTGACGTCACGAAGAGTGTTTTAATGAGCAAAGATTGAATCTTTGAAACAAATCACCTCAATCAAGGTACCGATTATGTCACTAGACCTTTTTAAGGTATAAAGATTGAATCTTGAAAGAGGATGAGAATTTTGAGTAAAACATATTCAAGTTCCCTTTGAGGACGCAAAGAGTGTTTTAATAAGTAAAGATTGAATCTTTGAATGAAAATACCTCAATCAAAGTACCTTTTATGTCACTAGACCATTTTAATGTATAAAGATAAAATCTTTGATAGAAAATAAGAGTTTTGAGTTAAACTTATTCGAGATTCTTTTGACGTCACGGAGAGTGTTTTAATGAGTAAGGTTTAAATCTTTGAATGAAATTACCTGAATCGAGGTACCTATTATGTCACTAGACCTTTTTAACGTATAAAGATTGAATCTTTGAAAGAAAATGATAGTTTTGAGTTTTACTTATTTGAGTGACGTATGGAGTTGCGAAGAGTGTTTTAGTGATTAAAGATCGAATCTTCGAATGAAAATACCTCAATAAAGGTACCTATATGTCAGTAGACCTTATTAACGTATAAAAATTGAATCTTTGAAAGAAAATGAGAGTTTTCAGTTGAACTAATTCGAGTTCCCTTTGACGTCCCGAAGAGTGTTTTAATGATCAAAGATTGAATCTTTGATTGAAAATACCTCCATCAAGGTTCCTATTATTTCACTAGACCATTTCAATGTACAAGGGTTGAATCTTTGAAAGAAAATGAGAGATTTGAGTTAAACTTGTTCGAGATCACTTTGACGTCACGAAGAGTGTTTTAACGAGTAAAGATTGAATCGTTGAATGAAATTACCTCAATCAAAGTATCTATTATGTCACGAGAACTTTTTAGTGTATCAAGATTGAATCTTTGTAAGAAAATGAGAGTTTTGAGTTTCACTTGTTCGAGTTACCTATGAAGTCGCGAAGGGTGTTTTTATAACTAAAGATTGAATCTTTGAATGAAAATGAGAGTTTCGAGAGAAACTTATTCGAGTTCCCTTTGACGTTCCGAAGAGTGTTTTAATGATCAAAGATTGAATCTTTGAATGAAAATACCTCAATCAAGGTACCTGTGATTTCACTAAACCATTTTAATGTGTAAAGATTGAATCTTTGAAAGAAAATGGGAGTTTTGAGTTAAACTTATTCGAGATCCCCTTGACATCACGAAGAGTGTTTTAATGAGAAAAGATTGAATCTTTGAATGAAATTACCTCAATCAGGGTACCTATTATGTCACTGGACCTTTTTAAATGTATAAAGGTCGAATCCTTTAAACAAAATGAGAGTTTTGAGTTAAATTTATTCGAGATCCCTTTGACGTCACGAAGAGTTTTTAATGAGTAAAGATTGAATGTTTGAATGAAATAACCTCAATCAAGATACCTATTTTGTCACTAGACCGTTTTAATGTATAAAGATTGAATCTCTGAAAGAAAATGAGAGTTTTGAGTTTAACTTCTCCGGGTCACGTGTGAAGTCCCGAAGAGTGTTTTAATGACCAAAGAATGAATCTTTGAATGAAATTACCTCGATCGAGGTACCTATTATGTCACTAGACCATTTTAATGTACAAAGATTAAATCTTTGTTAAGAAATGAGAGTTTTGAGTTAAACTTATTCGAGAACACTTCGACGTGACGAAGAGTGTTTTAATGAGTAAGGATTGAATCCTTGAATGAAATTACCTCAATCAAGGTTCCTAATCTGTCACTAGACCTTTTTAATGTATAAAGATTGAATCTTTGAAAGAAAATGAGAGTTTTGAGTTTAACTTATTCGGGTTACGCATGAAGTCGCGAGGAGTGTTTTAATGAGTAACGATTGAATCTTTGAATGAAAATACATCAAATCAAGGTACCTATTACGCCACTAGACCATTTTAATGTATAAAGATCAAATTTTTGAAAGAACACGAGAGTTTTGGGTTAAACTTATTCGTGATCCCTTTGACGTCTCGAAGAGTGTTTTAATGAGTAAAGATTGAATCTTTGAATGAAATTATCTCAATCAAGGTACTTTTTATGTCACTAGATGATTTTAATTTATAAAGATTAAATCTTTCAACGAAAATGAGAGTTTCGAGTTAACTTTATTTGAGATCCCTTTGACGTCATGAAGAGTGTTTTAATGAGTAAAGACAAGATCATTGAATAAAATTAGCTTAATCAAGGTACCTACTAAGTCACTAGACCTTTTTAATGTATAAAGATGGAATCTTTGAAAGAAAATGAAAGTTTTGAGTTTAACTTATTCGAGTTACCTATGAAGTCGCGAAGGCCGTCTTAATGACTAAAGATTGAATGTTTGAATGAAAATACCTCAACAAAGGTGCTTATTATGTCACTGGACCATTTTAATGTATAAAGATTGAATCTTTGAAAGAAAATGAGAGTTTTGAGTTAAATTTATTCGAGTTCCCTTTGACGTCCCGAAGAGTGTTTTAATGAGTAAAGATTAAATCTTTGAATGAAAATACCTAAATCAAGGTACCTATTATGTCACTCGACCACTTTAACGTATATAGTTATATCTCTAAAAGAAAATTAGAGTTTTGAGTTAAACTTATTCGATATCCCATTGACGTCACGAAGAGTATTTTAATGACTAAAGATTGAATCTTCGAATGAAATTACCTCAAACAAGTTACCTATTAGGTCGGTAGACCTTTTTATTGTATAAAGATTGAATCTTTGAAAGAAAGTGAGAGTTTTGAGTTTAACTTATTCAAGTTACCTATGAAGTCGCAAAGAGTGTTTTAATGGCAAAAGATTGAATCTTTGAATAAAAATACCTCTATAAAGGTACCTATTATGTCATTAGACCTTTTTAAATTTCTAAAGATTGAATCTTTGAATGAAAATGAGAGTTTTGAGTCAAACTTATTCGAGATCCCTTTAACGTCCCGAAGAGTGTTTTAATGAGTAAAGATTGAATCTTTGAATGAAAATACCTCAATCAAGGTACCTACTATGTCAATAGACAATTTTAATGTATAAAGATTAAACCTTTGAAAGAAAATGAGAGTTTTGAGTTAAACTTATTCGAGATCCCTCTGACGTCACGAAGAGTGTTTTAATGAGCAAAGATTGAATCTTTGAAACAAATCACCTCAATCAAGGTACCGATTATGTCACTAGACCTTTTTAAGGTATAAAGATTGAATCTTGAAAGAGGATGAGAATTTTGAGTAAAACATATTCAAGTTCCCTTTGAGGACGCAAAGAGTGTTTTAATAAGTAAAGATTGAATCTTTGAATGAAAATACCTCAATCAAAGTACCTTTTATGTCACTAGACCATTTTAATGTATAAAGATAAAATCTTTGATAGAAAATAAGAGTTTTGAGTTAAACTTATTCGAGATTCTTTTGACGTCACGGAGAGTGTTTTAATGAGTAAGGTTTAAATCTTTGAATGAAATTACCTGAATCGAGGTACCTATTATGTCACTAGACCTTTTTAACGTATAAAGATTGAATCTTTGAAAGAAAATGATAGTTTTGAGTTTTACTTATTTGAGTGACGTATGGAGTTGCGAAGAGTGTTTTAGTGATTAAAGATCGAATCTTCGAATGAAAATACCTCAATAAAGGTACCTATATGTCAGTAGACCTTATTAACGTATAAAAATTGAATCTTTGAAAGAAAATGAGAGTTTTCAGTTGAACTAATTCGAGTTCCCTTTGACGTCCCGAAGAGTGTTTTAATGATCAAAGATTGAATCTTTGATTGAAAATACCTCCATCAAGGTTCCTATTATTTCACTAGACCATTTCAATGTACAAGGGTTGAATCTTTGAAAGAAAATGAGAGATTTGAGTTAAACTTGTTCGAGATCACTTTGACGTCACGAAGAGTGTTTTAACGAGTAAAGATTGAATCGTTGAATGAAATTACCTCAATCAAAGTATCTATTATGTCACGAGAACTTTTTAGTGTATCAAGATTGAATCTTTGTAAGAAAATGAGAGTTTTGAGTTTCACTTGTTCGAGTTACCTATGAAGTCGCGAAGGGTGTTTTTATAACTAAAGATTGAATCTTTGAATGAAAATGAGAGTTTCGAGAGAAACTTATTCGAGTTCCCTTTGACGTTCCGAAGAGTGTTTTAATGATCAAAGATTGAATCTTTGAATGAAAATACCTCAATCAAGGTACCTGTGATTTCACTAAACCATTTTAATGTGTAAAGATTGAATCTTTGAAAGAAAATGGGAGTTTTGAGTTAAACTTATTCGAGATCCCCTTGACATCACGAAGAGTGTTTTAATGAGAAAAGATTGAATCTTTGAATGAAATTACCTCAATCAGGGTACCTATTATGTCACTGGACCTTTTTAAATGTATAAAGGTCGAATCCTTTAAACAAAATGAGAGTTTTGAGTTAAATTTATTCGAGATCCCTTTGACGTCACGAAGAGTTTTTAATGAGTAAAGATTGAATGTTTGAATGAAATAACCTCAATCAAGATACCTATTTTGTCACTAGACCGTTTTAATGTATAAAGATTGAATCTCTGAAAGAAAATGAGAGTTTTGAGTTTAACTTCTCCGGGTCACGTGTGAAGTCCCGAAGAGTGTTTTAATGACCAAAGAATGAATCTTTGAATGAAATTACCTCGATCGAGGTACCTATTATGTCACTAGACCATTTTAATGTACAAAGATTAAATCTTTGTTAAGAAATGAGAGTTTTGAGTTAAACTTATTCGAGAACACTTCGACGTGACGAAGAGTGTTTTAATGAGTAAGGATTGAATCCTTGAATGAAATTACCTCAATCAAGGTTCCTAATCTGTCACTAGACCTTTTTAATGTATAAAGATTGAATCTTTGAAAGAAAATGAGAGTTTTGAGTTTAACTTATTCGGGTTACGCATGAAGTCGCGAGGAGTGTTTTAATGAGTAACGATTGAATCTTTGAATGAAAATACATCAAATCAAGGTACCTATTACGCCACTAGACCATTTTAATGTATAAAGATCAAATTTTTGAAAGAACACGAGAGTTTTGGGTTAAACTTATTCGTGATCCCTTTGACGTCTCGAAGAGTGTTTTAATGAGTAAAGATTGAATCTTTGAATGAAATTATCTCAATCAAGGTACTTTTTATGTCACTAGATGATTTTAATTTATAAAGATTAAATCTTTCAACGAAAATGAGAGTTTCGAGTTAACTTTATTTGAGATCCCTTTGACGTCATGAAGAGTGTTTTAATGAGTAAAGACAAGATCATTGAATAAAATTAGCTTAATCAAGGTACCTACTAAGTCACTAGACCTTTTTAATGTATAAAGATGGAATCTTTGAAAGAAAATGAAAGTTTTGAGTTTAACTTATTCGAGTTACCTATGAAGTCGCGAAGGCCGTCTTAATGACTAAAGATTGAATGTTTGAATGAAAATACCTCAACAAAGGTGCTTATTATGTCACTGGACCATTTTAATGTATAAAGATTGAATCTTTGAAAGAAAATGAGAGTTTTGAGTTAAATTTATTCGAGTTCCCTTTGACGTCCCGAAGAGTGTTTTAATGAGTAAAGATTAAATCTTTGAATGAAAATACCTAAATCAAGGTACCTATTATGTCACTCGACCACTTTAACGTATATAGTTATATCTCTAAAAGAAAATTAGAGTTTTGAGTTAAACTTATTCGATATCCCATTGACGTCACGAAGAGTATTTTAATGACTAAAGATTGAATCTTCGAATGAAATTACCTCAAACAAGTTACCTATTAGGTCGGTAGACCTTTTTATTGTATAAAGATTGAATCTTTGAAAGAAAGTGAGAGTTTTGAGTTTAACTTATTCAAGTTACCTATGAAGTCGCAAAGAGTGTTTTAATGGCAAAAGATTGAATCTTTGAATAAAAATACCTCTATAAAGGTACCTATTATGTCATTAGACCTTTTTAAATTTCTAAAGATTGAATCTTTGAATGAAAATGAGAGTTTTGAGTCAAACTTATTCGAGATCCCTTTAACGTCCCGAAGAGTGTTTTAATGAGTAAAGATTGAATCTTTGAATGAAAATACCTCAATCAAGGTACCTACTATGTCAATAGACAATTTTAATGTATAAAGATTAAACCTTTGAAAGAAAATGAGAGTTTTGAGTTAAACTTATTCGAGATCCCTCTGACGTCACGAAGAGTGTTTTAATGAGCAAAGATTGAATCTTTGAAACAAATCACCTCAATCAAGGTACCGATTATGTCACTAGACCTTTTTAAGGTATTAAGATTGAATCTTGAAAGAGGATGAGAATTTTGAGTAAAACATATTCAAGTTCCCTTTGAGGACGCAAAGAGTGTTTTAATAAGTAAAGATTGAATCTTTGAATGAAAATACCTCAATCAAAGTACCTTTTATGTCACTAGACCTTTTTAATGTATAAAGATAAAATCTTTGATAGAAAATAAGAGTTTTGAGTTAAACTTATTCGAGATTCTTTTGACGTCACGGAGAGTGTTTTAATGAGTAAGGTTTAAATCTTTGAATGAAATTACCTGAATCGAGGTACCTATTATGTCACTAGACCTTTTTAACGTATAAAGATTGAATCTTTGAAAGAAAATGATAGTTTTGAGTTTTACTTATTTGAGTGACGTATGGAGTTGCGAAGAGTGTTTTAGTGATTAAAGATCGAATCTTCGAATGAAAATACCTCAATAAAGGTACCTATATGTCAGTAGACCTTATTAACGTATAAAAATTGAATCTTTGAAAGAAAATGAGAGTTTTCAGTTGAACTAATTCGAGTTCCCTTTGACGTCCCGAAGAGTGTTTTAATGATCAAAGATTGAATCTTTGATTGAAAATACCTCCATCAAGGTTCCTATTATTTCACTAGACCATTTCAATGTACAAGGGTTGAATCTTTGAAAGAAAATGAGAGATTTGAGTTAAACTTGTTCGAGATCACTTTGACGTCACGAAGAGTGTTTTAACGAGTAAAGATTGAATCGTTGAATGAAATTACCTCAATCAAAGTATCTATTATGTCACGAGAACTTTTTAGTGTATCAAGATTGAATCTTTGTAAGAAAATGAGAGTTTTGAGTTTCACTTGTTCGAGTTACCTATGAAGTCGCGAAGGGTGTTTTTATAACTAAAGATTGAATCTTTGAATGAAAATGAGAGTTTCGAGAGAAACTTATTCGAGTTCCCTTTGACGTTCCGAAGAGTGTTTTAATGATCAAAGATTGAATCTTTGAATGAAAATACCTCAATCAAGGTACCTGTGATTTCACTAAACCATTTTAATGTGTAAAGATTGAATCTTTGAAAGAAAATGGGAGTTTTGAGTTAAACTTATTCGAGATCCCCTTGACATCACGAAGAGTGTTTTAATGAGAAAAGATTGAATCTTTGAATGAAATTACCTCAATCAGGGTACCTATTATGTCACTGGACCTTTTTAAATGTATAAAGGTCGAATCCTTTAAACAAAATGAGAGTTTTGAGTTAAATTTATTCGAGATCCCTTTGACGTCACGAAGAGTTTTTAATGAGTAAAGATTGAATGTTTGAATGAAATAACCTCAATCAAGATACCTATTTTGTCACTAGACCGTTTTAATGTATAAAGATTGAATCTCTGAAAGAAAATGAGAGTTTTGAGTTTAACTTCTCCGGGTCACGTGTGAAGTCCCGAAGAGTGTTTTAATGACCAAAGAATGAATCTTTGAATGAAATTACCTCGATCGAGGTACCTATTATGTCACTAGACCATTTTAATGTACAAAGATTAAATCTTTGTTAAGAAATGAGAGTTTTGAGTTAAACTTATTCGAGAACACTTCGACGTGACGAAGAGTGTTTTAATGAGTAAGGATTGAATCCTTGAATGAAATTACCTCAATCAAGGTTCCTAATCTGTCACTAGACCTTTTTAATGTATAAAGATTGAATCTTTGAAAGAAAATGAGAGTTTTGAGTTTAACTTATTCGGGTTACGCATGAAGTCGCGAGGAGTGTTTTAATGAGTAACGATTGAATCTTTGAATGAAAATACATCAAATCAAGGTACCTATTACGCCACTAGACCATTTTAATGTATAAAGATCAAATTTTTGAAAGAACACGAGAGTTTTGGGTTAAACTTATTCGTGATCCCTTTGACGTCTCGAAGAGTGTTTTAATGAGTAAAGATTGAATCTTTGAATGAAATTATCTCAATCAAGGTACTTTTTATGTCACTAGATGATTTTAATTTATAAAGATTAAATCTTTCAACGAAAATGAGAGTTTCGAGTTAACTTTATTTGAGATCCCTTTGACGTCATGAAGAGTGTTTTAATGAGTAAAGACAAGATCATTGAATAAAATTAGCTTAATCAAGGTACCTACTAAGTCACTAGACCTTTTTAATGTATAAAGATGGAATCTTTGAAAGAAAATGAAAGTTTTGAGTTTAACTTATTCGAGTTACCTATGAAGTCGCGAAGGCCGTCTTAATGACTAAAGATTGAATGTTTGAATGAAAATACCTCAACAAAGGTGCTTATTATGTCACTGGACCATTTTAATGTATAAAGATTGAATCTTTGAAAGAAAATGAGAGTTTTGAGTTAAATTTATTCGAGTTCCCTTTGACGTCCCGAAGAGTGTTTTAATGAGTAAAGATTAAATCTTTGAATGAAAATACCTAAATCAAGGTACCTATTATGTCACTCGACCACTTTAACGTATATAGTTATATCTCTAAAAGAAAATTAGAGTTTTGAGTTAAACTTATTCGATATCCCATTGACGTCACGAAGAGTATTTTAATGACTAAAGATTGAATCTTCGAATGAAATTACCTCAAACAAGTTACCTATTAGGTCGGTAGACCTTTTTATTGTATAAAGATTGAATCTTTGAAAGAAAGTGAGAGTTTTGAGTTTAACTTATTCAAGTTACCTATGAAGTCGCAAAGAGTGTTTTAATGGCAAAAGATTGAATCTTTGAATAAAAATACCTCTATAAAGGTACCTATTATGTCATTAGACCTTTTTAAATTTCTAAAGATTGAATCTTTGAATGAAAATGAGAGTTTTGAGTCAAACTTATTCGAGATCCCTTTAACGTCCCGAAGAGTGTTTTAATGAGTAAAGATTGAATCTTTGAATGAAAATACCTCAATCAAGGTACCTACTATGTCAATAGACAATTTTAATGTATAAAGATTAAACCTTTGAAAGAAAATGAGAGTTTTGAGTTAAACTTATTCGAGATCCCTCTGACGTCACGAAGAGTGTTTTAATGAGCAAAGATTGAATCTTTGAAACAAATCACCTCAATCAAGGTACCGATTATGTCACTAGACCTTTTTAAGGTATTAAGATTGAATCTTGAAAGAGGATGAGAATTTTGAGTAAAACATATTCAAGTTCCCTTTGAGGACGCAAAGAGTGTTTTAATAAGTAAAGATTGAATCTTTGAATGAAAATACCTCAATCAAAGTACCTTTTATGTCACTAGA
Source organism: Cornus florida (assembly GCF_030987335.1). Lineage (NCBI taxonomy): Eukaryota > Viridiplantae > Streptophyta > Magnoliopsida > Cornales > Cornaceae > Cornus > Cornus florida. Next base: position 198,524 of record NW_026775804.1, on the reverse strand, counting down.
CCTTTTTAATGTATAAAGATAAAATCTTTGATAGAAAATAAGAGTTTTGAGTTAAACTTATTCGAGATTCTTTTGACGTCACGGAGAGTGTTTTAATGAGTAAGGTTTAAATCTTTGAATGAAATTACCTGAATCGAGGTACCTATTATGTCACTAGACCTTTTTAACGTATAAAGATTGAATCTTTGAAAGAAAATGATAGTTTTGAGTTTTACTTATTTGAGTGACGTATGGAGTTGCGAAGAGTGTTTTAGTGATTAAAGATCGAATCTTCGAATGAAAATACCTCAATAAAGGTACCTATATGTCAGTAGACCTTATTAACGTATAAAAATTGAATCTTTGAAAGAAAATGAGAGTTTTCAGTTGAACTAATTCGAGTTCCCTTTGACGTCCCGAAGAGTGTTTTAATGATCAAAGATTGAATCTTTGATTGAAAATACCTCCATCAAGGTTCCTATTATTTCACTAGACCATTTCAATGTACAAGGGTTGAATCTTTGAAAGAAAATGAGAGATTTGAGTTAAACTTGTTCGAGATCACTTTGACGTCACGAAGAGTGTTTTAACGAGTAAAGATTGAATCGTTGAATGAAATTACCTCAATCAAAGTATCTATTATGTCACGAGAACTTTTTAGTGTATCAAGATTGAATCTTTGTAAGAAAATGAGAGTTTTGAGTTTCACTTGTTCGAGTTACCTATGAAGTCGCGAAGGGTGTTTTTATAACTAAAGATTGAATCTTTGAATGAAAATGAGAGTTTCGAGAGAAACTTATTCGAGTTCCCTTTGACGTTCCGAAGAGTGTTTTAATGATCAAAGATTGAATCTTTGAATGAAAATACCTCAATCAAGGTACCTGTGATTTCACTAAACCATTTTAATGTGTAAAGATTGAATCTTTGAAAGAAAATGGGAGTTTTGAGTTAAACTTATTCGAGATCCCCTTGACATCACGAAGAGTGTTTTAATGAGAAAAGATTGAATCTTTGAATGAAATTACCTCAATCAGGGTACCTATTATGTCACTGGACCTTTTTAAATGTATAAAGGTCGAATCCTTTAAACAAAATGAGAGTTTTGAGTTAAATTTATTCGAGATCCCTTTGACGTCACGAAGAGTTTTTAATGAGTAAAGATTGAATGTTTGAATGAAATAACCTCAATCAAGATACCTATTTTGTCACTAGACCGTTTTAATGTATAAAGATTGAATCTCTGAAAGAAAATGAGAGTTTTGAGTTTAACTTCTCCGGGTCACGTGTGAAGTCCCGAAGAGTGTTTTAATGACCAAAGAATGAATCTTTGAATGAAATTACCTCGATCGAGGTACCTATTATGTCACTAGACCATTTTAATGTACAAAGATTAAATCTTTGTTAAGAAATGAGAGTTTTGAGTTAAACTTATTCGAGAACACTTCGACGTGACGAAGAGTGTTTTAATGAGTAAGGATTGAATCCTTGAATGAAATTACCTCAATCAAGGTTCCTAATCTGTCACTAGACCTTTTTAATGTATAAAGATTGAATCTTTGAAAGAAAATGAGAGTTTTGAGTTTAACTTATTCGGGTTACGCATGAAGTCGCGAGGAGTGTTTTAATGAGTAACGATTGAATCTTTGAATGAAAATACATCAAATCAAGGTACCTATTACGCCACTAGACCATTTTAATGTATAAAGATCAAATTTTTGAAAGAACACGAGAGTTTTGGGTTAAACTTATTCGTGATCCCTTTGACGTCTCGAAGAGTGTTTTAATGAGTAAAGATTGAATCTTTGAATGAAATTATCTCAATCAAGGTACTTTTTATGTCACTAGATGATTTTAATTTATAAAGATTAAATCTTTCAACGAAAATGAGAGTTTCGAGTTAACTTTATTTGAGATCCCTTTGACGTCATGAAGAGTGTTTTAATGAGTAAAGACAAGATCATTGAATAAAATTAGCTTAATCAAGGTACCTACTAAGTCACTAGACCTTTTTAATGTATAAAGATGGAATCTTTGAAAGAAAATGAAAGTTTTGAGTTTAACTTATTCGAGTTACCTATGAAGTCGCGAAGGCCGTCTTAATGACTAAAGATTGAATGTTTGAATGAAAATACCTCAACAAAGGTGCTTATTATGTCACTGGACCATTTTAATGTATAAAGATTGAATCTTTGAAAGAAAATGAGAGTTTTGAGTTAAATTTATTCGAGTTCCCTTTGACGTCCCGAAGAGTGTTTTAATGAGTAAAGATTAAATCTTTGAATGAAAATACCTAAATCAAGGTACCTATTATGTCACTCGACCACTTTAACGTATATAGTTATATCTCTAAAAGAAAATTAGAGTTTTGAGTTAAACTTATTCGATATCCCATTGACGTCACGAAGAGTATTTTAATGACTAAAGATTGAATCTTCGAATGAAATTACCTCAAACAAGTTACCTATTAGGTCGGTAGACCTTTTTATTGTATAAAGATTGAATCTTTGAAAGAAAGTGAGAGTTTTGAGTTTAACTTATTCAAGTTACCTATGAAGTCGCAAAGAGTGTTTTAATGGCAAAAGATTGAATCTTTGAATAAAAATACCTCTATAAAGGTACCTATTATGTCATTAGACCTTTTTAAATTTCTAAAGATTGAATCTTTGAATGAAAATGAGAGTTTTGAGTCAAACTTATTCGAGATCCCTTTAACGTCCCGAAGAGTGTTTTAATGAGTAAAGATTGAATCTTTGAATGAAAATACCTCAATCAAGGTACCTACTATGTCAATAGACAATTTTAATGTATAAAGATTAAACCTTTGAAAGAAAATGAGAGTTTTGAGTTAAACTTATTCGAGATCCCTCTGACGTCACGAAGAGTGTTTTAATGAGCAAAGATTGAATCTTTGAAACAAATCACCTCAATCAAGGTACCGATTATGTCACTAGACCTTTTTAAGGTATTAAGATTGAATCTTGAAAGAGGATGAGAATTTTGAGTAAAACATATTCAAGTTCCCTTTGAGGACGCAAAGAGTGTTTTAATAAGTAAAGATTGAATCTTTGAATGAAAATACCTCAATCAAAGTACCTTTTATGTCACTAGACCTTTTTAATGTATAAAGATAAAATCTTTGATAGAAAATAAGAGTTTTGAGTTAAACTTATTCGAGATTCTTTTGACGTCACGGAGAGTGTTTTAATGAGTAAGGTTTAAATCTTTGAATGAAATTACCTGAATCGAGGTACCTATTATGTCACTAGACCTTTTTAACGTATAAAGATTGAATCTTTGAAAGAAAATGATAGTTTTGAGTTTTACTTATTTGAGTGACGTATGGAGTTGCGAAGAGTGTTTTAGTGATTAAAGATCGAATCTTCGAATGAAAATACCTCAATAAAGGTACCTATATGTCAGTAGACCTTATTAACGTATAAAAATTGAATCTTTGAAAGAAAATGAGAGTTTTCAGTTGAACTAATTCGAGTTCCCTTTGACGTCCCGAAGAGTGTTTTAATGATCAAAGATTGAATCTTTGATTGAAAATACCTCCATCAAGGTTCCTATTATTTCACTAGACCATTTCAATGTACAAGGGTTGAATCTTTGAAAGAAAATGAGAGATTTGAGTTAAACTTGTTCGAGATCACTTTGACGTCACGAAGAGTGTTTTAACGAGTAAAGATTGAATCGTTGAATGAAATTACCTCAATCAAAGTATCTATTATGTCACGAGAACTTTTTAGTGTATCAAGATTGAATCTTTGTAAGAAAATGAGAGTTTTGAGTTTCACTTGTTCGAGTTACCTATGAAGTCGCGAAGGGTGTTTTTATAACTAAAGATTGAATCTTTGAATGAAAATGAGAGTTTCGAGAGAAACTTATTCGAGTTCCCTTTGACGTTCCGAAGAGTGTTTTAATGATCAAAGATTGAATCTTTGAATGAAAATACCTCAATCAAGGTACCTGTGATTTCACTAAACCATTTTAATGTGTAAAGATTGAATCTTTGAAAGAAAATGGGAGTTTTGAGTTAAACTTATTCGAGATCCCCTTGACATCACGAAGAGTGTTTTAATGAGAAAAGATTGAATCTTTGAATGAAATTACCTCAATCAGGGTACCTATTATGTCACTGGACCTTTTTAAATGTATAAAGGTCGAATCCTTTAAACAAAATGAGAGTTTTGAGTTAAATTTATTCGAGATCCCTTTGACGTCACGAAGAGTTTTTAATGAGTAAAGATTGAATGTTTGAATGAAATAACCTCAATCAAGATACCTATTTTGTCACTAGACCGTTTTAATGTATAAAGATTGAATCTCTGAAAGAAAATGAGAGTTTTGAGTTTAACTTCTCCGGGTCACGTGTGAAGTCCCGAAGAGTGTTTTAATGACCAAAGAATGAATCTTTGAATGAAATTACCTCGATCGAGGTACCTATTATGTCACTAGACCATTTTAATGTACAAAGATTAAATCTTTGTTAAGAAATGAGAGTTTTGAGTTAAACTTATTCGAGAACACTTCGACGTGACGAAGAGTGTTTTAATGAGTAAGGATTGAATCCTTGAATGAAATTACCTCAATCAAGGTTCCTAATCTGTCACTAGACCTTTTTAATGTATAAAGATTGAATCTTTGAAAGAAAATGAGAGTTTTGAGTTTAACTTATTCGGGTTACGCATGAAGTCGCGAGGAGTGTTTTAATGAGTAACGATTGAATCTTTGAATGAAAATACATCAAATCAAGGTACCTATTACGCCACTAGACCATTTTAATGTATAAAGATCAAATTTTTGAAAGAACACGAGAGTTTTGGGTTAAACTTATTCGTGATCCCTTTGACGTCTCGAAGAGTGTTTTAATGAGTAAAGATTGAATCTTTGAATGAAATTATCTCAATCAAGGTACTTTTTATGTCACTAGATGATTTTAATTTATAAAGATTAAATCTTTCAACGAAAATGAGAGTTTCGAGTTAACTTTATTTGAGATCCCTTTGACGTCATGAAGAGTGTTTTAATGAGTAAAGACAAGATCATTGAATAAAATTAGCTTAATCAAGGTACCTACTAAGTCACTAGACCTTTTTAATGTATAAAGATGGAATCTTTGAAAGAAAATGAAAGTTTTGAGTTTAACTTATTCGAGTTACCTATGAAGTCGCGAAGGCCGTCTTAATGACTAAAGATTGAATGTTTGAATGAAAATACCTCAACAAAGGTGCTTATTATGTCACTGGACCATTTTAATGTATAAAGATTGAATCTTTGAAAGAAAATGAGAGTTTTGAGTTAAATTTATTCGAGTTCCCTTTGACGTCCCGAAGAGTGTTTTAATGAGTAAAGATTAAATCTTTGAATGAAAATACCTAAATCAAGGTACCTATTATGTCACTCGACCACTTTAACGTATATAGTTATATCTCTAAAAGAAAATTAGAGTTTTGAGTTAAACTTATTCGATATCCCATTGACGTCACGAAGAGTATTTTAATGACTAAAGATTGAATCTTCGAATGAAATTACCTCAAACAAGTTACCTATTAGGTCGGTAGACCTTTTTATTGTATAAAGATTGAATCTTTGAAAGAAAGTGAGAGTTTTGAGTTTAACTTATTCAAGTTACCTATGAAGTCGCAAAGAGTGTTTTAATGGCAAAAGATTGAATCTTTGAATAAAAATACCTCTATAAAGGTACCTATTATGTCATTAGACCTTTTTAAATTTCTAAAGATTGAATCTTTGAATGAAAATGAGAGTTTTGAGTCAAACTTATTCGAGATCCCTTTAACGTCCCGAAGAGTGTTTTAATGAGTAAAGATTGAATCTTTGAATGAAAATACCTCAATCAAGGTACCTACTATGTCAATAGACAATTTTAATGTATAAAGATTAAACCTTTGAAAGAAAATGAGAGTTTTGAGTTAAACTTATTCGAGATCCCTCTGACGTCACGAAGAGTGTTTTAATGAGCAAAGATTGAATCTTTGAAACAAATCACCTCAATCAAGGTACCGATTATGTCACTAGACCTTTTTAAGGTATTAAGATTGAATCTTGAAAGAGGATGAGAATTTTGAGTAAAACATATTCAAGTTCCCTTTGAGGACGCAAAGAGTGTTTTAATAAGTAAAGATTGAATCTTTGAATGAAAATACCTCAATCAAAGTACCTTTTATGTCACTAGACCTTTTTAATGTATAAAGATAAAATCTTTGATAGAAAATAAGAGTTTTGAGTTAAACTTATTCGAGATTCTTTTGACGTCACGGAGAGTGTTTTAATGAGTAAGGTTTAAATCTTTGAATGAAATTACCTGAATCGAGGTACCTATTATGTCACTAGACCTTTTTAACGTATAAAGATTGAATCTTTGAAAGAAAATGATAGTTTTGAGTTTTACTTATTTGAGTGACGTATGGAGTTGCGAAGAGTGTTTTAGTGATTAAAGATCGAATCTTCGAATGAAAATACCTCAATAAAGGTACCTATATATCAGTAGACCTTATTAACGTATAAAAATTGAATCTTTGAAAGAAAATGAGAGTTTTCAGTTGAACTAATTCGAGTTCCCTTTGACGTCCCGAAGAGTGTTTTAATGATCAAAGATTGAATCTTTGATTGAAAATACCTCCATCAAGGTTCCTATTATTTCACTAGACCATTTCAATGTACAAGGGTTGAATCTTTGAAAGAAAATGAGAGATTTGAGTTAAACTTGTTCGAGATCACTTTGACGTCACGAAGAGTGTTTTAACGAGTAAAGATTGAATCGTTGAATGAAATTACCTCAATCAAAGTATCTATTATGTCACGAGAACTTTTTAGTGTATCAAGATTGAATCTTTGTAAGAAAATGAGAGTTTTGAGTTTCACTTGTTCGAGTTACCTATGAAGTCGCGAAGGGTGTTTTTATAACTAAAGATTGAATCTTTGAATGAAAATGAGAGTTTCGAGAGAAACATATTCGAGTTCCCTTTGACGTTCCGAAGAGTGTTTTAATGATCAAAGATTGAATCTTTGAATGAAAATACCTCAATCAAGGTACCTGTGATTTCACTAAACCATTTTAATGTGTAAAGATTGAATCTTTGAAAGAAAATGGGAGTTTTGAGTTAAACTTATTCGAGATCCCCTTGACATCACGAAGAGTGTTTTAATGAGAAAAGATTGAATCTTTGAATGAAATTACCTCAATCAGGGTACCTATTATGTCACTGGACCTTTTTAAATGTATAAAGGTCGAATCCTTTAAACAAAATGAGAGTTTTGAGTTAAATTTATTCGAGATCCCTTTGACGTCACGAAGAGTTTTTAATGAGTAAAGATTGAATGTTTGAATGAAATAACCTCAATCAAGATACCTATTTTGTCACTAGACCGTTTTAATGTATAAAGATTGAATCTCTGAAAGAAAATGAGAGTTTTGAGTTTAACTTCTCCGGGTCACGTGTGAAGTCCCGAAGAGTGTTTTAATGACCAAAGAATGAATCTTTGAATGAAATTACCTCGATCGAGGTACCTATTATGTCACTAGACCATTTTAATGTACAAAGATTAAATCTTTGTTAAGAAATGAGAGTTTTGAGTTAAACTTATTCGAGAACACTTCGACGTGACGAAGAGTGTTTTAATGAGTAAGGATTGAATCCTTGAATGAAATTACCTCAATCAAGGTTCCTAATCTGTCACTAGACCTTTTTAATGTATAAAGATTGAATCTTTGAAAGAAAATGAGAGTTTTGAGTTTAACTTATTCGGGTTACGCATGAAGTCGCGAGGAGTGTTTTAATGAGTAACGATTGAATCTTTGAATGAAAATACATCAAATCAAGGTACCTATTACGCCACTAGACCATTTTAATGTATAAAGATCAAATTTTTGAAAGAACACGAGAGTTTTGGGTTAAACTTATTCGTGATCCCTTTGACGTCTCGAAGAGTGTTTTAATGAGTAAAGATTGAATCTTTGAATGAAATTATCTCAATCAAGGTACTTTTTATGTCACTAGATGATTTTAATTTATAAAGATTAAATCTTTCAACGAAAATGAGAGTTTCGAGTTAACTTTATTTGAGATCCCTTTGACGTCATGAAGAGTGTTTTAATGAGTAAAGACAAGATCATTGAATAAAATTAGCTTAATCAAGGTACCTACTAAGTCACTAGACCTTTTTAATGTATAAAGATGGAATCTTTGAAAGAAAATGAAAGTTTTGAGTTTAACTTATTCGAGTTACCTATGAAGTCGCGAAGGCCGTCTTAATGACTAAAGATTGAATGTTTGAATGAAAATACCTCAACAAAGGTGCTTATTATGTCACTGAACCATTTTAATGTATAAAGATTGAATCTTTGAAAGAAAATGAGAGTTTTGAGTTAAATTTATTCGAGTTCCCTTTGACGTCCCGAAGAGTGTTTTAATGAGTAAAGATTAAATCTTTGAATGAAAATACCTAAATCAAGGTACCTATTATGTCACTCGACCACTTTAACGTATATAGTTATATCTCTAAAAGAAAATTAGAGTTTTGAGTTAAACTTATTCGATATCCCATTGACGTCACGAAGAGTATTTTAATGACTAAAGATTGAATCTTCGAATGAAATTACCTCAAACAAGTTACCTATTAGGTCGGTAGACCTTTTTATTGTATAAAGATTGAATCTTTGAAAGAAAGTGAGAGTTTTGAGTTTAACTTATTCAAGTTACCTATGAAGTCGCAAAGAGTGTTTTAATGGCAAAAGATTGAATCTTTGAATAAAAATACCTCTATAAAGGTACCTATTATGTCATTAGACCTTTTTAAATTTCTAAAGATTGAATCTTTGAATGAAAATGAGAGTTTTGAGTCAAACTTATTCGAGATCCCTTTAACGTCCCGAAGAGTGTTTTAATGAGTAAAGATTGAATCTTTGAATGAAAATACCTCAATCAAGGTACCTACTATGTCAATAGACAATTTTAATGTATAAAGATTAAACCTTTGAAAGAAAATGAGAGTTTTGAGTTAAACTTATTCGAGATCCCTCTGACGTCACGAAGAGTGTTTTAATGAGCAAAGATTGAATCTTTGAAACAAATCACCTCAATCAAGGTACCGATTATGTCACTAGACCTCTTTAAGGTATAAAGATTGAATCTTGAAAGAGGATGAGAATTTTGAGTAAAACATATTCAAGTTCCCTTTGAGGACGCAAAGAGTGTTTTAATAAGTAAAGATTGAATCTTTGAATGAAAATACCTCAATCAAAGTACCTTTTATGTCACTAGACCATTTTAATGTATAAAGATAAAATCTTTGATAGAAAATAAGAGTTTTGAGTTAAACTTATTCGAGATTCTTTTGACGTCACGGAGAGTGTTTTAATGAGTAAGGTTTAAATCTTTGAATGAAATTACCTGAATCGAGGTACCTATTATGTCACTAGACCTTTTTAACGTATAAAGATTGAATCTTTGAAAGAAAATGATAGTTTTGAGTTTTACTTATTTGAGTGACGTATGGAGTTGCGAAGAGTGTTTTAGTGATTAAAGATCGAATCTTCGAATGAAAATACCTCAATAAAGGTACCTATATGTCAGTAGACCTTATTAACGTATAAAAATTGAATCTTTGAAAGAAAATGAGAGTTTTCAGTTGAACTAATTCGAGTTCCCTTTGACGTCCCGAAGAGTGTTTTAATGATCAAAGATTGAATCTTTGATTGAAAATACCTCCATCAAGGTTCCTATTATTTCACTAGACCATTTCAATGTACATGGGTTGAATCTTTGAAAGAAAATGAGAGATTTGAGTTAAACTTGTTCGAGATCACTTTGACGTCACGAAGAGTGTTTTAACGAGTAAAGATTGAATCGTTGAATGAAATTACCTCAATCAAAGTATCTATTATGTCACGAGAACTTTTTAGTGTATCAAGATTGAATCTTTGTAAGAAAATGAGAGTTTTGAGTTTCACTTGTTCGAGTTACCTATGAAGTCGCGAAGGGTGTTTTTATAACTAAAGATTGAATCTTTGAATGAAAATGAGAGTTTCGAGAGAAACATATTCGAGTTCCCTTTGACGTTCCGAAGAGTGTTTTAATGATCAAAGATTGAATCTTTGAATGAAAATACCTCACTCAAGGTACCTGTGATTTCACTAAACCATTTTAATGTGTAAAGATTGAATCTTTGAAAGAAAATGGGAGTTTTGAGTTAAACTTATTCGAGATCACCTTGACATCACGAAGAGTGTTTTAATGAGAAAAGATTGAATCTTTGAATGAAATTACCTCAATCAGGGTACCTATTATGTCACTGGACCTTTTTAAATGTATAAAGGTCGAATCCTTTAAACAAAATGAGAGTTTTGAGTTAAATTTATTCGAGATCCCTTTGACGTCACAAAGAGTTTTTAACGAGTAAAGATTGAATGTTTGAATGAAATAACCTCAATCAAGATACCTATTTTGTCACTAGACCGTTTTAATGTATAAAGATTGAATCTCTGAAAGAAAATGAGAGTTTTGAGTTTAACTTCTCCGGGTCACGTGTGAAGTCCCGAAGAGTGTTTTAATGACCAAAGAATGAATCTTTGAATGAAATTACCTCGATCGAGGTACCTATTATGTCACTAGACCATTTTAATGTACAAAGATTAAATCTTTGTTAAGAAATGAGAGTTTTGAGTTAAACTTATTCGAGAACACTTCGACGTGACGAAGAGTGTTTTAATGAGTAAGGATTGAATCCTTGAATGAAATTACCTCAATCAAGGTTCCTAATCTGTCACTAGACCTTTTTAATGTATAAAGATTGAATCTTTGAAAGAAAATGAGAGTTTTGAGTTTAACTTATTCGGGTTACGCATGAAGTCGCGAGGAGTGTTTTAATGAGTAACGATTGAATCTTTGAATGAAAATACATCAAATCAAGGTACCTATTACGCCACTAGACCATTTTAATGTATAAAGATCAAATTTTTGAAAGAACACGAGAGTTTTGGGTTAAACTTATTCGTGATCCCTTTGACGTCTCGAAGAGTGTTTTAATGAGTAAAGATTGAATCTTTGAATGAAATTATCTCAATCAAGGTACTTTTTATGTCACTAGATGATTTTAATTTATAAAGATTAAATCTTTCAACGAAAATGAGAGTTTCGAGTTAACTTTATTTGAGATCCCTTTGACGTCATGAAGAGTGTTTTAATGAGTAAAGACAAGATCATTGAATAAAATTAGCTTAATCAAGGTACCTACTAAGTCACTAGACCTTTTTAATGTATAAAGATGGAATCTTTGAAAGAAAATGAAAGTTTTGAGTTTAACTTATTCGAGTTACCTATGAAGTCGCGAAGGCCGTCTTAATGACTAAAGATTGAATGTTTGAATGAAAATACCTCAACAAAGGTGCTTATTATGTCACTGGACCATTTTAATGTATAAAGATTGAATCTTTGAAAGAAAATGAGAGTTTTGAGTTAAATTTATTCGAGTTCCCTTTGACGTCCCGAAGAGTGTTTTAAGGAGTAAAGATTAAATCTTTGAATGAAAATACCTAAATCAAGGTACCTATTATGTCACTCGACCACTTTAACGTATATAGTTATATCTCTAAAAGAAAATTAGAGTTTTGAGTTAAACTTATTCGATATCCCATTGACGTCACGAAGAGTATTTTAATGACTAAAGATTGAATCTTCGAATGAAATTACCTCAAACAAGTTACCTATTAGGTCGGTAGACCTTTTTATTGTATAAAGATTGAATCTTTGAAAGAAAGTGAGAGTTTTGAGTTTAACTTATTCAAGTTACCTATGAAGTCGCAAAGAGTGTTTTAATGGCAAAAGATTGAATCTTTGAATAAAAATACCTCTATAAAGGTACCTATTATGTCATTAGACCTTTTTAAATTTCTAAAGATTGAATCTTTGAATGAAAATGAGAGTTTTGAGTCAAACTTATTCGAGATCCCTTTAACGTCCCGAAGAGTGTTTTAATGAGTAAAGATTGAATCTTTGAATGAAAATACCTCAATCAAGGTACCTACTATGTCAATAGACAATTTTAATGTATAAAGATTAAACCTTTGAAAGAAAATGAGAGTTTTGAGTTAAACTTATTCGAGATCCCTCTGACGTCACGAAGAGTGTTTTAATGAGCAAAGATTGAATCTTTGAAACAAATCACCTCAATCAAGGTACCGATTATGTCACTAGACCTTTTTAAGGTATAAAGATTGAATCTTGAAAGAGGATGAGAATTTTGAGTAAAACATATTCAAGTTCCCTTTGAGGACGCAAAGAGTGTTTTAATAAGTAAAGATTGAATCTTTGAATGAAAATACCTCAATCAAAGTACCTTTTATGTCACTAGACCATTTTAATGTATAAAGATAAAATCTTTGATAGAAAATAAGAGTTTTGAGTTAAACTTATTCGAGATTCTTTTGACGTCACGGAGAGTGTTTTAATGAGTAAGGTTTAAATCTTTGAATGAAATTACCTGAATCGAGGTACCTATTATGTCACTAGACCTTTTTAACGTATAAAGATTGAATCTTTGAAAGAAAATGATAGTTTTGAGTTTTACTTATTTGAGTGACGTATGGAGTTGCGAAGAGTGTTTTAGTGATTAAAGATCGAATCTTCGAATGAAAATACCTCAATAAAGGTACCTATATGTCAGTAGACCTTATTAACGTATAAAAATTGAATCTTTGAAAGAAAATGAGAGTTTTCAGTTGAACTAATTCGAGTTCCCTTTGACGTCCCGAAGAGTGTTTTATTGATCAAAGATTGAATCTTTGATTGAAAATACCTCCATCAAGGTTCCTATTATTTCACTAGACCATTTCAATGTACAAGGGTTGAATCTTTGAAAGAAAATGAGAGATTTGAGTTAAACTTGTTCGAGATCACTTTGACGTCACGAAGAGTGTTTTAACGAGTAAAGATTGAATCGTTGAATGAAATTACCTCAATCAAAGTATCTATTATGTCACGAGAACTTTTTAGTGTATCAAGATTGAATCTTTGTAAGAAAATGAGAGTTTTGAGTTTCACTTGTTCGAGTTACCTATGAAGTCGCGAAGGGTGTTTTTATAACTAAAGATTGAATCTTTGAATGAAAATGAGAGTTTCGAGAGAAACATATTCGAGTTCCCTTTGACGTTCCGAAGAGTGTTTTAATGATCAAAGATTGAATCTTTGAATGAAAATACCTCAATCAAGGTACCTGTGATTTCACTAAACCATTTTAATGTGTAAAGATTGAATCTTTGAAAGAAAATGGGAGTTTTGAGTTAAACTTATTCGAGATCCCCTTGACATCACGAAGAGTGTTTTAATGAGAAAAGATTGAATCTTTGAATGAAATTACCTCAATCAGTGTACCTATTATGTCACTGGACCTTTTTAAATGTATAAAGGTCGAATCCTTTAAACAAAATGAGAGTTTTGAGTTAAATTTATTCGAGATCCCTTTGACGTCACAAAGAGTTTTTAACGAGTAAAGATTGAATGTTTGAATGAAATAACCTCAATCAAGATACCTATTTTGTCACTAGACCGTTTTAATGTATAAAGATTGAATCTCTGAAAGAAAATGAGAGTTTTGAGTTTAACTTCTCCGGGTCACGTGTGAAGTCCCGAAGAGTGTTTTAATGACCAAAGAATGAATCTTTGAATGAAATTACCTCGATCGAGGTACCTATTATGTCACTAGACCATTTTAATGTACAAAGATTAAATCTTTGTTAAGAAATGAGAGTTTTGAGTTAAACTTATTCGAGAACACTTCGACGTGACGAAGAGTGTTTTAATGAGTAAGGATTGAATCCTTGAATGAAATTACCTCAATCAAGGTTCCTAATCTGTCACTAGACCTTTTTAATGTATAAAGATTGAATCTTTGAAAGAAAATGAGAGTTTTGAGTTTAACTTATTCGGGTTACGCATGAAGTCGCGAGGAGTGTTTTAATGAGTAACGATTGAATCTTTGAATGAAAATACATCAAATCAAGGTACCTATTACGCCACTAGACCATTTTAATGTATAAAGATCAAATTTTTGAAAGAACACGAGAGTTTTGGGTTAAACTTATTCGTGATCCCTTTGACGTCTCGAAGAGTGTTTTAATGAGTAAAGATTGAATCTTTGAATGAAATTATCTCAATCAAGGTACTTTTTATGTCACTAGATGATTTTAATTTATAAAGATTAAATCTTTCAACGAAAATGAGAGTTTCGAGTTAACTTTATTTGAGATCCCTTTGACGTCATGAAGAGTGTTTTAATGAGTAAAGACAAGATCATTGAATAAAATTAGCTTAATCAAGGTACCTACTAAGTCACTAGACCTTTTTAATGTATAAAGATGGAATCTTTGAAAGAAAATGAAAGTTTTGAGTTTAACTTATTCGAGTTACCTATGAAGTCGCGAAGGCCGTCTTAATGACTAAAGATTGAATGTTTGAATGAAAATACCTCAACAAAGGTGCTTATTATGTCACTGGACCATTTTAATGTATAAAGATTGAATCTTTGAAAGAAAATGAGAGTTTTGAGTTAAATTTATTCGAGTTCCCTTTGACGTCCCGAAGAGTGTTTTAAGGAGTAAAGATTAAATCTTTGAATGAAAATACCTAAATCAAGGTACCTATTATGTCACTCGACCACTTTAACGTATATAGTTATATCTCTAAAAGAAAATTAGAGTTTTGAGTTAAACTTATTCGATATCCCATTGACGTCACGAAGAGTATTTTAATGACTAAAGATTGAATCTTCGAATGAAATTACCTCAAACAAGTTACCTATTAGGTCGGTAGACCTTTTTATTGTATAAAGATTGAATCTTTGAAAGAAAGTGAGAGTTTTGAGTTTAACTTATTCAAGTTACCTATGAAGTCGCAAAGAGTGTTTTAATGGCAAAAGATTGAATCTTTGAATAAAAATACCTCTATAAAGGTACCTATTATGTCATTAGACCTTTTTAAATTTCTAAAGATTGAATCTTTGAATGAAAATGAGAGTTTTGAGTCAAACTTATTCGAGATCCCTTTAACGTCCCGAAGAGTGTTTTAATGAGTAAAGATTGAATCTTTGAATGAAAATACCTCAATCAAGGTACCTACTATGTCAATAGACAATTTTAATGTATAAAGATTAAACCTTTGAAAGAAAATGAGAGTTTTGAGTTAAACTTATTCGAGATCCCTCTGACGTCACGAAGAGTGTTTTAATGAGCAAAGATTGAATCTTTGAAACAAATCACCTCAATCAAGGTACCGATTATGTCACTAGACCTCTTTAAGGTATAAAGATTGAATCTTGAAAGAGGATGAGAATTTTGAGTAAAACATATTCAAGTTCCCTTTGAGGACGCAAAGAGTGTTTTAATAAGTAAAGATTGAACCTTTGAATGAAAATACCTCAATCAAAGTACCTTTTATGTCACTAGACCATTTTAATGTATAAAGATAAAATCTTTGATAGAAAATAAGAGTTTTGAGTTAAACTTATTCGAGATTCTTTTGACGTCACGGAGAGTGTTTTAATGAGTAAGGTTTAAATCTTTGAATGAAATTACCTGAATCGAGGTACCTATTATGTCACTAGACCTTTTTAACGTATAAAGATTGAATCTTTGAAAGAAAATGATAGTTTTGAGTTTTACTTATTTGAGTGACGTATGGAGTTGCGAAGAGTGTTTTAGTGATTAAAGA
Source organism: Cornus florida (assembly GCF_030987335.1). NCBI lineage: Eukaryota > Viridiplantae > Streptophyta > Magnoliopsida > Cornales > Cornaceae > Cornus > Cornus florida. The sequence continues at coordinate 182,820 of NW_026775804.1, read as the reverse complement.
TCGAATCTTCGAATGAAAATACCTCAATAAAGGTACCTATATGTCAGTAGACCTTATTAACGTATAAAAATTGAATCTTTGAAAGAAAATGAGAGTTTTCAGTTGAACTAATTCGAGTTCCCTTTGACGTCCCGAAGAGTGTTTTATTGATCAAAGATTGAATCTTTGATTGAAAATACCTCCATCAAGGTTCCTATTATTTCACTAGACCATTTCAATGTACAAGGGTTGAATCTTTGAAAGAAAATGAGAGATTTGAGTTAAACTTGTTCGAGATCACTTTGACGTCACGAAGAGTGTTTTAACGAGTAAAGATTGAATCGTTGAATGAAATTACCTCAATCAAAGTATCTATTATGTCACGAGAACTTTTTAGTGTATCAAGATTGAATCTTTGTAAGAAAATGAGAGTTTTGAGTTTCACTTGTTCGAGTTACCTATGAAGTCGCGAAGGGTGTTTTTATAACTAAAGATTGAATCTTTGAATGAAAATGAGAGTTTCGAGAGAAACATATTCGAGTTCCCTTTGACGTTCCGAAGAGTGTTTTAATGATCAAAGATTGAATCTTTGAATGAAAATACCTCAATCAAGGTACCTGTGATTTCACTAAACCATTTTAATGTGTAAAGATTGAATCTTTGAAAGAAAATGGGAGTTTTGAGTTAAACTTATTCGAGATCCCCTTGACATCACGAAGAGTGTTTTAATGAGAAAAGATTGAATCTTTGAATGAAATTACCTCAATCAGTGTACCTATTATGTCACTGGACCTTTTTAAATGTATAAAGGTCGAATCCTTTAAACAAAATGAGAGTTTTGAGTTAAATTTATTCGAGATCCCTTTGACGTCACAAAGAGTTTTTAACGAGTAAAGATTGAATGTTTGAATGAAATAACCTCAATCAAGATACCTATTTTGTCACTAGACCGTTTTAATGTATAAAGATTGAATCTCTGAAAGAAAATGAGAGTTTTGAGTTTAACTTCTCCGGGTCACGTGTGAAGTCCCGAAGAGTGTTTTAATGACCAAAGAATGAATCTTTGAATGAAATTACCTCGATCGAGGTACCTATTATGTCACTAGACCATTTTAATGTACAAAGATTAAATCTTTGTTAAGAAATGAGAGTTTTGAGTTAAACTTATTCGAGAACACTTCGACGTGACGAAGAGTGTTTTAATGAGTAAGGATTGAATCCTTGAATGAAATTACCTCAATCAAGGTTCCTAATCTGTCACTAGACCTTTTTAATGTATAAAGATTGAATCTTTGAAAGAAAATGAGAGTTTTGAGTTTAACTTATTCGGGTTATGCATGAAGTCGCGAGGAGTGTTTTAATGAGTAACGATTGAATCTTTGAATGAAAATACATCAAATCAAGGTACCTATTACGCCACTAGACCATTTTAATGTATAAAGATCAAATTTTTGAAAGAACACGAGAGTTTTGGGTTAAACTTATTCGTGATCCCTTTGACGTCTCGAAGAGTGTTTTAATGAGTAAAGATTGAATCTTTGAATGAAATTATCTCAATCAAGGTACTTTTTATGTCACTAGATGATTTTAATTTATAAAGATTAAATCTTTCAACGAAAATGAGAGTTTCGAGTTAACTTTATTTGAGATCCCTTTGACGTCATGAAGAGTGTTTTAATGAGTAAAGACAAGATCATTGAATAAAATTAGCTTAATCAAGGTACCTACTAAGTCACTAGACCTTTTTAATGTATAAAGATGGAATCTTTGAAAGAAAATGAAAGTTTTGAGTTTAACTTATTCGAGTTACCTATGAAGTCGCGAAGGCCGTCTTAATGACTAAAGATTGAATGTTTGAATGAAAATACCTCAACAAAGGTGCTTATTATGTCACTGGACCATTTTAATGTATAAAGATTGAATCTTTGAAAGAAAATGAGAGTTTTGAGTTAAATTTATTCGAGTTCCCTTTGACGTCCCGAAGAGTGTTTTAAGGAGTAAAGATTAAATCTTTGAATGAAAATACCTAAATCAAGGTACCTATTATGTCACTCGACCACTTTAACGTATATAGTTATATCTCTAAAAGAAAATTAGAGTTTTGAGTTAAACTTATTCGATATCCCATTGACGTCACGAAGAGTATTTTAATGACTAAAGATTGAATCTTCGAATGAAATTACCTCAAACAAGTTACCTATTAGGTCGGTAGACCTTTTTATTGTATAAAGATTGAATCTTTGAAAGAAAGTGAGAGTTTTGAGTTTAACTTATTCAAGTTGCCTATGAAGTCGCAAAGAGTGTTTTAATGGCAAAAGATTGAATCTTTGAATAAAAATACCTCTATAAAGGTACTTATTATGTCATTAGACCTTTTTAAATTTCTAAAGATTGAATCTTTGAATGAAAATGAGAGTTTTGAGTCAAACTTATTCGAGATCCCTTTAACGTCCCGAAGAGTGTTTTAATGAGTAAAGATTGAATCTTTGAATGAAAATACCTCAATCAAGGTACCTACTATGTCAATAGACAATTTTAATGTATAAAGATTAAACCTTTGAAAGAAAATGAGAGTTTTGAGTTAAACTTATTCGAGATCCCTCTGACGTCACGAAGAGTGTTTTAATGAGCAAAGATTGAATCTTTGAAACAAATCACCTCAATCAAGGTACCGATTATGTCACTAGACCTTTTTAAGGTATAAAGATTGAATCTTGAAAGAGGATGAGAATTTTGAGTAAAACATATTCAAGTTCCCTTTGAGGACGCAAAGAGTGTTTTAATAAGTAAAGATTGAATCTTTGAATGAAAATACCTCAATCAAAGTACCTTTTATGTCACTAGACCATTTTAATGTATAAAGATAAAATCTTTGATAGAAAATAAGAGTTTTGAGTTAAACTCATTCGAGATTCTTTTGACGTCACGGAGAGTGTTTTAATGAGTAAGGTTTAAATCTTTGAATGAAATTACCTGAATCGAGGTACCTATTATGTCACTAGAACTTTTTAACGTATAAAGATTTAAACTTTGAAAGAAAATGATAGTTTTGAGTTTTACTTATTTGAGTGACGTATGGAGTTGCGAAGAGTGTTTTAGTGATTAAAAATCGAATCTTCGAATGAAAATACCTCAATAAAGGTACCTATATGTCAGTAGACCTTATTAACGTATAAAAATTGAATCTTTGAAAGAAAATGAGAGTTTTCAGTTGAACTAATTCGAGTTCCCTTTGACGTCCCGAAGAGTGTTTTAATGATCAAAGATTAAATCTTTGATTGAAAATACCTCCATCAAGGTTCCTATTATTTCACTAGACCATTTCAATGTACAAGGGTTGAATCTTTGAAAGAAAATGAGAGATTTGAGTTAAACTTGTTCGAGATCACTTTGACGTCACGAAGAGTGTTTTAACGAGTAAAGATTGAATCGTTGAATGAAATTACCTCAATCAAAGTATCTATTATGTCACGAGAACTTTTTAGTGTATCAAGATTGAATCTTTGTAAGAAAATGAGAGTTTTGAGTTTCACTTGTTCGAGTTACCTATGAAGTCGCGAAGGGTGTTTTTATAACTAAAGATTGAATCTTTGAATGAAAATGAGAGTTTCGAGAGAAACTTATTCGAGTTCCCTTTGATGTTCCGAAGAGTGTTTTAATGATCAAAGATTGAATCTTTGAATGAAAATACCTCAATCAAGGTACCTGTGATTTCACTAAACCATTTTAATGTGTAAAGATTGAATCTTTGAAAGAAAATGGGAGTTTTGAGTTAAACTTATTCGAGATCCCCTTGACATCACGAAGAGTGTTTTAATGAGAAAAGATTGAATCTTTGAATGAAATTACCTCAATCAGGGTACCTATTATGTCACTGGACCTTTTTAAATGTATAAAGGTCGAATCCTTTAAACAAAATGAGAGTTTTGAGTTAAATTTATTCGAGATCCCTTTGACGTCACGAAGAGTTTTTAATGAGTAAAGATTGAATGTTTGAATGAAATAACCTCAATCAAGATACCTATTTTGTCACTAGACCGTTTTAATGTATAAAGATTGAATCTCTGAAAGAAAATGAGAGTTTTGAGTTTAACTTCTCCGGGTCACGTGTGAAGTCCCGAAGAGTGTTTTAATGACCAAAGAATGAATCTTTGAATGAAAATACCTCGATCGAGGTACCTATTATGTCACTAGACCATTTTAATGTACAAAGATTAAATCTTTGTTAAGAAATGAGAGTTTTGAGTTAAACTTATTCGAGAACACTTCGACGTGACGAAGAGTGTTTTAATGAGTAAGGATTGAATCCTTGAATGAAATTACCTCAATCAAGGTTCCTAATCTGTCACTAGACCTTTTTAATGTATAAAGATTGAATCTTTGAAAGAAAATGAGAGTTTTGAGTTTAACTTATTCGGGTTACGCATGAAGTCGCGAGGAGTGTTTTAATGAGTAACGATTGAATCTTTGAATGAAAATACATCAAATCAAGGTACCTATTACGCCACTAGACCATTTTAATGTATCAAGATCAAATTTTTGAAAGAACACGAGAGTTTTGGGTTAAACTTATTCGTGATCCCTTTGACGTCTCGAAGAGTGTTTTAATGAGTAAAGATTGAATCTTTGAATGAAATTATCTCAATCAAGGTACTTTTTATGTCACTAGATGATTTTAATTTATAAAGATTAAATCTTTCAACGAAAATGAGAGTTTCGAGTTAACTTTATTTGAGATCCCTTTGACGTCATGAAGAGTGTTTGAATGAGTAAAGACAAGATCATTGAATAAAATTAGCTTAATCAAGGTACCTACTAAGTCACTAGACCTTTTTAATGTATAAAGATGGAATCTTTGAAAGAAAATGAAAGTTTTGAGTTTAACTTATTCGAGTTACCTATGAAGTCGCGAAGGCCGTCTTAATGACTAAAGATTGAATGTTTGAATGAAAATACCTCAACAAAGGTGCTTATTATGTCACTGGACCATTTTAATGTATAAAGATTGAATCTTTGAAAGAAAATGAGAGTTTTGAGTTAAATTTATTCGAGTTCCCTTTGACGTCCCGAAGAGTGTTTTAATGAGTAAAGATTAAATCTTTGAATGAAAATACCTAAATCAAGGTACCTATTATGTCACTCGACCACTTTAACGTATATAGTTATATCTCTAAAAGAAAATTAGAGTTTTGAGTTAAACTTATTCGATATCCCATTGACGTCACGAAGAGTATTTTAATGACTAAAGATTGAATCTTCGAATGAAATTACCTCAAACAAGTTACCTATTAGGTCGGTAGACCTTTTTATTGTATAAAGATTGAATCTTTGAAAGAAAGTGAGAGTTTTGAGTTTAACTTATTCAAGTTACCTATGAAGTCGCAAAGAGTGTTTTAATGGCAAAAGTTTGAATCTTTGAATAAAAATACCTCTATAAAGGTACCTATTATGTCATTATACCTTTTTAAATTTCTAAAGATTGAATCTTTGAATGAAAATGAGAGTTTTGAGTCAAACTTATTCGAGATCCCTTTAACGTCCCGAAGAGTGTTTTAATGAGTAAAGATTGAATCTTTGAATGAAAATACCTCAATCAAGGTACCTACTATGTCAATAGACAATTTTAATGTATAAAGATTAAACCTTTGAAAGAAAATGAGAGTTTTGAGTTAAACTTATTCGAGATCCCTCTGACGTCACGAAGAGTGTTTTAATGAGCAAAGATTGAATCTTTGAAACAAATCACCTCAATCAAGGTACCGATTATGTCACTAGACCTTTTTAAGGTATAAAGATTGAATCTTGAAAGAGGATGAGAATTTTGAGTAAAACATATTCAAGTTCCCTTTGAGGACGCAAAGAGTGTTTTAATAAGTAAAGATTGAATCTTTGAATGAAAATACCTCAATCAAAGTACCTTTTATGTCACTAGACCATTTTAATGTATAAAGATAAAATCTTTGATAGAAAATAAGAGTTTTGAGTTAAACTTATTCGAGATTCTTTTGACGTCACGGAGAGTGTTTTAATGAGTAAGGTTTAAATCTTTGAATGAAATTACCTGAATCGAGGTACCTATTATGTCACTAGACCTTTTTAACGTATAAAGATTGAATCTTTGAAAGAAAATGATAGTTTTGAGTTTTACTTATTTGAGTGACGTATGGAGTTGCGAAGAGTGTTTTAGTGATTAAAGATCGAATCTTCGAATGAAAATACCTCAATAAAGGTACCTATATGTCAGTAGACCTTATTAACGTATAAAAATTGAATCTTTGAAAGAAAATGAGAGTTTTCAGTTGAACTAATTCGAGTTCCCTTTGACGTCCCGAAGAGTGTTTTAATGATCAAAGATTGAATCTTTGATTGAAAATACCTCCATCAAGGTTCCTATTATTTCACTAGACCATTTCAATGTACAAGGGTTGAATCTTTGAAAGAAAATGAGAGATTTGAGTTAAACTTGTTCGAGATCACTTTGACGTCACGAAGAGTGTTTTAACGAGTAAAGATTGAATCGTTGAATGAAATTACCTCAATCAAAGTATCTATTATGTCACGAGAACTTTTTAGTGTATCAAGATTGAATCTTTGTAAGAAAATGAGAGTTTTGAGTTTTACTTGTTCGAGTTACCTATGAAGTCGCGAAGGGTGTTTTTATAACTAAAGATTGAATCTTTGAATGAAAATGAGAGTTTCGAGAGAAACTTATTCGAGTTCCCTTTGACGTTCCGAAGAGTGTTTTAATGATCAAAGATTGAATCTTTGAATGAAAATACCTCAATCAAGGTACCTGTGATTTCACTAAACCATTTTAATGTGTAAAGATTGAATCTTTGAAAGAAAATGGGAGTTTTGAGTTAAACTTATTCGAGATCCCCTTGACATCACGGAGAGTGTTTTAATGAGAAAAGATTGAATCTTTGAATGAAATTACCTCAATCAGGGTACCTATTATGTCACTGGACCTTTTTAAATGTATAAAGGTCGAATCCTTTAAACAAAATGAGAGTTTTGAGTTAAATTTATTCGAGATCCCTTTGACGTCACGAAGAGTTTTTAATGAGTAAAGATTGAATGTTTGAATGAAATAACCTCAATCAAGATACCTATTTTGTCACTAGACCGTTTTAATGTATAAAGATTGAATCTCTGAAAGAAAATGAGAGTTTTGAGTTTAACTTCTCCGGGTCACGTGTGAAGTCCCGAAGAGTGTTTTAATGACCAAAGAATGAATCTTTGAATGAAAATACCTCGATCGAGGTACCTATTATGTCACTAGACCATTTTAATGTACAAAGATTAAATCTTTGTTAAGAAATGAGAGTTTTGAGTTAAACTTATTCGAGAACACTTCGACGTGACGAAGAGTGTTTTAATGAGTAAGGATTGAATCCTTGAATGAAATTACTTCAATCAAGGTTCCTAATCTGTCACTAGACCTTTTTAATGTATAAAGATTGAATCTTTGAAAGAAAATGAGAGTTTTGAGTTTAACTTATTCGGGTTACGCATGAAGTCGCGAGGAGTGTTTTAATGAGTAACGATTGAATCTTTGAATGAAAATACATCAAATCAAGGTACCTATTACGCCACTAGACCATTTTAATGTATCAAGATCAATTTTTTGAAAGAACACGAGAGTTTTGGGTTAAACTTATTCGTGATCCCTTTGACGTCTCGAAGAGTGTTTTAATGAGTAAAGATTGAATCTTTGAATGAAATTATCTCAATCAAGGTACTTTTTATGTCACTAGATGATTTTAATTTATAAAGATTAAATCTTTCAACGAAAATGAGAGTTTCGAGTTAACTTTATTTGAGATCCCTTTGACGTCATGAAGAGTGTTTGAATGAGTAAAGACAAGATCATTGAATAAAATTAGCTTAATCAAGGTACCTACTAAGTCACTAGACCTTTTTAATGTATAAAGATGGAATCTTTGAAAGAAAATGAAAGTTTTGAGTTTAACTTATTCGAGTTACCTATGAAGTCGCGAAGGCCGTCTTAATGACTAAAGATTGAATGTTTGAATGAAAATACCTCAACAAAGGTGCTTATTATGTCACTGGACCATTTTAATGTATAAAGATTGAATCTTTGAAAGAAAATGAGAGTTTTGAGTTAAATTTATTCGAGTTCCCTTTGACGTCCCGAAGAGTGTTTTAATGAGTAAAGATTAAATCTTTGAATGAAAATACCTAAATCAAGGTACCTATTATGTCACTCGACCACTTTAACGTATATAGTTATATCTCTAAAAGAAAATTAGAGTTTTGAGTTAAACTTATTCGATATCCCATTGACGTCACGAAGAGTATTTTAATGACTAAAGATTGAATCTTCGAATGAAATTACCTCAAACAAGTTACCTATTAGGTCGGTAGACCTTTTTATTGTATAAAGATTGAATCTTTGAAAGAAAGTGAGAGTTTTGAGTTTAACTTATTCAAGTTACCTATGAAGTCGCAAAGAGTGTTTTAATGGCAAAAGATTGAATCTTTGAATAAAAATACCTCTATAAAGGTACCTATTATGTCATTATACCTTTTTAAATTTCTAAAGATTGAATCTTTGAATGAAAATGAGAGTTTTGAGTCAAACTTATTCGAGATCCCTTTAACGTCCCGAAGAGTGTTTTAATGAGTAAAGATTGAATCTTTGAATGAAAATACCTCAATCAAGGTACCTACTATGTCAATAGACAATTTTAATGTATAAAGATTAAACCTTTGAAAGAAAATGAGAGTTTTGAGTTAAACTTATTCGAGATCCCTCTGACGTCACGAAGAGTGTTTTAATGAGCAAAGATTGAATCTTTGAAACAAATCACCTCAATCAAGGTACCGATTATGTCACTAGACCTTTTTAAGGTATAAAGATTGAATCTTGAAAGAGGATGAGAATTTTGAGTAAAACATATTCAAGTTCCCTTTGAGGACGCAAAGAGTGTTTTAATAAGTAAAGATTGAATCTTTGAATGAAAATACCTCAATCAAAGTACCTTTTATGTCACTAGACCATTTTAATGTATAAAGATAAAATCTTTGATAGAAAATAAGAGTTTTGAGTTAAACTTATTCGAGATTCTTTTGACGTCACGGAGAGTGTTTTAATGAGTAAGGTTTAAATCTTTGAATGAAATTACCTGAATCGAGGTACCTATTATGTCACTAGACCTTTTTAACGTATAAAGATTGAATCTTTGAAAGAAAATGATAGTTTTGAGTTTTACTTATTTGAGTGACGTATGGAGTTGCGAAGAGTGTTTTAGTGATTAAAGATCGAATCTTCGAATGAAAATACCTCAATAAAGGTACCTATATGTCAGTAGACCTTATTAACGTATAAAAATTGAATCTTTGAAAGAAAATGAGAGTTTTCAGTTGAACTAATTCGAGTTCCCTTTGACGTCCCGAAGAGTGTTTTAATGATCAAAGATTGAATCTTTGATTGAAAATACCTCCATCAAGGTTCCTATTATTTCACTAGACCATTTCAATGTACAAGGGTTGAATCTTTGAAAGAAAATGAGAGATTTGAGTTAAACTTGTTCGAGATCACTTTGACGTCACGAAGAGTGTTTTAACGAGTAAAGATTGAATCGTTGAATGAAATTACCTCAATCAAAGTATCTATTATGTCACGAGAACTTTTTAGTGTATCAAGATTGAATCTTTGTAAGAAAATGAGAGTTTTGAGTTTTACTTGTTCGAGTTACCTATGAAGTCGCGAAGGGTGTTTTTATAACTAAAGATTGAATCTTTGAATGAAAATGAGAGTTTCGAGAGAAACTTATTCGAGTTCCCTTTGACGTTCCGAAGAGTGTTTTAATGATCAAAGATTGAATCTTTGAATGAAAATACCTCAATCAAGGTACCTGTGATTTCACTAAACCATTTTAATGTGTAAAGATTGAATCTTTGAAAGAAAATGGGAGTTTTGAGTTAAACTTATTCGAGATCCCCTTGACATCACGGAGAGTGTTTTAATGAGAAAAGATTGAATCTTTGAATGAAATTACCTCAATCAGGGTACCTATTATGTCACTGGACCTTTTTAAATGTATAAAGGTCGAATCCTTTAAACAAAATGAGAGTTTTGAGTTAAATTTATTCGAGATCCCTTTGACGTCACGAAGAGTTTTTAATGAGTAAAGATTGAATGTTTGAATGAAATAACCTCAATCAAGATACCTATTTTGTCACTAGACCGTTTTAATGTATAAAGATTGAATCTCTGAAAGAAAATGAGAGTTTTGAGTTTAACTTCTCCGGGTCACGTGTGAAGTCCCGAAGAGTGTTTTAATGACCAAAGAATGAATCTTTGAATGAAAATACCTCGATCGAGGTACCTATTATGTCACTAGACCATTTTAATGTACAAAGATTAAATCTTTGTTAAGAAATGAGAGGTTTGAGTTAAACTTATTCGAGAACACTTCGACGTGACGAAGAGTGTTTTAATGAGTAAGGATTGAATCCTTGAATGAAATTACTTCAATCAAGGTTCCTAATCTGTCACTAGACCTTTTTAATGTATAAAGATTGAATCTTTGAAAGAAAATGAGAGTTTTGAGTTTAACTTATTCGGGTTACGCATGAAGTCGCGAGGAGTGTTTTAATGAGTAACGATTGAATCTTTGAATGAAAATACATCAAATCAAGGTACCTATTACGCCACTAGACCATTTTAATGTATCAAGATCAATTTTTTGAAAGAACACGAGAGTTTTGGGTTAAACTTATTCGTGATCCCTTTGACGTCTCGAAGAGTGTTTTAATGAGTAAAGATTGAATCTTTGAATGAAATTATCTCAATCAAGGTACTTTTTATGTCACTAGATGATTTTAATTTATAAAGATTAAATCTTTCAACGAAAATGAGAGTTTCGAGTTAACTTTATTTGAGATCCCTTTGACGTCATGAAGAGTGTTTGAATGAGTAAAGACAAGATCATTGAATAAAATTAGCTTAATCAAGGTACCTACTAAGTCACTAGACCTTTTTAATGTATAAAGATGGAATCTTTGAAAGAAAATGAAAGTTTTGAGTTTAACTTATTCGAGTTACCTATGAAGTCGCGAAGGCCGTCTTAATGACTAAAGATTGAATGTTTGAATGAAAATACCTCAACAAAGGTGCTTATTATGTCACTGGACCATTTTAATGTATAAAGATTGAATCTTTGAATAAAAATACCTCCATCAAGGTTCCTATTATTTCACTAGACCATTTCAATGTACAAGGGTTGAATCTTTGAAAGAAAATGAGAGATTTGAGTTAAACTTGTTCGAGATCACTTTGACGTCACGAAGAGTGTTTTAACGAGTAAAGATTGAATCGTTGAATGAAATTACCTCAATCAAAGTATCTATTATGTCACGAGAACTTTTTAGTGTATCAAGATTGAATCTTTGTAAGAAAATGAGAGTTTTGAGTTTCACTTGTTCGAGTTACCTATGAAGTCGCGAAGGGTGTTTTTATAACTAAAGATTGAATCTTTGAATGAAAATGAGAGTTTCGAGAGAAACTTATTCGAGTTCCCTTTGATGTTCCGAAGAGTGTTTTAATGATCAAAGATTGAATCTTTGAATGAAAATACCTCAATCAAGGTACCTGTGATTTCACTAAACCATTTTAATGTGTAAAGATTGAATCTTTGAAAGAAAATGGGAGTTTTGAGTTAAACTTATTCGAGATCCCCTTGACATCACGAAGAGTGTTTTAATGAGAAAAGATTGAATCTTTGAATGAAATTACCTCAATCAGGGTACCTATTATGTCACTGGACCTTTTTAAATGTATAAAGGTCGAATCCTTTAAACAAAATGAGAGTTTTGAGTTAAATTTATTCGAGATCCCTTTGACGTCACGAAGAGTTTTTAATGAGTAAAGATTGAATGTTTGAATGAAATAACCTCAATCAAGATACCTATTTTGTCACTAGACCGTTTTAATGTATAAAGATTGAATCTCTGAAAGAAAATGAGAGTTTTGAGTTTAACTTCTCCGGGTCACGTGTGAAGTCCCGAAGAGTGTTTTAATGACCAAAGAATGAATCTTTGAATGAAAATACCTCGATCGAGGTACCTATTATGTCACTAGACCATTTTAATGTACAAAGATTAAATCTTTGTTAAGAAATGAGAGTTTTGAGTTAAACTTATTCGAGAACACTTCGACGTGACGAAGAGTGTTTTAATGAGTAAGGATTGAATCCTTGAATGAAATTACCTCAATCAAGGTTCCTAATCTGTCACTAGACCTTTTTAATGTATAAAGATTGAATCTTTGAAAGAAAATGAGAGTTTTGAGTTTAACTTATTCGGGTTACGCATGAAGTCGCGAGGAGTGTTTTAATGAGTAACGATTGAATCTTTGAATGAAAATACATCAAATCAAGGTACCTATTACGCCACTAGACCATTTTAATGTATCAAGATCAAATTTTTGAAAGAACACGAGAGTTTTGGGTTAAACTTATTCGTGATCCCTTTGACGTCTCGAAGAGTGTTTTAATGAGTAAAGATTGAATCTTTGAATGAAATTATCTCAATCAAGGTACTTTTTATGTCACTAGATGATTTTAATTTATAAAGATTAAATCTTTCAACGAAAATGAGAGTTTCGAGTTAACTTTATTTGAGATCCCTTTGACGTCATGAAGAGTGTTTGAATGAGTAAAGACAAGATCATTGAATAAAATTAGCTTAATCAAGGTACCTACTAAGTCACTAGACCTTTTTAATGTATAAAGATGGAATCTTTGAAAGAAAATGAAAGTTTTGAGTTTAACTTATTCGAGTTACCTATGAAGTCGCGAAGGCCGTCTTAATGACTAAAGATTGAATGTTTGAATGAAAATACCTCAACAAAGGTGCTTATTATGTCACTGGACCATTTTAATGTATAAAGATTGAATCTTTGAAAGAAAATGAGAGTTTTGAGTTAAATTTATTCGAGTTCCCTTTGACGTCCCGAAGAGTGTTTTAATGAGTAAAGATTAAATCTTTGAATGAAAATACCTAAATCAAGGTACCTATTATGTCACTCGACCACTTTAACGTATATAGTTATATCTCTAAAAGAAAATTAGAGTTTTGAGTTAAACTTATTCGATATCCCATTGACGTCACGAAGAGTATTTTAATGACTAAAGATTGAATCTTCGAATGAAATTACCTCAAACAAGTTACCTATTAGGTCGGTAGACCTTTTTATTGTATAAAGATTGAATCTTTGAAAGAAAGTGAGAGTTTTGAGTTTAACTTATTCAAGTTACCTATGAAGTCGCAAAGAGTGTTTTAATGGCAAAAGATTGAATCTTTGAATAAAAATACCTCTATAAAGGTACCTATTATGTCATTATACCTTTTTAAATTTCTAAAGATTGAATCTTTGAATGAAAATGAGAGTTTTGAGTCAAACTTATTCGAGATCCCTTTAACGTCCCGAAGAGTGTTTTAATGAGTAAAGATTGAATCTTTGAATGAAAATACCTCAATCAAGGTACCTACTATGTCAATAGACAATTTTAATGTATAAAGATTAAACCTTTGAAAGAAAATGAGAGTTTTGAGTTAAACTTATTCGAGATCCCTCTGACGTCACGAAGAGTGTTTTAATGAGCAAAGATTGAATCTTTGAAACAAATCACCTCAATCAAGGTACCGATTATGTCACTAGACCTTTTTAAGGTATAAAGATTGAATCTTGAAAGAGGATGAGAATTTTGAGTAAAACATATTCAAGTTCCCTTTGAGGACGCAAAGAGTGTTTTAATAAGTAAAGATTGAATCTTTGAATGAAAATACCTCAATCAAAGTACCTTTTATGTCACTAGACCATTTTAATGTATAAAGATAAAATCTTTGATAGAAAATAAGAGTTTTGAGTTAAACTTATTCGAGATTCTTTTGACGTCACGGAGAGTGTTTTAATGAGTAAGGTTTAAATCTTTGAATGAAATTACCTGAATCGAGGTACCTATTATGTCACTAGACCTTTTTAACGTATAAAGATTGAATCTTTGAAAGAAAATGATAGTTTTGAGTTTTACTTATTTGAGTGACGTATGGAGTTGCGAAGAGTGTTTTAGTGATTAAAGATCGAATCTTCGAATGAAAATACCTCAATAAAGGTACCTATATGTCAGTAGACCTTATTAACGTATAAAAATTGAATCTTTGAAAGAAAATGAGAGTTTTCAGTTGAACTAATTCGAGTTCCCTTTGACGTCCCGAAGAGTGTTTTAATGATCAAAGATTGAATCTTTGATTGAAAATACCTCCATCAAGGTTCCTATTATTTCACTAGACCATTTCAATGTACAAGGGTTGAATCTTTGAAAGAAAATGAGAGATTTGAGTTAAACTTGTTCGAGATCACTTTGACGTCACGAAGAGTGTTTTAACGAGTAAAGATTGAATCGTTGAATGAAATTACCTCAATCAAAGTATCTATTATGTCACGAGAACTTTTTAGTGTATCAAGATTGAATCTTTGTAAGAAAATGAGAGTTTTGAGTTTTACTTGTTCGAGTTACCTATGAAGTCGCGAAGGGTGTTTTTATAACTAAAGATTGAATCTTTGAATGAAAATGAGAGTTTCGAGAGAAACTTATTCGAGTTCCCTTTGACGTTCCGAAGAGTGTTTTAATGATCAAAGATTGAATCTTTGAATGAAAATACCTCAATCAAGGTACCTGTGATTTCACTAAACCATTTTAATGTGTAAAGATTGAATCTTTGAAAGAAAATGGGAGTTTTGAGTTAAACTTATTCGAGATCCCCTTGACATCACGGAGAGTGTTTTAATGAGAAAAGATTGAATCTTTGAATGAAATTACCTCAATCAGGGTACCTATTATGTCACTGGACCTTTTTAAATGTATAAAGGTCGAATCCTTTAAACAAAATGAGAGTTTTGAGTTAAATTTATTCGAGATCCCTTTGACGTCACGAAGAGTTTTTAATGAGTAAAGATTGAATGTTTGAATGAAATAACCTCAATCAAGATACCTATTTTGTCACTAGACCGTTTTAATGTATAAAGATTGAATCTCTGAAAGAAAATGAGAGTTTTGAGTTTAACTTCTCCGGGTCACGTGTGAAGTCCCGAAGAGTGTTTTAATGACCAAAGAATGAATCTTTGAATGAAAATACCTCGATCGAGGTACCTATTATGTCACTAGACCATTTTAATGTACAAAGATTAAATCTTTGTTAAGAAATGAGAGTTTTGAGTTAAACTTATTCGAGAACACTTCGACGTGACGAAGAGTGTTTTAATGAGTAAGGATTGAATCCTTGAATGAAATTACTTCAATCAAGGTTCCTAATCTGTCACTAGACCTTTTTAATGTATAAAGATTGAATCTTTGAAAGAAAATGAGAGTTTTGAGTTTAACTTATTCGGGTTACGCATGAAGTCGCGAGGAGTGTTTTAATGAGTAACGATTGAATCTTTGAATGAAAATACATCAAATCAAGGTACCTATTACGCCACTAGACCATTTTAATGTATCAAGATCAAATTTTTGAAAGAACACGAGAGTTTTGGGTTAAACTTATTCGTGATCCCTTTGACGTCTCGAAGAGTGTTTTAATGAGTAAAGATTGAATCTTTGAATGAAATTATCTCAATCAAGGTACTTTTTATGTCACTAGATGATTTTAATTTATAAAGATTAAATCTTTCAACGAAAATGAGAGTTTCGAGTTAACTTTATTTGAGATCCCTTTGACGTCATGAAGAGTGTTTGAATGAGTAAAGACAAGATCATTGAATAAAATTAGCTTAATCAAGGTACCTACTAAGTCACTAGACCTTTTTAATGTATAAAGATGGAATCTTTGAAAGAAAATGAAAGTTTTGAGTTTAACTTATTCGAGTTACCTATGAAGTCGCGAAGGCCGTCTTAATGACTAAAGATTGAATGTTTGAATGAAAATACCTCAACAAAGGTGCTTATTATGTCACTGGACCATTTTAATGTATAAAGATTGAATCTTTGAAAGAAAATGAGAGTTTTGAGTTAAATTTATTCGAGTTCCCTTTGACGTCCCGAAGAGTGTTTTAACGAGTAAAGATTAAATCTTTGAATGAAAATACCTAAATCAAGGTACCTATTATGTCACTCGACCACTTTAACGTATATAGTTATATCTCTAAAAGAAAATTAGAGTTTTGAGTTAAACTTATTCGATATCCCATTGACGTCACGAAGAGTATTTTAATGACTAAAGATTGAATCTTTGAATGAAATTACCTCAAACAAGTTACCTATTAGGTCGGTAGACCTTTTTATTGTATAAAGATTGAATCTTTGAAAGAAAGTGAGAGTTTTGAGTTTAACTTATTCAAGTTACCTATGAAGTCGCAAAGAGTGTTTTAATGGCAAAAGATTGAATCTTTGAATAAAAATACCTCTATAAAGGTACCTATTATGTCATTAGACCTTTTTAAATTTCTAAAGATTGAATCTTTGAATGAAAATGAGAGTTTTGAGTCAAACTTATTCGAGATCCCTTTAACGTCCCGAAGAGTGTTTTAATGAGTAAAGATTGAATCTTTGAATGAAAATACCTCAATCAAGGTACCTACTATGTCAATAGACAATTTTAATGTATAAAGATTAAATCTTTGAAAGAAAATGAGAGTTTTGAGTTAAACTTATTCGAGATCCCTCTGACGTCACGAAGAGTGTTTTAATGAGCAAAGATTGAATCTTTGAAACAAATCACCTCAATCAAGGTACCGATTATGTCACTAGACCTTTTTAAGGTATAAAGATTGAATCTTGAAAGAGGATGAGAATTTTGAGTAAAACATATTCAAGTTCCCTTTGAGGACGCAAAGAGTGTTTTAATAAGTAAAGATTGAATCTTTGAATGAAAATACCTCAATCAAAGTACCTTTTATGTCACTAGACCATTTTAATGTATAAAGATAAAATCTTTGATAGAAAATAAGAGTTTTGAGTTAAACTTATTCGAGATTCTTTTGACGTCACGGAGAGTGTTTTAATGAGTAAGGTTTAAATCTTTGAATGAAATTACCTGAATCGAGGTACCTATTATGTCACTAGACCTTTTTAACGTATAAAGATTGAATCTTTGAAAGAAAATGATAGTTTTGAGTTTTACTTATTTGAGTGACGTATGGAGTTGCGAAGAGTGTTTTAGTGATTAAAGATCGAATCTTCGAATGAAAATACCTCAATAAAGGTACCTATATGTCAGTAGACCTTATTAACGTATAAAAATTGAATCTTTGAAAGAAAATGAGAGTTTTCAGTTGAACTAATTCGAGTTCCCTTTGACGTCCCGAAGAGTGTTTTAATGATCAAAGATTGAATCTTTGATTGAAAATACCTCCATCAAGGTTCCTATTATTTCACTAGACCATTTCAATGTACAAGGGTTGAATCTTTGAAAGAAAATGAGAGATTTGAGTTAAACTTGTTCGAGATCACTTTGACGTCACGAAGAGTGTTTTAACGAGTAAAGATTGAATCGTTGAATGAAATTACCTCAATCAAAGTATCTATTATGTCACGAGAACTTTTTAGTGTATCAAGATTGAATCTTTGTAAGAAAATGAGAGTTTTGAGTTTCACTTGTTCGAGTTACCTATGAAGTCGCGAAGGGTGTTTTTATAACTAAAGATTGAATCTTTGAATGAAAATGAGAGTTTCGAGAGAAACTTATTCGAGTTCCCTTTGACGTTCCGAAGAGTGTTTTAATGATCAAAGATTGAATCTTTGAATGAAAATACCTCAATCAAGGTACCTGTGATTTCACTAAACCATTTTAATGTGTAAAGATTGAATCTTTGAAAGAAAATGGGAGTTTTGAGTTAAACTTATTCGAGATCCCCTTGACATCACGAAGAGTGTTTTAATGAGAAAAGATTGAATCTTTGAATGAAATTACCTCAATCAGGGTACCTATTATGTCACTGGACCTTTTTAAATGTATAAAGGTCGAATCCTTTAAACAAAATGAGAGTTTTGAGTTAAATTTATTCGAGATCCCTTTGACGTCACGAAGAGTTTTTAATGAGTAAAGATTGAATGTTTGAATGAAATAACCTCAATCAAGATACCTATTTTGTCACTAGACCGTTTTAATGTATAAAGATTGAATCTCTGAAAGAAAATGAGAGTTTTGAGTTTAACTTCTCCGGGTCACGTGTGAAGTCCCGAAGAGTGTTTTAATGACCAAAGAATGAATCTTTGAATGAAAATACCTCGATCGAGGTACCTATTATGTCACTAGACCATTTTAATGTACAAAGATTAAATCTTTGTTAAGAAATGAGAGTTTTGAGTTAAACTTATTCGAGAACACTTCGACGTGACGAAGAGTGTTTTAATGAGTAAGGATTGAATCCTTGAATGAAATTACTTCAATCAAGGTTCCTAATCTGTCACTAGACCTTTTTAATGTATAAAGATTGAATCTTTGAAAGAAAATGAGAGTTTTGAGTTTAACTTATTCGGGTTACGCATGAAGTCGCGAGGAGTGTTTTAATGAGTAACGATTGAATCTTTGAATGAAAATACATCAAATCAAGGTACCTATTACGCCACTAGACCATTTTAATGTATCAAGATCAAATTTTTGAAAGAACACGAGAGTTTTGGGTTAAACTTATTCGTGATCCCTTTGACGTCTCGAAGAGTGTTTTAATGAGTAAAGATTGAATCTTTGAATGAAATTATCTCAATCAAGGTACTTTTTATGTCACTAGATGATTTTAATTTATAAAGATTAAATCTTTCAACGAAAATGAGAGTTTCGAGTTAACTTTATTTGAGATCCCTTTGACGTCATGAAGAGTGTTTGAATGAGTAAAGACA
This sequence comes from Cornus florida, assembly GCF_030987335.1. NCBI lineage: Eukaryota > Viridiplantae > Streptophyta > Magnoliopsida > Cornales > Cornaceae > Cornus > Cornus florida. Next base: position 163,972 of record NW_026775804.1, on the reverse strand, counting down.
AGATCATTGAATAAAATTAGCTTAATCAAGGTACCTACTAAGTCACTAGACCTTTTTAATGTATAAAGATGGAATCTTTGAAAGAAAATGAAAGTTTTGAGTTTAACTTATTCGAGTTACCTATGAAGTCGCGAAGGCCGTCTTAATGACTAAAGATTGAATGTTTGAATGAAAATACCTCAACAAAGGTGCTTATTATGTCACTGGACCATTTTAATGTATAAAGATTGAATCTTTGAAAGAAAATGAGAGTTTTGAGTTAAATTTATTCGAGTTCCCTTTGACGTCCCGAAGAGTGTTTTAACGAGTAAAGATTAAATCTTTGAATGAAAATACCTAAATCAAGGTACCTATTATGTCACTCGACCACTTTAACGTATATAGTTATATCTCTAAAAGAAAATTAGAGTTTTGAGTTAAACTTATTCGATATCCCATTGACGTCACGAAGAGTATTTTAATGACTAAAGATTGAATCTTTGAATGAAATTACCTCAAACAAGTTACCTATTAGGTCGGTAGACCTTTTTATTGTATAAAGATTGAATCTTTGAAAGAAAGTGAGAGTTTTGAGTTTAACTTATTCAAGTTACCTATGAAGTCGCAAAGAGTGTTTTAATGGCAAAAGATTGAATCTTTGAATAAAAATACCTCTATAAAGGTACCTATTATGTCATTAGACCTTTTTAAATTTCTAAAGATTGAATCTTTGAATGAAAATGAGAGTTTTGAGTCAAACTTATTCGAGATCCCTTTAACGTCCCGAAGAGTGTTTTAATGAGTAAAGATTGAATCTTTGAATGAAAATACCTCAATCAAGGTACCTACTATGTCAATAGACAATTTTAATGTATAAAGATTAAATCTTTGAAAGAAAATGAGAGTTTTGAGTTAAACTTATTCGAGATCCCTCTGACGTCACGAAGAGTGTTTTAATGAGCAAAGATTGAATCTTTGAAACAAATCACCTCAATCAAGGTACCGATTATGTCACTAGACCTTTTTAAGGTATAAAGATTGAATCTTGAAAGAGGATGAGAATTTTGAGTAAAACATATTCAAGTTCCCTTTGAGGACGCAAAGAGTGTTTTAATAAGTAAAGATTGAATCTTTGAATGAAAATACCTCAATCAAAGTACCTTTTATGTCACTAGACCATTTTAATGTATAAAGATAAAATCTTTGATAGAAAATAAGAGTTTTGAGTTAAACTTATTCGAGATTCTTTTGACGTCACGGAGAGTGTTTTAATGAGTAAGGTTTAAATCTTTGAATGAAATTACCTGAATCGAGGTACCTATTATGTCACTAGACCTTTTTAACGTATAAAGATTGAATCTTTGAAAGAAAATGATAGTTTTGAGTTTTACTTATTTGAGTGACGTATGGAGTTGCGAAGAGTGTTTTAGTGATTAAAGATCGAATCTTCGAATGAAAATACCTCAATAAAGGTACCTATATGTCAGTAGACCTTATTAACGTATAAAAATTGAATCTTTGAAAGAAAATGAGAGTTTTCAGTTGAACTAATTCGAGTTCCCTTTGACGTCCCGAAGAGTGTTTTAATGATCAAAGATTGAATCTTTGATTGAAAATACCTCCATCAAGGTTCCTATTATTTCACTAGACCATTTCAATGTACAAGGGTTGAATCTTTGAAAGAAAATGAGAGATTTGAGTTAAACTTGTTCGAGATCACTTTGACGTCACGAAGAGTGTTTTAACGAGTAAAGATTGAATCGTTGAATGAAATTACCTCAATCAAAGTATCTATTATGTCACGAGAACTTTTTAGTGTATCAAGATTGAATCTTTGTAAGAAAATGAGAGTTTTGAGTTTCACTTGTTCGAGTTACCTATGAAGTCGCGAAGGGTGTTTTTATAACTAAAGATTGAATCTTTGAATGAAAATGAGAGTTTCGAGAGAAACTTATTCGAGTTCCCTTTGACGTTCCGAAGAGTGTTTTAATGATCAAAGATTGAATCTTTGAATGAAAATACCTCAATCAAGGTACCTGTGATTTCACTAAACCATTTTAATGTGTAAAGATTGAATCTTTGAAAGAAAATGGGAGTTTTGAGTTAAACTTATTCGAGATCCCCTTGACATCACGAAGAGTGTTTTAATGAGAAAAGATTGAATCTTTGAATGAAATTACCTCAATCAGGGTACCTATTATGTCACTGGACCTTTTTAAATGTATAAAGGTCGAATCCTTTAAACAAAATGAGAGTTTTGAGTTAAATTTATTCGAGATCCCTTTGACGTCACGAAGAGTTTTTAATGAGTAAAGATTGAATGTTTGAATGAAATAACCTCAATCAAGATACCTATTTTGTCACTAGACCGTTTTAATGTATAAAGATTGAATCTCTGAAAGAAAATGAGAGTTTTGAGTTTAACTTCTCCGGGTCACGTGTGAAGTCCCGAAGAGTGTTTTAATGACCAAAGAATGAATCTTTGAATGAAAATACCTCGATCGAGGTACCTATTATGTCACTAGACCATTTTAATGTACAAAGATTAAATCTTTGTTAAGAAATGAGAGTTTTGAGTTAAACTTATTCGAGAACACTTCGACGTGACGAAGAGTGTTTTAATGAGTAAGGATTGAATCCTTGAATGAAATTACTTCAATCAAGGTTCCTAATCTGTCACTAGACCTTTTTAATGTATAAAGATTGAATCTTTGAAAGAAAATGAGAGTTTTGAGTTTAACTTATTCGGGTTACGCATGAAGTCGCGAGGAGTGTTTTAATGAGTAACGATTGAATCTTTGAATGAAAATACATCAAATCAAGGTACCTATTACGCCACTAGACCATTTTAATGTATCAAGATCAAATTTTTGAAAGAACACGAGAGTTTTGGGTTAAACTTATTCGTGATCCCTTTGACGTCTCGAAGAGTGTTTTAATGAGTAAAGATTGAATCTTTGAATGAAATTATCTCAATCAAGGTACTTTTTATGTCACTAGATGATTTTAATTTATAAAGATTAAATCTTTCAACGAAAATGAGAGTTTCGAGTTAACTTTATTTGAGATCCCTTTGACGTCATGAAGAGTGTTTGAATGAGTAACGACAAGATCATTGAATAAAATTAGCTTAATCAAGGTACCTACTAAGTCACTAGACCTTTTTAATGTATAAAGATGGAATCTTTGAAAGAAAATGAAAGTTTTGAGTTTAACTTATTCGAGTTACCTATGAAGTCGCGAAGGCCGTCTTAATGACTAAAGATTGAATGTTTGAATGAAAATACCTCAACAAAGGTGCTTATTATGTCACTGGACCATTTTAATGTATAAAGATTGAATCTTTGAAAGAAAATGAGAGTTTTGAGTTAAATTTATTCGAGTTCCCTTTGACGTCCCGAAGAGTGTTTTAACGAGTAAAGATTAAATCTTTGAATGAAAATACCTAAATCAAGGTACCTATTATGTCACTCGACCACTTTAACGTATATAGTTATATCTCTAAAAGAAAATTAGAGTTTTGAGTTAAACTTATTCGATATCCCATTGACGTCACGAAGAGTATTTTAATGACTAAAGATTGAATCTTTGAATGAAATTACCTCAAACAAGTTACCTATTAGGTCGGTAGACCTTTTTATTGTATAAAGATTGAATCTTTGAAAGAAAGTGAGAGTTTTGAGTTTAACTTATTCAAGTTACCTATGAAGTCGCAAAGAGTGTTTTAATGGCAAAAGATTGAATCTTTGAATAAAAATACCTCTATAAAGGTACCTATTATGTCATTAGACCTTTTTAAATTTCTAAAGATTGAATCTTTGAATGAAAATGAGAGTTTTGAGTCAAACTTATTCGAGATCCCTTTAACGTCCCGAAGAGTGTTTTAATGAGTAAAGATTGAATCTTTGAATGAAAATACCTCAATCAAGGTACCTACTATGTCAATAGACAATTTTAATGTATAAAGATTAAATCTTTGAAAGAAAATGAGAGTTTTGAGTTAAACTTATTCGAGATCCCTCTGACGTCACGAAGAGTGTTTTAATGAGCAAAGATTGAATCTTTGAAACAAATCACCTCAATCAAGGTACCGATTATGTCACTAGACCTTTTTAAGGTATAAAGATTGAATCTTGAAAGAGGATGAGAATTTTGAGTAAAACATATTCAAGTTCCCTTTGAGGACGCAAAGAGTGTTTTAATAAGTAAAGATTGAATCTTTGAATGAAAATACCTCAATCAAAGTACCTTTTATGTCACTAGACCATTTTAATGTATAAAGATAAAATCTTTGATAGAAAATAAGAGTTTTGAGTTAAACTTATTCGAGATTCTTTTGACGTCACGGAGAGTGTTTTAATGAGTAAGGTTTAAATCTTTGAATGAAATTACCTGAATCGAGGTACCTATTATGTCACTAGACCTTTTTAACGTATAAAGATTGAATCTTTGAAAGAAAATGATAGTTTTGAGTTTTACTTATTTGAGTGACGTATGGAGTTGCGAAGAGTGTTTTAGTGATTAAAGATCGAATCTTCGAATGAAAATACCTCAATAAAGGTACCTATATGTCAGTAGACCTTATTAACGTATAAAAATTGAATCTTTGAAAGAAAATGAGAGTTTTCAGTTGAACTAATTCGAGTTCCCTTTGACGTCCCGAAGAGTGTTTTAATGATCAAAGATTGAATCTTTGATTGAAAATACCTCCATCAAGGTTCCTATTATTTCACTAGACCATTTCAATGTACAAGGGTTGAATCTTTGAAAGAAAATGAGAGATTTGAGTTAAACTTGTTCGAGATCACTTTGACGTCACGAAGAGTGTTTTAACGAGTAAAGATTGAATCGTTGAATGAAATTACCTCAATCAAAGTATCTATTATGTCACGAGAACTTTTTAGTGTATCAAGATTGAATCTTTGTAAGAAAATGAGAGTTTTGAGTTTCACTTGTTCGAGTTACCTATGAAGTCGCGAAGGGTGTTTTTATAACTAAAGATTGAATCTTTGAATGAAAATGAGAGTTTCGAGAGAAACTTATTCGAGTTCCCTTTGACGTTCCGAAGAGTGTTTTAATGATCAAAGATTGAATCTTTGAATGAAAATACCTCAATCAAGGTACCTGTGATTTCACTAAACCATTTTAATGTGTAAAGATTGAATCTTTGAAAGAAAATGGGAGTTTTGAGTTAAACTTATTCGAGATCCCCTTGACATCAGGAAGAGTGTTTTAATGAGAAAAGATTGAATCTTTGAATGAAATTACCTCAATCAGGGTACCTATTATGTCACTGGACCTTTTTAAATGTATAAAGGTCGAATCCTTTAAACAAAATGAGAGTTTTGAGTTAAATTTATTCGAGATCCCTTTGACGTCACGAAGAGTTTTTAATGAGTAAAGATTGAATGTTTGAATGAAATAACCTCAATCAAGATACCTATTTTGTCACTAGACCGTTTTAATGTATAAAGATTGAATCTCTGAAAGAAAATGAGAGTTTTGAGTTTAACTTCTCCGGGTCACGTGTGAAGTCCCGAAGAGTGTTTTAATGACCAAAGAATGAATCTTTGAATGAAAATACCTCGATCGAGGTACCTATTATGTCACTAGACCATTTTAATGTACAAAGATTAAATCTTTGTTAAGAAATGAGAGTTTTGAGTTAAACTTATTCGAGAACACTTCGACGTGACGAAGAGTGTTTTAATGAGTAAGGATTGAATCCTTGAATGAAATTACCTCAATCAAGGTTCCTAATCTGTCACTAGACCTTTTTAATGTATAAAGATTGAATCTTTGAAAGAAAATGAGAGTTTTGAGTTTAACTTATTCGGGTTACGCATGAAGTCGCGAGGAGTGTTTTAATGAGTAACGATTGAATCTTTGAATGAAAATACATCAAATCAAGGTACCTATTACGCCACTAGACCATTTTAATGTATCAAGATCAAATTTTTGAAAGAACACGAGAGTTTTGGGTTAAACTTATTCGTGATCCCTTTGACGTCTCGAAGAGTGTTTTAATGAGTAAAGATTGAATCTTTGAATGAAATTATCTCAATCAAGGTACTTTTTATGTCACTAGATGATTTTAATTTATAAAGATTAAATCTTTCAACGAAAATGAGAGTTTCGAGTTAACTTTATTTGAGATCCCTTTGACGTCATGAAGAGTGTTTGAATGAGTAAAGACAAGATCATTGAATAAAATTAGCTTAATCAAGGTACCTACTAAGTCACTAGACCTTTTTAATGTATAAAGATGGAATCTTTGAAAGAAAATGAAAGTTTTGAGTTTAACTTATTCGAGTTACCTATGAAGTCGCGAAGGCCGTCTTAATGACTAAAGATTGAATGTTTGAATGAAAATACCTCAACAAAGGTGCTTATTATGTCACTGGACCATTTTAATGTATAAAGATTGAATCTTTGAAAGAAAATGAGAGTTTTGAGTTAAATTTATTCGAGTTCCCTTTGACGTCCCGAAGAGTGTTTTAACGAGTAAAGATTAAATCTTTGAATGAAAATACCTAAATCAAGGTACCTATTATGTCACTCGACCACTTTAACGTATATAGTTATATCTCTAAAAGAAAATTAGAGTTTTGAGTTAAACTTATTCGATATCCCATTGACGTCACGAAGAGTATTTTAATGACTAAAGATTGAATCTTTGAATGAAATTACCTCAAACAAGTTACCTATTAGGTCGGTAGACCTTTTTATTGTATAAAGATTGAATCTTTGAAAGAAAGTGAGAGTTTTGAGTTTAACTTATTCAAGTTACCTATGAAGTCGCAAAGAGTGTTTTAATGGCAAAAGATTGAATCTTTGAATAAAAATACCTCTATAAAGGTACCTATTATGTCATTAGACCTTTTTAAATTTCTAAAGATTGAATCTTTGAATGAAAATGAGAGTTTTGAGTCAAACTTATTCGAGATCCCTTTAACGTCCCGAAGAGTGTTTTAATGAGTAAAGATTGAATCTTTGAATGAAAATACCTCAATCAAGGTACCTACTATGTCAATAGACAATTTTAATGTATAAAGATTAAATCTTTGAAAGAAAATGAGAGTTTTGAGTTAAACTTATTCGAGATCCCTCTGACGTCACGAAGAGTGTTTTAATGAGCAAAGATTGAATCTTTGAAACAAATCACCTCAATCAAGGTACCGATTATGTCACTAGACCTTTTTAAGGTATAAAGATTGAATCTTGAAAGAGGATGAGAATTTTGAGTAAAACATATTCAAGTTCCCTTTGAGGACGCAAAGAGTGTTTTAATAAGTAAAGATTGAATCTTTGAATGAAAATACCTCAATCAAAGTACCTTTTATGTCACTAGACCATTTTAATGTATAAAGATAAAATCTTTGATAGAAAATAAGAGTTTTGAGTTAAACTTATTCGAGATTCTTTTGACGTCACGGAGAGTGTTTTAATGAGTAAGGTTTAAATCTTTGAATGAAATTACCTGAATCGAGGTACCTATTATGTCACTAGACCTTTTTAACGTATAAAGATTGAATCTTTGAAAGAAAATGATAGTTTTGAGTTTTACTTATTTGAGTGACGTATGGAGTTGCGAAGAGTGTTTTAGTGATTAAAGATCGAATCTTCGAATGAAAATACCTCAATAAAGGTACCTATATGTCAGTAGACCTTATTAACGTATAAAAATTGAATCTTTGAAAGAAAATGAGAGTTTTCAGTTGAACTAATTCGAGTTCCCTTTGACGTCCCGAAGAGTGTTTTAATGATCAAAGATTGAATCTTTGATTGAAAATACCTCCATCAAGGTTCCTATTATTTCACTAGACCATTTCAATGTACAAGGGTTGAATCTTTGAAAGAAAATGAGAGATTTGAGTTAAACTTGTTCGAGATCACTTTGACGTCACGAAGAGTGTTTTAACGAGTAAAGATTGAATCGTTGAATGAAATTACCTCAATCAAAGTATCTATTATGTCACGAGAACTTTTTAGTGTATCAAGATTGAATCTTTGTAAGAAAATGAGAGTTTTGAGTTTCACTTGTTCGAGTTACCTATGAAGTCGCGAAGGGTGTTTTTATAACTAAAGATTGAATCTTTGAATGAAAATGAGAGTTTCGAGAGAAACTTATTCGAGTTCCCTTTGACGTTCCGAAGAGTGTTTTAATGATCAAAGATTGAATCTTTGAATGAAAATACCTCAATCAAGGTACCTGTGATTTCACTAAACCATTTTAATGTGTAAAGATTGAATCTTTGAAAGAAAATGGGAGTTTTGAGTTAAACTTATTCGAGATCCCCTTGACATCAGGAAGAGTGTTTTAATGAGAAAAGATTGAATCTTTGAATGAAATTACCTCAATCAGGGTACCTATTATGTCACTGGACCTTTTTAAATGTATAAAGGTCGAATCCTTTAAACAAAATGAGAGTTTTGAGTTAAATTTATTCGAGATCCCTTTGACGTCACGAAGAGTTTTTAATGAGTAAAGATTGAATGTTTGAATGAAATAACCTCAATCAAGATACCTATTTTGTCACTAGACCGTTTTAATGTATAAAGATTGAATCTCTGAAAGAAAATGAGAGTTTTGAGTTTAACTTCTCCGGGTCACGTGTGAAGTCCCGAAGAGTGTTTTAATGACCAAAGAATGAATCTTTGAATGAAAATACCTCGATCGAGGTACCTATTATGTCACTAGACCATTTTAATGTACAAAGATTAAATCTTTGTTAAGAAATGAGAGTTTTGAGTTAAACTTATTCGAGAACACTTCGACGTGACGAAGAGTGTTTTAATGAGTAAGGATTGAATCCTTGAATGAAATTACCTCAATCAAGGTTCCTAATCTGTCACTAGACCTTTTTAATGTATAAAGATTGAATCTTTGAAAGAAAATGAGAGTTTTGAGTTTAACTTATTCGGGTTACGCATGAAGTCGCGAGGAGTGTTTTAATGAGTAACGATTGAATCTTTGAATGAAAATACATCAAATCAAGGTACCTATTACGCCACTAGACCATTTTAATGTATCAAGATCAAATTTTTGAAAGAACACGAGAGTTTTGGGTTAAACTTATTCGTGATCCCTTTGACGTCTCGAAGAGTGTTTTAATGAGTAAAGATTGAATCTTTGAATGAAATTATCTCAATCAAGGTACTTTTTATGTCACTAGATGATTTTAATTTATAAAGATTAAATCTTTCAACGAAAATGAGAGTTTCGAGTTAACTTTATTTGAGATCCCTTTGACGTCATGAAGAGTGTTTGAATGAGTAAAGACAAGATCATTGAATAAAATTAGCTTAATCAAGGTACCTACTAAGTCACTAGACCTTTTTAATGTATAAAGATGGAATCTTTGAAAGAAAATGAAAGTTTTGAGTTTAACTTATTCGAGTTACCTATGAAGTCGCGAAGGCCGTCTTAATGACTAAAGATTGAATGTTTGAATGAAAATACCTCAACAAAGGTGCTTATTATGTCACTGGACCATTTTAATGTATAAAGATTGAATCTTTGAAAGAAAATGAGAGTTTTGAGTTAAATTTATTCGAGTTCCCTTTGACGTCCCGAAGAGTGTTTTAACGAGTAAAGATTAAATCTTTGAATGAAAATACCTAAATCAAGGTACCTATTATGTCACTCGACCACTTTAACGTATATAGTTATATCTCTAAAAGAAAATTAGAGTTTTGAGTTAAACTTATTCGATATCCCATTGACGTCACGAAGAGTATTTTAATGACTAAAGATTGAATCTTTGAATGAAATTACCTCAAACAAGTTACCTATTAGGTCGGTAGACCTTTTTATTGTATAAAGATTGAATCTTTGAAAGAAAGTGAGAGTTTTGAGTTTAACTTATTCAAGTTACCTATGAAGTCGCAAAGAGTGTTTTAATGGCAAAAGATTGAATCTTTGAATAAAAATACCTCTATAAAGGTACCTATTATGTCATTAGACCTTTTTAAATTTCTAAAGATTGAATCTTTGAATGAAAATGAGAGTTTTGAGTCAAACTTATTCGAGATCCCTTTAACGTCCCGAAGAGTGTTTTAATGAGTAAAGATTGAATCTTTGAATGAAAATACCTCAATCAAGGTACCTACTATGTCAATAGACAATTTTAATGTATAAAGATTAAATCTTTGAAAGAAAATGAGAGTTTTGAGTTAAACTTATTCGAGATCCCTCTGACGTCACGAAGAGTGTTTTAATGAGCAAAGATTGAATCTTTGAAACAAATCACCTCAATCAAGGTACCGATTATGTCACTAGACCTTTTTAAGGTATAAAGATTGAATCTTGAAAGAGGATGAGAATTTTGAGTAAAACATATTCAAGTTCCCTTTGAGGACGCAAAGAGTGTTTTAATAAGTAAAGATTGAATCTTTGAATGAAAATACCTCAATCAAAGTACCTTTTATGTCACTAGACCATTTTAATGTATAAAGATAAAATCTTTGATAGAAAATAAGAGTTTTGAGTTAAACTTATTCGAGATTCTTTTGACGTCACGGAGAGTGTTTTAATGAGTAAGGTTTAAATCTTTGAATGAAATTACCTGAATCGAGGTACCTATTATGTCACTAGACCTTTTTAACGTATAAAGATTGAATCTTTGAAAGAAAATGATAGTTTTGAGTTTTACTTATTTGAGTGACGTATGGAGTTGCGAAGAGTGTTTTAGTGATTAAAGATCGAATCTTCGAATGAAAATACCTCAATAAAGGTACCTATATGTCAGTAGACCTTATTAACGTATAAAAATTGAATCTTTGAAAGAAAATGAGAGTTTTCAGTTGAACTAATTCGAGTTCCCTTTGACGTCCCGAAGAGTGTTTTAATGATCAAAGATTGAATCTTTGATTGAAAATACCTCCATCAAGGTTCCTATTATTTCACTAGACCATTTCAATGTACAAGGGTTGAATCTTTGAAAGAAAATGAGAGATTTGAGTTAAACTTGTTCGAGATCACTTTGACGTCACGAAGAGTGTTTTAACGAGTAAAGATTGAATCGTTGAATGAAATTACCTCAATCAAAGTATCTATTATGTCACGAGAACTTTTTAGTGTATCAAGATTGAATCTTTGTAAGAAAATGAGAGTTTTGAGTTTCACTTGTTCGAGTTACCTATGAAGTCGCGAAGGGTGTTTTTATAACTAAAGATTGAATCTTTGAATGAAAATGAGAGTTTCGAGAGAAACTTATTCGAGTTCCCTTTGACGTTCCGAAGAGTGTTTTAATGATCAAAGATTGAATCTTTGAATGAAAATACCTCAATCAAGGTACCTGTGATTTCACTAAACCATTTTAATGTGTAAAGATTGAATCTTTGAAAGAAAATGGGAGTTTTGAGTTAAACTTATTCGAGATCCCCTTGACATCAGGAAGAGTGTTTTAATGAGAAAAGATTGAATCTTTGAATGAAATTACCTCAATCAGGGTACCTATTATGTCACTGGACCTTTTTAAATGTATAAAGGTCGAATCCTTTAAACAAAATGAGAGTTTTGAGTTAAATTTATTCGAGATCCCTTTGACGTCACGAAGAGTTTTTAATGAGTAAAGATTGAATGTTTGAATGAAATAACCTCAATCAAGATACCTATTTTGTCACTAGACCGTTTTAATGTATAAAGATTGAATCTCTGAAAGAAAATGAGAGTTTTGAGTTTAACTTCTCCGGGTCACGTGTGAAGTCCCGAAGAGTGTTTTAATGACCAAAGAATGAATCTTTGAATGAAAATACCTCGATCGAGGTACCTATTATGTCACTAGACCATTTTAATGTACAAAGATTAAATCTTTGTTAAGAAATGAGAGTTTTGAGTTAAACTTATTCGAGAACACTTCGACGTGACGAAGAGTGTTTTAATGAGTAAGGATTGAATCCTTGAATGAAATTACCTCAATCAAGGTTCCTAATCTGTCACTAGACCTTTTTAATGTATAAAGATTGAATCTTTGAAAGAAAATGAGAGTTTTGAGTTTAACTTATTCGGGTTACGCATGAAGTCGCGAGGAGTGTTTTAATGAGTAACGATTGAATCTTTGAATGAAAATACATCAAATCAAGGTACCTATTACGCCACTAGACCATTTTAATGTATCAAGATCAAATTTTTGAAAGAACACGAGAGTTTTGGGTTAAACTTATTCGTGATCCCTTTGACGTCTCGAAGAGTGTTTTAATGAGTAAAGATTGAATCTTTGAATGAAATTATCTCAATCAAGGTACTTTTTATGTCACTAGATGATTTTAATTTATAAAGATTAAATCTTTCAACGAAAATGAGAGTTTCGAGTTAACTTTATTTGAGATCCCTTTGACGTCATGAAGAGTGTTTGAATGAGTAAAGACAAGATCATTGAATAAAATTAGCTTAATCAAGGTACCTACTAAGTCACTAGACCTTTTTAATGTATAAAGATGGAATCTTTGAAAGAAAATGAAAGTTTTGAGTTTAACTTATTCGAGTTACCTATGAAGTCGCGAAGGCCGTCTTAATGACTAAAGATTGAATGTTTGAATGAAAATACCTCAACAAAGGTGCTTATTATGTCACTGGACCATTTTAATGTATAAAGATTGAATCTTTGAAAGAAAATGAGAGTTTTGAGTTAAATTTATTCGAGTTCCCTTTGACGTCCCGAAGAGTGTTTTAACGAGTAAAGATTAAATCTTTGAATGAAAATACCTAAATCAAGGTACCTATTATGTCACTCGACCACTTTAACGTATATAGTTATATCTCTAAAAGAAAATTAGAGTTTTGAGTTAAACTTATTCGATATCCCATTGACGTCACGAAGAGTATTTTAATGACTAAAGATTGAATCTTTGAATGAAATTACCTCAAACAAGTTACCTATTAGGTCGGTAGACCTTTTTATTGTATAAAGATTGAATCTTTGAAAGAAAGTGAGAGTTTTGAGTTTAACTTATTCAAGTTACCTATGAAGTCGCAAAGAGTGTTTTAATGGCAAAAGATTGAATCTTTGAATAAAAATACCTCTATAAAGGTACCTATTATGTCATTAGACCTTTTTAAATTTCTAAAGATTGAATCTTTGAATGAAAATGAGAGTTTTGAGTCAAACTTATTCGAGATCCCTTTAACGTCCCGAAGAGTGTTTTAATGAGTAAAGATTGAATCTTTGAATGAAAATACCTCAATCAAGGTACCTACTATGTCAATAGACAATTTTAATGTATAAAGATTAAATCTTTGAAAGAAAATGAGAGTTTTGAGTTAAACTTATTCGAGATCCCTCTGACGTCACGAAGAGTGTTTTAATGAGCAAAGATTGAATCTTTGAAACAAATCACCTCAATCAAGGTACCGATTATGTCACTAGACCTTTTTAAGGTATAAAGATTGAATCTTGAAAGAGGATGAGAATTTTGAGTAAAACATATTCAAGTTCCCTTTGAGGACGCAAAGAGTGTTTTAATAAGTAAAGATTGAATCTTTGAATGAAAATACCTCAATCAAAGTACCTTTTATGTCACTAGACCATTTTAATGTATAAAGATAAAATCTTTGATAGAAAATAAGAGTTTTGAGTTAAACTTATTCGAGATTCTTTTGACGTCACGGAGAGTGTTTTAATGAGTAAGGTTTAAATCTTTGAATGAAATTACCTGAATCGAGGTACCTATTATGTCACTAGACCTTTTTAACGTATAAAGATTGAATCTTTGAAAGAAAATGATAGTTTTGAGTTTTACTTATTTGAGTGACGTATGGAGTTGCGAAGAGTGTTTTAGTGATTAAAGATCGAATCTTCGAATGAAAATACCTCAATAAAGGTACCTATATGTCAGTAGACCTTATTAACGTATAAAAATTGAATCTTTGAAAGAAAATGAGAGTTTTCAGTTGAACTAATTCGAGTTCCCTTTGACGTCCCGAAGAGTGTTTTAATGATCAAAGATTGAATCTTTGATTGAAAATACCTCCATCAAGGTTCCTATTATTTCACTAGACCATTTCAATGTACAAGGGTTGAATCTTTGAAAGAAAATGAGAGATTTGAGTTAAACTTGTTCGAGATCACTTTGACGTCACGAAGAGTGTTTTAACGAGTAAAGATTGAATCGTTGAATGAAATTACCTCAATCAAAGTATCTATTATGTCACGAGAACTTTTTAGTGTATCAAGATTGAATCTTTGTAAGAAAATGAGAGTTTTGAGTTTCACTTGTTCGAGTTACCTATGAAGTCGCGAAGGGTGTTTTTATAACTAAAGATTGAATCTTTGAATGAAAATGAGAGTTTCGAGAGAAACTTATTCGAGTTCCCTTTGACGTTCCGAAGAGTGTTTTAATGATCAAAGATTGAATCTTTGAATGAAAATACCTCAATCAAGGTACCTGTGATTTCACTAAACCATTTTAATGTGTAAAGATTGAATCTTTGAAAGAAAATGGGAGTTTTGAGTTAAACTTATTCGAGATCCCCTTGACATCAGGAAGAGTGTTTTAATGAGAAAAGATTGAATCTTTGAATGAAATTACCTCAATCAGGGTACCTATTATGTCACTGGACCTTTTTAAATGTATAAAGGTCGAATCCTTTAAACAAAATGAGAGTTTTGAGTTAAATTTATTCGAGATCCCTTTGACGTCACGAAGAGTTTTTAATGAGTAAAGATTGAATGTTTGAATGAAATAACCTCAATCAAGATACCTATTTTGTCACTAGACCGTTTTAATGTATAAAGATTGAATCTCTGAAAGAAAATGAGAGTTTTGAGTTTAACTTCTCCGGGTCACGTGTGAAGTCCCGAAGAGTGTTTTAATGACCAAAGAATGAATCTTTGAATGAAAATACCTCGATCGAGGTACCTATTATGTCACTAGACCATTTTAATGTACAAAGATTAAATCTTTGTTAAGAAATGAGAGTTTTGAGTTAAACTTATTCGAGAACACTTCGACGTGACGAAGAGTGTTTTAATGAGTAAGGATTGAATCCTTGAATGAAATTACCTCAATCAAGGTTCCTAATCTGTCACTAGACCTTTTTAATGTATAAAGATTGAATCTTTGAAAGAAAATGAGAGTTTTGAGTTTAACTTATTCGGGTTACGCATGAAGTCGCGAGGAGTGTTTTAATGAGTAACGATTGAATCTTTGAATGAAAATACATCAAATCAAGGTACCTATTACGCCACTAGACCATTTTAATGTATCAAGATCAAATTTTTGAAAGAACACGAGAGTTTTGGGTTAAACTTATTCGTGATCCCTTTGACGTCTCGAAGAGTGTTTTAATGAGTAAAGATTGAATCTTTGAATGAAATTATCTCAATCAAGGTACTTTTTATGTCACTAGATGATTTTAATTTATAAAGATTAAATCTTTCAACGAAAATGAGAGTTTCGAGTTAACTTTATTTGAGATCCCTTTGACGTCATGAAGAGTGTTTGAATGAGTAAAGACAAGATCATTGAATAAAATTAGCTTAATCAAGGTACCTACTAAGTCACTAGACCTTTTTAATGTATAAAGATGGAATCTTTGAAAGAAAATGAAAGTTTTGAGTTTAACTTATTCGAGTTACCTATGAAGTCGCGAAGGCCGTCTTAATGACTAAAGATTGAATGTTTGAATGAAAATACCTCAACAAAGGTGCTTATTATGTCACTGGACCATTTTAATGTATAAAGATTGAATCTTTGAAAGAAAATGAGAGTTTTGAGTTAAATTTATTCGAGTTCCCTTTGACGTCCCGAAGAGTGTTTTAACGAGTAAAGATTAAATCTTTGAATGAAAATACCTAAATCAAGGTACCTATTATGTCACTCGACCACTTTAACGTATATAGTTATATCTCTAAAAGAAAATTAGAGTTTTGAGTTAAACTTATTCGATATCCCATTGACGTCACGAAGAGTATTTTAATGACTAAAGATTGAATCTTTGAATGAAATTACCTCAAACAAGTTACCTATTAGGTCGGTAGACCTTTTTATTGTATAAAGATTGAATCTTTGAAAGAAAGTGAGAGTTTTGAGTTTAACTTATTCAAGTTACCTATGAAGTCGCAAAGAGTGTTTTAATGGCAAAAGATTGAATCTTTGAATAAAAATACCTCTATAAAGGTACCTATTATGTCATTAGACCTTTTTAAATTTCTAAAGATTGAATCTTTGAATGAAAATGAGAGTTTTGAGTCAAACTTATTCGAGATCCCTTTAACGTCCCGAAGAGTGTTTTAATGAGTAAAGATTGAATCTTTGAATGAAAATACCTCAATCAAGGTACCTACTATGTCAATAGACAATTTTAATGTATAAAGATTAAATCTTTGAAAGAAAATGAGAGTTTTGAGTTAAACTTATTCGAGATCCCTCTGACGTCACGAAGAGTGTTTTAATGAGCAAAGATTGAATCTTTGAAACAAATCACCTCAATCAAGGTACCGATTATGTCACTAGACCTTTTTAAGGTATAAAGATTGAATCTTGAAAGAGGATGAGAATTTTGAGTAAAACATATTCAAGTTCCCTTTGAGGACGCAAAGAGTGTTTTAATAAGTAAAGATTGAATCTTTGAATGAAAATACCTCAATCAAAGTACCTTTTATGTCACTAGACCATTTTAATGTATAAAGATAAAATCTTTGATAGAAAATAAGAGTTTTGAGTTAAACTTATTCGAGATTCTTTTGACGTCACGGAGAGTGTTTTAATGAGTAAGGTTTAAATCTTTGAATGAAATTACCTGAATCGAGGTACCTATTATGTCACTAGACCTTTTTAACGTATAAAGATTGAATCTTTGAAAGAAAATGATAGTTTTGAGTTTTACTTATTTGAGTGACGTATGGAGTTGCGAAGAGTGTTTTAGTGATTAAAGATCGAATCTTCGAATGAAAATACCTCAATAAAGGTACCTATATGTCAGTAGACCTTATTAACGTATAAAAATTGAATCTTTGAAAGAAAATGAGAGTTTTCAGTTGAACTAATTCGAGTTCCCTTTGACGTCCCGAAGAGTGTTTTAATGATCAAAGATTGAATCTTTGATTGAAAATACCTCCATCAAGGTTCCTATTATTTCACTAGACCATTTCAATGTACAAGGGTTGAATCTTTGAAAGAAAATGAGAGATTTGAGTTAAACTTGTTCGAGATCACTTTGACGTCACGAAGAGTGTTTTAACGAGTAAAGATTGAATCGTTGAATGAAATTACCTCAATCAAAGTATCTATTATGTCACGAGAACTTTTTAGTGTATCAAGATTGAATCTTTGTAAGAAAATGAGAGTTTTGAGTTTCACTTGTTCGAGTTACCTATGAAGTCGCGAAGGGTGTTTTTATAACTAAAGATTGAATCTTTGAATGAAAATGAGAGTTTCGAGAGAAACTTATTCGAGTTCCCTTTGACGTTCCGAAGAGTGTTTTAATGATCAAAGATTGAATCTTTGAATGAAAATACCTCAATCAAGGTACCTGTGATTTCACTAAACCATTTTAATGTGTAAAGATTGAATCTTTGAAAGAAAATGGGAGTTTTGAGTTAAACTTATTCGAGATCCCCTTGACATCAGGAAGAGTGTTTTAATGAGAAAAGATTGAATCTTTGAATGAAATTACCTCAATCAGGGTACCTATTATGTCACTGGACCTTTTTAAATGTATAAAGGTCGAATCCTTTAAACAAAATGAGAGTTTTGAGTTAAATTTATTCGAGATCCCTTTGACGTCACGAAGAGTTTTTAATGAGTAAAGATTGAATGTTTGAATGAAATAACCTCAATCAAGATACCTATTTTGTCACTAGACCGTTTTAATGTATAAAGATTGAATCTCTGAAAGAAAATGAGAGTTTTGAGTTTAACTTCTCCGGGTCACGTGTGAAGTCCCGAAGAGTGTTTTAATGACCAAAGAATGAATCTTTGAATGAAAATACCTCGATCGAGGTACCTATTATGTCACTAGACCATTTTAATGTACAAAGATTAAATCTTTGTTAAGAAATGAGAGTTTTGAGTTAAACTTATTCGAGAACACTTCGACGTGACGAAGAGTGTTTTAATGAGTAAGGATTGAATCCTTGAATGAAATTACCTCAATCAAGGTTCCTAATCTGTCACTAGACCTTTTTAATGTATAAAGATTGAATCTTTGAAAGAAAATGAGAGTTTTGAGTTTAACTTATTCGGGTTACGCATGAAGTCGCGAGGAGTGTTTTAATGAGTAACGATTGAATCTTTGAATGAAAATACATCAAATCAAGGTACCTATTACGCCACTAGACCATTTTAATGTATCAAGATCAAATTTTTGAAAGAACACGAGAGTTTTGGGTTAAACTTATTCGTGATCCCTTTGACGTCTCGAAGAGTGTTTTAATGAGTAAAGATTGAATCTTTGAATGAAATTATCTCAATCAAGGTACTTTTTATGTCACTAGATGATTTTAATTTATAAAGATTAAATCTTTCAACGAAAATGAGAGTTTCGAGTTAACTTTATTTGAGATCCCTTTGACGTCATGAAGAGTGTTTGAATGAGTAAAGACAAGATCATTGAATAAAATTAGCTTAATCAAGGTACCTACTAAGTCACTAGACCTTTTTAATGTATAAAGATGGAATCTTTGAAAGAAAATGAAAGTTTTGAGTTTAACTTATTCGAGTTACCTATGAAGTCGCGAAGGCCGTCTTAATGACTAAAGATTGAATGTTTGAATGAAAATACCTCAACAAAGGTGCTTATTATGTCACTGGACCATTTTAATGTATAAAGATTGAATCTTTGAAAGAAAATGAGAGTTTTGAGTTAAATTTATTCGAGTTCCCTTTGACGTCCCGAAGAGTGTTTTAACGAGTAAAGATTAAATCTTTGAATGAAAATACCTAAATCAAGGTACCTATTATGTCACTCGACCACTTTAACGTATATAGTTATATCTCTAAAAGAAAATTAGAGTTTTGAGTTAAACTTATTCGATATCCCATTGACGTCACGAAGAGTATTTTAATGACTAAAGATTGAATCTTTGAATGAAATTACCTCAAACAAGTTACCTATTAGGTCGGTAGACCTTTTTATTGTATAAAGATTGAATCTTTGAAAGAAAGTGAGAGTTTTGAGTTTAACTTATTCAAGTTACCTATGAAGTCGCAAAGAGTGTTTTAATGGCAAAAGATTGAATCTTTGAATAAAAATACCTCTATAAAGGTACCTATTATGTCATTAGACCTTTTTAAATTTCTAAAGATTGAATCTTTGAATGAAAATGAGAGTTTTGAGTCAAACTTATTCGAGATCCCTTTAACGTCCCGAAGAGTGTTTTAATGAGTAAAGATTGAATCTTTGAATGAAAATACCTCAATCAAGGTACCTACTATGTCAATAGACAATTTTAATGTATAAAGATTAAATCTTTGAAAGAAAATGAGAGTTTTGAGTTAAACTTATTCGAGATCCCTCTGACGTCACGAAGAGTGTTTTAATGAGCAAAGATTGAATCTTTGAAACAAATCACCTCAATCAAGGTACCGATTATGTCACTAGACCTTTTTAAGGTATAAAGATTGAATCTTGAAAGAGGATGAGAATTTTGAGTAAAACATATTCAAGTTCCCTTTGAGGACGCAAAGAGTGTTTTAATAAGTAAAGATTGAATCTTTGAATGAAAATACCTCAATCAAAGTACCTTTTATGTCACTAGACCATTTTAATGTATAAAGATAAAATCTTTGATAGAAAATAAGAGTTTTGAGTTAAACTTATTCGAGATTCTTTTGACGTCACGGAGAGTGTTTTAATGAGTAAGGTTTAAATCTTTGAATGAAATTACCTGAATCGAGGTACCTATTATGTCACTAGACCTTTTTAACGTATAAAGATTGAATCTTTGAAAGAAAATGATAGTTTTGAGTTTTACTTATTTGAGTGACGTATGGAGTTGCGAAGAGTGTTTTAGTGATTAAAGATCGAATCTTCGAATGAAAATACCTCAATAAAGGTACCTATATGTCAGTAGACCTTATTAACGTATAAAAATTGAATCTTTGAAAGAAAATGAGAGTTTTCAGTTGAACTAATTCGAGTTCCCTTTGACGTCCCGAAGAGTGTTTTAATGATCAAAGATTGAATCTTTGATTGAAAATACCTCCATCAAGGTTCCTATTATTTCACTAGACCATTTCAATGTACAAGGGTTGAATCTTTGAAAGAAAATGAGAGATTTGAGTTAAACTTGTTCGAGATCACTTTGACGTCACGAAGAGTGTTTTAACGAGTAAAGATTGAATCGTTGAATGAAATTACCTCAATCAAAGTATCTATTATGTCACGAGAACTTTTTAGTGTATCAAGATTGAATCTTTGTAAGAAAATGAGAGTTTTGAGTTTCACTTGTTCGAGTTACCTATGAAGTCGCGAAGGGTGTTTTTATAACTAAAGATTGAATCTTTGAATGAAAATGAGAGTTTCGAGAGAAACTTATTCGAGTTCCCTTTGACGTTCCGAAGAGTGTTTTAATGATCAAAGATTGAATCTTTGAATGAAAATACCTCAATCAAGGTACCTGTGATTTCACTAAACCATTTTAATGTGTAAAGATTGAATCTTTGAAAGAAAATGGGAGTTTTGAGTTAAACTTATTCGAGATCCCCTTGACATCAGGAAGAGTGTTTTAATGAGAAAAGATTGAATCTTTGAATGAAATTACCTCAATCAGGGTACCTATTATGTCACTGGACCTTTTTAAATGTATAAAGGTCGAATCCTTTAAACAAAATGAGAGTTTTGAGTTAAATTTATTCGAGATCCCTTTGACGTCACGAAGAGTTTTTAATGAGTAAAGATTGAATGTTTGAATGAAATAACCTCAATCAAGATACCTATTTTGTCACTAGACCGTTTTAATGTATAAAGATTGAATCTCTGAAAGAAAATGAGAGTTTTGAGTTTAACTTCTCCGGGTCACGTGTGAAGTCCCGAAGAGTGTTTTAATGACCAAAGAATGAATCTTTGAATGAAAATACCTCGATCGAGGTACCTATTATGTCACTAGACCATTTTAATGTACAAAGATTAAATCTTTGTTAAGAAATGAGAGTTTTGAGTTAAACTTATTCGAGAACACTTCGACGTGACGAAGAGTGTTTTAATGAGTAAGGATTGAATCCTTGAATGAAATTACCTCAATCAAGGTTCCTAATCTGTCACTAGACCTTTTTAATGTATAAAGATTGAATCTTTGAAAGAAAATGAGAGTTTTGAGTTTAACTTATTCGGGTTACGCATGAAGTCGCGAGGAGTGTTTTAATGAGTAACGATTGAATCTTTGAATGAAAATACATCAAATCAAGGTACCTATTACGCCACTAGACCATTTTAATGTATCAAGATCAAATTTTTGAAAGAACACGAGAGTTTTGGGTTAAACTTATTCGTGATCCCTTTGACGTCTCGAAGAGTGTTTTAATGAGTAAAGATTGAATCTTTGAATGAAATTATCTCAATCAAGGTACTTTTTATGTCACTAGATGATTTTAATTTATAAAGATTAAATCTTTCAACGAAAATGAGAGTTTCGAGTTAACTTTATTTGAGATCCCTTTGACGTCATGAAGAGTGTTTGAATGAGTAAAGACAAGATCATTGAATAAAATTAGCTTAATCAAGGTACCTACTAAGTCACTAGACCTTTTTAATGTATAAAGATGGAATCTTTGAAAGAAAATGAAAGTTTTGAGTTTAACTTATTCGAGTTACCTATGAAGTCGCGAAGGCCGTCTTAATGACTAAAGATTGAATGTTTGAATGAAAATACCTCAACAAAGGTGCTTATTATGTCACTGGACCATTTTAATGTATAAAGATTGAATCTTTGAAAGAAAATGAGAGTTTTGAGTTAAATTTATTCGAGTTCCCTTTGACGTCCCGAAGAGTGTTTTAACGAGTAAAGATTAAATCTTTGAATGAAAATACCTAAATCAAGGTACCTATTATGTCACTCGACCACTTTAACGTATATAGTTATATCTCTAAAAGAAAATTAGAGTTTTGAGTTAAACTTATTCGATATCCCATTGACGTCACGAAGAGTATTTTAATGACTAAAGATTGAATCTTTGAATGAAATTACCTCAAACAAGTTACCTATTAGGTCGGTAGACCTTTTTATTGTATAAAGATTGAATCTTTGAAAGAAAGTGAGAGTTTTGAGTTTAACTTATTCAAGTTACCTATGAAGTCGCAAAGAGTGTTTTAATGGCAAAAGATTGAATCTTTGAATAAAAATACCTCTATAAAGGTACCTATTATGTCATTAGACCTTTTTAAATTTCTAAAGATTGAATCTTTGAATGAAAATGAGAGTTTTGAGTCAAACTTATTCGAGATCCCTTTAACGTCCCGAAGAGTGTTTTAATGAGTAAAGATTGAATCTTTGAATGAAAATACCTCAATCAAGGTACCTACTATGTCAATAGACAATTTTAATGTATAAAGATTAAATCTTTGAAAGAAAATGAGAGTTTTGAGTTAAACTTATTCGAGATCCCTCTGACGTCACGAAGAGTGTTTTAATGAGCAAAGATTGAATCTTTGAAACAAATCACCTCAATCAAGGTACCGATTATGTCACTAGACCTTTTTAAGGTATAAAGATTGAATCTTGAAAGAGGATGAGAATTTTGAGTAAAACATATTCAAGTTCCCTTTGAGGACGCAAAGAGTGTTTTAATAAGTAAAGATTGAATCTTTGAATGAAAATACCTCAATCAAAGTACCTTTTATGTCACTAGACCATTTTAATGTATAAAGATAAAATCTTTGATAGAAAATAAGAGTTTTGAGTTAAACTTATTCGAGATTCTTTTGACGTCACGGAGAGTGTTTTAATGAGTAAGGTTTAAATCTTTGAATGAAATTACCTGAATCGAGGTACCTATTATGTCACTAGACCTTTTTAACGTATAAAGATTGAATCTTTGAAAGAAAATGATAGTTTTGAGTTTTACTTATTTGAGTGACGTATGGAGTTGCGAAGAGTGTTTTAGTGATTAAAGATCGAATCTTCGAATGAAAATACCTCAATAAAGGTACCTATATGTCAGTAGACCTTATTAACGTATAAAAATTGAATCTTTGAAAGAAAATGAGAGTTTTCAGTTGAACTAATTCGAGTTCCCTTTGACGTCCCGAAGAGTGTTTTAATGATCAAAGATTGAATCTTTGATTGAAAATACCTCCATCAAGGTTCCTATTATTTCACTAGACCATTTCAATGTACAAGGGTTGAATCTTTGAAAGAAAATGAGAGATTTGAGTTAAACTTGTTCGAGATCACTTTGACGTCACGAAGAGTGTTTTAACGAGTAAAGATTGAATCGTTGAATGAAATTACCTCAATCAAAGTATCTATTATGTCACGAGAACTTTTTAGTGTATCAAGATTGAATCTTTGTAAGAAAATGAGAGTTTTGAGTTTCACTTGTTCGAGTTACCTATGAAGTCGCGAAGGGTGTTTTTATAACTAAAGATTGAATCTTTGAATGAAAATGAGAGTTTCGAGAGAAACTTATTCGAGTTCCCTTTGACGTTCCGAAGAGTGTTTTAATGATCAAAGATTGAATCTTTGAATGAAAATACCTCAATCAAGGTACCTGTGATTTCACTAAACCATTTTAATGTGTAAAGATTGAATCTTTGAAAGAAAATGGGAGTTTTGAGTTAAACTTATTCGAGATCCCCTTGACATCAGGAAGAGTGTTTTAATGAGAAAAGATTGAATCTTTGAATGAAATTACCTCAATCAGGGTACCTATTATGTCACTGGACCTTTTTAAATGTATAAAGGTCGAATCCTTTAAACAAAATGAGAGTTTTGAGTTAAATTTATTCGAGATCCCTTTGACGTCACGAAGAGTTTTTAATGAGTAAAGATTGAATGTTTGAATGAAATAACCTCAATCAAGATACCTATTTTGTCACTAGACCGTTTTAATGTATAAAGATTGAATCTCTGAAAGAAAATGAGAGTTTTGAGTTTAACTTCTCCGGGTCACGTGTGAAGTCCCGAAGAGTGTTTTAATGACCAAAGAATGAATCTTTGAATGAAAATACCTCGATCGAGGTACCTATTATGTCACTAGACCATTTTAATGTACAAAGATTAAATCTTTGTTAAGAAATGAGAGTTTTGAGTTAAACTTATTCGAGAACACTTCGACGTGACGAAGAGTGTTTTAATGAGTAAGGATTGAATCCTTGAATGAAATTACCTCAATCAAGGTTCCTAATCTGTCACTAGACCTTTTTAATGTATAAAGATTGAATCTTTGAAAGAAAATGAGAGTTTTGAGTTTAACTTATTCGGGTTACGCATGAAGTCGCGAGGAGTGTTTTAATGAGTAACGATTGAATCTTTGAATGAAAATACATCAAATCAAGGTACCTATTACGCCACTAGACCATTTTAATGTATCAAGATCAAATTTTTGAAAGAACACGAGAGTTTTGGGTTAAACTTATTCGTGATCCCTTTGACGTCTCGAAGAGTGTTTTAATGAGTAAAGATTGAATCTTTGAATGAAATTATCTCAATCAAGGTACTTTTTATGTCACTAGATGATTTTAATTTATAAAGATTAAATCTTTCAACGAAAATGAGAGTTTCGAGTTAACTTTATTTGAGATCCCTTTGACGTCATGAAGAGTGTTTGAATGAGTAAAGACAAGATCATTGAATAAAATTAGCTTAATCAAGGTACCTACTAAGTCACTAGACCTTTTTAATGTATAAAGATGGAATCTTTGAAAGAAAATGAAAGTTTTGAGTTTAACTTATTCGAGTTACCTATGAAGTCGCGAAGGCCGTCTTAATGACTAAAGATTGAATGTTTGAATGAAAATACCTCAACAAAGGTGCTTATTATGTCACTGGACCATTTTAATGTATAAAGATTGAATCTTTGAAAGAAAATGAGAGTTTTGAGTTAAATTTATTCGAGTTCCCTTTGACGTCCCGAAGAGTGTTTTAACGAGTAAAGATTAAATCTTTGAATGAAAATACCTAAATCAAGGTACCTATTATGTCACTCGACCACTTTAACGTATATAGTTATATCTCTAAAAGAAAATTAGAGTTTTGAGTTAAACTTATTCGATATCCCATTGACGTCACGAAGAGTATTTTAATGACTAAAGATTGAATCTTTGAATGAAATTACCTCAAACAAGTTACCTATTAGGTCGGTAGACCTTTTTATTGTATAAAGATTGAATCTTTGAAAGAAAGTGAGAGTTTTGAGTTTAACTTATTCAAGTTACCTATGAAGTCGCAAAGAGTGTTTTAATGGCAAAAGATTGAATCTTTGAATAAAAATACCTCTATAAAGGTACCTATTATGTCATTAGACCTTTTTAAATTTCTAAAGATTGAATCTTTGAATGAAAATGAGAGTTTTGAGTCAAACTTATTCGAGATCCCTTTAACGTCCCGAAGAGTGTTTTAATGAGTAAAGATTGAATCTTTGAATGAAAATACCTCAATCAAGGTACCTACTATGTCAATAGACAATTTTAATGTATAAAGATTAAATCTTTGAAAGAAAATGAGAGTTTTGAGTTAAACTTATTCGAGATCCCTCTGACGTCACGAAGAGTGTTTTAATGAGCAAAGATTGAATCTTTGAAACAAATCACCTCAATCAAGGTACCGATTATGTCACTAGACCTTTTTAAGGTATAAAGATTGAATCTTGAAAGAGGATGAGAATTTTGAGTAAAACATATTCAAGTTCCCTTTGAGGACGCAAAGAGTGTTTTAATAAGTAAAGATTGAATCTTTGAATGAAAATACCTCAATCAAAGTACCTTTTATGTCACTAGACCATTTTAATGTATAAAGATAAAATCTTTGATAGAAAATAAGAGTTTTGAGTTAAACTTATTCGAGATTCTTTTGACGTCACGGAGAGTGTTTTAATGAGTAAGGTTTAAATCTTTGAATGAAATTACCTGAATCGAGGTACCTATTATGTCACTAGACCTTTTTAACGTATAAAGATTGAATCTTTGAAAGAAAATGATAGTTTTGAGTTTTACTTATTTGAGTGACGTATGGAGTTGCGAAGAGTGTTTTAGTGATTAAAGATCGAATCTTCGAATGAAAATACCTCAATAAAGGTACCTATATGTCAGTAGACCTTATTAACGTATAAAAATTGAATCTTTGAAAGAAAATGAGAGTTTTCAGTTGAACTAATTCGAGTTCCCTTTGACGTCCCGAAGAGTGTTTTAATGATCAAAGATTGAATCTTTGATTGAAAATACCTCCATCAAGGTTCCTATTATTTCACTAGACCATTTCAATGTACAAGGGTTGAATCTTTGAAAGAAAATGAGAGATTTGAGTTAAACTTGTTCGAGATCACTTTGACGTCACGAAGAGTGTTTTAACGAGTAAAGATTGAATCGTTGAATGAAATTACCTCAATCAAAGTATCTATTATGTCACGAGAACTTTTTAGTGTATCAAGATTGAATCTTTGTAAGAAAATGAGAGTTTTGAGTTTCACTTGTTCGAGTTACCTATGAAGTCGCGAAGGGTGTTTTTATAACTAAAGATTGAATCTTTGAATGAAAATGAGAGTTTCGAGAGAAACTTATTCGAGTTCCCTTTGACGTTCCGAAGAGTGTTTTAATGATCAAAGATTGAATCTTTGAATGAAAATACCTCAATCAAGGTACCTGTGATTTCACTAAACCATTTTAATGTGTAAAGATTGAATCTTTGAAAGAAAATGGGAGTTTTGAGTTAAACTTATTCGAGATCCCCTTGACATCAGGAAGAGTGTTTTAATGAGAAAAGATTGAATCTTTGAATGAAATTACCTCAATCAGGGTACCTATTATGTCACTGGACCTTTTTAAATGTATAAAGGTCGAATCCTTTAAACAAAATGAGAGTTTTGAGTTAAATTTATTCGAGATCCCTTTGACGTCACGAAGAGTTTTTAATGAGTAAAGATTGAATGTTTGAATGAAATAACCTCAATCAAGATACCTATTTTGTCACTAGACCGTTTTAATGTATAAAGATTGAATCTCTGAAAGAAAATGAGAGTTTTGAGTTTAACTTCTCCGGGTCACGTGTGAAGTCCCGAAGAGTGTTTTAATGACCAAAGAATGAATCTTTGAATGAAAATACCTCGATCGAGGTACCTATTATGTCACTAGACCATTTTAATGTACAAAGATTAAATCTTTGTTAAGAAATGAGAGTTTTGAGTTAAACTTATTCGAGAACACTTCGACGTGACGAAGAGTGTTTTAATGAGTAAGGATTGAATCCTTGAATGAAATTACCTCAATCAAGGTTCCTAATCTGTCACTAGACCTTTTTAATGTATAAAGATTGAATCTTTGAAAGAAAATGAGAGTTTTGAGTTTAACTTATTCGGGTTACGCATGAAGTCGCGAGGAGTGTTTTAATGAGTAACGATTGAATCTTTGAATGAAAATACATCAAATCAAGGTACCTATTACGCCACTAGACCATTTTAATGTATCAAGATCAAATTTTTGAAAGAACACGAGAGTTTTGGGTTAAACTTATTCGTGATCCCTTTGACGTCTCGAAGAGTGTTTTAATGAGTAAAGATTGAATCTTTGAATGAAATTATCTCAATCAAGGTACTTTTTATGTCACTAGATGATTTTAATTTATAAAGATTAAATCTTTCAACGAAAATGAGAGTTTCGAGTTAACTTTATTTGAGATCCCTTTGACGTCATGAAGAGTGTTTGAATGAGTAAAGACAAGATCATTGAATAAAATTAGCTTAATCAAGGTACCTACTAAGTCACTAGACCTTTTTAATGTATAAAGATGGAATCTTTGAAAGAAAATGAAAGTTTTGAGTTTAACTTATTCGAGTTACCTATGAAGTCGCGAAGGCCGTCTTAATGACTAAAGATTGAATGTTTGAATGAAAATACCTCAACAAAGGTGCTTATTATGTCACTGGACCATTTTAATGTATAAAGATTGAATCTTTGAAAGAAAATGAGAGTTTTGAGTTAAATTTATTCGAGTTCCCTTTGACGTCCCGAAGAGTGTTTTAACGAGTAAAGATTAAATCTTTGAATGAAAATACCTAAATCAAGGTACCTATTATGTCACTCGACCACTTTAACGTATATAGTTATATCTCTAAAAGAAAATTAGAGTTTTGAGTTAAACTTATTCGATATCCCATTGACGTCACGAAGAGTATTTTAATGACTAAAGATTGAATCTTTGAATGAAATTACCTCAAACAAGTTACCTATTAGGTCGGTAGACCTTTTTATTGTATAAAGATTGAATCTTTGAAAGAAAGTGAGAGTTTTGAGTTTAACTTATTCAAGTTACCTATGAAGTCGCAAAGAGTGTTTTAATGGCAAAAGATTGAATCTTTGAATAAAAATACCTCTATAAAGGTACCTATTATGTCATTAGACCTTTTTAAATTTCTAAAGATTGAATCTTTGAATGAAAATGAGAGTTTTGAGTCAAACTTATTCGAGATCCCTTTAACGTCCCGAAGAGTGTTTTAATGAGTAAAGATTGAATCTTTGAATGAAAATACCTCAATCAAGGTACCTACTATGTCAATAGACAATTTTAATGTATAAAGATTAAATCTTTGAAAGAAAATGAGAGTTTTGAGTTAAACTTATTCGAGATCCCTCTGACGTCACGAAGAGTGTTTTAATGAGCAAAGATTGAATCTTTGAAACAAATCACCTCAATCAAGGTACCGATTATGTCACTAGACCTTTTTAAGGTATAAAGATTGAATCTTGAAAGAGGATGAGAATTTTGAGTAAAACATATTCAAGTTCCCTTTGAGGACGCAAAGAGTGTTTTAATAAGTAAAGATTGAATCTTTGAATGAAAATACCTCAATCAAAGTACCTTTTATGTCACTAGACCATTTTAATGTATAAAGATAAAATCTTTGATAGAAAATAAGAGTTTTGAGTTAAACTTATTCGAGATTCTTTTGACGTCACGGAGAGTGTTTTAATGAGTAAGGTTTAAATCTTTGAATGAAATTACCTGAATCGAGGTACCTATTATGTCACTAGACCTTTTTAACGTATAAAGATTGAATCTTTGAAAGAAAATGATAGTTTTGAGTTTTACTTATTTGAGTGACGTATGGAGTTGCGAAGAGTGTTTTAGTGATTAAAGATCGAATCTTCGAATGAAAATACCTCAATAAAGGTACCTATATGTCAGTAGACCTTATTAACGTATAAAAATTGAATCTTTGAAAGAAAATGAGAGTTTTCAGTTGAACTAATTCGAGTTCCCTTTGACGTCCCGAAGAGTGTTTTAATGATCAAAGATTGAATCTTTGATTGAAAATACCTCCATCAAGGTTCCTATTATTTCACTAGACCATTTCAATGTACAAGGGTTGAATCTTTGAAAGAAAATGAGAGATTTGAGTTAAACTTGTTCGAGATCACTTTGACGTCACGAAGAGTGTTTTAACGAGTAAAGATTGAATCGTTGAATGAAATTACCTCAATCAAAGTATCTATTATGTCACGAGAACTTTTTAGTGTATCAAGATTGAATCTTTGTAAGAAAATGAGAGTTTTGAGTTTCACTTGTTCGAGTTACCTATGAAGTCGCGAAGGGTGTTTTTATAACTAAAGATTGAATCTTTGAATGAAAATGAGAGTTTCGAGAGAAACTTATTCGAGTTCCCTTTGACGTTCCGAAGAGTGTTTTAATGATCAAAGATTGAATCTTTGAATGAAAATACCTCAATCAAGGTACCTGTGATTTCACTAAACCATTTTAATGTGTAAAGATTGAATCTTTGAAAGAAAATGGGAGTTTTGAGTTAAACTTATTCGAGATCCCCTTGACATCACGGAGAGTGTTTTAATGAGAAAAGATTGAATCTTTGAATGAAATTACCTCAATCAGGGTACCTATTATGTCACTGGACCTTTTTAAATGTATAAAGGTCGAATCCTTTAAACAAAATGAGAGTTTTGAGTTAAATTTATTCGAGATCCCTTTGACGTCACGAAGAGTTTTTAATGAGTAAAGATTGAATGTTTGAATGAAATAACCTCAATCAAGATACCTATTTTGTCACTAGACCGTTTTAATGTATAAAGATTGAATCTCTGAAAGAAAATGAGAGTTTTGAGTTTAACTTCTCCGGGTCACGTGTGAAGTCCCGAAGAGTGTTTTAATGACCAAAGAATGAATCTTTGAATGAAAATACCTCGATCGAGGTACCTATTATGTCACTAGACCATTTTAATGTACAAAGATTAAATCTTTGTTAAGAAATGAGAGTTTTGAGTTAAACTTATTCGAGAACACTTCGACGTGACGAAGAGTGTTTTAATGAGTAAGGATTGAATCCTTGAATGAAATTACCTCAATCAAGGTTCCTAATCTGTCACTAGACCTTTTTAATGTATAAAGATTGAATCTTTGAAAGAAAATGAGAGTTTTGAGTTTAACTTATTCGGGTTACGCATGAAGTCGCGAGGAGTGTTTTAATGAGTAACGATTGAATCTTTGAATGAAAATACATCAAATCAAGGTACCTATTACGCCACTAGACCATTTTAATGTATCAAGATCAAATTTTTGAAAGAACACGAGAGTTTTGGGTTAAACTTATTCGTGATCCCTTTGACGTCTCGAAGAGTGTTTTAATGAGTAAAGATTGAATCTTTGAATGAAATTATCTCAATCAAGGTACTTTTTATGTCACTAGATGATTTTAATTTATAAAGATTAAATCTTTCAACGAAAATGAGAGTTTCGAGTTAACTTTATTTGAGATCCCTTTGACGTCATGAAGAGTGTTTGAATGAGTAAAGACAAGATCATTGAATAAAATTAGCTTAATCAAGGTACCTACTAAGTCACTAGACCTTTTTAATGTATAAAGATGGAATCTTTGAAAGAAAATGAAAGTTTTGAGTTTAACTTATTCGAGTTACCTATGAAGTCGCGAAGGCCGTCTTAATGACTAAAGATTGAATGTTTGAATGAAAATACCTCAACAAAGGTGCTTATTATGTCACTGGACCATTTTAATGTATAAAGATTGAATCTTTGAAAGAAAATGAGAGTTTTGAGTTAAATTTATTCGAGTTCCCTTTGACGTCCCGAAGAGTGTTTTAACGAGTAAAGATTAAATCTTTGAATGAAAATACCTAAATCAAGGTACCTATTATGTCACTCGACCACTTTAACGTATATAGTTATATCTCTAAAAGAAAATTAGAGTTTTGAGTTAAACTTATTCGATATCCCATTGACGTCACGAAGAGTATTTTAATGACTAAAGATTGAATCTTTGAATGAAATTACCTCAAACAAGTTACCTATTAGGTCGGTAGACCTTTTTATTGTATAAAGATTGAATCTTTGAAAGAAAGTGAGAGTTTTGAGTTTAACTTATTCAAGTTACCTATGAAGTCGCAAAGAGTGTTTTAATGGCAAAAGATTGAATCTTTGAATAAAAATACCTCTATAAAGGTACCTATTATGTCATTAGACCTTTTTAAATTTCTAAAGATTGAATCTTTGAATGAAAATGAGAGTTTTGAGTCAAACTTATTCGAGATCCCTTTAACGTCCCGAAGAGTGTTTTAATGAGTAAAGATTGAATCTTTGAATGAAAATACCTCAATCAAGGTACCTACTATGTCAATAGACAATTTTAATGTATAAAGATTAAATCTTTGAAAGAAAATGAGAGTTTTGAGTTAAACTTATTCGAGATCCCTCTGACGTCACGAAGAGTGTTTTAATGAGCAAAGATTGAATCTTTGAAACAAATCACCTCAATCAAGGTACCGATTATGTCACTAGACCTTTTTAAGGTATAAAGATTGAATCTTGAAAGAGGATGAGAATTTTGAGTAAAACATATTCAAGTTCCCTTTGAGGACGCAAAGAGTGTTTTAATAAGTAAAGATTGAATCTTTGAATGAAAATACCTCAATCAAAGTACCTTTTATGTCACTAGACCATTTTAATGTATAAAGATAAAATCTTTGATAGAAAATAAGAGTTTTGAGTTAAACTTATTCGAGATTCTTTTGACGTCACGGAGAGTGTTTTAATGAGTAAGGTTTAAATCTTTGAATGAAATTACCTGAATCGAGGTACCTATTATGTCACTAGACCTTTTTAACGTATAAAGATTGAATCTTTGAAAGAAAATGATAGTTTTGAGTTTTACTTATTTGAGTGACGTATGGAGTTGCGAAGAGTGTTTTAGTGATTAAAGATCGAATCTTCGAATGAAAATACCTCAATAAAGGTACCTATATGTCAGTAGACCTTATTAACGTATAAAAATTGAATCTTTGAAAGAAAATGAGAGTTTTCAGTTGAACTAATTCGAGTTCCCTTTGACGTCCCGAAGAGTGTTTTAATGATCAAAGATTGAATCTTTGATTGAAAATACCTCCATCAAGGTTCCTATTATTTCACTAGACCATTTCAATGTACAAGGGTTGAATCTTTGAAAGAAAATGAGAGATTTGAGTTAAACTTGTTCGAGATCACTTTGACGTCACGAAGAGTGTTTTAACGAGTAAAGATTGAATCGTTGAATGAAATTACCTCAATCAAAGTATCTATTATGTCACGAGAACTTTTTAGTGTATCAAGATTGAATCTTTGTAAGAAAATGAGAGTTTTGAGTTTCACTTGTTCGAGTTACCTATGAAGTCGCGAAGGGTGTTTTTATAACTAAAGATTGAATCTTTGAATGAAAATGAGAGTTTCGAGAGAAACTTATTCGAGTTCCCTTTGACGTTCCGAAGAGTGTTTTAATGATCAAAGATTGAATCTTTGAATGAAAATACCTCAATCAAGGTACCTGTGATTTCACTAAACCATTTTAATGTGTAAAGATTGAATCTTTGAAAGAAAATGGGAGTTTTGAGTTAAACTTATTCGAGATCCCCTTGACATCACGAAGAGTGTTTTAATGAGAAAAGATTGAATCTTTGAATGAAATTACCTCAATCAGGGTACCTATTATGTCACTGGACCTTTTTAAATGTATAAAGGTCGATTCCTTTAAACAAAATGAGAGTTTTGAGTTAAATTTATTCGAGATCCCTTTGACGTCACGAAGAGTTTTTAATGAGTAAAGATTGAATGTTTGAATGAAATAACCTCAATCAAGATACCTATTTTGTCACTAGACCGTTTTAATGTATAAAGATTGAATCTCTGAAAGAAAATGAGAGTTTTGAGTTTAACTTCTCCGGGTCACGTGTGAAGTCCCGAAGAGTGTTTTAATGACCAAAGAATGAATCTTTGAATGAAAATACCTCGATCGAGGTACCTATTATGTCACTAGACCATTTTAATGTACAAAGATTAAATCTTTGTTAAGAAATGAGAGTTTTGAGTTAAACTTATTCGAGAACACTTCGACGTGACGAAGAGTGTTTTAATGAGTAAGGATTGAATCCTTGAATGAAATTACCTCAATCAAGGTTCCTAATCTGTCACTAGACCTTTTTAATGTATAAAGATTGAATCTTTGAAAGAAAATGAGAGTTTTGAGTTTAACTTATTCGGGTTACGCATGAAGTCGCGAGGAGTGTTTTAATGAGTAACGATTGAATCTTTGAATGAAAATACATCAAATCAAGGTACCTATTACGCCACTAGACCATTTTAATGTATCAAGATCAAATTTTTGAAAGAACACGAGAGTTTTGGGTTAAACTTATTCGTGATCCCTTTGACGTCTCGAAGAGTGTTTTAATGAGTAAAGATTGAATCTTTGAATGAAATTATCTCAATCAAGGTACTTTTTATGTCACTAGATGATTTTAATTTATAAAGATTAAATCTTTCAACGAAAATGAGAGTTTCGAGTTAACTTTATTTGAGATCCCTTTGACGTCATGAAGAGTGTTTGAATGAGTAAAGACAAGATCATTGAATAAAATTAGCTTAATCAAGGTACCTACTAAGTCACTAGACCTTTTTAATGTATAAAGATGGAATCTTTGAAAGAAAATGAAAGTTTTGAGTTTAACTTATTCGAGTTACCTATGAAGTCGCGAAGGCCGTCTTAATGACTAAAGATTGAATGTTTGAATGAAAATACCTCAACAAAGGTGCTTATTATGTCACTGGACCATTTTAATGTATAAAGATTGAATCTTTGAAAGAAAATGAGAGTTTTGAGTTAAATTTATTCGAGTTCCCTTTGACGTCCCGAAGAGTGTTTTAACGAGTAAAGATTAAATCTTTGAATGAAAATACCTAAATCAAGGTACCTATTATGTCACTCGACCACTTTAACGTATATAGTTATATCTCTAAAAGAAAATTAGAGTTTTGAGTTAAACTTATTCGATATCCCATTGACGTCACGAAGAGTATTTTAATGACTAAAGATTGAATCTTTGAAAGAAAGTGAGAGTTTTGAGTTTAACTTATTCAAGTTACCTATGAAGTCGCAAAGAGTGTTTTAATGGCAAAAGATTGAATCTTTGAATAAAAATACCTCTATAAAGGTACCTATTATGTCATTAGACCTTTTTAAATTTCTAAAGATTGAATCTTTGAATGAAAATGAGAGTTTTGAGTCAAACTTATTCGAGATCCCTTTAACGTCCCGAAGAGTGTTTTAATGAGTAAAGATTGAATCTTTGAATGAAAATACCTCAATCAAGGTACCTACTATGTCAATAGACAATTTTAATGTATAAAGATTAAATCTTTGAAAGAAAATGAGAGTTTTGAGTTAAACTTATTCGAGATCCCTCTGACGTCACGAAGAGTGTTTTAATGAGCAAAGATTGAATCTTTGAAACAAATCACCTCAATCAAGGTACCGATTATGTCACTAGACCTTTTTAAGGTATAAAGATTGAATCTTGAAAGAGGATGAGAATTTTGAGTAAAACATATTCAAGTTCCCTTTGAGGACGCAAAGAGTGTTTTAATAAGTAAAGATTGAATCTTTGAATGAAAATACCTCAATCAAAGTACCTTTTATGTCACTAGACCATTTTAATGTATAAAGATAAAATCTTTGATAGAAAATAAGAGTTTTGAGTTAAACTTATTCGAGATTCTTTTGACGTCACGGAGAGTGTTTTAATGAGTAAGGTTTAAATCTTTGAATGAAATTACCTGAATCGAGGTACCTATTATGTCACTAGACCTTTTTAACGTATAAAGATTGAATCTTTGAAAGAAAATGATAGTTTTGAGTTTTACTTATTTGAGTGACGTATGGAGTTGCGAAGAGTGTTTTAGTGATTAAAGATCGAATCTTCGAATGAAAATACCTCAATAAAGGTACCTATATGTCAGTAGACCTTATTAACGTATAAAAATTGAATCTTTGAAAGAAAATGAGAGTTTTCAGTTGAACTAATTCGAGTTCCCTTTGACGTCCCGAAGAGTGTTTTAATGATCAAAGATTGAATCTTTGATTGAAAATACCTCCATCAAGGTTCCTATTATTTCACTAGACCATTTCAATGTACAAGGGTTGAATCTTTGAAAGAAAATGAGAGATTTGAGTTAAACTTGTTCGAGATCACTTTGACGTCACGAAGAGTGTTTTAACGAGTAAAGATTGAATCGTTGAATGAAATTACCTCAATCAAAGTATCTATTATGTCACGAGAACTTTTTAGTGTATCAAGATTGAATCTTTGTAAGAAAATGAGAGTTTTGAGTTTCACTTGTTCGAGTTACCTATGAAGTCGCGAAGGGTGTTTTTATAACTAAAGATTGAATCTTTGAATGAAAATGAGAGTTTCGAGAGAAACTTATTCGAGTTCCCTTTGACGTTCCGAAGAGTGTTTTAATGATCAAAGATTGAATCTTTGAATGAAAATACCTCAATCAAGGTACCTGTGATTTCACTAAACCATTTTAATGTGTAAAGATTGAATCTTTGAAAGAAAATGGGAGTTTTGAGTTAAACTTATTCGAGATCCCCTTGACATCACGAAGAGTGTTTTAATGAGAAAAGATTGAATCTTTGAATGAAATTACCTCAATCAGGGTACCTATTATGTCACTGGACCTTTTTAAATGTATAAAGGTCGAATCCTTTAAACAAAATGAGAGTTTTGAGTTAAATTTATTCGAGATCCCTTTGACGTCACGAAGAGTTTTTAATGAGTAAAGATTGAATGTTTGAATGAAATAACCTCAATCAAGATACCTATTTTGTCACTAGACCGTTTTAATGTATAAAGATTGAATCTCTGAAAGAAAATGAGAGTTTTGAGTTTAACTTCTCCGGGTCACGTGTGAAGTCCCGAAGAGTGTTTTAATGACCAAAGAATGAATCTCTGAATGAAAATACCTCGATCGAGGTACCTATTATGTCACTAGACCATTTTAATGTACAAAGATTAAATCTTTGTTAAGAAATGAGAGTTTTGAGTTAAACTTATTCGAGAACACTTCGACGTGACGAAGAGTGTTTTAATGAGTAAGGATTGAATCCTTGAATGAAATTACTTCAATCAAGGTTCCTAATCTGTCACTAGACCTTTTTAATGTATAAAGATTGAATCTTTGAAAGAAAATGAGAGTTTTGAGTTTAACTTATTCGGGTTACGCATGAAGTCGCGAGGAGTGTTTTAATGAGTAACGATTGAATCTTTGAATGAAAATACATCAAATCAAGGTACCTATTACGCCACTAGACCATTTTAATGTATCAAGATCAAATTTTTGAAAGAACACGAGAGTTTTGGGTTAAACTTATTCGTGATCCCTTTGACGTCTCGAAGAGTGTTTTAATGAGTAAAGATTGAATCTTTGAATGAAATTATCTCAATCAAGGTACTTTTTATGTCACTAGATGATTTTAATTTATAAAGATTAAATCTTTCAACGAAAATGAGAGTTTCGAGTTAACTTTATTTGAGATCCCTTTGACGTCATGAAGAGTGTTTGAATGAGTAAAGACAAGATCATTGAATAAAATTAGCTTAATCAAGGTACCTACTAAGTCACTAGACCTTTTTAATGTATAAAGATGGAATCTTTGAAAGAAAATGAAAGTTTTGAGTTTAACTTATTCGAGTTACCTATGAAGTCGCGAAGGCCGTCTTAATGACTAAAGATTGAATGTTTGAATGAAAATACCTCAACAAAGGTGCTTATTATGTCACTGGACCATTTTAATGTATAAAGATTGAATCTTTGAAAGAAAATGAGAGTTTTGAGTTAAATTTATTCGAGTTCCCTTTGACGTCCCGAAGAGTGTTTTAACGAGTAAAGATTAAATCTTTGAATGAAAATACCTAAATCAAGGTACCTATTATGTCACTCGACCACTTTAACGTATATAGTTATATCTCTAAAAGAAAATTAGAGTTTTGAGTTAAACTTATTCGATATCCCATTGACGTCACGAAGAGTATTTTAATGACTAAAGATTGAATCTTTGAATGAAATTACCTCAAACAAGTTACCTATTAGGTCGGTAGACCTTTTTATTGTATAAAGATTGAATCTTTGAAAGAAAGTGAGAGTTTTGAGTTTAACTTATTCAAGTTACCTATGAAGTCGCAAAGAGTGTTTTAATGGCAAAAGATTGAATCTTTGAATAAAAATACCTCTATAAAGGTACCTATTATGTCATTAGACCTTTTTAAATTTCTAAAGATTGAATCTTTGAATGAAAATGAGAGTTTTGAGTCAAACTTATTCGAGATCCCTTTAACGTCCCGAAGAGTGTTTTAATGAGTAAAGATTGAATCTTTGAATGAAAATACCTCAATCAAGGTACCTACTATGTCAATAGACAATTTTAATGTATAAAGATTAAATCTTTGAAAGAAAATGAGAGTTTTGAGTTAAACTTATTCGAGATCCCTCTGACGTCACGAAGAGTGTTTTAATGAGCAAAGATTGAATCTTTGAAACAAATCACCTCAATCAAGGTACCGATTATGTCACTAGACCTTTTTAAGGTATAAAGATTGAATCTTGAAAGAGGATGAGAATTTTGAGTAAAACATATTCAAGTTCCCTTTGAGGACGCAAAGAGTGTTTTAATAAGTAAAGATTGAATCTTTGAATAAAAATACCTCAATCAAAGTACCTTTTATGTCACTAGACCATTTTAATGTATAAAGATAAAATCTTTGATAGAAAATAAGAGTTTTGAGTTAAACTTATTCGAGATTCTTTTGACGTCACGGAGAGTGTTTTAATGAGTAAGGTTTAAATCTTTGAATGAAATTACCTGAATCGAGGTACCTATTATGTCACTAGACCTTTTTAACGTATAAAGATTGAATCTTTGAAAGAAAATGATAGTTTTGAGTTTTACTTATTTGAGTGACGTATGGAGTTGCGAAGAGTGTTTTAGTGATTAAAGATCGAATCTTCGAATGAAAATACCTCAATAAAGGTACCTATATGTCAGTAGACCTTATTAACGTATAAAAATTGAATCTTTGAAAGAAAATGAGAGTTTTCAGTTGAACTAATTCGAGTTCCCTTTGACGTCCCGAAGAGTGTTTTAATGATCAAAGATTGAATCTTTGATTGAAAATACCTCCATCAAGGTTCCTATTATTTCACTAGACCATTTCAATGTACAAGGGTTGAATCTTTGAAAGAAAATGAGAGATTTGAGTTAAACTTGTTCGAGATCACTTTGACGTCACGAAGAGTGTTTTAACGAGTAAAGATTGAATCGTTGAATGAAATTACCTCAATCAAAGTATCTATTATGTCACGAGAACTTTTTAGTGTATCAAGATTGAATCTTTGTAAGAAAATGAGAGTTTTGAGTTTCACTTGTTCGAGTTACCTATGAAGTCGCGAAGGGTGTTTTTATAACTAAAGATTGAATCTTTGAATGAAAATGAGAGTTTCGAGAGAAACTTATTCGAGTTCCCTTTGACGTTCCGAAGAGTGTTTTAATGATCAAAGATTGAATCTTTGAATGAAAATACCTCAATCAAGGTACCTGTGATTTCACTAAACCATTTTAATGTGTAAAGATTGAATCTTTGAAAGAAAATGGGAGTTTTGAGTTAAACTTATTCGAGATCCCCTTGACATCACGAAGAGTGTTTTAATGAGAAAAGATTGAATCTTTGAATGAAATTACCTCAATCAGGGTACCTATTATGTCACTGGACCTTTTTAAATGTATAAAGGTCGAATCCTTTAAACAAAATGAGAGTTTTGAGTTAAATTTATTCGAGATCCCTTTGACGTCACGAAGAGTTTTTAATGAGTAAAGATTGAATGTTTGAATGAAATAACCTCAATCAAGATACCTATTTTGTCACTAGACCGTTTTAATGTATAAAGATTGAATCTCTGAAAGAAAATGAGAGTTTTGAGTTTAACTTCTCCGGGTCACGTGTGAAGTCCCGAAGAGTGTTTTAATGACCAAAGAATGAATCTTTGAATGAAAATACCTCGATCGAGGTACCTATTATGTCACTAGACCATTTTAATGTACAAAGATTAAATCTTTGTTAAGAAATGAGAGTTTTGAGTTAAACTTATTCGAGAACACTTCGACGTGACGAAGAGTGTTTTAATGAGTAAGGATTGAATCCTTGAATGAAATTACCTCAATCAAGGTTCCTAATCTGTCACTAGACCTTTTTAATGTATAAAGATTGAATCTTTGAAAGAAAATGAGAGTTTTGAGTTTAACTTATTCGGGTTACGCATGAAGTCGCGAGGAGTGTTTT
This sequence comes from Cornus florida, assembly GCF_030987335.1. Lineage (NCBI taxonomy): Eukaryota > Viridiplantae > Streptophyta > Magnoliopsida > Cornales > Cornaceae > Cornus > Cornus florida. The sequence continues at coordinate 124,230 of NW_026775804.1, read as the reverse complement.
AATGAGTACGATTGAATCTTTGAATGAAAATACATCAAATCAAGGTACCTATTACGCCACTAGACCATTTTAATGTATCAATATCAAATTTTTGAAAGAACACGAGAGTTTTGGGTTAAACTTATTCGTGATCCCTTTGACGTCTCGAAGAGTGTTTTAATGAGTAAAGATTGAATCTTTGAATGAAATTATCTCAATCAAGGTACTTTTTATGTCACTAGATGATTTTAATTTATAAAGATTAAATCTTTCAACGAAAATGAGAGTTTCGAGTTAACTTTATTTGAGATCCCTTTGACGTCATGAAGAGTGTTTGAATGAGTAAAGACAAGATCATTGAATAAAATTAGCTTAATCAAGGTACCTACTAAGTCACTAGACCTTTTTAATGTATAAAGATGGAATCTTTGAAAGAAAATGAAAGTTTTGAGTTTAACTTATTCGAGTTACCTATGAAGTCGCGAAGGCCGTCTTAATGACTAAAGATTGAATGTTTGAATGAAAATACCTCAACAAAGGTGCTTATTATGTCACTGGACCATTTTAATGTATAAAGATTGAATCTTTGAAAGAAAATGAGAGTTTTGAGTTAAATTTATTCGAGTTCCCTTTGACGTCCCGAAGAGTGTTTTAACGAGTAAAGATTAAATCTTTGAATGAAAATACCTAAATCAAGGTACCTATTATGTCACTCGACCACTTTAACGTATATAGTTATATCTCTAAAAGAAAATTAGAGTTTTGAGTTAAACTTATTCGATATCCCATTGACGTCACGAAGAGTATTTTAATGACTAAAGATTGAATCTTTGAATGAAATTACCTCAAACAAGTTACCTATTAGGTCGGTAGACCTTTTTATTGTATAAAGATTGAATCTTTGAAAGAAAGTGAGAGTTTTGAGTTTAACTTATTCAAGTTACCTATGAAGTCGCAAAGAGTGTTTTAATGGCAAAAGATTGAATCTTTGAATAAAAATACCTCTATAAAGGTACCTATTATGTCATTAGACCTTTTTAAATTTCTAAAGATTGAATCTTTGAATGAAAATGAGAGTTTTGAGTCAAACTTATTCGAGATCCCTTTAACGTCCCGAAGAGTGTTTTAATGAGTAAAGATTGAATCTTTGAATGAAAATACCTCAATCAAGGTACCTACTATGTCAATAGACAATTTTAATGTATAAAGATTAAATCTTTGAAAGAAAATGAGAGTTTTGAGTTAAACTTATTCGAGATCCCTCTGACGTCACGAAGAGTGTTTTAATGAGCAAAGATTGAATCTTTGAAACAAATCACCTCAATCAAGGTACCGATTATGTCACTAGACCTTTTTAAGGTATAAAGATTGAATCTTGAAAGAGGATGAGAATTTTGAGTAAAACATATTCAAGTTCCCTTTGAGGACGCAAAGAGTGTTTTAATAAGTAAAGATTGAATCTTTGAATGAAAATACCTCAATCAAAGTACCTTTTATGTCACTAGACCATTTTAATGTATAAAGATAAAATCTTTGATAGAAAATAAGAGTTTTGAGTTAAACTTATTCGAGATTCTTTTGACGTCACGGAGAGTGTTTTAATGAGTAAGGTTTAAATCTTTGAATGAAATTACCTGAATCGAGGTACCTATTATGTCACTAGACCTTTTTAACGTATAAAGATTGAATCTTTGAAAGAAAATGATAGTTTTGAGTTTTACTTATTTGAGTGACGTATGGAGTTGCGAAGAGTGTTTTAGTGATTAAAGATCGAATCTTCGAATGAAAATACCTCAATAAAGGTACCTATATGTCAGTAGACCTTATTAACGTATAAAAATTGAATCTTTGAAAGAAAATGAGAGTTTTCAGTTGAACTAATTCGAGTTCCCTTTGACGTCCCGAAGAGTGTTTTAATGATCAAAGATTGAATCTTTGATTGAAAATACCTCCATCAAGGTTCCTATTATTTCACTAGACCATTTCAATGTACAAGGGTTGAATCTTTGAAAGAAAATGAGAGATTTGAGTTAAACTTGTTCGAGATCACTTTGACGTCACGAAGAGTGTTTTAACGAGTAAAGATTGAATCGTTGAATGAAATTACCTCAATCAAAGTATCTATTATGTCACGAGAACTTTTTAGTGTATCAAGATTGAATCTTTGTAAGAAAATGAGAGTTTTGAGTTTCACTTGTTCGAGTTACCTATGAAGTCGCGAAGGGTGTTTTTATAACTAAAGATTGAATCTTTGAATGAAAATGAGAGTTTCGAGAGAAACTTATTCGAGTTCCCTTTGACGTTCCGAAGAGTGTTTTAATGATCAAAGATTGAATCTTTGAATGAAAATACCTCAATCAAGGTACCTGTGATTTCACTAAACCATTTTAATGTGTAAAGATTGAATCTTTGAAAGAAAATGGGAGTTTTGAGTTAAACTTATTCGAGATCCCCTTGACATCACGAAGAGTGTTTTAATGAGAAAAGATTGAATCTTTGAATGAAATTACCTCAATCAGGGTACCTATTATGTCACTGGACCTTTTTAAATGTATAAAGGTCGAATCCTTTAAACAAAATGAGAGTTTTGAGTTAAATTTATTCGAGATCCCTTTGACGTCACGAAGAGTTTTTAATGAGTAAAGATTGAATGTTTGAATGAAATAACCTCAATCAAGATACCTATTTTGTCACTAGACCGTTTTAATGTATAAAGATTGAATCTCTGAAAGAAAATGAGAGTTTTGAGTTTAACTTCTCCGGGTCACGTGTGAAGTCCCGAAGAGTGTTTTAATGACCAAAGAATGAATCTTTGAATGAAAATACCTCGATCGAGGTACCTATTATGTCACTAGACCATTTTAATGTACAAAGATTAAATCTTTGTTAAGAAATGAGAGTTTTGAGTTAAACTTATTCGAGAACACTTCGACGTGACGAAGAGTGTTTTAATGAGTAAGGATTGAATCCTTGAATGAAATTACCTCAATCAAGGTTCCTAATCTGTCACTAGACCTTTTTAATGTATAAAGATTGAATCTTTGAAAGAAAATGAGAGTTTTGAGTTTAACTTATTCGGGTTACGCATGAAGTCGCGAGGAGTGTTTTAATGAGTAACGATTGAATCTTTGAATGAAAATACATCAAATCAAGGTACCTATTACGCCACTAGACCATTTTAATGTATCAAGATCAAATTTTTGAAAGAACACGAGAGTTTTGGGTTAAACTTATTCGTGATCCCTTTGACGTCTCGAATAGTGTTTTAATGAGTAAAGATTGAATCTTTGAATGAAATTATCTCAATCAAGGTACTTTTTATGTCACTAGATGATTTTAATTTATAAAGATTAAATCTTTCAACGAAAATGAGAGTTTCGAGTTAACTTTATTTGAGATCCCTTTGACGTCATGAAGAGTGTTTGAATGAGTAAAGACAAGATCATTGAATAAAATTAGCTTAATCAAGGTACCTACTAAGTCACTAGACCTTTTTAATGTATAAAGATGGAATCTTTGAAAGAAAATGAAAGTTTTGAGTTTAACTTATTCGAGTTACCTATGAAGTCGCGAAGGCCGTCTTAATGACTAAAGATTGAATGTTTGAATGAAAATACCTCAACAAAGGTGCTTATTATGTCACTGGACCATCTTAATGTATAAAGATTGAATCTTTGAAAGAAAATGAGAGTTTTGAGTTAAATTTATTCGAGTTCCCTTTGACGTCCCGAAGAGTGTTTTAACGAGTAAAGATTAAATCTTTGAATGAAAATACCTAAATCAAGGTACCTATTATGTCACTCGACCACTTTAACGTATATAGTTATATCTCTAAAAGAAAATTAGAGTTTTGAGTTAAACTTATTCGATATCCCATTGACGTCACGAAGAGTATTTTAATGACTAAAGATTGAATCTTTGAATGAAATTACCTCAAACAAGTTACCTATTAGGTCGGTAGACCTTTTTATTGTATAAAGATTGAATCTTTGAAAGAAAGTGAGAGTTTTGAGTTTAACTTATTCAAGTTACCTATGAAGTCGCAAAGAGTGTTTTAATGGCAAAAGATTGAATCTTTGAATAAAAATACCTCTATAAAGGTACCTATTATGTCATTAGACCTTTTTAAATTTCTAAAGATTGAATCTTTGAATGAAAATGAGAGTTTTGAGTCAAACTTATTCGAGATCCCTTTAACGTCCCGAAGAGTGTTTTAATGAGTAAAGATTGAATCTTTGAATGAAAATACCTCAATCAAGGTACCTACTATGTCAATAGACAATTTTAATGTATAAAGATTAAATCTTTGAAAGAAAATGAGAGTTTTGAGTTAAACTTATTCGAGATCCCTCTGACGTCACGAAGAGTGTTTTAATGAGCAAAGATTGAATCTTTGAAACAAATCACCTCAATCAAGGTACCGATTATGTCACTAGACCTTTTTAAGGTATAAAGATTGAATCTTGAAAGAGGATGAGAATTTTGAGTAAAACATATTCAAGTTCCCTTTGAGGACGCAAAGAGTGTTTTAATAAGTAAAGATTGAATCTTTGAATGAAAATACCTCAATCAAAGTACCTTTTATGTCACTAGACCATTTTAATGTATAAAGATAAAATCTTTGATAGAAAATAAGAGTTTTGAGTTAAACTTATTCGAGATTCTTTTGATGTCACGGAGAGTGTTTTAATGAGTAAGGTTTAAATCTTTGAATGAAATTACCTGAATCGAGGTACCTATTATGTCACTAGACCTTTTTAACGTATAAAGATTGAATCTTTGAAAGAAAATGATAGTTTTGAGTTTTACTTATTTGAGTGACGTATGGAGTTGCGAAGAGTGTTTTAGTGATTAAAGATCGAATCTTCGAATGAAAATACCTCAATAAAGGTACCTATATGTCAGTAGACCTTATTAACGTATAAAAATTGAATCTTTGAAAGAAAATGAGAGTTTTCAGTTGAACTAATTCGAGTTCCCTTTGACGTCCCGAAGAGTGTTTTAATGATCAAAGATTGAATCTTTGATTGAAAATACCTCCATCAAGGTTCCTATTATTTCACTAGACCATTTCAATGTACAAGGGTTGAATCTTTGAAAGAAAATGAGAGATTTGAGTTAAACTTGTTCGAGATCACTTTGACGTCACGAAGAGTGTTTTAACGAGTAAAGATTGAATCGTTGAATGAAATTACCTCAATCAAAGTATCTATTATGTCACGAGAACTTTTTAGTGTATCAAGATTGAATCTTTGTAAGAAAATGAGAGTTTTGAGTTTCACTTGTTCGAGTTACCTATGAAGTCGCGAAGGGTGTTTTTATAACTAAAGATTGAATCTTTGAATGAAAATGAGAGTTTCGAGAGAAACTTATTCGAGTTCCCTTTGACGTTCCGAAGAGTGTTTTAATGATCAAAGATTGAATCTTTGAATGAAAATACCTCAATCAAGGTACCTGTGATTTCACTAAACCATTTTAATGTGTAAAGATTGAATCTTTGAAAGAAAATGGGAGTTTTGAGTTAAACTTATTCGAGATCCCCTTGACATCACGGAGAGTGTTTTAATGAGAAAAGATTGAATCTTTGAATGAAATTACCTCAATCAGGGTACCTATTATGTCACTGGACCTTTTTAAATGTATAAAGGTCGAATCCTTTAAACAAAATGAGAGTTTTGAGTTAAATTTATTCGAGATCCCTTTGACGTCACGAAGAGTTTTTAATGAGTAAAGATTGAATGTTTGAATGAAATAACCTCAATCAAGATACCTATTTTGTCACTAGACCGTTTTAATGTATAAAGATTGAATCTCTGAAAGAAAATGAGAGTTTTGAGTTTAACTTCTCCGGGTCACGTGTGAAGTCCCGAAGAGTGTTTTAATGACCAAAGAATGAATCTTTGAATGAAAATACCTCGATCGAGGTACCTATTATGTCACTAGACCATTTTAATGTACAAAGATTAAATCTTTGTTAAGAAATGAGAGTTTTGAGTTAAACTTATTCGAGAACACTTCGACGTGACGAAGAGTGTTTTAATGAGTAAGGATTGAATCCTTGAATGAAATTACCTCAATCAAGGTTCCTAATCTGTCACTAGACCTTTTTAATGTATAAAGATTGAATCTTTGAAAGAAAATGAGAGTTTTGAGTTTAACTTATTCGGGTTACGCATGAAGTCGCGAGGAGTGTTTTAATGAGTAACGATTGAATCTTTGAATGAAAATACATCAAATCAAGGTACCTATTACGCCACTAGACCATTTTAATGTATCAAGATCAAATTTTTGAAAGAACACGAGAGTTTTGGGTTAAACTTATTCGTGATCCCTTTGACGTCTCGAAGAGTGTTTTAATGAGTAAAGATTGAATCTTTGAATGAAATTATCTCAATCAAGGTACTTTTTATGTCACTAGATGATTTTAATTTATAAAGATTAAATCTTTCAACGAAAATGAGAGTTTCGAGTTAACTTTATTTGAGATCCCTTTGACGTCATGAAGAGTGTTTGAATGAGTAAAGACAAGATCATTGAATAAAATTAGCTTAATCAAGGTACCTACTAAGTCACTAGACCTTTTTAATGTATAAAGATGGAATCTTTGAAAGAAAATGAAAGTTTTGAGTTTAACTTATTCGAGTTACCTATGAAGTCGCGAAGGCCGTCTTAATGACTAAAGATTGAATGTTTGAATGAAAATACCTCAACAAAGGTGCTTATTATGTCACTGGACCATCTTAATGTATAAAGATTGAATCTTTGAAAGAAAATGAGAGTTTTGAGTTAAATTTATTCGAGTTCCCTTTGACGTCCCGAAGAGTGTTTTAACGAGTAAAGATTAAATCTTTGAATGAAAATACCTAAATCAAGGTACCTATTATGTCACTCGACCACTTTAACGTATATAGTTATATCTCTAAAAGAAAATTAGAGTTTTGAGTTAAACTTATTCGATATCCCATTGACGTCACGAAGAGTATTTTAATGACTAAAGATTGAATCTTTGAATGAAATTACCTCAAACAAGTTACCTATTAGGTCGGTAGACCTTTTTATTGTATAAAGATTGAATCTTTGAAAGAAAGTGAGAGTTTTGAGTTTAACTTATTCAAGTTACCTATGAAGTCGCAAAGAGTGTTTTAATGGCAAAAGATTGAATCTTTGAATAAAAATACCTCTATAAAGGTACCTATTATGTCATTAGACCTTTTTAAATTTCTAAAGATTGAATCTTTGAATGAAAATGAGAGTTTTGAGTCAAACTTATTCGAGATCCCTTTAACGTCCCGAAGAGTGTTTTAATGAGTAAAGATTGAATCTTTGAATGAAAATACCTCAATCAAGGTACCTACTATGTCAATAGACAATTTTAATGTATAAAGATTAAATCTTTGAAAGAAAATGAGAGTTTTGAGTTAAACTTATTCGAGATCCCTCTGACGTCACGAAGAGTGTTTTAATGAGCAAAGATTGAATCTTTGAAACAAATCACCTCAATCAAGGTACCGATTATGTCACTAGACCTTTTTAAGGTATAAAGATTGAATCTTGAAAGAGGATGAGAATTTTGAGTAAAACATATTCAAGTTCCCTTTGAGGACGCAAAGAGTGTTTTAATAAGTAAAGATTGAATCTTTGAATGAAAATACCTCAATCAAAGTACCTTTTATGTCACTAGACCATTTTAATGTATAAAGATAAAATCTTTGATAGAAAATAAGAGTTTTGAGTTAAACTTATTCGAGATTCTTTTGACGTCACGGAGAGTGTTTTAATGAGTAAGGTTTAAATCTTTGAATGAAATTACCTGAATCGAGGTACCTATTATGTCACTAGACCTTTTTAACGTATAAAGATTGAATCTTTGAAAGAAAATGATAGTTTTGAGTTTTACTTATTTGAGTGACGTATGGAGTTGCGAAGAGTGTTTTAGTGATTAAAGATCGAATCTTCGAATGAAAATACCTCAATAAAGGTACCTATATGTCAGTAGACCTTATTAACGTATAAAAATTGAATCTTTGAAAGAAAATGAGAGTTTTCAGTTGAACTAATTCGAGTTCCCTTTGACGTCCCGAAGAGTGTTTTAATGATCAAAGATTGAATCTTTGATTGAAAATACCTCCATCAAGGTTCCTATTATTTCACTAGACCATTTCAATGTACAAGGGTTGAATCTTTGAAAGAAAATGAGAGATTTGAGTTAAACTTGTTCGAGATCACTTTGACGTCACGAAGAGTGTTTTAACGAGTAAAGATTGAATCGTTGAATGAAATTACCTCAATCAAAGTATCTATTATGTCACGAGAACTTTTTAGTGTATCAAGATTGAATCTTTGTAAGAAAATGAGAGTTTTGAGTTTCACTTGTTCGAGTTACCTATGAAGTCGCGAAGGGTGTTTTTATAACTAAAGATTGAATCTTTGAATGAAAATGAGAGTTTCGAGAGAAACTTATTCGAGTTCCCTTTGACGTTCCGAAGAGTGTTTTAATGATCAAAGATTGAATCTTTGAATGAAAATACCTCAATCAAGGTACCTGTGATTTCACTAAACCATTTTAATGTGTAAAGATTGAATCTTTGAAAGAAAATGGGAGTTTTGAGTTAAACTTATTCGAGATCCCCTTGACATCACGAAGAGTGTTTTAATGAGAAAAGATTGAATCTTTGAATGAAATTACCTCAATCAGGGTACCTATTATGTCACTGGACCTTTTTAAATGTATAAAGGTCGAATCCTTTAAACAAAATGAGAGTTTTGAGTTAAATTTATTCGAGATCCCTTTGACGTCACGAAGAGTTTTTAATGAGTAAAGATTGAATGTTTGAATGAAATAACCTCAATCAAGATACCTATTTTGTCACTAGACCGTTTTAATGTATAAAGATTGAATCTCTGAAAGAAAATGAGAGTTTTGAGTTTAACTTCTCCGGGTCACGTGTGAAGTCCCGAAGAGTGTTTTAATGACCAAAGAATGAATCTTTGAATGAAAATACCTCGATCGAGGTACCTATTATGTCACTAGACCATTTTAATGTACAAAGATTAAATCTTTGTTAAGAAATGAGAGTTTTGAGTTAAACTTATTCGAGAACACTTCGACGTGACGAAGAGTGTTTTAATGAGTAAGGATTGAATCCTTGAATGAAATTACCTCAATCAAGGTTCCTAATCTGTCACTAGACCTTTTTAATGTATAAAGATTGAATCCTTGAAAGAAAATGAGAGTTTTGAGTTTAACTTATTCGGGTTACGCATGAAGTCGCGAGGAGTGTTTTAATGAGTAACGATTGAATCTTTGAATGAAAATACATCAAATCAAGGTACCTATTACGCCACTAGACCATTTTAATGTATCAAGATCAAATTTTTGAAAGAACACGAGAGTTTTGGGTTAAACTTATTCGTGATCCCTTTGACGTCTCGAAGAGTGTTTTAATGAGTAAAGATTGAATCTTTGAATGAAATTATCTCAATCAAGGTACTTTTTATGTCACTAGATGATTTTAATTTATAAAGATTAAATCTTTCAACGAAAATGAGAGTTTCGAGTTAACTTTATTTGAGATCCCTTTGACGTCATGAAGAGTGTTTGAATGAGTAAAGACAAGATCATTGAATAAAATTAGCTTAATCAAGGTACCTACTAAGTCACTAGACCTTTTTAATGTATAAAGATGGAATCTTTGAAAGAAAATGAAAGTTTTGAGTTTAACTTATTCGAGTTACCTATGAAGTCGCGAAGGCCGTCTTAATGACTAAAGATTGAATGTTTGAATGAAAATACCTCAACAAAGGTGCTTATTATGTCACTGGACCATCTTAATGTATAAAGATTGAATCTTTGAAAGAAAATGAGAGTTTTGAGTTAAATTTATTCGAGTTCCCTTTGACGTCCCGAAGAGTGTTTTAACGAGTAAAGATTAAATCTTTGAATGAAAATACCTAAATCAAGGTACCTATTATGTCACTCGACCACTTTAACGTATATAGTTATATCTCTAAAAGAAAATTAGAGTTTTGAGTTAAACTTATTCGATATCCCATTGACGTCACGAAGAGTATTTTAATGACTAAAGATTGAATCTTTGAATGAAATTACCTCAAACAAGTTACCTATTAGGTCGGTAGACCTTTTTATTGTATAAAGATTGAATCTTTGAAAGAAAGTGAGAGTTTTGAGTTTAACTTATTCAAGTTACCTATGAAGTCGCAAAGAGTGTTTTAATGGCAAAAGATTGAATCTTTGAATAAAAATACCTCTATAAAGGTACCTATTATGTCATTAGACCTTTTTAAATTTCTAAAGATTGAATCTTTGAATGAAAATGAGAGTTTTGAGTCAAACTTATTCGAGATCCCTTTAACGTCCCGAAGAGTGTTTTAATGAGTAAAGATTGAATCTTTGAATGAAAATACCTCAATCAAGGTACCTACTATGTCAATAGACAATTTTAATGTATAAAGATTAAATCTTTGAAAGAAAATGAGAGTTTTGAGTTAAACTTATTCGAGATCCCTCTGACGTCACGAAGAGTGTTTTAATGAGCAAAGATTGAATCTTTGAAACAAATCACCTCAATCAAGGTACCGATTATGTCACTAGACCTTTTTAAGGTATAAAGATTGAATCTTGAAAGAGGATGAGAATTTTGAGTAAAACATATTCAAGTTCCCTTTGAGGACGCAAAGAGTGTTTTAATAAGTAAAGATTGAATCTTTGAATGAAAATACCTCAATCAAAGTACCTTTTATGTCACTAGACCATTTTAATGTATAAAGATAAAATCTTTGATAGAAAATAAGAGTTTTGAGTTAAACTTATTCGAGATTCTTTTGACGTCACGGAGAGTGTTTTAATGAGTAAGGTTTAAATCTTTGAATGAAATTACCTGAATCGAGGTACCTATTATGTCACTAGACCTTTTTAACGTATAAAGATTGAATCTTTGAAAGAAAATGATAGTTTTGAGTTTTACTTATTTGAGTGACGTATGGAGTTGCGAAGAGTGTTTTAGTGATTAAAGATCGAATCTTCGAATGAAAATACCTCAATAAAGGTACCTATATGTCAGTAGACCTTATTAACGTATAAAAATTGAATCTTTGAAAGAAAATGAGAGTTTTCAGTTGAACTAATTCGAGTTCCCTTTGACGTCCCGAAGAGTGTTTTAATGATCAAAGATTGAATCTTTGATTGAAAATACCTCCATCAAGGTTCCTATTATTTCACTGGACCATTTCAATGTACAAGGGTTGAATCTTTGAAAGAAAATGAGAGATTTGAGTTAAACTTGTTCGAGATCACTTTGACGTCACGAAGAGTGTTTTAACGAGTAAAGATTGAATCGTTGAATGAAATTACCTCAATCAAAGTATCTATTATGTCACGAGAACTTTTTAGTGTATCAAGATTGAATCTTTGTAAGAAAATGAGAGTTTTGAGTTTCACTTGTTCGAGTTACCTATGAAGTCGCGAAGGGTGTTTTTATAACTAAAGATTGAATCTTTGAATGAAAATGAGAGTTTCGAGAGAAACTTATTCGAGTTCCCTTTGACGTTCCGAAGAGTGTTTTAATGATCAAAGATTGAATCTTTGAATGAAAATACCTCAATCAAGGTACCTGTGATTTCACTAAACCATTTTAATGTGTAAAGATTGAATCTTTGAAAGAAAATGGGAGTTTTGAGTTAAACTTATTCGAGATCCCCTTGACATCACGAAGAGTGTTTTAATGAGAAAAGATTGAATCTTTGAATGAAATTACCTCAATCAGGGTACCTATTATGTCACTGGACCTTTTTAAATGTATAAAGGTCGAATCCTTTAAACAAAATGAGAGTTTTGAGTTAAATTTATTCGAGATCCCTTTGACGTCACGAAGAGTTTTTAATGAGTAAAGATTGAATGTTTGAATGAAATAACCTCAATCAAGATACCTATTTTGTCACTAGACCGTTTTAATGTATAAAGATTGAATCTCTGAAAGAAAATGAGAGTTTTGAGTTTAACTTCTCCGGGTCACGTGTGAAGTCCCGAAGAGTGTTTTAATGACCAAAGAATGAATCTTTGAATGAAAATACCTCGATCGAGGTACCTATTATGTCACTAGACCATTTTAATGTACAAAGATTAAATCTTTGTTAAGAAATGAGAGTTTTGAGTTAAACTTATTCGAGAACACTTCGACGTGACGAAGAGTGTTTTAATGAGTAAGGATTGAATCCTTGAATGAAATTACCTCAATCAAGGTTCCTAATCTGTCACTAGACCTTTTTAATGTATAAAGATTGAATCCTTGAAAGAAAATGAGAGTTTTGAGTTTAACTTATTCGGGTTACGCATGAAGTCGCGAGGAGTGTTTTAATGAGTAACGATTGAATCTTTGAATGAAAATACATCAAATCAAGGTACCTATTACGCCACTAGACCATTTTAATGTATCAAGATCAAATTTTTGAAAGAACACGAGAGTTTTGGGTTAAACTTATTCGTGATCCCTTTGACGTCTCGAAGAGTGTTTTAATGAGTAAAGATTGAATCTTTGAATGAAATTATCTCAATCAAGGTACTTTTTATGTCACTAGATGATTTTAATTTATAAAGATTAAATCTTTCAACGAAAATGAGAGTTTCGAGTTAACTTTATTTGAGATCCCTTTGACGTCATGAAGAGTGTTTGAATGAGTAAAGACAAGATCATTGAATAAAATTAGCTTAATCAAGGTACCTACTAAGTCACTAGACCTTTTTAATGTATAAAGATGGAATCTTTGAAAGAAAATGAAAGTTTTGAGTTTAACTTATTCGAGTTACCTATGAAGTCGCGAAGGCCGTCTTAATGACTAAAGATTGAATGTTTGAATGAAAATACCTCAACAAAGGTGCTTATTATGTCACTGGACCATCTTAATGTATAAAGATTGAATCTTTGAAAGAAAATGAGAGTTTTGAGTTAAATTTATTCGAGTTCCCTTTGACGTCCCGAAGAGTGTTTTAACGAGTAAAGATTAAATCTTTGAATGAAAATACCTAAATCAAGGTACCTATTATGTCACTCGACCACTTTAACGTATATAGTTATATCTCTAAAAGAAAATTAGAGTTTTGAGTTAAACTTATTCGATATCCCATTGACGTCACGAAGAGTATTTTAATGACTAAAGATTGAATCTTTGAATGAAATTACCTCAAACAAGTTACCTATTAGGTCGGTAGACCTTTTTATTGTATAAAGATTGAATCTTTGAAAGAAAGTGAGAGTTTTGAGTTTAACTTATTCAAGTTACCTATGAAGTCGCAAAGAGTGTTTTAATGGCAAAAGATTGAATCTTTGAATAAAAATACCTCTATAAAGGTACCTATTATGTCATTAGACCTTTTTAAATTTCTAAAGATTGAATCTTTGAATGAAAATGAGAGTTTTGAGTCAAACTTATTCGAGATCCCTTTAACGTCCCGAAGAGTGTTTTAATGAGTAAAGATTGAATCTTTGAATGAAAATACCTCAATCAAGGTACCTACTATGTCAATAGACAATTTTAATGTATAAAGATTAAATCTTTGAAAGAAAATGAGAGTTTTGAGTTAAACTTATTCGAGATCCCTCTGACGTCACGAAGAGTGTTTTAATGAGCAAAGATTGAATCTTTGAAACAAATCACCTCAATCAAGGTACCGATTATGTCACTAGACCTTTTTAAGGTATAAAGATTGAATCTTGAAAGAGGATGAGAATTTTGAGTAAAACATATTCAAGTTCCCTTTGAGGACGCAAAGAGTGTTTTAATAAGTAAAGATTGAATCTTTGAATGAAAATACCTCAATCAAAGTACCTTTTATGTCACTAGACCATTTTAATGTATAAAGATAAAATCTTTGATAGAAAATAAGAGTTTTGAGTTAAACTTATTCGAGATTCTTTTGACGTCACGGAGAGTGTTTTAATGAGTAAGGTTTAAATCTTTGAATGAAATTACCTGAATCGAGGTACCTATTATGTCACTAGACCTTTTTAACGTATAAAGATTGAATCTTTGAAAGAAAATGATAGTTTTGAGTTTTACTTATTTGAGTGACGTATGGAGTTGCGAAGAGTGTTTTAGTGATTAAAGATCGAATCTTCGAATGAAAATACCTCAATAAAGGTACCTATATGTCAGTAGACCTTATTAACGTATAAAAATTGAATCTTTGAAAGAAAATGAGAGTTTTCAGTTGAACTAATTCGAGTTCCCTTTGACGTCCCGAAGAGTGTTTTAATGATCAAAGATTGAATCTTTGATTGAAAATACCTCCATCAAGGTTCCTATTATTTCACTAGACCATTTCAATGTACAAGGGTTGAATCTTTGAAAGAAAATGAGAGATTTGAGTTAAACTTGTTCGAGATCACTTTGACGTCACGAAGAGTGTTTTAACGAGTAAAGATTGAATCGTTGAATGAAATTACCTCAATCAAAGTATATTTTATGTCACGAGAACTTTTTAGTGTATCAAGATTGAATCTTTGTAAGAAAATGAGAGTTTTGAGTTTCACTTGTTCGAGTTACCTATGAAGTCGCGAAGGGTGTTTTTATAACTAAAGATTGAATCTTTGAATGAAAATGAGAGTTTCGAGAGAAACTTATTCGAGTTCCCTTTGACGTTCCGAAGAGTGTTTTAATGATCAAAGATTGAATCTTTGAATGAAAATACCTCAATCAAGGTACCTGTGATTTCACTAAACCATTTTAATGTGTAAAGATTGAATCTTTGAAAGAAAATGGGAGTTTTGAGTTAAACTTATTCGAGATCCCCTTGACATCACGGAGAGTGTTTTAATGAGAAAAGATTGAATCTTTGAATGAAATTACCTCAATCAGGGTACCTATTATGTCACTGGACCTTTTTAAATGTATAAAGGTCGAATCCTTTAAACAAAATGAGAGTTTTGAGTTAAATTTATTCGAGATCCCTTTGACGTCACGAAGAGTTTTTAATGAGTAAAGATTGAATGTTTGAATGAAATAACCTCAATCAAGATACCTATTTTGTCACTAGACCGTTTTAATGTATAAAGATTGAATCTCTGAAAGAAAATGAGAGTTTTGAGTTTAACTTCTCCGGGTCACGTGTGAAGTCCCGAAGAGTGTTTTAATGACCAAAGAATGAATCTTTGAATGAAAATACCTCGATCGAGGTACCTATTATGTCACTAGACCATTTTAATGTACAAAGATTAAATCTTTGTTAAGAAATGAGAGTTTTGAGTTAAACTTATTCGAGAACACTTCGACGTGACGAAGAGTGTTTTAATGAGTAAGGATTGAATCCTTGAATGAAATTACCTCAATCAAGGTTCCTAATCTGTCACTAGACCTTTTTAATGTATAAAGATTGAATCTTTGAAAGAAAATGAGAGTTTTGAGTTTAACTTATTCGGGTTACGCATGAAGTCGCGAGGAGTGTTTTAATGAGTAACGATTGAATCTTTGAATGAAAATACATCAAATCAAGGTACCTATTACGCCACTAGACCATTTTAATGTATCAAGATCAAATTTTTGAAAGAACACGAGAGTTTTGGGTTAAACTTATTCGTGATCCCTTTGACGTCTCGAAGAGTGTTTTAATGAGTAAAGATTGAATCTTTGAATGAAATTATCTCAATCAAGGTACTTTTTATGTCACTAGATGATTTTAATTTATAAAGATTAAATCTTTCAACGAAAATGAGAGTTTCGAGTTAACTTTATTTGAGATCCCTTTGACGTCATGAAGAGTGTTTGAATGAGTAAAGACAAGATCATTGAATAAAATTAGCTTAATCAAGGTACCTACTAAGTCACTAGACCTTTTTAATGTATAAAGATGGAATCTTTGAAAGAAAATGAAAGTTTTGAGTTTAACTTATTCGAGTTACCTATGAAGTCGCGAAGGCCGTCTTAATGACTAAAGATTGAATGTTTGAATGAAAATACCTCAACAAAGGTGCTTATTATGTCACTGGACCATTTTAATGTATAAAGATTGAATCTTTGAAAGAAAATGAGAGTTTTGAGTTAAATTTATTCGAGTTCCCTTTGACGTCCCGAAGAGTGTTTTAACGAGTAAAGATTAAATCTTTGAATGAAAATACCTAAATCAAGGTACCTATTATGTCACTCGACCACTTTAACGTATATAGTTATATCTCTAAAAGAAAATTAGAGTTTTGAGTTAAACTTATTCGATATCCCATTGACGTCACGAAGAGTATTTTAATGACTAAAGATTGAATCTTTGAATGAAATTACCTCAAACAAGTTACCTATTAGGTCGGTAGACCTTTTTATTGTATAAAGATTGAATCTTTGAAAGAAAGTGAGAGTTTTGAGTTTAACTTATTCAAGTTACCTATAAAGTCGCAAAGAGTGTTTTAATGGCAAAAGATTGAATCTTTGAATAAAAATACCTCTATAAAGGTACCTATTATGTCATTAGACCTTTTTAAATTTCTAAAGATTGAATCTTTGAATGAAAATGAGAGTTTTGAGTCAAACTTATTCGAGATCCCTTTAACGTCCCGAAGAGTGTTTTAATGAGTAAAGATTGAATCTTTGAATGAAAATACCTCAATCAAGGTACCTACTATGTCAATAGACAATTTTAATGTATAAAGATTAAATCTTTGAAAGAAAATGAGAGTTTTGAGTTAAACTTATTCGAGATCCCTCTGACGTCACGAAGAGTGTTTTAATGAGCAAAGATTGAATCTTTGAAACAAATCACCTCAATCAAGGTACCGATTATGTCACTAGACCTTTTTAAGGTATAAAGATTGAATCTTGAAAGAGGATGAGAATTTTGAGTAAAACATATTCAAGTTCCCTTTGAGGACGCAAAGAGTGTTTTAATAAGTAAAGATTGAATCTTTGAATGAAAATACCTCAATCAAAGTACCTTTTATGTCACTAGACCATTTTAATGTATAAAGATAAAATCTTTGATAGAAAATAAGAGTTTTGAGTTAAACTTATTCGAGATTCTTTTGACGTCACGGAGAGTGTTTTAATGAGTAAGGTTTAAATCTTTGAATGAAATTACCTGAATCGAGGTACCTATTATGTCACTAGACCTTTTTAACGTATAAAGATTGAATCTTTGAAAGAAAATGATAGTTTTGAGTTTTACTTATTTGAGTGACGTATGGAGTTGCGAAGAGTGTTTTAGTGATTAAAGATCGAATCTTCGAATGAAAATACCTCAATAAAGGTACCTATATGTCAGTAGACCTTATTAACGTATAAAAATTGAATCTTTGAAAGAAAATGAGAGTTTTCAGTTGAACTAATTCGAGTTCCCTTTGACGTCCCGAAGAGTGTTTTAATGATCAAAGATTGAATCTTTGATTGAAAATACCTCCATCAAGGTTCCTATTATTTCACTAGACCATTTCAATGTACAAGGGTTGAATCTTTGAAAGAAAATGAGAGATTTGAGTTAAACTTGTTCGAGATCACTTTGACGTCACGAAGAGTGTTTTAACGAGTAAAGATTGAATCGTTGAATGAAATTACCTCAATCAAAGTATCTATTATGTCACGAGAACTTTTTAGTGTATCAAGATTGAATCTTTGTAAGAAAATGAGAGTTTTGAGTTTCACTTGTTCGAGTTACCTATGAAGTCGCGAAGGGTGTTTTTATAACTAAAGATTGAATCTTTGAATGAAAATGAGAGTTTCGAGAGAAACTTATTCGAGTTCCCTTTGACGTTCCGAAGAGTGTTTTAATGATCAAAGATTGAATCTTTGAATGAAAATACCTCAATCAAGGTACCTGTGATTTCACTAAACCATTTTAATGTGTAAAGATTGAATCTTTGAAAGAAAATGGGAGTTTTGAGTTAAACTTATTCGAGATCCCCTTGACATCACGAAGAGTGTTTTAATGAGAAAAGATTGAATCTTTGAATGAAATTACCTCAATCAGGGTACCTATTATGTCACTGGACCTTTTTAAATGTATAAAGGTCGAATCCTTTAAACAAAATGAGAGTTTTGAGTTAAATTTATTCGAGATCCCTTTGACGTCACGAAGAGTTTTTAATGAGTAAAGATTGAATGTTTGAATGAAATAACCTCAATCAAGATACCTATTTTGTCACTAGACCGTTTTAATGTATAAAGATTGAATCTCTGAAAGAAAATGAGAGTTTTGAGTTTAACTTCTCCGGGTCACGTGTGAAGTCCCGAAGAGTGTTTTAATGACCAAAGAATGAATCTTTGAATGAAAATACCTCGATCGAGGTACCTATTATGTCACTAGACCATTTTAATGTACAAAGATTAAATCTTTGTTAAGAAATGAGAGTTTTGAGTTAAACTTATTCGAGAACACTTCGACGTGACGAAGAGTGTTTTAATGAGTAAGGATTGAATCCTTGAATGAAATTACCTCAATCAAGGTTCCTAATCTGTCACTAGACCTTTTTAATGTATAAAGATTGAATCTTTGAAAGAAAATGAGAGTTTTGAGTTTAACTTATTCGGGTTACGCATGAAGTCGCGAGGAGTGTTTTAATGAGTAACGATTGAATCTTTGAATGAAAATACATCAAATCAAGGTACCTATTACGCCACTAGACCATTTTAATGTATCAAGATCAAATTTTTGAAAGAACACGAGAGTTTTGGGTTAAACTTATTCGTGATCCCTTTGACGTCTCGAAGAGTGTTTTAATGAGTAAAGATTGAATCTTTGAATGAAATTATCTCAATCAAGGTACTTTTTATGTCACTAGATGATTTTAATTTATAAAGATTAAATCTTTCAACGAAAATGAGAGTTTCGAGTTAACTTTATTTGAGATCCCTTTGACGTCATGAAGAGTGTTTGAATGAGTAAAGACAAGATCATTGAATAAAATTAGCTTAATCAAGGTACCTACTAAGTCACTAGACCTTTTTAATGTATAAAGATGGAATCTTTGAAAGAAAATGAAAGTTTTGAGTTTAACTTATTCGAGTTACCTATGAAGTCGCGAAGGCCGTCTTAATGACTAAAGATTGAATGTTTGAATGAAAATACCTCAACAAAGGTGCTTATTATGTCACTGGACCATTTTAATGTATAAAGATTGAATCTTTGAAAGAAAATGAGAGTTTTGAGTTAAATTTATTCGAGTTCCCTTTGACGTCCCGAAGAGTGTTTTAACGAGTAAAGATTAAATCTTTGAATGAAAATACCTAAATCAAGGTACCTATTATGTCACTCGACCACTTTAACGTATATAGTTATATCTCTAAAAGAAAATTAGAGTTTTGAGTTAAACTTATTCGATATCCCATTGACGTCACGAAGAGTATTTTAATGACTAAAGATTGAATCTTTGAATGAAATTACCTCAAACAAGTTACCTATTAGGTCGGTAGACCTTTTTATTGTATAAAGATTGAATCTTTGAAAGAAAGTGAGAGTTTTGAGTTTAACTTATTCAAGTTACCTATAAAGTCGCAAAGAGTGTTTTAATGGCAAAAGATTGAATCTTTGAATAAAAATACCTCTATAAAGGTACCTATTATGTCATTAGACCTTTTTAAATTTCTAAAGATTGAATCTTTGAATGAAAATGAGAGTTTTGAGTCAAACTTATTCGAGATCCCTTTAACGTCCCGAAGAGTGTTTTAATGAGTAAAGATTGAATCTTTGAATGAAAATACCTCAATCAAGGTACCTACTATGTCAATAGACAATTTTAATGTATAAAGATTAAATCTTTGAAAGAAAATGAGAGTTTTGAGTTAAACTTATTCGAGATCCCTCTGACGTCACGAAGAGTGTTTTAATGAGCAAAGATTGAATCTTTGAAACAAATCACCTCAATCAAGGTACCGATTATGTCACTAGACCTTTTTAAGGTATAAAGATTGAATCTTGAAAGAGGATGAGAATTTTGAGTAAAACATATTCAAGTTCCCTTTGAGGACGCAAAGAGTGTTTTAATAAGTAAAGATTGAATCTTTGAATGAAAATACCTCAATCAAAGTACCTTTTATGTCACTAGACCATTTTAATGTATAAAGATAAAATCTTTGATAGAAAATAAGAGTTTTGAGTTAAACTTATTCGAGATTCTTTTGACGTCACGGAGAGTGTTTTAATGAGTAAGGTTTAAATCTTTGAATGAAATTACCTGAATCGAGGTACCTATTATGTCACTAGACCTTTTTAACGTATAAAGATTGAATCTTTGAAAGAAAATGATAGTTTTGAGTTTTACTTATTTGAGTGACGTATGGAGTTGCGAAGAGTGTTTTAGTGATTAAAGATCGAATCTTCGAATGAAAATACCTCAATAAAGGTACCTATATGTCAGTAGACCTTATTAACGTATAAAAATTGAATCTTTGAAAGAAAATGAGAGTTTTCAGTTGAACTAATTCGAGTTCCCTTTGACGTCCCGAAGAGTGTTTTAATGATCAAAGATTGAATCTTTGATTGAAAATACCTCCATCAAGGTTCCTATTATTTCACTAGACCATTTCAATGTACAAGGGTTGAATCTTTGAAAGAAAATGAGAGATTTGAGTTAAACTTGTTCGAGATCACTTTGACGTCACGAAGAGTGTTTTAACGAGTAAAGATTGAATCGTTGAATGAAATTACCTCAATCAAAGTATCTATTATGTCACGAGAACTTTTTAGTGTATCAAGATTGAATCTTTGTAAGAAAATGAGAGTTTTGAGTTTCACTTGTTCGAGTTACCTATGAAGTCGCGAAGGGTGTTTTTATAACTAAAGATTGAATCTTTGAATGAAAATGAGAGTTTCGAGAGAAACTTATTCGAGTTCCCTTTGACGTTCCGAAGAGTGTTTTAATGATCAAAGATTGAATCTTTGAATGAAAATACCTCAATCAAGGTACCTGTGATTTCACTAAACCATTTTAATGTGTAAAGATTGAATCTTTGAAAGAAAATGGGAGTTTTGAGTTAAACTTATTCGAGATCCCCTTGACATCACGAAGAGTGTTTTAATGAGAAAAGATTGAATCTTTGAATGAAATTACCTCAATCAGGGTACCTATTATGTCACTGGACCTTTTTAAATGTATAAAGGTCGAATCCTTTAAACAAAATGAGAGTTTTGAGTTAAATTTATTCGAGATCCCTTTGACGTCACGAAGAGTTTTTAATGAGTAAAGATTGAATGTTTGAATGAAATAACCTCAATCAAGATACCTATTTTGTCACTAGACCGTTTTAATGTATAAAGATTGAATCTCTGAAAGAAAATGAGAGTTTTGAGTTTAACTTCTCCGGGTCACGTGTGAAGTCCCGAAGAGTGTTTTAATGACCAAAGAATGAATCTTTGAATGAAAATACCTCGATCGAGGTACCTATTATGTCACTAGACCATTTTAATGTACAAAGATTAAATCTTTGTTAAGAAATGAGAGTTTTGAGTTAAACTTATTCGAGAACACTTCGACGTGACGAAGAGTGTTTTAATGAGTAAGGATTGAATCCTTGAATGAAATTACCTCAATCAAGGTTCCTAATCTGTCACTAGACCTTTTTAATGTATAAAGATTGAATCTTTGAAAGAAAATGAGAGTTTTGAGTTTAACTTATTCGGGTTACGCATGAAGTCGCGAGGAGTGTTTTAATGAGTAACGATTGAATCTTTGAATGAAAATACATCAAATCAAGGTACCTATTACGCCACTAGACCATTTTAATGTATCAAGATCAAATTTTTGAAAGAACACGAGAGTTTTGGGTTAAACTTATTCGTGATCCCTTTGACGTCTCGAAGAGTGTTTTAATGAGTAAAGATTGAATCTTTGAATGAAATTATCTCAATCAAGGTACTTTTTATGTCACTAGATGATTTTAATTTATAAAGATTAAATCTTTCAACGAAAATGAGAGTTTCGAGTTAACTTTATTTGAGATCCCTTTGACGTCATGAAGAGTGTTTGAATGAGTAAAGACAAGATCATTGAATAAAATTAGCTTAATCAAGGTACCTACTAAGTCACTAGACCTTTTTAATGTATAAAGATGGAATCTTTGAAAGAAAATGAAAGTTTTGAGTTTAACTTATTCGAGTTACCTATGAAGTCGCGAAGGCCGTCTTAATGACTAAAGATTGAATGTTTGAATGAAAATACCTCAACAAAGGTGCTTATTATGTCACTGGACCATTTTAATGTATAAAGATTGAATCTTTGAAAGAAAATGAGAGTTTTGAGTTAAATTTATTCGAGTTCCCTTTGACGTCCCGAAGAGTGTTTTAACGAGTAAAGATTAAATCTTTGAATGAAAATACCTAAATCAAGGTACCTATTATGTCACTCGACCACTTTAACGTATATAGTTATATCTCTAAAAGAAAATTAGAGTTTTGAGTTAAACTTATTCGATATCCCATTGACGTCACGAAGAGTATTTTAATGACTAAAGATTGAATCTTTGAATGAAATTACCTCAAACAAGTTACCTATTAGGTCGGTAGACCTTTTTATTGTATAAAGATTGAATCTTTGAAAGAAAGTGAGAGTTTTGAGTTTAACTTATTCAAGTTACCTATGAAGTCGCAAAGAGTGTTTTAATGGCAAAAGATTGAATCTTTGAATAAAAATACCTCTATAAAGGTACCTATTATGTCATTAGACCTTTTTAAATTTCTAAAGATTGAATCTTTGAATGAAAATGAGAGTTTTGAGTCAAACTTATTCGAGATCCCTTTAACGTCCCGAAGAGTGTTTTAATGAGTAAAGATTGAATCTTTGAATGAAAATACCTCAATCAAGGTACCTACTATGTCAATAGACAATTTTAATGTATAAAGATTAAATCTTTAAAAGAAAATGAGAGTTTTGAGTTAAACTTATTCGAGATCCCTCTGACGTCACGAAGAGTGTTTTAATGAGCAAAGATTGAATCTTTGAAACAAATCACCTCAATCAAGGTACCGATTATGTCACTAGACCTTTTTAAGGTATAAAGATTGAATCTTGAAAGAGGATGAGAATTTTGAGTAAAACATATTCAAGTTCCCTTTGAGGACGCAAAGAGTGTTTTAATAAGTAAAGATTGAATCTTTGAATGAAAATACCTCAATCAAAGTACCTTTTATGTCACTAGACCATTTTAATGTATAAAGATAAAATCTTTGATAGAAAATAAGAGTTTTGAGTTAAACTTATTCGAGATTCTTTTGACGTCACGGAGAGTGTTTTAATGAGTAAGGTTTAAATCTTTGAATGAAATTACCTGAATCGAGGTACCTATTATGTCACTAGACCTTTTTAACGTATAAAGATTGAATCTTTGAAAGAAAATGATAGTTTTGAGTTTTACTTATTTGAGTGACGTATGGAGTTGCGAAGAGTGTTTTAGTGATTAAAGATCGAATCTTCGAATGAAAATACCTCAATAAAGGTACCTATATGTCAGTAGACCTTATTAACGTATAAAAATTGAATCTTTGAAAGAAAATGAGAGTTTTCAGTTGAACTAATTCGAGTTCCCTTTGACGTCCCGAAGAGTGTTTTAATGATCAAAGATTGAATCTTTGATTGAAAATACCTCCATCAAGGTTCCTATTATTTCACTAGACCATTTCAATGTACAAGGGTTGAATCTTTGAAAGAAAATGAGAGATTTGAGTTAAACTTGTTCGAGATCACTTTGACGTCACGAAGAGTGTTTTAACGAGTAAAGATTGAATCGTTGAATGAAATTACCTCAATCAAAGTATCTATTATGTCACGAGAACTTTTTAGTGTATCAAGATTGAATCTTTGTAAGAAAATGAGAGTTTTGAGTTTCACTTGTTCGAGTTACCTATGAAGTCGCGAAGGGTGTTTTTATAACTAAAGATTGAATCTTTGAATGAAAATGAGAGTTTCGAGAGAAACTTATTCGAGTTCCCTTTGACGTTCCGAAGAGTGTTTTAATGATCAAAGATTGAATCTTTGAATGAAAATACCTCAATCAAGGTACCTGTGATTTCACTAAACCATTTTAATGTGTAAAGATTGAATCTTTGAAAGAAAATGGGAGTTTTGAGTTAAACTTATTCGAGATCCCCTTGACATCACGAAGAGTGTTTTAATGAGAAAAGATTGAATCTTTGAATGAAATTACCTCAATCAGGGTACCTATTATGTCACTGGACCTTTTTAAATGTATAAAGGTCGAATCCTTTAAACAAAATGAGAGTTTTGAGTTAAATTTATTCGAGATCCCTTTGACGTCACGAAGAGTTTTTAATGAGTAAAGATTGAATGTTTGAATGAAATAACCTCAATCAAGATACATATTTTGTCACTAGACCGTTTTAATGTATAAAGATTGAATCTCTGAAAGAAAATGAGAGTTTTGAGTTTAACTTCTCCGGGTCACGTGTGAAGTCCCGAAGAGTGTTTTAATGACCAAAGAATGAATCTTTGAATGAAAATACCTCGATCGAGGTACCTATTATGTCACTAGACCATTTTAATGTACAAAGATTAAATCTTTGTTAAGAAATGAGAGTTTTGAGTTAAACTTATTCGAGAACACTTCGACGTGACGAAGAGTGTTTTAATGAGTAAGGATTGAATCCTTGAATGAAATTACCTCAATCAAGGTTCCTAATCTGTCACTAGACCTTTTTAATGTATAAAGATTGAATCTTTGAAAGAAAATGAGAGTTTTGAGTTTAACTTATTCGGGTTACGCATGAAGTCGCGAGGAGTGTTTTAATGAGTAACGATTGAATCTTTGAATGAAAATACATCAAATCAAGGTACCTATTACGCCACTAGACCATTTTAATGTATCAAGATCAAATTTTTGAAAGAACACGAGAGTTTTGGGTTAAACTTATTCGTGATCCCTTTGACGTCTCGAAGAGTGTTTTAATGAGTAAAGATTGAATCTTTGAATGAAATTATCTCAATCAAGGTACTTTTTATGTCACTAGATGATTTTAATTTATAAAGATTAAATCTTTCAACGAAAATGAGAGTTTCGAGTTAACTTTATTTGAGATCCCTTTGACGTCATGAAGAGTGTTTGAATGAGTAAAGACAAGATCATTGAATAAAATTAGCTTAATCAAGGTACCTACTAAGTCACTAGACCTTTTTAATGTATAAAGATGGAATCTTTGAAAGAAAATGAAAGTTTTGAGTTTAACTTATTCGAGTTACCTATGAAGTCGCGAAGGCCGTCTTAATGACTAAAGATTGAATGTTTGAATGAAAATACCTCAACAAAGGTGCTTATTATGTCACTGGACCATTTTAATGTATAAAGATTGAATCTTTGAAAGAAAATGAGAGTTTTGAGTTAAATTTATTCGAGTTCCCTTTGACGTCCCGAAGAGTGTTTTAACGAGTAAAGATTAAATCTTTGAATGAAAATACCTAAATCAAGGTACCTATTATGTCACTCGACCACTTTAACGTATATAGTTATATCTCTAAAAGAAAATTAGAGTTTTGAGTTAAACTTATTCGATATCCCATTGACGTCACGAAGAGTATTTTAATGACTAAAGATTGAATCTTTGAATGAAATTACCTCAAACAAGTTACCTATTAGGTCGGTAGACCTTTTTATTGTATAAAGATTGAATCTTTGAAAGAAAGTGAGAGTTTTGAGTTTAACTTATTCAAGTTACCTATGAAGTCGCAAAGAGTGTTTTAATGGCAAAAGATTGAATCTTTGAATAAAAATACCTCTATAAAGGTACCTATTATGTCATTAGACCTTTTTAAATTTCTAAAGATTGAATCTTTGAATGAAAATGAGAGTTTTGAGTCAAACTTATTCGAGATCCCTTTAACGTCCCGAAGAGTGTTTTAATGAGTAAAGATTGAATCTTTGAATGAAAATACCTCAATCAAGGTACCTACTATGTCAATAGACAATTTTAATGTATAAAGATTAAATCTTTGAAAGAAAATGAGAGTTTTGAGTTAAACTTATTCGAGATCCCTCTGACGTCACGAAGAGTGTTTTAATGAGCAAAGATTGAATCTTTGAAACAAATCACCTCAATCAAGGTACCGATTATGTCACTAGACCTTTTTAAGGTATAAAGATTGAATCTTGAAAGAGGATGAGAATTTTGAGTAAAACATATTCAAGTTCCCTTTGAGGACGCAAAGAGTGTTTTAATAAGTAAAGATTGAATCTTTGAATGAAAATACCTCAATCAAAGTACCTTTTATGTCACTAGACCATTTTAATGTATAAAGATAAAATCTTTGATAGAAAATAAGAGTTTTGAGTTAAACTTATTCGAGATTCTTTTGACGTCACGGAGAGTGTTTTAATGAGTAAGGTTTAAATCTTTGAATGAAATTACCTGAATCGAGGTACCTATTATGTCACTAGACCTTTTTAACGTATAAAGATTGAATCTTTGAAAGAAAATGATAGTTTTGAGTTTTACTTATTTGAGTGACGTATGGAGTTGCGAAGAGTGTTTTAGTGATTAAAGATCGAATCTTCGAATGAAAATACCTCAATAAAGGTACCTATATGTCAGTAGACCTTATTAACGTATAAAAATTGAATCTTTGAAAGAAAATGAGAGTTTTCAGTTGAACTAATTCGAGTTCCCTTTGACGTCCCGAAGAGTGTTTTAATGATCAAAGATTGAATCTTTGATTGAAAATACCTCCATCAAGGTTCCTATTATTTCACTAGACCATTTCAATTTACAAGGGTTGAATCTTTGAAAGAAAATGAGAGATTTGAGTTAAACTTGTTCGAGATCACTTTGACGTCACGAAGAGTGTTTTAACGAGTAAAGATTGAATCGTTGAATGAAATTACCTCAATCAAAGTATCTATTATGTCAAGAGAACTTTTTAGTGTATCAAGATTGAATCTTTGTAAGAAAATGAGAGTTTTGAGTTTCACTTGTTCGAGTTACCTATGAATTCGCGAAGGGTGTTTTTATAACTAAAGATTGAATCTTTGAATGAAAATGAGAGTTTCGAGAGAAACTTATTCGAGTTCCCTTTGACGTTCCGAAGAGTGTTTTAATGATCAAAGATTGAATCTTTGAATGAAAATACCTCAATCAAGGTACCTGTGATTTCACTAAACCATTTTAATGTGTAAAGATTGAATCTTTGAAAGAAAATGGGAGTTTTGAGTTAAACTTATTCGAGATCCCCTTGACATCACGAAGAGTGTTTTAATGAGAAAAGATTGAATCTTTGAATGAAATTACCTCAATCAGGGTACCTATGATGTCACTGGACCTTTTTAAATGTATAAAGGTCGAATCCTTTAAACAAAATGAGAGTTTTGAGTTAAATTTATTCGAGATCCCTTTGACGTCACAAAGAGTTTTTAATGAGTAAAGATTGAATGTTTGAATGAAATAACCTCAATCAAGATACCTATTTTGTCACTAGACCGTTTTAATGTATAAAGATTGAATCTCTGAAAGAAAATGAGAGTTTTGAGTTTAACTTCTCCGGGTCACGTGTGAAGTCCCGAAGAGTGTTTTAATGACCAAAGAATGAATCTTTGAATGAAAATACCTCGATCGAGGTACCTATTATGTCACTAGACCATTTTAATGTACAAAGATTAAATCTTTGTTAAGAAATGAGAGTTTTGAGTTAAACTTATTCGAGAACACTTCGACGTGACGAAGAGTGTTTTAATGAGTAAGGATTGAATCCTTGAATGAAATTACCTCAATCAAGGTTCCTAATCTGTCACTAGACCTTTTTAATGTATAAAGATTGAATCTTTGAAAGAAAATGAGAGTTTTGAGTTTAACTTATTCGGGTTACGCATGAAGTCGCGAGGAGTGTTTTAATGAGTAACGATTGAATCTTTGAATGAAAATACATCAAATCAAGGTACCTATTACGCCACTAGACCATTTTAATGTATAAAGATCAAATTTTTGAAAGAACACGAGAGTTTTGGGTTAAACTTATTCGTGATCCCTTTGACGTCTCGAAGAGTGTTTTAATGAGTAAAGATTGAATCTTTGAATGAAATTATCTCAATCAAGGTACTTTCTATGTCACTAGATGATTTTAATTTATAAAGATTAAATCTTTCAACGAAAATGAGAGTTTCGAGTTAACTTTATTTGAGATCCCTTTGACGTCATGAAGAGTGTTTTAATGAGTAAAGACAAGATCATTGAATAAAATTAGCTTAATCAAGGTACCTACTAAGTCACTAGACCTTTTTAATGTATAAAGATGGAATCTTTGAAAGAAAATGAAAGTTTTGAGTTTAACTTATTCGAGTTACCTATGAAGTCGCGAAGGCCGTCTTAATGACTAAAGATTGAATGTTTGAATGAAAATACCTCAACAAAGGTGCTTATTATGTCACTGGACCATTTTAATGTATAAAGATTGAATCTTTGAAAGAAAATGAGAGTTTTGAGTTAAATTTATTCGAGTTCCCTTTGACGTCCAGAAGAGTGTTTTAACGAGTAAAGATTAAATCTTTGAATGAAAATACCTAAATTAAGGTACCTATTATGTCACTCGACCACTTTAACGTATATAGTTATATCTCTAAAAGAAAATTAGAGTTTTGAGTTAAACTTATTCGATATCCCATTGACGTCACGAAGAGTATTTTAATGACTAAAGATTGAATCTTTGAATGAAATTACCTCAAACAGGGTACCTATTAGGTCGGTAGACCTTTTTATTGTATAAAGATTGAATCTTTGAAAGAAAGTGAGAGTTTTGAGTTTAACTTATTCAAGTTACCTATGAAGTCGCAAAGAGTGTTTTAATGGCAAAAGATTGAATCTTTGAATAAAAATACCTCTATAAAGGTACCTATTATGTCATTAGACCTTTTTAAATTTCTAAAGATTGAATCTTTGAATGAAAATGAGAGTTTTGAGTCAAACTTATTCGAGATCCCTTTAACGTCCCGAAGAGTGTTTTAATTAGTAAAGATTGAATCTTTGAATGAAAATACCTCAATCAAGGTACCTACTATGTCAATAGACAATTTTAATGTATAAAGATTAAATCTTTGAAAGAAAATGAGAGTTTTGAGTTAAACTTATTCGAGATCCCTCTGACGTCACGAAGAGTGTTTTAATGAGCAAAGATTGAATCTTTGAAACAAATCACCTCAATCAAGGTACCGATTATGTCACTAGACCTTTTTAAGGTATAAAGATTGAATCTTGAAAGAGGATGAGAATTTTGAGTAAAACATATTCAAGTTCCCTTTGAGGACGCAAAGAGTGTTTTAATAAGTAAAGATTGAATCTTTGAATGAAAATACCTCAATCAAAGTACCTTTTATGTCACTAGACCATTTTAATGTATAAAGATAAAATCTTTGATAGAAAATAAGAGTTTTGAGTTAAACTTATTCGAGATTCTTTTGACGTCACGGAGAGTGTTTTAATGAGTAAGGTTTAAATCTTTGAATGAAATTACCTGAATCGAGATACCTATTATGTCACTAGACCTTTTTAACGTATAAAGATTGAATCTCTGAAAGAAAATGATAGTTTTGAGTTTTACTTATTTGAGTGACGTATGGAGTTGCGAAGAGTGTTTTAGTGATTAAAGATCGAATCTTCGAATGAAAATACCTCAATAAAGGTACCTATATGTCAGTAGACCTTATTAACGTATAAAAATTGAATCTTTGAAAGAAAATGAGAGTTTTCAGTTGAACTAATTCGAGTTCCCTTTGACGTCCCGAAGAGTGTTTTAATGATCAAAGATTGAATCTTTGATTGAAAATACCTCCATCAAGGTTCCTATTATTTCACTAGACCATTTCAATGTACAAGGGTTGAATCTTCGAAAGAAAATGAGAGATTTGAGTTAAACTTGTTCGAGATCACTTTGACGTCACGAAGAGTGTTTTAATGAGTAAAGACTGAATCGTTGAATGAAATTACCTCAATCAAAGTATCTATTATGTCACGAGAACTTTTTAGTGTATCAAGATTGAATCTTTGTAAGAAAATGAGAGTTTTGAGTTTCACTTGTTCGAGTTACCTATGAAGTCGCGAAGGGTGTTTTTATAACTAAAGATTGAATCTTTGAATGAAAATGAGAGTTTCGAGAGAAACTTATTCGAGTTCCCTTTGACGTTCCGAAGAGTGTTTTAATGATCAAAGATTGAATCTTTGAATGAAAATACCTCAATCAAGGTACCTGTGATTTCACTAAACCATTTTAATGTGTAAAGATTGAATCTTTGAAAGAAAATGGGAGTTTTGAGTTAAACTTATTCGAGATCCCCTTGACATCACGAAGAGTGTTTTAATGAGAAAAGATTGAATCTTTGAATGAAATTACCTCAATCAGGGTACCTATTATGTCACTAGACCTTTTTAAATGTATAAAGGTCGAATCCTTTAAACAAAATGAGAGTTTTGAGTTAAATTTATTCGAGATCCCTTTGACGTCACGAAGAGTTTTTAATGAGTAAAGATTGAATGTTTGAATGAAATAACCTCAATCAAGATACCTATTTTGTCACTAGACCGTTTTAATGTATAAAGATTGAATCTCTGAAAGAAAATGAGAGTTTTGAGTTTAACTTCTCCGGGTCACGTGTGAAGTCCCGAAGAGTGTTTTAATGACCAAAGAATGAATCTTTGAATGAAAATACCTCGATTGAGGTACCTATTATGTCACTAGACCATTTTAATGTACAAAGATTAAATCTTTGTTAAGAAATGAGAGTTTTGAGTTAAACTTATTGGAGAACACTTCGACGTGACGAAGAGTGTTTTAATGAGTAAGGATTGAATCCTTGAATGAAATTACCTCAATCAAGGTTCCTAATCTGTCACTAGACCTTTTTAATGTATAAAGATTGAATCTTTGAAAGAAAATGAGAGTTTTGAGTTTAACTTATTCGGGTTACGCATGAAGTCGCGAGGAGTGTTTTAATGAGTAACGATTGAATCTTTGAATGAAAATACATCAAATCAAGGTACCTATTACGCCACTAGACCATTTTAATGTATAAAGATCAAATTTTTGAAAGAATACGAGAGTTTTGGGTTAAACTTATTCGTGATCCCTTTGACGTCTCGAAGAGTGTTTTAATGAGTAAAGATTGAATCTTTGAATGAAATTATCTCAATCAAGGTACTTTCTATGTCACTAGATGATTTTAATTTATAAAGATTAAATCTTTCAACGAAAATGAGAGTTTCGAGTTAACTTTATTTGAGATCCCTTTGACGTCATGAAGAGTGTTTTAATGAGTAAAGACAAGATCATTGAATAAAATTAGCTTAATCAAGGTACCTACTAAGTCACTAGACCTTTTTAATGTATAAAGATGGAATCTTTGAAAGAAAATGAAAGTTTTGAGTTTAACTTATTCGAGTTACCTATGAAGTCGCGAAGGCCGTCTTAATGACTAAAGATTGAATGTTTGAATGAAAATACCTCAACAAAGATGCTTATTATGTCACTGGACCATTTTAATGTATAAAGATTGAATCTTTGAAAGAAAATGAGAGTTTTGAGTTAAATTTATTCGAGTTCCCTTTGACGTCCAGAAGAGTGTTTTAACGAGTAAAGATTAAATCTTTGAATGAAAATACCTAAATCAAGGTACCTATTATGTCACTCGACCACTTTAACGTATATAGTTATATCTCTAAAAGAAAATTAGAGTTTTGAGTTAAACTTATTCGATATCCCATTGACGTCACGAAGAGTATTTTAATGACTAAAGATTGAATCTTTGAATGAAATTACCTCAAACAGGGTACCTATTAGGTTGGTAGACCTTTTTATTGTATAAAGATTGAATCTTTGAAAGAAAGTGAGAGTTTTGAGTTTAACTTATTCAAGTTACCTATGAAGTCGCAAAGAGTGTTTTAATGGCAAAAGATTGAATCTTTGAATAAAAATACCTCTATAAAGGTACCTATTATGTCATTAGATCTTTTTAAATTTCTAAAGATTGAATCTTTGAATGAAAATGAGAGTTTTGAGTCAAACTTATTCGAGATCCCTTTAACGTCCCGAAGAGTGTTTTAATGAGTAAAGATTGAGTCTTTGAATGAAAATACCTCAATCAAGGTACCTACTATGTCAATAGACAATTTTAATGTATAAAGATTAAATCTTTGAAAGAAAATGAGAGTTTTGAGTTAAACTTATTCGAGATCCCTCTGACGTCACGAAGAGTGTTTTAATGAGCAAAGATTGAATCTTTGAAACAAATCACCTCAATCAAGGTACCGATTATGTCACTAGACCTTTTTAAGGTTTAAAGATTGAATCTTGAAAGAGGATGAGAATTTTGAGTAAAACATATTCAAGTTCTCTTTGAGGACGCAAAGAGTGTTTTAATAAGTAAAGATTGAATCTTTGAATGAAAATGCCTCAATCAAAGTACCTTTTATGTCACTAGACCATTTTAATGTATAAAGATAAAATCTTTGATAGAAAATAAGAGTTTTGAGTTAAACTTATTCGAGATTCTTTTGACGTCACGGAGAGTGTTTTAATGAGTAAGGTTTAAATCTTTGAATGAAATTACCTGAATCGAGATACCTATTATGTCACTAGACCTTTTTAACGTATAAAGATTGAATCTCTGAAAGAAAATGATAGTTTTGACTTTTACTTATTTGAGTGACGTATGGAGTTGCGAAGAGTGTTTTAGTGATTAAAGATCGAATCTTCGAATGAAAATACCTCAATAAAGGTACCTATATGTCAGTAGACCTTATTAACGTATAAAAATTGAATCTTTGAAAGAAAATGAGAGTTTTCAGTTGAACTAATTCGAGTTCCCTTTGACGTCCCGAAGAGTGTTTTAATGATCAAAGATTGAATCTTTGATTGAAAATACCTCCATCAAGGTTCCTATTATTTCACTAGACCATTTCAATGTACAAGGGTTGAATCTTTGAAAGAAAATGAGAGATTTGAGTTAAACTTGTTCAAGATCACTTTGACGTCACGAAGAGTGTTTTAACGAGTAAAGATTGAATCGTTGAATGAAATTACCTCAATCAAAGTATCTATTATGTCACGAGAACTTTTTAGTGTATCAAGATTGAATCTTTGTAAGAAAATGAGAGTTTTGAGTTTCACTTGTTCGAGTTACCTATGAAGTCGCGAAGGGTGTTTTTATAACTAAAGATTGAATCTTTGAATGAAAATGAGAGTTTCGAGAGAAACTTATTCGAGTTCCCTTTGACGTTCCGAAGAGTATTTTAATGATCAAAGATTGAATCTTTGAATGAAAATACCTCAATCAAGGTACCTGTGATTTCACTAAACCATTTTAATGTGTAAAGATTGAATCTTTGAAAGAAAATGGGAGTTTTGAGTTAAACTTATTCGAGATCCCCTTGACATCACGAAGAGTGTTTTAATGAGAAAAGATTGAATCTTTGAATGAAATTACCTCAATCAGGGTACCTATTATGTCACTGGACCTTTTTAAATGTATAAAGGTCGAATCCTTTAAACAAAATGAGAGTTTTGAGTTAAATTTATTCGAGATCCCTTTGACGTCACGAAGAGTTTTTAATGAGTAAAGATTGAATGTTTGAATGAAATAACCTCAATCAAGATACCTATTTTGTCACTAGACCGTTTTAATGTATAAATATTGAATCTCTGAAAGAAAATGAGAGTTTTGAGTTTAACTTCTCCGGGTCACGTGTGAAGTCCCGAAGAGTGTTTTAATGACCAAAGAATGAATCTTTGAATGAAAATACCTCGATCGAGGTACCTATTATGTCACTAGACCATTTTAATGTACAAAGATTAAATCTTTGTTAAGAAATGAGAGTTTTGAGTTAAACTTATTCGAGAACACTTCGACGTGACGAAGAGTGTTTTAATGAGTAAGGATTGAATCCTTGAATGAAATTACCTCAATCAAGGTTCCTAATCTGTCACTAGACCTTTTTAATGTATAAAGATTGAATCTTTGAAAGAAAATGAGAGTTTTGAGTTTAACTTATTCGGGTTACGCATGAAGTCGCGAGGAGTGTTTTAATGAGTAACGATTGAATCTTTGAATGAAAATACATCAAATCAAGGTACCTATTACGCCACTAGACCATTTTAATGTATAAAGATCAAATTTTTGAAAGAACACGAGAGTTTTGGGTTAAACTTATTCGTGATCCCTTTGACGTCTCGAAGAGTGTTTTAATGAGTAAAGATTGAATCTTTGAATGAAATTATCTCAATCAAGGTACTTTCTATGTCACTAGATGATTTTAATTTATAAAGATTAAATCTTTCAACGAAAATGAGAGTTTCGAGTTAACTTTATTTGAGATCCCTTTGACGTCATGAAGAGTGTTTTAATGAGTAAAGACAAGATTATTGAATAAAATTAGCTTAATCAAGGTACCTACTAAGTCACTAGACCTTTTTAATGTATAAAGATGGAATCTTTGAAAGAAAATGAAAGTTTTGAGTTTAACTTATTCGCGTTACCTATGAAGTCGCGAAGGCCGTCTTAATGACTAAAGATTGAATGTTTGAATGAAAATACCTCAACAAAGGTGCTTATTATGTCACTGGACCATTTTAATGTATAAAGATTGAATCTTTGAAAGAAAATGAGAGTTTTGAGTTAAATTTATTCGAGTTCCCTTTGACATCCCGAAGAGTGTTTTAACGAGTAAAGATTAAATCTTTGAATGAAAATACCTAAATCAAGGTACCTATTATGTCACTCGACCACTTTAACGTATATAGTTATATCTCTAAAAAAAAATTAGAGTTTTGAGTTAAACTTATTCAATATCCCATTGACGTCACGAAGAGTATTTTAATGACTAAAGATTGAATCTTTGAATAAAATTACCTCAAACAAGTTACCTATTAGGTCGGTAGACCTTTTTATTGTATAAAGATTGAATCTTTGAAAGAAAGTGAGAGTTTTGAGTTTAACTTATTCAAGTTACCTATGAAGTCGCAAAGAGTGTTTTAATGGCAAAAGATTGAATCTTTCAATAAAAATACCTCTATAAAGGTACCTATTATGTCATTAGACCTTTTTAAATTTCTAAAGATTGAATCTTTGAATGAAAATGAGAGTTTTGAGTCAAACTTATTCGAGATCCCTTTAACGTCCCGAAGAGTGTTTTAATGAGTAAAGATTGAATCTTTGAATGAAAATACCTCAATCAAGGTACCTACTATGTCAATAGACAATTTTAATGTATAAAGATTAAATCTTTGAAAGAAAATGAGAGTTTTGAGTTAAACTTATTCGAGATCCCTCTGACGTCACGAAGAGTGTTTTAATGAGCAAAGATTGAATCTTTGAAATAAATCACCTCAATCAAGGTACCGATTATGTCACTAGACCTTTTTAAGGTTTAAAGATTGAATCTTGAAAGAGGATGAGAATTTTGAGTAAAACATATTCA
The DNA here is from genome assembly GCF_030987335.1 of Cornus florida. Classification (NCBI taxonomy): domain Eukaryota; kingdom Viridiplantae; phylum Streptophyta; class Magnoliopsida; order Cornales; family Cornaceae; genus Cornus; species Cornus florida. Next base: position 88,871 of record NW_026775804.1, on the reverse strand, counting down.
AGTTCCCTTTGAGGACGCAAAGAGTGTTTTAATAAGTAAAGATTGAATCTTTGAATGAAAATACCTCAATCAAAGTATCTTTTATGTCACTAGACCATTTTAATGTATAAAGATAAAATCTTTGATAGAAAATAAGAGTTTTGAGTTAAACTTATTCGAGATTCTTTTGACGTCACGGAGAGTGTTTTAATGAGTAAGGTTTAAATCTTTGAATGAAATTACCTGAATCGAGGTACCTATTATGTCACTAGACCTTTTTAACGTATAAAGATTGAATCTTTGAAAGAAAATGATAGTTTTGAGTTTTACTTATTTGAGTGACGTATGGAGTTGCGAAGAGTGTTTTAGTGATTAAAGATCGAATCTTCGAATGAAAATACCTCAATAAAGGTACCTATATGTCAGTAGACCTTATTAACGTATAAAAGTTGAATCCTTGAAAGAAAATGAGAGTTTTCAGTTGAACTAATTCGAGTTCCCTTTGACGTCCCGAAGAGTGTTTTAATGATCAAAGATTGAATCTTTGATTGAAAATATCTCCATCAAGGTTCCTATTATTTCACTAGACCATTTCAATGTACAAGGGTTGAATCTTTGAAAGAAAATGAGAGATTTGAGTTAAACTTGTTCGAGATCACTTTGACGTCACGAAGAGTGTTTTAACGAGTAAAGATTGAATCGTTGAATGAAATTACCTCAATCAAAGTATCTATTATGTCACGGGAACTTTTTAGTGTATCAAGATTGAATCTTTGTAAGAAAATGAGAGTTTTGAGTTTCACTTGTTCGAGTTACCTATGAAGTCGCGAAGGGTGTTTTTATAACTAAAGATTGAATCTTTGAATGAAAATGAGAGTTTCGAGAGAAACTTATTCGAGTTCCCTTTGACGTTCTGAAAAGTGTTTTAATGATCAAAGATTGAATCTTTGAATGAAAATACCTCAATCAAGGTACCTGTGATTTCACTAAACCATTTTAATGTGTAAAGATTGAATCTTTGAAAGAAAATGGGAGTTTTGAGTTAAACTTATTCGAGATCCCTTTGACATCACGAAGAGTGTTTTAATGAGAAAAGATTGAATCTTTGAATGAAATTACCTCAATCAGGGTACCTATTATGTCACTGGACCTTTTTAAATGTATAAAGGTCGAATCCTTTAAACAAAATGAGAGTTTTGAGTTAAATTTATTCGAGATCCCTTTGACGTCACGAAGAGTTTTTAATGAGTAAAGATTGAATGTTTGAATGAAATAACCTCAATCAAGATACCTATTTTGTCACTAGACCGTTTTAATGTATAAAGATTGAATCTCTGAAAGAAAATGAGAGTTTTGAGTTTAACTTCTCCAGGTCACGTGTGAAGTCCCGAAGAGTGTTTTAATGACCAAAGAATGAATCTTTGAATGAAAATACCTCGATCGAGGTACCTATTATGTCACTAGACCATTTTAATGTACAAAGATTAAATCTTTGTTAAGAAATGAGAGTTTTGAGTTAAACTTATTCGAGAACACTTCGACGTGACGAAGAGTGTTTTAATGAGTAAGGATTGAATCCTTGAATGAAATTACCTCAATCAAGGTTCCTAATCTGTCACTAGACCTTTTTAATGTATAAAGATTGAATCTTTGAAAGAAAATGAGAGTTTTGAGTTTAACTTATTCGGGTTACGCATGAAGTCGCGAGGAGTGTTTTAATGAGTAACGATTGAATCTTTGAATGAAAATACATCAAATCAAGGTACCTATTACGCCACTAGACCATTTTAATGTATAAAGATCAAATTTTTGAAAGAACACGAGAGTTTTGGGTTAAACTTATTCGTGATCCCTTTAACGTCTCGGAGAGTGTTTTAATGAGTAAAGATTGAATCTTTGAATGAAATTATCTCAATCAAGGTACTTTTTATGTCACTAGTTGATTTTAATTTATAAAGATTAAATCTTTCAACGAAAATGAGAGTTTCGAGTTAACTTTATTTGAGATCCCTTTGACGTCATGAAGAGTGTTTTAATGAGTAAAGACAAGATCATTGAATAAAATTAGCTTAATCAAGGTACCTACTAAGTCACTAGACCTTTTTAATGTATAAAGATGGAATCTTTGAAAGAAAATGAAAGTTTTGAGTTTAACTTATTCGAGTTACCTATGAAGTCGCGAAGGCCGTCTTAATGACTAAAGATTGAATGTTTGAATGAAAATACCTCAACAAAGGTGCTTATTATGTCACTGGACCATTTTAATGTATAAAGATTGAATCTTTGAAAGAAAATGAGAGTTTTGAGTTAAATTTATTCGAGTTCCCTTTGACGTCCCGAAGAGTGTTTTAACGAGTAAAGATTAAATCTTTGAATGAAAATACCTAAATCAAGGTACCTATTATGTCACTCGACCACTTTAACGTATATAGTTATATCTCTAAAAGAAAATTAGAGTTTTGAGTTAAACTTATTCGATATCCCATTGACGTCACGAAGAGTATTTTAATGACTAAAGATTGAATCTTTGAATGAAATTACTTCAAACAAGTTACCTATTAGGTCGGTAGACCTTTTTATTGTATAAAGATTGAATCTTTGAAAGAAAGTGAGAGTTTTGAGTTTAACTTATTCAAGTTACCTATGAAGTCGCAAAGAGTATTTTAATGGCAAAAGATTGAATCTTTGAATAAAAATACCTCTATAAAGGTACCTATTATGTCATTAGAACTTTTTAAATTTCTAAAGATTGAATCTTTGAATGAAAATGAGAGTTTTGAGTCAAACTTATTCGAGATCCCTTTAACGTCCCGAAGAGTGTTTTAATGAGTAAAGATTGAATCTTTGAATGAAAATACCTCAATCAAGGTACCTATTATGTCAATAGACAATTTTAATGTATAAAGATTAAATCTTTGAAAGAAAATGAGAGTTTTGAGTTAAACTTATTCGAGATCCCTCTGACGTCACGAAGAGTGTTTTAATGAGCAAAGATTGAATCTTTGAAACAAATCACCTCAATCAAGGTACCGATTATGTCACTAGACCTTTTTAAGGTATAAAGATTGAATCTTGAAAGAGGATGAGAATTTTGAGTAAAACATATTCAAGTTCCCTTTGAGGACGCAAAGAGTGTTTTAATAAGTAAAGATTGAATCTTTGAATGAAAATACCTCAATCAAAGTACCTTTTATGTCACTAGACCATTTTAATGTATAAAGATAAAATCTTTGATAGAAAATAAGAGTTTTGAGTTAAACTTATTCGAGATTCTTTTGACGTCACGGAGAGTGTTTTAATGAGTAAGGTTTAAATCTTTGAATGAAATTACCTGAATCGAGGAACCTATTATGTCACTAGACCTTTTTAACGTATAAAGATTGAATCTTTGAAAGAAAATAATAGTTTTGAGTTTTACTTATTTGAGTGACGTATGGAGTTGCGAAGAGTGTTTTAGTGATTAAAGATCGAATCTTCGAATGATAATACCTCAATAAAGGTACCTATATGTCAGTAGACCTTATTAACGTATAAAAATTGAATCTTTGAAAGAAAATGAGAGTTTTCAGTTGAACTAATTCGAGTTCCCTTTGACGTCCCGAAGAGTGTTTTAATGATCAAAGATTGAATCTTTGATTGAAAATACCTCCATCAAGGTTCCTATTATTTCACTAGACCATTTCAATGTACAAGGGTTGAATCTTTGAAAGAAAATGAGAGATTTGAGTTAAACTTGTTCGAGATCACTTTGACGTCACGAAGAGTGTTTTAACGAGTAAAGATTGAATCGTTGAATGAAATTACCTCAATCAAAGTATCTATTACGAGAACTTTTTAGTGTATCAAGATTGAATCTTTGTAAGAAAATGAGAGTTTTGAGTTTCACTTGTTCGAGTTACCTATGAAGTCCCGAAGGGTGTTTTTATAACTAAAGATTGAATCTTTGAATGAAAATGAGAGTTTCGAGAGAAACTTATTCGAGTTCCCTTTGACGTTCCGAAGAGTGTTTTAATGATCAAAGATTGAATCTTTGAATGAAAATACCTCAATCAAGGTACCTGTGATTTCACTAAACCATTTTAATGTGTAAAGATTGAATCTTTGAAAGAAAATGGGAGTTTTGAGTTAAACTTATTCGAGATCCCCTTGACATCACGAAGAGTGTTTTAATGAGAAAAGATTGAATCTTTGAATGAAATTACCTCAATCAGGGTACCTATTATGTCACTGGACCTTTTTAAATGTATAAAGGTCGAATCCTTTAAACAAAATGAGAGTTTTGAGTTAAATTTATTCGAGATCCCTTTGACGTCACGAAGAGTTTTTAATGAGTAAAGATTGAATGTTTGAATGAAATAACCTCAATCAAGATACCTATTTTGTCACTAGACCGTTTTAATGTATAAAGATTGAATCTCTGAAAGAAAATGAGAGTTTTGAGTTTAACTTCTCCGGGTCACGTGTGAAGTCCCGAAGAGTGTTTTAATGACCAAAGAATGAATCTTTGAATGAAAATACCTCGATCGAGGTACCTATTATGTCACTAGACCATTTTAATGTACAAAGATTAAATCTTTGTTAAGAAATGAGAGTTTTGAGTTAAACTTATTCGAGAACACTTCGACGTGACGAAGAGTGTTTTAATGAGTAGGGATTGAATCCTTGAATGAAATTACCTCAATCAAGGTTCCTAATCTGTCACTAGACCTTTTTAATGTATAAAGATTGAATCTTTGAAAGAAAATGAGAGTTTTGAGTTTAACTTATTCGGGTTACGCATGAAGTCGCGGGGAGTGTTTTAATGAGTAACGATTGAATCTTTGAATGAAAATACATCAAATCAAGGTACCTATTACGCCACTAGACCATTTTAATGTATAAAGATCAAATTTTTGAAAGAACACGAGAGTTTTGGGTTAAACTTATTCGTGATCCCTTTGACGTCTCGAAGAGTGTTTTAATGAGTAAAGATTGAATCTTTGAATGAAATTATCTCAATCAAGGTACTTTTTATGTCACTAGATGATTTTAATTTATAAAGATTAAATCTTTCAACGAAAATGAGAGTTTCGAGTTAACTTTATTTGAGATCCCTTTGACGTCATGAAGAGTGTTTTAATGAGTAAAGACAAGATCATTGAATAAAATTAGCTTAATCAAGGCACCTACTAAGTCACTAGACCTTTTTAATGTATAGAGATGGAATCTTTGAAAGAAAATGAAAGTTTTGAGTTTAACTTATTCGAGTTACCTATGAAGTCGCGAAGGCCGTCTTAATGACTAAAGATTGAATGTTTGAATGAAAATACCTCAACAAAGGTGCTTATTATGTCACTGGACCATTTTAATGTATAAAGATTGAATCTTTGAAAGAAAATGAGAGTTTTGAGTTAAATTTATTCGAGTTCCCTTTGACGTCCCGAAGAGTGTTTTAATGAGTAAAGATTAAATCTTTGAATGAAAATACCTAAATCAAGGTACCTATTATGTCACTCGACCACTTTAACGTATATAGTTATATCTCTAAAAGAAAATTAGAGTTTTGAGTTAAACTTATTCGATATCCCATTGACGTCACGAAGAGTATTTTAATGACTAAAGATTGAATCTTTGAATGAAATTACCTCAAACAAGTTACCTATTAGGTCGGTAGACCTTTTTATTGTATAAAGATTGAATCTTTGAAAGAAAGTGAGAGTTTTGAGTTTAACTTATTCAAGTTACCTATGAAGTCGCAAAGAGTGTTTTAATGGCAAAAGATTGAATCTTTGAATAAAAATACCTCTATAAAGGTACCTATTATGTCATTAGACCTTTTTAAATTTCTAAAGATTGAATCTTTGAATGAAAATGAGAGTTTTGAGTCAAACTTATTCGAGATCCCTTTAACGTCCCGAAGAGTGTTTTAATGAGTAAAGATTGAATCTTTGAATGAAAATACCTCAATCAAGGTACCTACTATGTCAATAGACAATTTTAATGTATAAAGATTAAACCTTTGAAAGAAAATGAGAGTTTTGAGTTAAACTTATTCGAGATCCCTCTGACGTCACGAAGAGTGTTTTAATGAGCAAAGATTGAATCTTTGAAACAAATCACCTCAATCAAGGTACCGATTATGTCACTAGACCTTTTTAAGGTATAAAGATTGAATCTTGAAAGAGGATGAGAATTTTGAGTAAAACATATTCAAGTTCCCTTTGAGGATGCAAAGAGTGTTTTAATAAGTAAAGATTGAATCTTTGAATGAAAATACCTCAATCAAAGTACCTTTTATGTCACTAGACCATTTTAATGTATAAAGATAAAATCTTTGATAGAAAATAAGAGTTTTGAGTTAAACTTATTCGAGATTCTTTTGACGTCACGGAGAGTGTTTTAATGAGTAAGGTTTAAATCATTGAATGAAATTACCTGAATCGAGGTACCTATTATGTCACTAGACCTTTTTAACGTATAAAGATTGAATCTTTGAAAGAAAATGATAGTTTTGAGTTTTACTTATTTGAGTGACGTATGGAGTTGCGAAGAGTGTTTTAGTGATTAAAGATCGAATCTTCGAATGAAAATACCTCAATAAAGGTACCTATATGTCAGTAGACCTTATTAACGTATAAAAATTGAATCTTTGAAAGAAAATGAGAGTTTTCAGTTGAACTAATTCGAGTTCCCTTTGACGTCCCGAAGAGTGTTTTAATGATCAAAGATTGAATCTTTGATTGAAAATACCTCCATCAAGGTTCCTATTATTTCACTAGACCATTTCAATGTACAAGGGTTGAATCTTTGAAAGAAAATGAGAGATTTGAGTTAAACTTGTTCGAGATCACTTTGACGTCACGAAGAGTGTTTTAACGAGTAAAGATTGAATCGTTGAATGAAATTACCTCAATCAAAGTATCTATTATGTCACGAGAACTTTTTAGTGTATCAAGATTGAATCTTTGTAAGAAAATGAGAGTTTTGAGTTTCACTTGTTCGAGTTACCTATGAAGTCGCGAAGGGTGTTTTTATAACTAAAGATTGAATCTTTGAATGAAAATGAGAGTTTCGAGAGAAACTTATTCGAGTTCCCTTTGACGTTCCGAAGAGTGTTTTAATGATCAAAGATTGAATCTTTGAATGAAAATACCTCAATCAAGGTACCTGTGATTTCACTAAACCATTTTAATGTGTAAAGATTGAATCTTTGAAAGAAAATGGGAGTTTTGAGTTAAACTTATTCGAGATCCCCTTGACATCACGAAGAGTGTTTTAATGAGAAAAGATTGAATCTTTGAATGAAATTACCTCAATCAGGGTACCTATTATGTCACTGGACCTTTTTAAATGTATAAAGGTCGAATCCTTTAAACAAAATGAGAGTTTTGAGTTAAATTTATTCGAGATCCCTTTGACGTCACGAAGAGTTTTTAATGAGTAAAGATTGAATGTTTGAATGAAATAACCTCAATCAAGATACCTATTTTGTCACTAGACCGTTTTAATGTATAAAGATTGAATCTCTGAAAGAAAATGAGAGTTTTGAGTTTAACTTCTCCGGGTCACGTGTGAAGTCCCGAAGAGTGTTTTAATGACCAAAGAATGAATCTTTGAATGAAAATACCTCGATCGAGGTACCTATTATGTCACTAGACCATTTTAATGTACAAAGATTAAATCTTTGTTAAGAAATGAGAGTTTTGAGTTAAACTTATTCGAGAACACTTCGACGTGACGAAGAGTGTTTTAATGAGTAGGGATTGAATCCTTGAATGAAATTACCTCAATCAAGGTTCCTAATCTGTCACTAGACCTTTTTAATGTATAAAGATTGAATCTTTGAAAGAAAATGAGAGTTTTGAGTTTAACTTATTCGGGTTACGCATGAAGTCGCGGGGAGTGTTTTAATGAGTAACGATTGAATCTTTGAATGAAAATACATCAAATCAAGGTACCTATTACGCCACTAGACCATTTTAATGTATAAAGATCAAATTTTTGAAAGAACACGAGAGTTTTGGGTTAAACTTATTCGTGATCCCTTTGACGTCTCGAAGAGTGTTTTAATGAGTAAAGATTGAATCTTTGAATGAAATTATCTCAATCAAGGTACTTTTTATGTCACTAGATGATTTTAATTTATAAAGATTAAATCTTTCAACGAAAATGAGAGTTTCGAGTTAACTTTATTTGAGATCCCTTTGACGTCATGAAGAGTGTTTTAATGAGTAAAGACAAGATCATTGAATAAAATTAGCTTAATCAAGGCACCTACTAAGTCACTAGACCTTTTTAATGTATAGAGATGGAATCTTTGAAAGAAAATGAAAGTTTTGAGTTTAACTTATTCGAGTTACCTATGAAGTCGCGAAGGCCGTCTTAATGACTAAAGATTGAATGTTTGAATGAAAATACCTCAACAAAGGTGCTTATTATGTCACTGGACCATTTTAATGTATAAAGATTGAATCTTTGAAAGAAAATGAGAGTTTTGAGTTAAATTTATTCGAGTTCCCTTTGACGTCCCGAAGAGTGTTTTAATGAGTAAAGATTAAATCTTTGAATGAAAATACCTAAGTCAAGGTACCTATTATGTCACTCGACCACTTTAACGTATATAGTTATATCTCTAAAAGAAAATTAGAGTTTTGAGTTAAACTTATTCGATATCCCATTGACGTCACGAAGAGTATTTTAATGACTAAAGATTGAATCTTTGAATGAAATTACCTCAAACAAGTTACCTATTAGGTCGGTAGACCTTTTTATTGTATAAAGATTGAATCTTTGAAAGAAAGTGAGAGTTTTGAGTTTAACTTATTCAAGTTACCTATGAAGTCGCAAAGAGTGTTTTAATGGCAAAAGATTGAATCTTTGAATAAAAATACCTCTATAAAGGTACCTATTATGTCATTAGACCTTTTTAAATTTCTAAAGATTGAATCTTTGAATGAAAATGAGAGTTTTGAGTCAAACTTATTCGAGATCCCTTTAACGTCCCGAAGAGTGTTTTAATGAGTAAAGATTGAATCTTTGAATGAAAATACCTCAATCAAGGTACCTACTATGTCAATAGATAATTTTAATGTATAAAGATTAAACCTTTGAAAGAAAATGAGAGTTTTGAGTTAAACTTATTCGAGATCCCTCTGACGTCACGAAGAGTGTTTTAATGAGCAAAGATTGAATCTTTGAAACAAATCACCTCAATCAAGGTACCGATTATGTCACTAGACCTTTTTAAGGTATAAAGATTGAATCTTGAAAGAGGATGAGAATTTTGAGTAAAACATATTCAAGTTCCCTTTGAGGACGCAAAGAGTGTTTTAATAAGTAAAGATTGAATCTTTGAATGAAAATACCTCAATCAAAGTACCTTTTATGTCACTAGACCATTTTAATGTATAAAGATAAAATCTTTGATAGAAAATAAGAGTTTTGAGTTAAACTTATTCGAGATTCTTTTGACGTCACGGAGAGTGTTTTAATGAGTAAGGTTTAAATCATTGAATGAAATTACCTGAATCGAGGTACCTATTATGTCACTAGACCTTTTTAACGTATAAAGATTGAATCTTTGAAAGAAAATGATAGTTTTGAGTTTTACTTATTTGAGTGACGTATGGAGTTGCGAAGAGTGTTTTAGTGATTAAAGATCGAATCTTCGAATGAAAATACCTCAATAAAGGTACCTATATGTCAGTAGACCTTATTAACGTATAAAAATTGAATCTTTGAAAGAAAATGAGAGTTTTCAGTTGAACTAATTCGAGTTCCCTTTGACGTCCCGAAGAGTGTTTTAATGATCAAAGATTGAATCTTTGATTGAAAATACCTCCATCAAGGTTCCTATTATTTCACTAGACCATTTCAATGTACAAGGGTTGAATCTTTGAAAGAAAATGAGAGATTTGAGTTAAACTTGTTCGAGATCACTTTGACGTCACGAAGAGTGTTTTAACGAGTAAAGATTGAATCGTTGAATGAAATTACCTCAATCAAAGTATCTATTATGTCACGAGAACTTTTTAGTGTATCAAGATTGAATCTTTGTAAGAAAATGAGAGTTTTGAGTTTCACTTGTTCGAGTTACCTATGAAGTCGCGAAGGGTGTTTTTATAACTAAAGATTGAATCTTTGAATGAAAATGAGAGTTTCGAGAGAAACTTATTCGAGTTCCCTTTGACGTTCCGAAGAGTGTTTTAATGATCAAAGATTGAATCTTTGAATGAAAATACCTCAATCAAGGTACCTGTGATTTCACTAAACCATTTTAATGTGTAAAGATTGAATCTTTGAAAGAAAATGGGAGTTTTGAGTTAAACTTATTCGAGATCCCCTTGACATCACGAAGAGTGTTTTAATGAGAAAAGATTGAATCTTTGAATGAAATTACCTCAATCAGGGTACCTATTATGTCACTGGACCTTTTTAAATGTATAAAGGTCGAATCCTTTAAACAAAATGAGAGTTTTGAGTTAAATTTATTCGAGATCCCTTTGACGTCACGAAGAGTTTTTAATGAGTAAAGATTGAATGTTTGAATGAAATAACCTCAATCAAGATACCTATTTTGTCACTAGACCGTTTTAATGTATAAAGATTGAATCTCTGAAAGAAAATGAGAGTTTTGAGTTTAACTTCTCCGGGTCACGTGTGAAGTCCCGAAGAGTGTTTTAATGACCAAAGAATGAATCTTTGAATGAAAATACCTCGATCGAGGTACCTATTATGTCACTAGACCATTTTAATGTACAAAGATTAAATCTTTGTTAAGAAATGAGAGTTTTGAGTTAAACTTATTCGAGAACACTTCGACGTGACGAAGAGTGTTTTAATGAGTAAGGATTGAATCCTTGAATGAAATTACCTCAATCAAGGTTCCTAATCTGTCACTAGACCTTTTTAATGTATAAAGATTGAATCTTTGAAAGAAAATGAGAGTTTTGAGTTTAACTTATTCGGGTTACGCATGAAGTCGCGAGGAGTGTTTTAATGAGTAACGATTGAATCTTTGAATGAAAATACATCAAATCAAGGTACCTATTACGCCACTAGACCATTTTAATGTATAAAGATCAAATTTTTGAAAGAACACGAGAGTTTTGGGTTAAACTTATTCGTGATCCCTTTGACGTCTCGAAGAGTGTTTTAATGAGTAAAGATTGAATCTTTGAATGAAATTATCTCAATCAAGGTACTTTTTATGTCACTAGATGATTTTAATTTATAAAGATTAAATCTTTCAACGAAAATGAGAGTTTCGAGTTAACTTTATTTGAGATCCCTTTGACGTCATGAAGAGTGTTTTAATGAGTAAAGACAAGATCATTGAATAAAATTAGCTTAATCAAGGCACCTACTAAGTCACTAGACCTTTTTAATGTATAGAGATGGAATCTTTGAAAGAAAATGAAAGTTTTGAGTTTAACTTATTCGAGTTACCTATGAAGTCGCGAAGGCCGTCTTAATGACTAAAGATTGAATGTTTGAATGAAAATACCTCAACAAAGGTGCTTATTATGTCACTGGACCATTTTAATGTATAAAGATTGAATCTTTGAAAGAAAATGAGAGTTTTGAGTTAAATTTATTCGAGTTCCCTTTGACGTCCCGAAGAGTGTTTTAATGAGTAAAGATTAAATCTTTGAATGAAAATACCTAAGTCAAGGTACCTATTATGTCACTCGACCACTTTAACGTATATAGTTATATCTCTAAAAGAAAATTAGAGTTTTGAGTTAAACTTATTCGATATCCCATTGACGTCACGAAGAGTATTTTAATGACTAAAGATTGAATCTTTGAATGAAATTACCTCAAACAAGTTACCTATTAGGTCGGTAGACCTTTTTATTGTATAAAGATTGAATCTTTGAAAGAAAGTGAGAGTTTTGAGTTTAACTTATTCAAGTTACCTATGAAGTTGCAAAGAGTGTTTTAATGGCAAAAGATTGAATCTTTGAATAAAAATACCTCTATAAAGGTACCTATTATGTCATTAGACCTTTTTAAATTTCTAAAGATTGAATCTTTGAATGAAAATGAGAGTTTTGAGTCAAACTTATTCGAGATCCCTTTAACGTCCCGAAGAGTGTTTTAATGAGTAAAGATTGAATCTTTGAATGAAAATACCTCAATCAAGGTACCTACTATGTCAATAGATAATTTTAATGTATAATGATTAAACCTTTGAAAGAAAATGAGAGTTTTGAGTTAAACTTATTCGAGATCCCTCTGACGTCACGAAGAGTGTTTTAATGAGCAAAGATTGAATCTTTGAAACAAATCACCTCAATCAAGGTACCGATTATGTCACTAGACCTTTTTAAGGTATAAAGATTGAATCTTGAAAGAGGATGAGAATTTTGAGTAAAACATATTCAAGTTCCCTTTGAGGACGCAAAGAGTGTTTTAATAAGTAAAGATTGAATCTTTGAATGAAAATACCTCAATCAAAGTACCTTTTATGTCACTAGACCATTTTAATGTATAAAGATAAAATCTTTGATAGAAAATAAGAGTTTTGAGTTAAACTTATTCGAGATTCTTTTGACGTCACGGAGAGTGTTTTAATGAGTAAGGTTTAAATCATTGAATGAAATTACCTGAATCGAGGTACCTATTATGTCACTAGACCTTTTTAACGTATAAAGATTGAATTTTTGAAAGAAAATGATAGTTTTGAGTTTTACTTATTTGAGTGACGTATGGAGTTGCGAAGAGTGTTTTAGTGATTAAAGATCGAATCTTCGAATGAAAATACCTCAATAAAGGTACCTATATGTCAGTAGACCTTATTAACGTATAAAAATTGAATCTTTGAAAGAAAATGAGAGTTTTCAGTTGAACTAATTCGAGTTCCCTTTGACGTCCCGAAGAGTGTTTTAATGATCAAAGATTGAATCTTTGATTGAAAATACCTCCATCAAGGTTCCTATTATTTCACTAGACCATTTCAATGTACAAGGGTTGAATCTTTGAAAGAAAATGAGAGATTTGAGTTAAACTTGTTCGAGATCACTTTGACGTCACGAAGAGTGTTTTAACGAGTAAAGATTGAATCGTTGAATGAAATTACCTCAATCAAAGTATCTATTATGTCACGAGAACTTTTTAGTGTATCAAGATTGAATCTTTGTAAGAAAATGAGAGTTTTGAGTTTCACTTGTTCGAGTTACCTATGAAGTCGCGAAGGGTGTTTTTATAACTAAAGATTGAATCTTTGAATGAAAATGAGAGTTTCGAGAGAAACTTATTCGAGTTCCCTTTGACGTTCCAAAGAGTGTTTTAATGATCAAAGATTGAATCTTTGAATGAAAATACCTCAATCAAGGTACCTGTGATTTCACTAAACCATTTTAATGTGTAAAGATTGAATCTTTGAAAGAAAATGGGAGTTTTGAGTTAAACTTATTCGAGATCCCCTTGACATCACGAAGAGTGTTTTAATGAGAAAAGATTGAATCTTTGAATGAAATTAGCTCAATCAGGGTACCTATTATGTCACTGGACCTTTTTAAATGTATAAAGGTCGAATCCTTTAAACAAAATGAGAGTTTTGAGTTAAATTTATTCGAGATCCCTTTGACGTCACGAAGAGTTTTTAATGAGTAAAGATTGAATGTTTGAATGAAATAACCTCAATCAAGATACCTATTTTGTCACTAGACCGTTTTAATGTATAAAGATTGAATCTCTGAAAGAAAATGAGAGTTTTGAGTTTAACTTCTCCGGGTCACGTGTGAAGTCCCGAAGAGTGTTTTAATGACCAAAGAATGAATCTTTGAATGAAAATACCTCGATCGAGGTACCTATTATGTCACTAGACCATTTTAATGTACAAAGATTAAATCTTTGTTAAGAAATGAGAGTTTTGAGTTAAACTTATTCGAGAACACTTCGACGTGACGAAGAGTGTTTTAATGAGTAAGGATTGAATCCTTGAATGAAATTACCTCAATAAAGGTTCCTAATCTGTCACTAGACCTTTTTAATGTATAAAGATTGAATCTTTGAAAGAAAATGAGAGTTTTGAGTTTAACTTATTCGGGTTACGCATGAAGTCGCGAGGAGTGTTTTAACGAGTAACGATTGAATCTTTGAATGAAAATACATCAAATCAAGGTACCTATTACGCCACTAGACCATTTTAATGTATAAAGATCAAATTTTTGAAAGAACACGAGAGTTTTGGGTTAAACTTATTCGTGATCCCTTTGACGTCTCGAAGAGTGTTTTAATGAGTAAAGATTGAATCTTTGAATGAAATTATCCCAATCAAGGTACTTTTTATGTCACTAGATGATTTTAATTTATAAAGATTAAATCTTTCAACGAAAATGAGAGTTTCGAGTTAACTTTATTTGAGATCCCTTTGACGTCATGAAGAGTGTTTTAATGAGTAAAGACAAGATCATTGAATAAAATTAGCTTAATCAAGGTACCTACTAAGTCACTAGACCTTTTTAATGTATAGAGATGGAATCTTTGAAAGAAAATGAAAGTTTTGAGTTTAACTTATTCGAGTTACCTATGAAGTCGCGAAGGCCGTCTTAATGACTAAAGATTGAATGTTTGAATGAAAATACCTCAACAAAGGTGCTTATTATGTCACTGGACCATTTTAATGTATAAAGATTGAATCTTTGAAAGAAAATGAGAGTTTTGAGTTAAATTTATTCGAGTTCCCTTTGACGTCCCGAAGAGTGTTTTAATGAGTAAAGATTAAATCTTTGAATGAAAATACCTAAATCAAGGTACCTATTATGTCACTCGACCACTTTAACGTATATAGTTATATCTCTAAAAGAAAATTAGAGTTTTGAGTTAAACTTATTCGATATCCCATTGACGTCACGAAGAGTATTTTAATGACTAAAGATTGAATCTTTGAATGAAATTACCTCAAACAAGTTACCTATTAGGTCGGTAGACCTTTTTATTGTATAAAGATTGAATCTTTGAAAGAAAGTGAGAGTTTTGAGTTTAACTTATTCAAGTTACCTATGAAGTCGCAAAGAGTGTTTTAATGGCAAAAGATTGAATCTTTGAATAAAAATACCTCTATAAAGGTACCTATTATGTCATTAGACCTTTTTAAATTTCTAAAGATTGAATCTTTGAATGAAAATGAGAGTTTTGAGTCAAACTTATTCGAGATCCCTTTAACGTCCCAAAGAGTGTTTTAATGAGTAAAGATTGAATCTTTGAATGAAAATACCTCAATCAAGGTACCTACTATGTCAATAGACAATTTTAATGTATAAAGATTAAACCTTTGAAAGAAAATGAGAGTTTTGAGTTAAACTTATTCGAGATCCCTCTGACGTCACGAAGAGTGTTTTAATGAGCAAAGATTGAATCTTTGAAACAAATCACCTCAATCAAGGTACCGATTATGTCACTAGACCTTTTTAAGGTATAAAGATTGAATCTTGAAAGAGGATGAGAATTTTGAGTAAAACATATTCAAGTTCCCTTTGAGGACGCAAAGAGTGTTTTAATAAGTAAAGATTGAATCTTTGAATGAAAATACCTCAATCAAAGTACCTTTTATGTCACTAGACCATTTTAATGTATAAAGATAAAATCTTTGATAGAAAATAAGAGTTTTGAGTTAAACTTATTCGAGATTCTTTTGACGTCACGGAGAGTGTTTTAATGAGTAAGGTTTAAATCATTGAATGAAATTACCTGAATCGAGGTACCTATTATGTCACTAGACCTTTTTAACGTATAAAGATTGAATCTTTGAAAGAAAATGATAGTTTTGAGTTTTACTTATTTGAGTGAAGTATGGAGTTGCGAAGAGTGTTTTAGTGATTAAAGATCGAATCTTCGAATGAAAATACCTCAATAAAGGTACCTATATGTCCGTAGACCTTATTAACGTATAAAAATTGAATCTTTGAAAGAAAATGAGAGTTTTCAGTTGAACTAATTCGAGTTCCCTTTGACGTCCCGAAGAGTGTTTTAATGATCAAAGATTGAATCTTTGATTGAAAATACCTCCATCAAGGTTCCTATTATTTCACTAGACCATTTCAATGTACAAGGGTTGAATCTTTGAAAGAAAATGAGAGATTTGAGTTAAACTTGTTCGAGATCACTTTGACGTCACGAAGAGTGTTTTAACGAGTAAAGATTGAATCGTTGAATGAAATTACCTCAATCAAAGTATCTATTATGTCACGAGAACTTTTTAGTGTATCAAGATTGAATCTTTGTAAGAAAATGAGAGTTTTGAGTTTCACTTGTTCGAGTTACCTATGAAGTCGCGAAGGGTGTTTTTATAACTAAAGATTGAATCTTTGAATGAAAATGAGAGTTTCGAGAGAAACTTATTCGAGTTCCCTTTGACGTTCCGAAGAGTGTTTTAATGTTCAAAGATTGAATCTTTAAATGAAAATACCTCAATCAAGGTACCTGTGATTTCACTAAACCATTTTAATGTGTAAAGATTGAATCTTTGAAAGAAAATGGGAGTTTTGAGTTAAACTTATTCGAGATCCCCTTGACATCACGAAGAGTGTTTTAATGAGAAAAGATTGAATCTTTGAATGAAATTACCTCAATCAGGGTACCTATTATGTCACTGGACCTTTTTAAATGTATAAAGGTCGAATCCTTTAAACAAAATGAGAGTTTTGAGTTAAATTTATTCGAGATCCCTTTGACGTCACGAAGAGTTTTTAATGAGTAAAGATTGAATGTTTGAATGAAATAACCTCAATCAAGATACCTATTTTGTCACTAGACCGTTTTAATGTATAAAGATTGAATCTCTGAAAGAAAATGAGAGTTTTGAGTTTAACTTCTCCGGGTCACGTGTGAAGTCCCGAAGAGTGTTTTAATGACCAAAGAATGAATCTTTGAATGAAAATACCTCGATCGAGGTACCTATTATGTCACTAGACCATTTTAATGTACAAAGATTAAATCTTTGTTAAGAAATGAGAGTTTTGAGTTAAACTTATTCGAGAACACTTCGACGTGACGAAGAGTGTTTTAATGAGTAAGGATTGAATCCTTGAATGAAATTACCTCAATCAAGGTTCCTAATCTGTCACTAGACCTTTTTAATGTATAAAGATTGAATCTTTGAAAGAAAATGAGAGTTTTGAGTTTAACTTATTCGGGTTACGCATGAAGTCGCGAGGAGTGTTTTAATGAGTAACGATTGAATCTTTGAATGAAAATACATCAAATCAAGGTACCTATTACGCCACTAGACCATTTTAATGTATAAAGATCAAATTTTTGAAAGAACACGAGAGTTTTGGGTTAAACTTATTCGTGATCCCTTTGACGTCTCGAAGAGTGTTTTAATGAGTAAAGATTGAATCTTTGAATGAAATTATCTCAATCAAGGTACTTTTTATGTCACTAGATGATTTTAATTTATAAAGATTAAATCTTTCAACGAAAATGAGAGTTTCGAGTTAACTTTATTTTAGATCCCTTTGACGTCATGAAGAGTGTTTTAATGAGTAAAGACAAGATCATTGAATAAAATTAGCTTAATCAAGGCACCTACTAAGTCACTAGACCTTTTTAATGTATAGAGATGGAATCTTTGAAAGAAAATGAAAGTTTTGAGTTTAACTTATTCGAGTTACCTATGAAGTCGCGAAGGCCGTCTTAATGACTAAAGATTGAATGTTTGAATGAAAATACCTCAACAAAGGTGCTTATTATGTCACTGGACCATTTTAATGTATAAAGATTGAATCTCTAAAAGAAGATGAGATTTTTGAGTTAAATTTATTCGAGTTCCCTTTGACGTCCGGAAGAGTGTTTTAATGAGTAAAGATTAAATCTTTGAATGAAAATACCTAAATCAAGGTACCTATTATGTCACTCGACCACTTTAACGTATATAGTTATATCTCTAAAAGAAAATTAGAGTTTTGAGTTAAACTTATTCGATATCCCATTGACGTCACGAAGAGTATTTTAATGACTAAAGATTGAATCTTTGAATGAAATTACCTCAAACAAGTTACCTATTAGGTCGGTAGACCTTTTTATTGTATAAAGATTGAATCTTTGAAAGAAAGTGAGAGTTTTGAGTTTAACTTATTCAAGTTACCTATGAAGTCGCAAAGAGTGTTTTAATGGCAAAAGATTGAATCTTTGAATAAAAATACCTCTATAAAGGTACCTATTATGTCATTAGACCTTTTTAAATTTCTAAAGATTGAATCTTTGAATGAAAATGAGAGTTTTGAGTCAAACTTATTCGAGATCCCTTTAACGTCCCGAAGAGTGTTTTAATGAGTAAAGATTGAATCTTTGAATGAAAATACCTCAATCAAGGTACCTACTATGTCAATAGACAATTTTAATGTATAAAGATTAAACCTTTGAAAGAAAATGAGAGTTTTGAGTTAAACTTATTCGAGATCCCTCTGACGTCACGAAGAGTGTTTTAATGAGCAAAGATTGAATCTTTGAAACAAATCATCTCAATCAAGGTACCGATTATGTCACTAGACCTTTTTAAGGTATAAAGATTGAATCTTGAAAGAGGATGAGAATTTTGAGTAAAACATATTCAAGTTCCCTTTGAGGACGCAAAGAGTGTTTTAATAAGTAAAGATTGAATCTTTGAATGAAAATACCTCAATTAAAGTACCTTTTATGTCACTAGACCATTTTAATGTATAAAGATAAAATATTTGATAGAAAATAAGAGTTTTGAGTTAAACTTATTCGAGATTCTTTTGACGTCACGGAAAGTGTTTTAATGAGTAAGGTTTAAATCTTTGAATGAAATTACCTGAATCGAGGTACCTATTATGTCACTAGACCTTTTTAACGTATAAAGATTGAATCTTTGAAAGAAAATGATAGTTTTGAGTTTTACTTATTTGAGTGACGTATGGAGTTGCGAAGAGTGTTTTAGTGATTAAAGATCGAATCTTCGAATGAAAATACCTCAATAAAGGTACCTATATGTCAGTAGACCTTATTAACGTATAAAAATTGAGTCTTTGAAAGAAAATGAGAGTTTTCAGTTGAACTAATTCGAGTTCCCTTTGACGTCCCGAAGAGTGTTTTAATGATCAAAGATTGAATCTTTGATTGAAAATACCTCCATCAAGGTTCCTATTATTTCACTAGACCATTTCAATGTACAAGGGTTGAATCTTTGAAAGAAAATGAGAGATTTGAGTTAAACTTGTTCGAGATCACTTCGACGTCACGAAGAGTGTTTTAACGAGTAAAGATTGAATCGTTGAATGAAATTACCTCAATCAAAGTATCTATTATGTCACGAAAACTTTTTAGTGTATCAAGATTGAATCTTTGTAAGAAATGAGAGTTTTGAGTTTCACTTGTTCGAGTTACCTATGAAGTCGCGAGGGTGTTTTTATAACTAAAGATTGAATCTTTGAATGAAAATGAGAGTTTCGAGAGAAACTTATTCGAGTTCCCTTTGACGTTCCGAAGAGTGTTTTAATGATCAAAGATTGAATCTTTGAATGAAAATACCTCAACCAAGGTACCTGTGATTCCACTAAACCATTTTAATGTGTAAAGATTGAATCTTTGAAAGAAAATGGGAGTTTTGAGTTAAACTTATTCGAGATCCCCTTGACATCACGAAGAGTGTTTTAATGAGAAAAGATTGAATCTTTGAATGAAATTACCTCAATCAGGGTACCTGTTATGTCACTGGACCTTTTTAAATGTATAAAGGTCGAATCCTTTAAACAAAATGAGAGTTTTGAGTTAAATTTATTCGAGATCCCTTTGACGTCATGAAGAGTTTTTAATGAGTAAAGATTGAATGTTTGAATGAAATAACCTCAATCAAGATACCTATTTTGTCACTAGACCGTTTTAATGTATAAAGATTGAATCTCTGAAAGAAAATGAGAGTTTTGAGTTTAACTTCTCCGGGTCACGTGTGAAGTCCCGAAGAGTGTTTTAATGACCAAAGAATGAATCTTTGAATGAAAATA
Source organism: Cornus florida (assembly GCF_030987335.1). NCBI lineage: Eukaryota > Viridiplantae > Streptophyta > Magnoliopsida > Cornales > Cornaceae > Cornus > Cornus florida. The sequence goes on along the minus strand of NW_026775804.1, from coordinate 68,937 downwards.
CCTCGATCGAGGTACCTATTATGTCACTAGACCATTTTAATGTACAAAGATTAAATCTTTGTTAAGAAATGAGAGTTTTGAATTAAACTTATTCGAGAACACTTCGACGTGACGAAGAGTGTTTTAATGAGTAAGGATTGAACCCTTGAATGAAATTACCTCAATCAAGGTTCCTAATCTGTCACTAGACCTTTTTAATGTATAAAGATTGAATCTTTGAAAGAAAATGAGAGTTTTGAGTTTAACTTATTCGGGTTACGCATGAAGTCGCGAGGAGTGTTTTGATGAGTAACGATTGAATCTTTGAATGAAAATACATCAAATCAAGGTACCTATTACGCCACTAGACCATTTCAATGTATAAAGATCAAATTTTTGAAAGAACACGAGAGTTTTGGGTTAAACTTATTCGTGATCCCTTTGACGTCTCGAAGAGTGTTTTAATGAGTAAAGATTGAATCTTTGAATGAAATTATCTCAATCAAGGTACTTTTTATGTCACTAGATGATTTTAATTGATAAAGATTAAATCTTTCAACGAAAATGAGAGTTTCGAGTTAACTTTATTTGAGATCCCTTTGACGTCATGAAGAGTGTTTTAATGAGTAAAGACAAGATCATTGAATAAAATTAACTTAATCAAGGTACCTACTAAGTCACTAGACCTTTTTAATGTATAGAGATGGAATCTTTGAAAGAAAATGAAAGTTTTGAGTTTAACTTATTCGAGTTACCTATGAAGTCGCGAAGGCCGTCTTAATGACTAAAGATTGAATGTTTGAATGAAAATACCTCAACAAAGGTGCTTATTATGTCACTGGACCATTTTAATGTATAAAGATTGAATCTTTGAAAGAAAATGAGAGTTTTGAGTTAAATTTATTCGAGTTCCCTTTGACGTCCCGAAGAGTGTTTTAATGAGTAAAGATTAAATCTTTGAATGAAAATACCTAAATCAAGGTACCTATTATGTCACTCGACCACTTTAACGTATATAGTTATATCTCTAAAAGAAAATTAGAGTTTTGAGTTAAACTTATTCGATATCCCATTGACGTCACGAAGAGTATTTTAATGACTAAAGATTGAATCTTTGAATGAAATTACCTCAAACAAGTTACCTATTAGGTCGGTAGACCTTTTTATTGTATAAAGATTGAATCTTTGAAAGAAAGTGAGAGTTTTGAGTTTAACTTATTCAAGTTACCTATGAAGTCGCAAAGAGTGTTTTAATGGCAAAAGATTGAATCTTTGAATAAAAATACCTCTATAAAGGTACCTATTATGTCATTAGACCTTTTTAAATTTCTAAAGATTGAATCTTTGAATGAAAATGAGAGTTTTGAGTCAAACTTATTCGAGATCCCTTTAACGTCCCGAAGAGTGTTTTAATGAGTAAAGATTGAATCTTTGAATGAAAATACCTCAATCAAGGTACCTACTATGTCAATAGACAATTTTAATGTATAAAGATTAAACCTTTGAAAGAAAATGAGAGTTTTGAGTTAAACTTATTCGAGATCCCTCTGACGTCACGAAGAGTGTTTTAATGAGCAAAGATTGAATCTTTGAAACAAATCACCTCAATCAAGGTACCGATTATGTCACTAGACCTTTTTAAGGTATAAAGATTGAATCTTGAAAGAGGATGAGAATTTTGAGTAAAACATATTCAAGTTCCCTTTGAGGACGCAAAGAGTGTTTTAATAAGTAAAGATTGAATCTTTGAATGAAAATACCTCAATCAAAGTACCTTTTATGTCACTAGACCATTTTAATGTATAAAGATAAAATCTTTGATAGAAAATAAGAGTTTTGAGTTAAACTTATTCGAGATTCTTTTGACGTCACGGAGAGTGTTTTAATGAGTAAGGTTTAAATCTTTGAATGAAATTACCTGAATCGAGGTACCTATTATGTCACTAGACCTTTTTAACGTATAAAGATTGAATCTTTGAAAGAAAATGATAGTTTTGAGTTTTACTTATTTGAGTGACGTATGGAGTTGCGAAGAGTGTTTTAGTGATTAAAGATCGAATCTTCGAATGAAAATACCTCAATAAAGGTACCTATATCTCAGTAGACCTTATTAACGTATAAAAATTGAATATTTGAAAGAAAATGAGAGTTTTCAGTTGAACTAATTCGAGTTCCCTTTGACGTCCCGAAGAGTGTTTTAATGATCAAAGATTGAATCTTTGATTGAAAATACCTCCATCAAGGTTCCTATTATTTCACTAGACCATTTCAATGTACAAGGGTTGAATCTTTGAAAGAAAAAGAGAGATTTGAGTTAAACTTGTTCGAGATCACTTCGACGTCACGAAGAGTGTTTTAACGAGTAAAGATTGAATCGTTGAATGAAATTACCTCAATCAAAGTATCTATTATGTCACGAGAACTTTTTAGTGTATCAAGATTGAATCTTTGTAAGAAAATGAGAGTTTTGAGTTTCACTTGTTCGACTTACCTATGAAGTCGCGAAGGGTGTTTTTATAACTAAAGATTGAATCTTTGAATGAAAATGAGAGTTTCGAGAGAAACTTATTCGAGTTCCCTTTGACGTTCCGAAGAGTGTTTTAATGATCAAAGATTGAATCTTTGAATGAAAATACCTCAATCAAGGTACCTGTGATTTCACTAAACCATTTTAATGTGTAAAGATTGAATCTTTGAAAGAAAATGGGAGTTTTGAGTTAAACTTATTCGAGATCCCCTTGACATCACGAAGAGTGTTTTAATGAGAAAAGATTGAATCTTTGAATGAAATTACCTCAATCAGGGTACCTATTATGTCACTGGACCTTTTTAAATGTATAAAGGTCGAATCCTTTAAACAAAATGAAAGTTTTGAGTTAAATTTATTCGAGATCCCTTTGACGTCACGAAGAGTTTTTAATGAGTAAAGATTGAATGTTTGAATGAAATAACCTCAATCAAGATACCTATTTTGTCACTAGACCGTTTTAATGTATAAAGATTGAATCTCTGAAAGAAAATGAGAGTTTTGAGTTTAACTTTTCCAGGTCACGTGTGAAGTCCCGAAGAGTGTTTTAATGACCAAAGAATGAATCTTTGAATGAAAATACCTCGATCGAGGTACCTATTATGTCACTAGACCATTTTAATGTACAAAGATTAAATCTTTGTTAAGAAATGAGAGTTTTGAATTAAACTTATTCGAGAACACTTCGACGTGACGAAGAGTGTTTTAATGAGTAAGGATTGAACCCTTGAATGAAATTACCTCAATCAAGGTTCCTAATCTGTCACTAGACCTTTTTAATGTATAAAGATTGAATCTTTGAAAGAAAATGAGAGTTTTGAGTTTAACTTATTCGGGTTACGCATGAAGTCGCGAGGAGTGTTTTAATGAGTAACGATTGAATCTTTGAATGAAAATACATCAAATCAAGGTACCTATTACGCCACTAGACCATTTTAATGTATAAAGATCAAATTTTTGAAAGAACACGAGAGTTTTGGGTTAAACTTATTCGTGATCCCTTTGACGTCTCGAAGAGTGTTTTAATGAGTAAAGATTGAATCTTTGAATGAAATTATCTCAATCAAGGTACTTTTTATGTCACTAGATGATTTTAATTTATAAAGATTAAATCTTTCAACGAAAATGAGAGTTTCGAGTTAACTTTATTTGAGATCCCTTTGACGTCATGAAGAGTGTTTTAATGAGTAAAGACAAGATCATTGAATAAAATTAACTTAATCAAGGTACCTACTAAGTCAATAGACCTTTTTAATGTATAGAGATGGAATCTTTGAAAGAAAATGAAAGTTTTGAGTTTAACTTATTCGAGTTACCTATGAAGTCGCGAAGGCCGTCTTAATGACTAAAGATTGAATGTTTGAATGAAAATACCTCAACAAAGGTGCTTATTATGTCACTGGACCATTTTAATGTATAAAGATTGAATCTTTGAAAGAAAATGAGAGTTTTGAGTTAAATTTATTCGAGTTCCCTTTGACGTCCCGAAGAGTGTTTTAATGAGTAAAGATTAAATCTTTGAATGAAAATACCTAAATCAAGGTACCTATTATGTCACTCGACCACTTTAACGTATATAGTTATATCTCTAAAAGAAAATTAGAGTTTTGAGTTAAACTTATTCGATATCCCATTGACGTCACGAAGAGTATTTTAATGACTAAAGATTGAATCTTTGAATGAAATTACCTCAAACAAGTTACCTATTAGGTCGGTAGACCTTTTTATTGTATAAAGATTGAATCTTTGAAAGAAAGTGAGAGTTTTGAGTTTAACTTATTCAAGTTACCTATGAAGTCGCAAAGAGTGTTTTAATGGCAAAAGATTGAATCTTTGAATAAAAATACCTCTATAAAGGTACCTATTATGTCATTAGACCTTTTTAAATTTCTAAAGATTGAATCTTTGAATGAAAATGAGAGTTTTGAGTCAAACTTATTCGAGATCCCTTTAACGTCCCGAAGAGTGTTTTAATGAGTAAAGATTGAATCTTTGAATGAAAATACCTCAATCAAGGTACCTACTATGTCAATAGACAATTTTAATGTATAAAGATTAAACCTTTGAAAGAAAATGAGAGTTTTGAGTTAAACTTATTCGAGATCCCTCTGACGTCACGAAGAGTGTTTTAATGAGCAAAGATTGAATCTTTGAAACAAATCACCTCAATCAAGGTACCGATTATGTCACTAGACCTTTTTAAGGTATAAAGATTAAATCTTGAAAGAGGATGAGAATTTTGAGTAAAACATATTCAAGTTCCCTTTGAGGACGCAAAGAGTGTTTTAATAAGTAAAGATTGAATCTTTGAATGAAAATACCTCAATCAAAGTACCTTTTATGTCACTAGACCATTTTAATGTATAAAGATAAAATCTTTGATAGAAAATAAGAGTTTTGAGTTAAACTTATTCGAGATTCTTTTGACGTCACGGAGAGTGTTTTAATGAGTAAGGTTTAAATCTTTGAATGAAATTACCTGAATCGAGGTACCTATTATGTCACTAGACCTTTTTAACGTATAAAGATTGAATCTTTGAAAGAAAATGATAGTCTTGAGTTTTACTTATTTGAGTGACGTATGGAGTTGCGAAGAGTGTTTTAGTGATTAAAGATCGAATCTTCGAATGAAAATACCTCAATAAAGGTACCTGTATGTCAGTAGACCTTATTAACGTATAAAAATTGAATCTTTGAAAGAAAATGAGAGTTTTCAGTTGAACTAATTCGAGTTCCCTTTGACGTCCCGAAGAGTGTTTTAATGATCAAAGATTGAATCTTTGATTGAAAATACCTCCATCAAGGTTCCTATTATTTCACTAGACCATTTCAATGTACAAGGGTTGAATCTTTGAATGAAAATGAGAGATTTGAGTTAAACTTGTTCGAGATCACTTCGACGTCACGAAGAGTGTTTTAACGAGTAAAGATTGAATCGTTGAATGAAATTACCTCAATCAAAGTATCTATTATGTCACGAGAACTTTTTAGTGTATCAAGATTGAATATTTGTAAGAAAATGAGAGTTTTGAGTTTCACTTGTTCGAGTTACTTATGAAGTCGCGAAGGGTGTTTTTATAACTAAAGATTGAATCTTTGAATGAAAATGAGAGTTTCGAGAGAAACTTATTTGAGTTCCCTTTAACGTTCCGAAGAGTGTTTTAATGATCAAAGATTGAATCTTTGAATGAAAATACCTCAATCAAGGTACCTGTGATTTCACTAAACCATTTTAATGTGTAAAGATTGAATCTTTGAAAGAAAATGGGAGTTTTGAGTTAAACTTATTCGAGATCCCCTTGACATCACGAAGAGTGTTTTAATGAGAAAAGATTGAATCTTTGAATGAAATTACCTCAATCAGGGTACCTATTATGTCACTGGACCTTTTTAAATGTATAAAGGTCGAATCCTTTAAACAAAATGAGAGTTTTGAGTTAAATTTATTCGAGATCCCTTTGACGTCACGAAGAGTTTTTAATGAGTAAAGATTGAATGTTTGAATGAAATAACCTCAATCAAGATACCTATTTTGTCACTAGACCGTTTTAATGTATAAAGATTGAATCTCTGAAAGAAAATGAGAGTTTTGAGTTTAACTTCTCCGGGTCACGTGTGAAGTCCCGAAGAGTGTTTTAATGACCAAAGAATGAATCTTTGAATGAAAATACCTCGATCGAGGTACCTATTATGTCCCTAGACCATTTTAATGTACAAAGATTAAATCTTTGTTAAGAAATGAGAGTTTTGAGTTAAACTTATTCGAGAACACTTCGACGTGACGAAGAGTGTTTTAATGAGTAAGGATTGAATCCTTGAATGAAATTACCTCAATCAAGGTTCCTAATCTGTCACTAGACCTTTTTAATGTATAAAGATTGAATCTTTGAAAGAAAATGAGAGTTTTGAGTTTAACTTATTCGGGTTACGCATGAAGTCGCGAGGAGTGTTTTAATGAGTAACGATTGAATCTTTGAATGAAAATACATCAAATCAAGGTACCTATTACGCCACTAGACCATTTTAATGTATAAAGATCAAATTTTTGAAAGAACACGAGAGTTTTGGGTTAAACTTATTCGTGATCCCTTTGACGTCTCGAAGAGTGTTTTAATGAGTAAAGATTGAATCTTTGAATGAAATTATCTCAATCAAGGTACTTTTTATGTCACTAGATGATTTTAATTTATAAAGATTAAATCTTTCAACGAAAATGAGAGTTTCGAGTTAACTTTATTTGAGATCCCTTTGACGTCATGAAGAGTGTTTTAATGAGTAAAGACAAGATCATTGAATAAAATTAGCTTAATCAAGGTACCTACTAAGTCACTAGACCTTTTTAATGTATAGAGATGGAATCTTTGAAAGAAAATGAAAGTTTTGAGTTTAACTTATTCGAGTTACCTATGAAGTCGCGAAGGCCGTCTTAATGACTAAAGATTGAATGTTTGAATGAAAATACCTCAACAAAGGTGCTTATTATGTCACTGGACCATTTTAATGTATAAAGATTGAATCTTTGAAAGAAAATGAGAGTTTTGAGTTAAATTTATTCGAGTTCCCTTTGACGTCCCGAAGAGTGTTTTAATGAGTAAAGATTAAATCTTTGAATGAAAATACCTAAATCAAGGTACCTATTATGTCACTCGACCACTTTAACGTATATAGTTATATCTCTAAAAGAAAATTAGAGTTTTGAGTTAAACTTATTCGATAGCCCATTGACGTCACGAAGAGTATTTTAATGACTAAAGATTGAATCTTTGAATGAAATTACCTCAAACAAGTTACCTATTAGGTCGGTAGACCTTTTTATTGTATAAAGATTGAATCTTTGAAAGAAAGTGAGAGTTTTGAGTTTAACTTATTCAAGTTACCTATGAAGTCGCAAAGAGTGTTTTAATGGCAAAAGATTGAATCTTTGAATAAAAATACCTCTATAAAGGTACCTATTATGTCATTAGACCTTTTTAAATTTCTAAAGATTGAATCTTTGAATGAAAATGAGAGTTTTGAGTCAAACTTATTCGAGATCCCTTTAACGTCCCGAAAAGTGTTTTAATGAGTAAAGATTGAATCTTTGAATGAAAATACCTCAATCAAGGTACCTACTATGTCAATAGACAATTTTAATGTATAAAGATTAAACCTTTGAAAGAAAATGAGAGTTTTGAGTTAAACTTATTCGAGATCCCTCTGACGTCACGAAGAGTGTTTTAATGAGCAAAGATTGAATCTTTGAAACAAATCACCTCAATCAAGGTACCGATTATGTCACTAGACCTTTTTAAGGTATAAAGATTGAATCTTGAAAGAGGATGAGAATTTTGAGTAAAACATATTCAAGTTCCCTTTGAGGACGCAAAGAGTGTTTTAATAAGTAAAGATTGAATCTTTGAATGAAAATACCTCAATCAAAGTACCTTTTATGTCACTAGACCATTTTAATGTATAAAGATAAAATCTTTGATAGAAAATAAGAGTTTTGAGTTAAACTTATTCGAGATTCTTTTGACGTCACGGAGAGTGTTTTAATGAGTAAGGTTTAATCTTTGAATGAAATTATCTGAATCGAGGTACCTATTATGTCACTAGACCTTTTTAACGTATAAAGATTGAATCTTTGAAAGAAAATGATAGTCTTGAGTTTTACTTATTTGAGTGACGTATGGAGTTGCGAAGAGTGTTTTAGTGATTAAAGATCGAATCTTCGAATGAAAATACCTCAATAAAGGTACCTATATGTCAGTAGACCTTATTAACGTATAAAAATTGAATCTTTGAAAGAAAATGAGAGTTTTCAGTTGAACTAATCCGAGTTCCCTTTGACGTCCCGAAGAGTGTTTTAATGATCAAAGATTGAATCTTTGATTGAAAATACCTCCATCAAGGTTCCTATTATTTCACTAGACCATTTCAATGTACAAGGGTTGAATCTTTGAATGAAAATGAGAGATTTGAGTTAAACTTGTTCGAGATCACTTCGACGTCACGAAGAGTGTTTTAACGAGTAAAGATTGAATCGTTGAATGAAATTACCTCAATCAAAGTATCTATTATGTCACGAGAACTTTTTAGTGTATCAAGATTGAATCTTTGTAAGAAAATGAGAGTTTTGAGTTTCACTTGTTCGAGTTACCTATGAAGTCGCGAAGGGTGTTTTTATAACTAAAGATTGAATCTTTGAATGAAAATGAGAGTTTCGAGAGAAACTTATTCGAGTTCCCTTTGACGTTCCGAAGAGTGTTTTAATGATCAAAGATTGAATCTTTGAATGAAAATACCTCAATCAAGGTACCTGTGATTTCACTAAACCATTTTAATGTGTAAAGATTGAATCTTTGAAAGAAAATGGGAGTTTTGAGTTAAACTTATTCGAGATCCCCTTGACATCACGAAGAGTGTTTTAATGAGAAAAGATTGAATCTTTGAATGAAATTACCTCAATCAGGGTACCTATTATGTCACTGGACCTTTTTAAATGTATAAAGGTCGAATCCTTTAAACAAAATGAGAGTTTTGAGTTAAATTTATTCGAGATCCCTTTGACGTCACGAAGAGTTTTTAATGAGTAAAGATTGAATGTTTGAATGAAATAACCTCAATCAAGATACCTATTTTGTCACTAGACCGTTTTAATGTATAAAGATTGAATCTCTGAAAGAAAATGAGAGTTTTGAGTTTAACTTCTCCGGGTCACGTGTGAAGTCCCGAAGAGTGTTTTAATGACCAAAGAATGAATCTTTGAATGAAAATACCTCGATCGAGGTACCTATTATGTCCCTAGACCATTTTAATGTACAAAGATTAAATCTTTGTTAAGAAATGAGAGTTTTGAGTTAAACTTATTCGAGAACACTTCGACGTGACGAAGAGTGTTTTAATGAGTAAGGATTGAATCCTTGAATGAAATTACCTCAATCAAGGTTCCTAATCTGTCACTAGCCATATTTAATGTATAAAGATTGAATCTTTGAAAGAAAATGAGAGTTTTGAGTTTAACTTATTCGGGTTACGCATGAAGTCGCGAGGAGTGTTTTAATGAGTAACGATTGAATCTTTGAATGAAAATACATCAAATCAAGGTACCTATTACGCCACTAGACCATTTTAATGTATAAAGATCAAATTTTTGAAAGAACACGAGAGTTTTGGGTTAAACTTATTCGTGATCCCTTTGACGTCTCGAAGAGTGTTTTAATGAGTAAAGATTGAATCTTTGAATGAAATTATCTCAATCAAGGTACTTTTTATGTCACTAGATGATTTTAATTTATAAAGATTAAATCTTTCAACGAAAATGAGAGTTTCGAGTTAACTTTATTTGAGATCCCTTTGACGTCATGAAGAGTGTTTTAATGAGTAAAGACAAGATCATTGAATAAAATTAGCTTAATCAAGGTACCTACTAAGTCACTAGACCTTTTTAATGTATAGAGATGGAATCTTTGAAAGAAAATGAAAGTTTTGAGTTTAACTTATTCGAGTTACCTATGAAGTCGCGAAGGCCGTCTTAATGACTAAAGATTGAATGTTTGAATGAAAATACCTCAACAAAGGTGCTTATTATGTCACTGGACCATTTTAATGTATAAAGATTGAATCTTTGAAAGAAAATGAGAGTTTTGAGTTAAATTTATTCGAGTTCCCTTTGACGTCCCGAAGAGTGTTTTAATGAGTAAAGATTAAATCTTTGAATGAAAATACCTAAATCAAGGTACCTATTATGTCACTCGACCACTTTAACGTATATAGTTATATCTCTAAAAGAAAATTAGAGTTTTGAGTTAAACTTATTCGATAGCCCATTGACGTCACGAAGAGTATTTTAATGACTAAAGATTGAATCTTTGAATGAAATTACCTCAAACAAGTTACCTATTAGGTCGGTAGACCTTTTTATTGTATAAAGATTGAATCTTTGAAAGAAAGTGAGAGTTTTGAGTTTAACTTATTCAAGTTACCTATGAAGTCGCAAAGAGTGTTTTAATGGCAAAAGATTGAATCTTTGAATAAAAATACCTCTATAAAGGTACCTATTATGTCATTAGACCTTTTTTAATTTCTAAAGATTGAATCTTTGAATGAAAATGAGAGTTTTGAGTCAAACTTATTCGAGATCCCTTTAACGTCCCGAAAAGTGTTTTAATGAGTAAAGATTGAATCTTTGAATGAAAATACCTCAATCAAGGTACCTACTATGTCAATAGACAATTTTAATGTATAAAGATTAAACCTTTGAAAGAAAATGAGAGTTTTGAGTTAAACTTATTCGAGATCCCTCTGACGTCACGAAGAGTGTTTTAATGAGCAAAGATTGAATCTTTGAAACAAATCACCTCAATCAAGGTACCGATTATGTCACTAGACCTTTTTAAGGTATAAAGATTGAATCTTGAAAGAGGATGAGAATTTTGAGTAAAACATATTCAAGTTCCCTTTGAGGACGCAAAGAGTGTTTTAATAAGTAAAGATTGAATCTTTGAATGAAAATACCTCAATCAAAGTACCTTTTATGTCACTAGACCATTTTAATGTATAAAGATAAAATCTTTGATAGAAAATAAGAGTTTTGAGTTAAACTTATTCGAGATTCTTTTGACGTCACGGAGAGTGTTTTAATGAGTAAGGTTTAATCTTTGAATGAAATTATCTGAATCGAGGTACCTATTATGTCACTAGACCTTTTTAACGTATAAAGATTGAATCTTTGAAAGAAAATGATAGTCTTGAGTTTTACTTATTTGAGTGACGTATGGAGTTGCGAAGAGTGTTTTAGTGATTAAAGATCGAATCTTCGAATGAAAATACCTCAATAAAGGTACCTATATGTCAGTAGACCTTATTAACGTATAAAAATTGAATCTTTGAAAGAAAATGAGAGTTTTCAGTTGAACTAATCCGAGTTCCCTTTGACGTCCCGAAGAGTGTTTTAATGATCAAAGATTGAATCTTTGATTGAAAATACCTCCATCAAGGTTCCTATTATTTCACTAGACCATTTCAATGTACAAGGGTTGAATCTTTGAATGAAAATGAGAGATTTGAGTTAAACTTGTTCGAGATCACTTCGACGTCACGAAGAGTGTTTTAACGAGTAAAGATTGAATCGTTGAATGAAATTACCTCAATCAAAGTATCTATTATGTCACGAGAACTTTTTAGTGTATCAAGATTGAATCTTTGTAAGAAAATGAGAGTTTTGAGTTTCACTTGTTCGAGTTACCTATGAAGTCGCGAAGGGTGTTTTTATAACTAAAGATTGAATCTTTGAATGAAAATGAGAGTTTCGAGAGAAACTTATTCGAGTTCCCTTTGACGTTCCGAAGAGTGTTTTAATGATCAAAGATTGAATCTTTGAATGAAAATACCTCAATCAAGGTACCTGTGATTTCACTAAACCATTTTAATGTGTAAAGATTGAATCTTTGAAAGAAAATGGGAGTTTTGAGTTAAACTTATTCGAGATCCCCTTGACATCACGAAGAGTGTTTTAATGAGAAAAGATTGAATCTTTGAATGAAATTACCTCAATCAGGGTACCTATTATGTCACTGGACCTTTTTAAATGTATAAAGGTCGAATCCTTTAAACAAAATGAGAGTTTTGAGTTAAATTTATTCGAGATCCCTTTGACGTCACGAAGAGTTTTTAATGAGTAAAGATTGAATGTTTGAATGAAATAACCTCAATCAAGATACCTATTTTGTCACTAGACCGTTTTAATGTATAAAGATTGAATCTCTGAAAGAAAATGAGAGTTTTGAGTTTAACTTCTCCGGGTCACGTGTGAAGTCCCGAAGAGTGTTTTAATGACCAAAGAATGAATCTTTGAATGAAAATACCTCGATCGAGGTACCTATTATGTCCCTAGACCATTTTAATGTACAAAGATTAAATCTTTGTTAAGAAATGAGAGTTTTGAGTTAAACTTATTCGAGAACACTTCGACGTGACGAAGAGTGTTTTAATGAGTAAGGATTGAATCCTTGAATGAAATTACCTCAATCAAGGTTCCTAATCTGTCACTAGCCATATTTAATGTATAAAGATTGAATCTTTGAAAGAAAATGAGAGTTTTGAGTTTAACTTATTCGGGTTACGCATGAAGTCGCGAGGAGTGTTTTAATGAGTAACGATTGAATCTTTGAATGAAAATACATCAAATCAAGGTACCTATTACGCCACTAGACCATTTTAATGTATAAAGATCAAATTTTTGAAAGAACACGAGAGTTTTGGGTTAAACTTATTCGTGATCCCTTTGACGTCTCGAAGAGTGTTTTAATGAGTAAAGATTGAATCTTTGAATGAAATTATCTCAATCAAGGTACTTTTTATGTCACTAGATGATTTTAATTTATAAAGATTAAATCTTTCAACGAAAATGAGAGTTTCGAGTTAACTTTATTTGAGATCCCTTTGACGTCATGAAGAGTGTTTTAATGAGTAAAGACAAGATCATTGAATAAAATTAGCTTAATCAAGGTACCTACTAAGTCACTAGACCTTTTTAATGTATAGAGATGGAATCTTTGAAAGAAAATGAAAGTTTTGAGTTTAACTTATTCGAGTTACCTATGAAGTCGCGAAGGCCGTCTTAATGACTAAAGATTGAATGTTTGAATGAAAATACCTCAACAAAGGTGCTTATTATGTCACTGGACCATTTTAATGTATAAAGATTGAATCTTTGAAAGAAAATGAGAGTTTTGAGTTAAATTTATTCGAGTTCCCTTTGACGTCCCGAAGAGTGTTTTAATGAGTAAAGATTAAATCTTTGAATGAAAATACCTAAATCAAGGTACCTATTATGTCACTCGACCACTTTAACGTATATAGTTATATCTCTAAAAGAAAATTAGAGTTTTGAGTTAAACTTATTCGATAGCCCATTGACGTCACGAAGAGTATTTTAATGACTAAAGATTGAATCTTTGAATGAAATTACCTCAAACAAGTTACCTATTAGGTCGGTAGACCTTTTTATTGTATAAAGATTGAATCTTTGAAAGAAAGTGAGAGTTTTGAGTTTAACTTATTCAAGTTACCTATGAAGTCGCAAAGAGTGTTTTAATGGCAAAAGATTGAATCTTTGAATAAAAATACCTCTATAAAGGTACCTATTATGTCATTAGACCTTTTTTAATTTCTAAAGATTGAATCTTTGAATGAAAATGAGAGTTTTGAGTCAAACTTATTCGAGATCCCTTTAACGTCCCGAAAAGTGTTTTAATGAGTAAAGATTGAATCTTTGAATGAAAATACCTCAATCAAGGTACCTACTATGTCAATAGACAATTTTAATGTATAAAGATTAAACCTTTGAAAGAAAATGAGAGTTTTGAGTTAAACTTATTCGAGATCCCTCTGACGTCACGAAGAGTGTTTTAATGAGCAAAGATTGAATCTTTGAAACAAATCACCTCAATCAAGGTACCGATTATGTCACTAGACCTTTTTAAGGTATAAAGATTGAATCTTGAAAGAGGATGAGAATTTTGAGTAAAACATATTCAAGTTCCCTTTGAGGACGCAAAGAGTGTTTTAATAAGTAAAGATTGAATCTTTGAATGAAAATACCTCAATCAAAGTACCTTTTATGTCACTAGACCATTTTAATGTATAAAGATAAAATCTTTGATAGAAAATAAGAGTTTTGAGTTAAACTTATTCGAGATTCTTTTGACGTCACGGAGAGTGTTTTAATGAGTAAGGTTTAATCTTTGAATGAAATTATCTGAATCGAGGTACCTATTATGTCACTAGACCTTTTTAACGTATAAAGATTGAATCTTTGAAAGAAAATGATAGTCTTGAGTTTTACTTATTTGAGTGACGTATGGAGTTGCGAAGAGTGTTTTAGTGATTAAAGATCGAATCTTCGAATGAAAATACCTCAATAAAGGTACCTATATGTCAGTAGACCTTATTAACGTATAAAAATTGAATCTTTGAAAGAAAATGAGAGTTTTCAGTTGAACTAATCCGAGTTCCCTTTGACGTCCCGAAGAGTGTTTTAATGATCAAAGATTGAATCTTTGATTGAAAATACCTCCATCAAGGTTCCTATTATTTCACTAGACCATTTCAATGTACAAGGGTTGAATCTTTGAATGAAAATGAGAGATTTGAGTTAAACTTGTTCGAGATCACTTCGACGTCACGAAGAGTGTTTTAACGAGTAAAGATTGAATCGTTGAATGAAATTACCTCAATCAAAGTATCTATTATGTCACGAGAACTTTTTAGTGTATCAAGATTGAATCTTTGTAAGAAAATGAGAGTTTTGAGTTTCACTTGTTCGAGTTACCTATGAAGTCGCGAAGGGTGTTTTTATAACTAAAGATTGAATCTTTGAATGAAAATGAGAGTTTCGAGAGAAACTTATTCGAGTTCCCTTTGACGTTCCGAAGAGTGTTTTAATGATCAAAGATTGAATCTTTGAATGAAAATACCTCAATCAAGGTACCTGTGATTTCACTAAACCATTTTAATGTGTAAAGATTGAATCTTTGAAAGAAAATGGGAGTTTTGAGTTAAACTTATTCGAGATCCCCTTGACATCACGAAGAGTGTTTTAATGAGAAAAGATTGAATCTTTGAATGAAATTACCTCAATCAGGGTACCTATTATGTCACTGGACCTTTTTAAATGTATAAAGGTCGAATCCTTTAAACAAAATGAGAGTTTTGAGTTAAATTTATTCGAGATCCCTTTGACGTCACGAAGAGTTTTTAATGAGTAAAGATTGAATGTTTGAATGAAATAACCTCAATCAAGATACCTATTTTGTCACTAGACCGTTTTAATGTATAAAGATTGAATCTCTGAAAGAAAATGAGAGTTTTGAGTTTAACTTCTCCGGGTCACGTGTGAAGTCCCGAAGAGTGTTTTAATGACCAAAGAATGAATCTTTGAATGAAAATACCTCGATCGAGGTACCTATTATGTCCCTAGACCATTTTAATGTACAAAGATTAAATCTTTGTTAAGAAATGAGAGTTTTGAGTTAAACTTATTCGAGAACACTTCGACGTGACGAAGAGTGTTTTAATGAGTAAGGATTGAATCCTTGAATGAAATTACCTCAATCAAGGTTCCTAATCTGTCACTAGCCATATTTAATGTATAAAGATTGAATCTTTGAAAGAAAATGAGAGTTTTGAGTTTAACTTATTCGGGTTACGCATGAAGTCGCGAGGAGTGTTTTAATGAGTAACGATTGAATCTTTGAATGAAAATACATCAAATCAAGGTACCTATTACGCCACTAGACCATTTTAATGTATAAAGATCAAATTTTTGAAAGAACACGAGAGTTTTGGGTTAAACTTATTCGTGATCCCTTTGACGTCTCGAAGAGTGTTTTAATGAGTAAAGATTGAATCTTTGAATGAAATTATCTCAATCAAGGTACTTTTTATGTCACTAGATGATTTTAATTTATAAAGATTAAATCTTTCAACGAAAATGAGAGTTTCGAGTTAACTTTATTTGAGATCCCTTTGACGTCATGAAGAGTGTTTTAATGAGTAAAGACAAGATCATTGAATAAAATTAGCTTAATCAAGGTACCTACTAAGTCACTAGACCTTTTTAATGTATAGAGATGGAATCTTTGAAAGAAAATGAAAGTTTTGAGTTTAACTTATTCGAGTTACCTATGAAGTCGCGAAGGCCGTCTTAATGACTAAAGATTGAATGTTTGAATGAAAATACCTCAACAAAGGTGCTTATTATGTCACTGGACCATTTTAATGTATAAAGATTGAATCTTTGAAAGAAAATGAGAGTTTTGAGTTAAATTTATTCGAGTTCCCTTTGACGTCCCGAAGAGTGTTTTAATGAGTAAAGATTAAATCTTTGAATGAAAATACCTAAATCAAGGTACCTATTATGTCACTCGACCACTTTAACGTATATAGTTATATCTCTAAAAGAAAATTAGAGTTTTGAGTTAAACTTATTCGATAGCCCATTGACGTCACGAAGAGTATTTTAATGACTAAAGATTGAATCTTTGAATGAAATTACCTCAAACAAGTTACCTATTAGGTCGGTAGACCTTTTTATTGTATAAAGATTGAATCTTTGAAAGAAAGTGAGAGTTTTGAGTTTAACTTATTCAAGTTACCTATGAAGTCGCAAAGAGTGTTTTAATGGCAAAAGATTGAATCTTTGAATAAAAATACCTCTATAAAGGTACCTATTATGTCACTAGACCTTTTTAAATTTCTAAAGATTGAATCTTTGAATGAAAATGAGAGTTTTGAGTCAAACTTATTCGAGATCCCTTTAACGTCCCGAAAAGTGTTTTAATGAGTAAAGATTGAATCTTTGAATGAAAATACCTCAATCAAGGTACCTACTATGTCAATAGACAATTTTAAAGTATAAAGATTAAACCTTTGAAAGAAAATGAGAGTTTTGAGTTAAACTTATTCGAGATCCCTCTGACGTCACGAAGAGTGTTTTAATGAGCAAAGATTGAATCTTTGAAACAAATCACCTCAATCAAGGTACCGATTATATCACTAGACCTTTTTAAGGTATAAAGATTGAATCTTGAAAGAGGATGAGAATTTTGAGTAAAACATATTCAAGTTCCCTTTGAGGACGCAAAGAGTGTTTTAATAAGTAAAGATTGAATCTTTGAATGAAAATACCTCAATCAAAGTACCTTTTATGTCACTAGACCATTTTAATGTATAAAGATAAAATCTTTGATAGAAAATAAGAGTTTTGAGTTAAACTTATTCGAGATTCTTTTGACGTCACGGAGAGTGTTTTAATGAGTAAGGTTTAATCTTTGAATGAAATTATCTGAATCGAGGTACCTATTATGTCACTAGACCTTTTTAACGTATAAAGATTGAATCTTTGAAAGAAAATGATAGTCTTGAGTTTTACTTATTTGAGTGACGTATGGAGTTGCGAAGAGTGTTTTAGTGATTAAAGATCGAATCTTCGAATGAAAATACCTCAATAAAGGTACCTATATGTCAGTAGACCTTATTAACGTATAAAAATTGAATCTTTGAAAGAAAATGAGAGTTTTCAGTTGAACTAATTCGAGTTCCCATTGACGTCCCGAAGAGTGTTTTAATGATCAAAGATTGAATCTTTGATTGAAAATACCTTCATCAAGGTTCCTATTATTTCACTAGACCATTTCAATGTACAAGGGTTGAATCTTTGAATGAAAATGAGAGATTTGAGTTAAACTTGTTCGAGATCACTTCGACGTCACGAAGAGTGTTTTAACGAGTAAAGATTGAATCGTTGAATGAAATTACCTCAATCAAAGTATCTATTATGTCACGAGAACTTTTTAGTGTATCAAGATTGAATCTTTGTAAGAAAATGAGAGTTTTGAGTTTCACTTGTTCGAGTTACCTATGAAGTCGCGAAGGGTGTTTTTATAACTAAAGATTGAATCTTTGAATGAAAATGAGAGTTTCGAGAGAAACTTATTCGAGTTCCCTTTGACGTTCCGAAGAGTGTTTTAATGATCAAAGATTGAATCTTTGAATGAAAATACCTCAATCAAGGTACCTGTGATTTCACTAAACCATTTTAATGTGTAAAGATTAAATCTTTGAAAGAAAATGGGAGTTTTGAGTTAAACTTATTCGAGATCCCCTTGACATCACGAAGAGTGTTTTAATGAGAAAATATTGAATCTTTGAATGAAATTACCTCAATCAGGGTACCTATTATGTCACTGGACCTTTTTAAATGTATAAAGGTCGAATCCTTTAAACAAAATGAGAGTTTTGAGTTAAATTTATTCGAGATCCCTTTGACGTCACGAAGAGTTTTTAATGAGTAAAGATTGAATGTTTGAATGAAATAACCTCAATCAAGATACCTATTTTGTCACTAGACCGTTTTAATGTATAAAGATTGAATCTCTGAAAGAAAATGAGAGTTTTGAGTTTAACTTCTCCGGGTCACGTGTGAAGTCCCGAAGAGTGTTTTAATGACCAAAGAATGAATCTTTGAATGAAAATACCTCGATCGAGGTACCTATTATGTCCCTAGACCATTTTAATGTACAAAGATTAAATCTTTGTTAAGAAATGAGAGTTTTGAGTTAAACTTATTCGAGAACACTTCGACGTGACGAAGAGTGTTTTAATGAGTAAGGATTGAATCCTTGAATGAAATTACCTCAATCAAGGTTCCTAATCTGTCACTAGACCTTTTTAATGTATAAAGATTGAATCTTTGAAAGAAAATGAGAGTTTTGAGTTTAACTTATTCGGGTTACGCATGAAGTCGCGAGGAGTGTTTTAATGAGTAATGATTGAATCTTTGAATGAAAATACATCAAATCAAGGTACCTATTACGCCACTAGACCATTTTAATGTATAAAGATCAAATTTTTGAAAGAACACGAGAGTTTTGGGTTAAACTTATTCGTGATCCCTTTGACGTCTCGAAGAGTGTTTTAATGAGTAAAGATTGAATCTTTGAATGAAATTATCTCAATCAAGGTACTTTTTATGTCACTAGATGATTTTAATTATAAAGATTAAATCTTTCAACGAAAATGAGAGTTTCGAGTTAACTTTATTTGAGATCCCTTTGACGTCATGAAGAGTGTTTTAATGAGTAAAGACAAGATCATTGAATAAAATTAGCTTAATCAAGGTACCTACTAAGTCACTAGACCTTTTTAATGTATAGAGATGGAATCTTTGAAAGAAAATGAAAGTTTTGAGTTTAACTTATTCGAGTTACCTATGAAGTCGCGAAGGCCGTCTTAATGACTAAAGATTGAATGTTTGAATGAAAATACCTCAACAAAGGTGCTTATTATGTCACTGGACCATTTTAATGTATAAAGATTGAATCTTTGAAAGAAAATGAGAGTTTTGAGTTAAATTTATTCGAGTTCCCTTTGACGTCCCGAAGAGTGTTTTAATGAGTAAAGATTAAATCTTTGAATGAAAATACCTAAATCAAGGTACCTATTATGTCACTCGACCACTTTAACGTATATAGTTATATCTCTAAAAGAAAATTAGAGTTTTGAGTTAAACTTATTCGATAGCCCATTGACGTCACGAAGAGTATTTTAATGACTAAAGATTGAATCTTTGAATGAAATTACCTCAAACAAGTTACCTATTAGGTCGGTAGACCTTTTTATTGTATAAAGATTGAATCTTTGAAAGAAAGTGAGAGTTTTGAGTTTAACTTATTCAAGTTACCTATGAAGTCGCAAAGAGTGTTTTAATGGCAAAAGATTGAATCTTTGAATAAAAATACCTCTATAAAGGTACCTATTATGTCATTAGACCTTTTTAAATTTCTAAAGATTGAATCTTTGAATGAAAATGAGAGTTTTGAGTCAAACTTATTCGAGATCCCTTTAACGTCCCGAAAAGTGTTTTAATGAGTAAAGATTGAATCTTTGAATGAAAATACCTCAATCAAGGTACCTACTATGTCAATAGACAATTTTAATGTATAAAGATTAAACCTTTGAAAGAAAATGAGAGTTTTGAGTTAAACTTATTCGAGATCCCTCTGACGTCACGAAGAGTGTTTTAATGAGCAAAGATTGAATCTTTGAAACAAATCACCTCAATCAAGGTACCGATTATGTCACTAGACCTTTTTAAGGTATAAAGATTGAATCTTGAAAGAGGATGAGAATTTTGAGTAAAACATATTCAAGTTCCCTTTGAGGACGCAAAGAGTGTTTTAATAAGTAAAGATTGAATCTTTGAATGAAAATACCTCAATCAAAGTACCTTTTATGTCACTAGACCATTTTAATGTATAAAGATAAAATCTTTGATAGAAAATAAGAGTTTTGAGTTAAACTTATTCGAGATTCTTTTGACGTCACGGAGAGTGTTTTAATGAGTAAGGTTTAAATCTTTGAATGAAATTATCTGAATCGAGGTACCTATTATGTCACTAGACCTTTTTAACGTATAAAGATTGAATCTTTGAAAGAAAATGATAGTCTTGAGTTTTACTTATTTGAGTGACGTATGGAGTTGCTAAGAGTGTTTTAGTGATTAAAGATCGAATCTTCGAATGAAAATACCTCAATAAAGGTACCTCTATGTCAGTAGACCTTATTAACGTATAAAAATTGAATCTTTCAAAGAAAATGAGAGTTTTCAGTTGAACTAATTCGAGTTCCCTTTGACGTCCCGAAGAGTGTTTTAATGATCAAAGATTGAATCTTTGATTGAAAATACCTCCATCAAGGTTCCTATTATTTCACTAGACCATTTCAATGTACAAGGGTTGAATCTTTGAAAGAAAATGAGAGATTTGAGTTAAACTTGTTCGAGATCACTTCGACGTCACGAAGAGTGTTTTAACGAGTAAAGATTGAATCGTTGAATGAAATTACCTCAATCAAAGTATCTATTATGTCACGAGAACTTTTTAGTGTATCAAGATTGAATCTTTGTAAGAAAATGAGAGTTTTGAGTTTCACTTGTTCGAGTTACCTATGAAGTCGCGAAGGGTGTTTTTATAACTAAAGATTGAATCTTTGAATAAAAATGAGAGTTTCGAGAGAAACTTATTCGAGTTCCCTTTGACGTTCCGAAGAGTGTTTTAATGATCAAAGATTGAATCTTTGAATGAAAATACCTCAATCAAGGTACCTGTGATTTCACTAAACCATTTTAATGTGTAAAGATTGAATCTTTGAAAGAAAATGGGAGTTTTGAGTTAAACTTATTCGAGATCCCCTTGACATCACGAAGAGTGTTTTAATGAGAAAATATTGAATCTTTGAATGAAATTACCTCAATCAGGGTACCTATTATGTCACTGGACCTTTTTAAATGTATAAAGGTCGAATCCTTTAAACAAAATGAGAGTTTTGAGTTAAATTTATTCGAGATCCCTTTGACGTCACGAAGAGTTTTTAATGAGTAAAGATTGAATGTTTGAGTGAAATAACCTCAATCAAGATACCTATTTTGTCACTAGACCGTTTTAATGTATAAAGATTGAATCTCTGAAAGAAAATGAGAGTTTTGAGTTTAACTTCTCCGGGTCACGTGTGAAGTCCCGAAGAGTGTTTTAATGACCAAAGAATGAATCTTTGAATGAAAATACCTCGATCGAGGTACCTATTATGTCCCTAGACCATTTTAATGTACAAAGATTAAATCTTTGTTAAGAAATGAGAGTTTTGAGTTAAACTTATTCGAGAACACTTCGACGTGACGAAGAGTGTTTTAATGAGTAAGGATTGAATCCTTGAATGAAATTATCTCAATCAAGGTTCCTAATCTGTCACTAGACCTTTTTAATGTATAAAGATTGAATCTTTGAAAGAAAATGAGAGTTTTGAGTTTAACTTATTCGGGTTACGCATGAAGTCGCGAGGAGTGTTTTAATGAGTAACGATTGAATCTTTGAATGAAAATACATCAAATAAGGGTACCTATTACGCCACTAGACCATTTTAATGTATAAAGATCAAATTTTTGAAAGAACACGAGAGTTTTGGGTTAAACTTATTCGTGATCCCTTTGACGTCTCGAAGAGTGTTTTAATGAGTAAAGATTGAATCTTTGAATGAAATTATCTCAATCAAGGTACTTTTTATGTCACTAGATGATTTTAATTTATAAAGATTAAATCTTTCAACGAAAATGAGAGTTTCGAGTTAACTTTATTTGAGATCCCTTTGACGTCATGAAGAGTGTTTTAATGAGTAAAGACAAGATCATTGAATAAAATTAGCTTAATCAAGGTACCTACTAAGTCACTAGACCTTTTTAATGTATAGAGATGGAATCTTTGAAAGAAAATGAAAGTTTTGAGTTTAACTTATTCGAGTTACCTATGAAGTCGCGAAGGCCGTCTTAATGACTAAAGATTGAATGTTTGAATGAAAATACCTCAACAAAGGTGCTTATTATGTCACTGGACCATTTTAATGTATAAAGATTGAATCTTTGAAAGAAAATGAGAGTTTTGAGTTAAATTTATTCGAGTTCCCTTTGACGTCCCGAAGAGTGTTTTAATGAGTAAAGATTAAATCTTTGAATGAAAATACCTAAATCAAGGTACCTATTATGTCACTCGACCACTTTAACGTATATAGTTATATCTCTAAAAGAAAATTAGAGTTTTGAGTTAAACTTATTCGATAGCCCATTGACGTCACGAAGAGTATTTTAATGACTAAAGATTGAATCTTTGAATGAAATTACCTCAAACAAGTTACCTATTAGGTCGGTAGACCTTTTTATTGTATAAAGATTGAATCTTTGAAAGAAAGTGAGAGTTTTGAGTTTAACTTATTCAAGTTACCTATGAAGTCGCAAAGAGTGTTTTAATGGCAAAAGATTGAATCTTTGAATAAAAATACCTCTATAAAGGTACCTATTATGTCATTAGACCTTTTTAAATTTCTAAAGATTGAATCTTTGAATGAAAATGAGAGTTTTGAGTCAAACTTATTCGAGATCCCTTTAACGTCCCGAAAAGTGTTTTAATGAGTAAAGATTGAATCTTTGAATGAAAATACCTCAATCAAGGTACCTACTATGTCAATAGACAATTTTAATGTATAAAGATTAAACCTTTGAAAGAAAATGAGAGTTTTGAGTTAAACTTATTCGAGATCCCTCTGACGTTACGAAGAGTGTTTTAATGAGCAAAGATTGAATCTTTGAAACAAATCACCTCAATCAAGGTACCGATTATGTCACTAGACCTTTTTAAGGTATAAAGATTGAATCTTGAAAGAGGATGAGAATTTTGAGTAAAACATATTCAAGTTCCCTTTGAGGACGCAAAGAGTGTTTTAATAAGTAAAGATTGAATCTTTGAATGAAAATACCTCAATCAAAGTACCTTTTATGTCACTAGACCATTTTAATGTATAAAGATAAAATCTTTGATAGAAAATAAGAGTTTTGAGTTAAACTTATTCGAGATTCTTTTGACGTCACGGAGAGTGTTTTAATGAGTAAGGTTTAAATCTTTGAATGAAATTATCTGAATCGAGGTACCTATTATGTCACTAGACCTTTTTAACGTATAAAGATTGAATCTTTGAAAGAAAATGATAGTCTTGAGTTTTACTTATTTGAGTGACGTATGGAGTTGCTAAGAGTGTTTTAGTGATTAAAGATCGAATCTTCGAATGAAAATACCTCAATAAAGGTACCTCTATGTCAGTAGACCTTATTAACGTATAAAAATTGAATCTTTCAAAGAAAATGAGAGTTTTCAGTTGAACTAATTCGAGTTCCCTTTGACGTCCCGAAGAGTGTTTTAATGATCAAAGATTGAATCTTTGATTGAAAATACCTCCATCAAGGTTCCTATTATTTCACTAGACCATTTCAATGTACAAGGGTTGAATCTTTGAAAGAAAATGAGAGATTTGAGTTAAACTTGTTCGAGATCACTTCGACGTCACGAAGAGTGTTTTAACGAGTAAAGATTGAATCGTTGAATGAAATTACCTCAATCAAAGTATCTATTATGTCACGAGAACTTTTTAGTGTATCAAGATTGAATCTTTGTAAGAAAATGAGAGTTTTGAGTTTCACTTGTTCGAGTTACCTATGAAGTCGCGAAGGGTGTTTTTATAACTAAAGATTGAATCTTTGAATGAAAATGAGAGTTTCGAGAGAAACTTATTCGAGTTCCCTTTGACGTTCCGAAGAGTGTTTTAATGATCAAAGATTGAATCTTTGAATGAAAATACCTCAATCAAGGTACCTGTGATTTCACTAAACCATTTTAATGTGTAAAGATTGAATCTTTGAAAGAAAATTGGAGTTTTGAGTTAAACTTATTCGAGATCCCCTTGACATCACGAAGAGTGTTTTAATGAGAAAAGATTGAATCTTTGAATGAAATTACCTCAATCAGGGTACCTATTATGTCACTGGACCTTTTTAAATGTATAAAGGTCGAATCCTTTAAACAAAATGAGAGTTTTGAGTTAAATTTATTCGAGATCCCTTTGACGTCACGAAGAGTTTTTAATGAGTAAAGATTGAATGTTTGAATGAAATAACCTCAATCAAGATACCTATTTTGTCACTAGACCGTTTTAATGTATAAAGATTGAATCTCTGAAAGAAAATGAGAGTTTTGAGTTTAACTTCTCCGGGTCACGTGTGAAGTCCCGAAGAGTGTTTTAATGACCAAAGAATGAATCTTTGAATGAAAATACCTCGATCGAGGTACCTATTATGTCCCTAGACCATTTTAATGTACAAAGATTAAATCTTTGTTAAGAAATGAGAGTTTTGAGTTAAACTTATTCGAGAACACTTCGACGTGACGAAGAGTGTTTTAATGAGTAAGGATTAAATCCTTGAATGAAATTACCTCAATCAAGGTTCCTAATCTGTCACTAGACCTTTTTAATGTATAAAGATTGAATCTTTGAAAGAAAATGAGAGTTTTGAGTTTAACTTATTCGGGTTACGCATGAAGTCGCGAGGAGTGTTTTAATGAGTAACGGTTGAATCTTTGAATGAAAATACATCAAATCAAGGTACCTATTACGCCACTAGACCATTTTAATGTATAAAGATCAAATTTTTGAAAGAACACGAGAGTTTTGGGTTAAACTTATTCGTGATCCCTTTGACGTCTCGAAGAGTGTTTTAATGAGTAAAGATTGAATCTTTGAATGAAATTATCTCAATCAAGGTACTTTTTATGTCACTAGATGATTTTAATTTATAAAGATTAAATCTTTCAACGAAAATGAGAGTTTCGAGTTAACTTTATTTGAGATCCCTTTGACGTCATGAAGAGTGTTTTAATGAGTAAAGACAAGATCATTGAATAAAATTAGCTTAATCAAGGTACCTACTAAGTCACTAGACCTTTTTAATGTATAGAGATGAAATCTTTGAAAGAAAATGAAAGTTTTGAGTTTAACTTATTCGAGTTACCTATGAAGTCGCGAAGGCCGTCTTAATGACTAAAGATTGAATGTTTGAATGAAAATACCTCAACAAAGGTGCTTATTATGTCACTGGACCATTTTAATGTATAAAGATTGAATCTTAGAAAGAAAATGAGAGTTTTGAGTTAAATTTATTCGAGTTCCCTTTGACGTCCCCGAAGAGTGTTTTAATGAGTAAAGATTAAATCTTTGAATGAAAATACCTAAATCAAGGTACCTATTTTGTCACTCGACCACTTTAACGTATATAGTTATATCTCTAAAAGAAAATTAGAGTTTTGAGTTAAACTTATTCGATAGCCCATTGACGTCACGAAGAGTATTTTAATGACTAAAGATTGAATCTTTGAATGAAATTACCTCAAACAAGTTACCAATTAGGTCGGTAGACCTTTTTATTGTATAAAGATTGAATCTTTGAAAGAAAGTGAGAGTTTTGAGTTTAACTTATTCAAGTTACCTATGAAGTCGCAAAGAGTGTTTTAATGGCAAAAGATTGAATCTTTGAATAAAAATACCTCTATAAAGGTACCTATTATGTCATTAGACCTTTTTAAATTTCTAAAGATTGAATCTTTGAATGAAAATGAGAGTTTTGAGTCAAACTTATTCGAGATCCCTTTAACGTCCCGAAAAGTGTTTTAATGAGTAAAGATTGAATCTTTGAATGAAAATACCTCAATCAAGGTACCTACTATGTCAATAGACAATTTTAATGTATAAAGATTAAACCTTTGAAAGAAAATGAGAGTTTTGAGTTAAACTTATTCGAGATCCCTCTGACGTCACGAAGAGTGTTTTAATGAGCAAAGATTGAATCTTTGAAACAAATCACCTCAATCAAGGTACCGATTATGTCACTAGACCTTTTTAAGGTATAAAGATTGAATCTTGAAAGAGGATGAGAATTTTGAGTAAAACATATTCAAGTTCCCTTTGAGGACGCAAAGAGTGTTTTAATAAGTAAAGATTGAATCTTTGAATGAAAATACCTCAATCAAAGTACCTTTTATGTCACTAGACCATTTTAATGTATAAAGATAAAATCTTTGATAATAAATAAGAGTTTTGAGTTAAACTTATTGGAGATTCTTTTGACGTCACGGAGAGTGTTTTAATGAGTAAGGTTTAAATCTTTGAATGAAATTACCTGAATCGAGGTACCTATTATGTCACTAGACCTTTTTAACGTATAAAGATTGAATCTTTGAAAGAAAATGATAGTCTTGAGTTTTACCTATTTGAGTGACGTATGGAGTTGCGAAGAGTGTTTTTGTAAGGCCCCAATACATAATTATTTTTTTATTAGCATAATTTAATTTTTATTAGACATCATTTATGGAATATTTTATGTAGTAGTTTGTATGGTGAAGTTAATAGTTGGTGTCAAAACTTATTAAGTTGGTGACAGCCAATGGTAAGAAAATAAATAATAAAAATGATAATATTCCATGTGTACGTGTGTGTGGTTATATGTGTGATACTAGAGAATGGGTGTCTACTAAGGTCATTGGTGCTGAAGGTAATAAATGGTGGAAGTGGTGTGATGGTTCTAATATATATTGATATACTTATGTTTTATTTTAAAGTTTGACCAAGTAGTTATTTATATATATGGGTAAGTTATTGACCAGGTCAAGTACATATTCCACCCACCCATGTATATAGATATCTAGTAATACACTTTATTCTAAAAGCTTCCAAAGGAGGCTGTTACTAATTGACACACACACGCATGAGTCATGAAGAGGGGAAAATCACATTTATATCTAAGTGACACGTTGTCTAGAGATTTGCATGGACAAGAAAAAGAAAAAAAAATAATAAAAATACAAATAGAAACAAAGGAGGGATTTTTCAGCCGTAGAAGAAGAAAATATTATTAAACTTTGGGTAACACATGTCACATAAGCTATGTGACAATTTACATTTCCTGGAGACTAGATTTACACCATCCATGTGACTATATACTTTTCAAGACTAAAGTTATTATGCTTTAAAGTGGTGGCTGGTGGCTGCAATATATAGTTGTATATATATATAGGTTTCAATTATCATTTATATGGATAGAGATGAGTAAAGTCAGGTTGCTGGCTGCACAAGGCTGGACCGAACACACAGGACACGCAATTATGTAGATATACTCTATATATAGATAAGGTTAATTCTATCTTTTTAAACCTGTTTGGACCGCCTTTGAGAAAGCCATTGTTTTGGTTGAGACACACAAAATATATCAAAACAGTGAGCTATTTAGTGATAGTTCAAAGAGAGAAGAAAAATACGGAGGAGGAGGATAGAAAAGGAAAAAGGGGGTTTTCTCTCTAAATTGTTGTTGAATTCAAGCAAAGGTGAGGGGTTTTATATTATAATTTCTATGTTGGAAGTTGATTATTCAGTTATTTGAATAATTAATCCAATTAATTGTTCCAGTATATGTATCATCTATTTTTTTTATATTTTATTTATTTATTCAAAGGCTGTTTTGTGTAAGTGATACCATGGTTATGGTTATTTTCTTTGGGGTCATCAAGCTGGAAATTTATATAAAGACATGTGATTAGAATTTAGCCAAAAGGGTGTATAAAGTTTGAGAATTGTAATTGAGGTGATGATTGTGATTTAATTCTCTTTAGAAAATAAATATAACTTGGTTATATTCTTGTCCAGGCAAGGAGAATGAACTGATCACTTCAGCAATATCAAAGGATAAGTAGACAATTTGAAAAGTAGCCAAGGTGAGTGTACTCACTGGAAGTTTATACCTGGATGTGTTTAATTGAAGTATTGAAGTTGTTTATGTGAGTTGAAGATGAATATATATAATTTGATTATATTTAAATAGGGTCCATACTCTGGCCTGGACGGAGAGTAATATATTATATAAGGTCCATACTCTGGCCTGGAAAGAGAGTACTACACTAAATAAGGTCCATACTCTGGCCAAGAAAGAGAGTACTATATCTAAACAAGGTCCATACTCTGGCCTAGAAGGAGAGTACTATATTTTAATGCCTGTAATATATTAATGAAGTTTAATTGAAGTTATCAGATAATATTTGTTTATATTACTCTGATGTAGTAGTGTTGCATTCACTGGGCTTTAAGCTCACTCCTTCCATATCTATATTTTTTTCAGGTACAAGGTTGGGTCGCTACTGCCAGGTCTAGAATTTTTGAGTGGGAATGGGAAAAAGAACAATGGAACGTCTTTTGTTTAATATGTAAATATTGTAATAGAATTTAATAGTATAAGTTGCCGTTAATGTTTTTTTTGTTTGTCAGAATTTGCATAACAGGCCTATAGGTAGTTTTTGAATTGTAAACTGTTAAACAGGTGCTCTGATGTAGGATGACGTTATATTTGAAGGAGGTTAATGCAGATGGTTAGATGCATTCCAATTTATTCAATTTGTTTAATAATGTAAATTGGGTTGGGGTGTGTCAACTTTTGGTATCAGAGCCTAGGTTTTCTAGGTTCTGGAGGTCAGAAGAGTCTAGACTGGCAGTGGCAGTAAGAAGTGTGTAGTAGAGTCATTTATTTGACTTAATGTTATACTAACAGATATAAGTGGTGATTATGTATCATATATATGTTGTTATATTTGAGATTCATTGCAGATAAAAAGAAATGGAAAGGGAAAGTGGTTATCATGGAACTGAGGGTGAAGCCACTTATGTTCCTGTTGAGGCTGAAGTAGAACAACCTATGCAGGGTGGTATGAGAAGAGAACAGGAGTGCTTAACTGGTATGCAGAAAATGGAAAAGGCTATAATAGACTTGGCAGAACAAAACAAACTATTTATGGCGAGTCAAATGATGATACAAGAAAGGCTGGAAAGACAACAGAAATGGAAGAAAGGCTCTGAGTATGAGAGGTTTATCAAGTTAACACCCCCAGAATTTTCAGGTACTACCAAACCAGAAGAAGCAGAGGGGTGGGTAAGAAGAATGGAATCGATATTTGCAGTGATGGGTGCAGCAGAAGACCAGAAGGTAAACTTAGCTACATTTATGTTCAAAAATGAAGCTAGTTATTGGTGGGACACGACAAAACATTTGTTGCTCACTCCAGGAGAGAAAGAGGTGATATTCTGGAATCCATTTGTTAAAGCTTTTTATGAGAAATATTTCCCTCCAATTTACAGAAAAGAGAAGGAACGGGAGTTTATTCTCCTAAAACAAGATAGAATGTCTGTGGTTGACTATGAAGTTAAGTTTACAGCTTTATCGAGGTTCGCACCCAAGTTTGTACAGAATGAAGAAGATAAATGTACAAAATTCCAGGATGGTTTAGAGGCGGCTATTAAGTCTAGAGTTTCAGTGTTTGAGGAAACAGATTACAACAGACTTGTGAATAAAGCCATGATTGCCGAAAGGGATGTGAAAGAATTGCAAGAAAGAAGGGAACAATACAAAAGAAATAGATCTGAGCCGTCACAGTCAAGAGGAGGTGAAGGAATTGCAAGTCAGAAAAGTCAAAGGTCGCGGTATGGAAGGGGAAGGGGTGGTGAATCTCAAGGCCAGACATCAAGTATTGGAAGAGGTCAAGGGTTTTCCGAACAACAATCTGTTCAACAAGGTAGTTTTGGAGGACGTGGTACTGGCAGGGGGTGTTTTCAGTGCGGAAAGGAAGGTCACCAGAAGAAGGATTGTCCTATCTTGAAAGCAGAAGAGTGCTATCATTGCCATCAGCCGGGTCATCGGAGGAGAGATTGTCCTATGTTGACAGGAATGACCTCAGTGGGCAGTGTTGCTGGTTCTGGTAGAGGTTTTGCACAGGGGAACTCGTCAAGAGGAGGTAAGGGTGTTACAAGTGGTTCGCAAGCCCAGGGAAGAGTGTTTGCTATGACACTTCAGGATGCTCAAGCAACACCAGAAGTGGTGACAGGTACACTTTCTATTTTGGATAGAAATGTTACTGTGCTTATTGATCCTGGCTCAACCCATTCATTTGTTGCATCATCTATTGCTATGCATTTGGGTAGACCACTTTCATCATTAGATAGTAAATTGTTTATTTCTACACCAATGGGAGAAGTGGTAGTGGTTGCAAATGAATACCGGGATTGTGTGTTACAATTGGGAGATAGACAGTTAAAGGTAAATTTGATACCGTTGGGTATACCAGATTTTGATATCATTTTGGGTATGAATTGGCTATCTGCGTATCACGCTTCAATAGACTGTTTTCGGAAAGAAGTTGTTTTTCAGATACCAGGGGAGCCAGAATTTAGATTTACAGGAGAAAGAAATGTTATTCCAAACTGTCTCATTTCAGCTATACAAACCAGGAAGTTGTTGAAGAAAGGGTGTCAGGGTTACTTGGCTTATGTGGTTGATACTGAAAATAAAGATATGACACTTGAAAATGTACCAGTGGTAAGGGAATTCACAGATGTGTTTCCAGAAGAATTACCAGGGTTGCCAGTGGACAGGGAGGTAGATTTTACCATTGAGTTAGTACCAGGAACAACTCCAATTTCTATTGCTCCGTATCGAATGGCACCGACAGAATTGAAAGAGTTGAAGATACAGTTGCAAGATTTACTAGATAAAGGCTTTATTCGACCTAGTATTTCACCGTGGGGTGCACCGGTGTTATTTGTTAAGAAGAAGGATGGTACTATGCGGTTGTGTATTGACTACAGACAGTTAAATAAAGTGACCATCAGAAATAAGTATCCATTGCCACGAATTGATGATCTGTTTGATCAGTTGCAAGGGGCAAAGGTGTTTTCTAAGATTGATTTGAGGTCAGGATATCACCAGTTGAAGGTAAAGGATAGTGATATTTCGAAAACTGCTTTTCGAACTCGATATGGTCATTATGAGTTTTTGGTAATGCCTTTTGGGTTAACCAATGCTCCAGCGGTGTTTATGGATTTAATGAATCGAGTATTTCATCGATACGTTGATTCTTTTGTTATTGTCTTCATCGATGATATTTTGATATATTCTCGGAGTGTGAATGAACATGAAAAGCATTTAAGAATTGTGTTACAGATGTTACGGGAAAAACAACTCTTTGCTAAGTTCAGCAAATGTGAGTTTTGGCTTGATAAAGTTGTCTTTTTGGGGCATGTAGTATCTGGGGATGGTATTTATGTTGACCCATCAAAAGTGGAAGCAGTGGTGAAATGGGAAAGGCCTACCAATGTGACAGAAGTCAGAAGTTTTCTGGGATTAGCAGGTTATTACCGGAGGTTCATCCAAGGGTTTTCTAGTATCGCATTGCCATTGACAAAGTTGACCCGGAAAGAAGTAAAGTTTGTGTGGGGTGAGGAATGCCAAAGAAGTTTTGAAGAATTGAAGAAAAAGTTAACGTCAGCCCCAGTGTTAACTATTCCGTGTGGTGGTGAGGGTTTTGTGATTTACACTGATGCTTCACATCAGGGTCTGGGATGTGTTTTGATGCAAAATGGTAAAGTAATTGCCTATGCTTCTAGACAATTGAAGAATCATGAATTGAATTATCATACACATGATTTGGAGTTAGCTGCTATTGTTTTTGCTTTAAAATTGTGGAGGCATTATCTGTATGGTGAACTTTGTGAAATATTTACAGAT
Source organism: Cornus florida (assembly GCF_030987335.1). Lineage (NCBI taxonomy): Eukaryota > Viridiplantae > Streptophyta > Magnoliopsida > Cornales > Cornaceae > Cornus > Cornus florida. The sequence goes on along the minus strand of NW_026775804.1, from coordinate 36,919 downwards.
CATCAGAGTTTGAAGTATTTGTTTACACAGAAGGATTTAAATTTGAGACAGAGGCGTTGGATGGAGTTAATCAAAGATTATGATTGTAATATCCACCATCATCCTGGAAAAGCCAATGTAGTAGCAGATGCCTTGAGTAGGAAGTCTTCAGGGAGACTATCTTGTGTACAGTGTGCACGGGTGGCAAATATTATGGAATTGAGACTGATGGGAGTTGAATTGACAGTTACTAACAAAGGAGCATTGTTTGCACATGTTACGGTGAGACCTTTGTTGCTGGATAGAATTAAAGAGCTGCAAATACATGACGTATTCCTGGATAAGAAAAGAAAAGAAGCTCAAGAGGGTATGCAAACTGAATTTATAGCTAGGGATGATGGGATTCTGTATTTTAAAAGTCGAATTTGTGTTCCAAATGATGTTTCCTTGAAGAAAGATATTTTAGATGAAGCCCACAGTTCTATATATGCTATGCATCCGGGGAGTACTAAAATGTACAGGGATTTGAAAGAATACTATTGGTGGAACAATATGAAGCGTGAAATTGCAGAATTTGTAGCAAAGTGTTTGATATGTCAACGAGTGAAAGCTGAACATCAGAAACCAGCAGGGTTGTTGCAGCCGTTACCAGTTCCACAGTGGAAATGGGAGCATGTAACCATGGATTTTGTGACGGGACTTCCAAGATCAAAACGAGGACATGACTCTATTTGGGTGATAGTTGATCGATTGACGAAATCAGCTCACTTTCTGGCAGTAAAAACTACTTATTCTACAAAGGAATATGCTCGTTTGTATGTTGATGTGATCATATGTTTGCATGGGGCTCCAGTTTCTATTGTTTGTGACAGGGATCCGAAGTTCACTTCGAGATTTTGGTATAGTTTGCATGAAGCCATGAAAACTTCTTTGAAGTTCAGTACAGCTTTTCACCCGCAGACAGATGGGCAGTCAGAACGAACTATTCAGATTTTGGAAGATATGTTGAGAGCTTGTGTGTTGGATTTCAAAGGTAATTGGGATGATTATTTACCGTTGATTGAATTTGCCTATAATAATAGTTATCAGTCTACTATTGGAATGGCACCGTATGAAGCTTTGTATGGGAGAAAATGTAGAACTCCATTGTGTTGGGATGAGGTGGGGGAAAGAAAGTTATTGGGTCCAGAATTGATTGAACTTACAACAGAAAAAGTGAAGATAATTCAGCAGCGTATGAAAGTGGCACAGGATAGACAGAAAAGTTATGTAGATGTGCGAAAAAGAAGAGATTTGGAATTTGAAGTTGGTGATTTTGTTTTTCTTCGTATTTCTCCTTGGAAAGGTATTATGAGGTTTGGAAAGAAAGGTAAGTTAAGTCCCAGATACATTGGACCTTACAAGATTCTGGAACGAATAGGAGCAGTGGCGTATCGGTTGGAATTACCAAAAGAATTATCAAGATTGCATGATGTTTTCCATGTGTCTATGCTTCGAAAGTATATATCGGATCCATCTCATGTTTTAGTTGCAGAACCGATAGCGTTGAAGGAAGATTTGACTTATGTAGAGGAACCGGTACAGATTGTGGATCGCCGGGAGCAAGTGCTACAGAATAAAACTATATCACTGGTAAAAGTATTGTGGAGGGGTCATACGATTGAAGAAGCGACTTGGGAAAGTGAAGAAGTTATGCGAATGCAATATCCTCACTTATTTGGTATGTTTCTTGCATTTTAATTTCGAGGACGAAATTACTTAAGGGGGGAAGAATTGTAAGGCCCCAATACATAATTATTTTTTTATTAGCATAATTTAATTTTTATTAGACATCATTTATGGAATATTTTATGTAGTAGTTTGTATGGTGAAGTTAATAGTTGGTGTCAAAACTTATTAAGTTGGTGACAGCCAATGGTAAGAAAATAAATAATAAAAATGATAATATTCCATGTGTACGTGTGTGTGGTTATATGTGTGATACTAGAGAATGGGTGTCTACTAAGGTCATTGGTGCTGAAGGTAATAAATGGTGGAAGTGGTGTGATGGTTCTAATATATATTGATATACTTATGTTTTATTTTAAAGTTTGACCAAGTAGTTATTTATATATATGGGTAAGTTATTGACCAGGTCAAGTACATATTCCACCCACCCATGTATATAGATATCTAGTAATACACTTTATTCTAAAAGCTTCCAAAGGAGGCTGTTACTAATTGACACACACACGCATGAGTCATGAAGAGGGGAAAATCACATTTATATCTAAGTGACACGTTGTCTAGAGATTTGCATGGACAAGAAAAAGAAAAAAAAATAATAAAAATACAAATAGAAACAAAGGAGGGATTTTTCAGCCGTAGAAGAAGAAAATATTATTAAACTTTGGGTAACACATGTCACATAAGCTATGTGACAATTTACATTTCCTGGAGACTAGATTTACACCATCCATGTGACTATATACTTTTCAAGACTAAAGTTATTATGCTTTAAAGTGGTGGCTGGTGGCTGCAATATATAGTTGTATATATATATAGGTTTCAATTATCATTTATATGGATAGAGATGAGTAAAGTCAGGTTGCTGGCTGCACAAGGCTGGACCGAACACACAGGACACGCAATTATGTAGATATACTCTATATATAGATAAGGTTAATTCTATCTTTTTAAACCTGTTTGGACCGCCTTTGAGAAAGCCATTGTTTTGGTTGAGACACACAAAATATATCAAAACAGTGAGCTATTTAGTGATAGTTCAAAGAGAGAAGAAAAATACGGAGGAGGAGGATAGAAAAGGAAAAAGGGGGTTTTCTCTCTAAATTGTTGTTGAATTCAAGCAAAGGTGAGGGGTTTTATATTATAATTTCTATGTTGGAAGTTGATTATTCAGTTATTTGAATAATTAATCCAATTAATTGTTCCAGTATATGTATCATCTATTTTTTTTATATTTTATTTATTTATTCAAAGGCTGTTTTGTGTAAGTGATACCATGGTTATGGTTATTTTCTTTGGGGTCATCAAGCTGGAAATTTATATAAAGACATGTGATTAGAATTTAGCCAAAAGGGTGTATAAAGTTTGAGAATTGTAATTGAGGTGATGATTGTGATTTAATTCTCTTTAGAAAATAAATATAACTTGGTTATATTCTTGTCCAGGCAAGGAGAATGAACTGATCACTTCAGCAATATCAAAGGATAAGTAGACAATTTGAAAAGTAGCCAAGGTGAGTGTACTCACTGGAAGTTTATACCTGGATGTGTTTAATTGAAGTATTGAAGTTGTTTATGTGAGTTGAAGATGAATATATATAATTTGATTATATTTAAATAGGGTCCATACTCTGGCCTGGAAGGAGAGTAATATATTATATAAGGTCCATACTCTGGCCTGGAAAGAGAGTACTACACTAAATAAGGTCCATACTCTGGCCAAGAAAGAGAGTACTATATCTAAACAAGGTCCATACTCTGGCCTAGAAGGAGAGTACTATATTTTAATGCCTGTAATATATTAATGAAGTTTAATTGAAGTTATCAGATAATATTTGTTTATATTACTCTGATGTAGTAGTGTTGCATTCACTGGGCTTTAAGCTCACTCCTTCCATATCTATATTTTTTTCAGGTACAAGGTTGGGTCGCTACTGCCAGGTCTAGAATTTTTGAGTGGGAATGGGAAAAAGAACAATGGAACGTCTTTTGTTTAATATGTAAATATTGTAATAGAATTTAATAGTATAAGTTGCCGTTAATGTTTTTTTTGTTTGTCAGAATTTGCATAACAGGCCTATAGGTAGTTTTTGAATTGTAAACTGTTAAACAGGTGCTCTGATGTAGGATGACGTTATATTTGAAGGAGGTTAATGCAGATGGTTAGATGCATTCCAATTTATTCAATTTGTTTAATAATGTAAATTGGGTTGGGGTGTGTCAGTTTTAGTGATTAAAGATCGAATCTTCGAATGAAAATACCTCAATAAAGGTACCTATATGTCAGTAGACCTTATTAACGTATAAAAATTGAATCTTTGAAAGAAAATGAGAGTTTTCAGTTGAACTAATTCGAGTTCCCTTTGACGTCCCGAAGAGTGTTTTAATGATCAAAGATTGAATCTTTGATTGAAAATACCTCCATCAAGGTTCCTATTATTTCACTAGACCATTTCAATGTACAAGGGTTGAATCTTTGAAAGAAAATGAGAGATTTGAGTTAAACTTGTTCGAGATCACTTCGACGTCACGAAGAGTGTTTTAACGAGTAAAGATTGAATCGTTGAATGAAATTACCTCAATCAAAGTATCTATTATGTCACGAGAACTTTTTAGTGTATCAAGATTGAATCTTTGTAAGAAAATGAGAGTTTTGAGTTTCACTTGTTCGAGTTACCTATGAAGTCGCGAAGGGTGTTTTTATAACTAAAGATTGAATCTTTGAATAAAAATGAGAGTTTCGAGAGAAACTTATTCGAGTTCCCTTTGACGTTCCGAAGAGTGTTTTAATGATCAAAGATTGAATCTTTGAATGAAAATACCTCAATCAAGGTACCTGTGATTTCACTAAACCATTTTAATGTGTAAAGATTGAATCTTTAAAAGAAAATGGGAGTTTTGAGTTAAACTTATTCGAGATCCCCTTGACATCACGAAGAGTGTTTTAATGAGAAAAGATTGAATCTTTGAATGAAATTACCTCAATCAGGGTACCTATTATGTCACTGGACCTTTTTAAATGTATAAAGGTCGAATCCTTTAAACAAAATGAGAGTTTTGAGTTAAATTTATTCGAGATCCCTTTGACGTCACGAAGAGTTTTTAATGAGTAAAGATTGAATGTTTGAGTGAAATAACCTCAATCAAGATACCTATTTTGTCACTAGACCGTTTTAATGTATAAAGATTGAATCTCTGAAAGAAAATGAGAGTTTTGAGTTTAACTTCTCCGGGTCACGTGTGAAGTCCCGAAGAGTGTTTTAATGACCAAAGAATGAATCTTTGAATGAAAATACCTCGATCGAGGTACCTATTATGTCCCTAGACCATTTTAATGTACAAAGATTAAATCTTTGTTAAGAAATGAGAGTTTTGAGTTAAACTTATTCGAGAACACTTCGACGTGACGAAGAGTGTTTTAATGAGTAAGGATTGAATCCTTGAATGAAATTACCTCAATCAAGGTTCCTAATCTGTCACTAGACCTTTTTAATGTATAAAGATTGAATCTTTGAAAGAAAATGAGAGTTTTGAGTTTAACTTATTCGTGTTACGCATGAAGTCGCGAGGAGTGTTTTAATGAGTAATGATTGAATCTTTGAATGAAAATACATCAAATCAAGGTACCTATTACGCCACTAGACCATTTTAATGTATAAAGATCAAATTTTTGAAAGAACACGAGAGTTTTGGGTTAAACTTATTCGTGATCCCTTTGACGTCTCGAAGAGTGTTTTAATGAGTAAAGATTGAATCTTTGAATGAAATTATGTCAATCAAGGTACTTTTTATGTCACTAGATGATTTTAATTTATAAAGATTAAATCTTTCAACGAAAATGAGAGTTTCGAGTTAACTTTATTTGAGATCCCTTTGACGTCATGAAGAGTGTTTTAATGAGTAAAGACAAGATCATTGAATAAAATTAGCTTAATCAAGGTACCTACTAAGTCACTAGACCTTTTTAATGTATAGAGATGGAATCTTTGAAAGAAAATGAAAGTTTTGAGTTTAACTTATTCGAGTTACCTATGAAGTCGCGAAGGCCGTCTTAATGACTAAAGATTGAATGTTTGAATGAAAATACCTCAACAAAGGTGCTTATTATGTCACTGGACCATTTTAATGTATAAAGATTGAATCTTTGAATGAAAATGAGAGTTTTGAGTTAAATTTATTCGAGTTCCCTTTGACGTCCCGAAGAGTGTTTTAATGAGTAAAGATTAAATCTTTGAATGAAAATACCTAAATCAAGGTACCTATTATGTCACTCGACCACTTTAACGTATATAGTTATATCTCTAAAAGAAAATTAGAGTTTTGAGTTAAACTTATTCGATATCCCATTGACGTCACGAAGAGTATTTTAATGACTAAAGATTGAATCTTTGAATGAAATTACTTAACTATTAGGTCAGTAGACCTTTTTATTGTATAAAGATTGAATCTTTGAAAGAAAGTGAGAGTTTTGAGTTTAACTTATTCAAGTTACCTATGAAGTCGCAAAGAGTGTTTTAATGGCAAAAGATTGAATCTTTGAATAAAAATACCTCTATAAAGGTACCTATTATGTCATTAGACCTTTTTAAATTTCTAAAGATTGAATCTTTGAATGAAAATGAGAGTTTTGAGTCAAACTTATTCGAGATCCCTTTAACGTCCCGAAAAGTGTTTTAATGAGTAAAGATTGAATCTTTGAATGAAAATACCTCAATCAAGGTACCTACTATGTCAATAGACAATTTTAATGTATAAAGATTAAACCTTTGAAAGAAAATGAGAGTTTTGAGTTAAACTTATTCGAGATCCCTCTGACGTCACGAAGAGTGTTTTAATGAGCAAAGATTGAATCTTTGAAACAAATCACCTCAATCAAGGTACCGATTATGTCACTAGACCTTTTTAAGGTATAAAGATTGAATCTTGAAAGAGGATGAGAATTTTGAGTAAAACATATTCAAGTTCCCTTTGAGGACGCAAAGAGTGTTTTAATAAGTAAAGATTGAATCTTTGAATGAAAATACCTCAATCAAAGTACCTTTTATGTCACTAGACCATTTTAATGTATAAAGATAAAATCTTTGATAATAAATAAGAGTTTTGAGTTAAACTTATTGGAGATTCTTTTGACGTCACGGAGAGTGTTTTAATGAGTAAGGTTTAAATCTTTGAATGAAATTACCTGAATCGAGGTACCTATTATGTCACTAGACCTTTTTAACGTATAAAGATTGAATCTTTGAAAGAAAATGATAGTCTTGAGTTTTACCTATTTGAGTGACGTATGGAGTTGCGAAGAGTGTTTTAGTGATTAAAGATCGAATCTTCGAATGAAAATACCTCAATAAAGGTACCTATATGTCAGTAGACCTTATTAACGTATAAAAATTGAATCTTTGAAAGAAAATGAGAGTTTTCAGTTGAACTAATTCGAGTTCCCTTTGACGTCCCGAAGAGTGTTTTAATGATCAAAGATTGAATCTTTGATTGAAAATACCTCCATCAAGGTTCCTATTATTTCACTAGACCATTTCAATGTACAAGGGTTGAATCTTTGAAAGAAAATGAGAGATTTGAGTTAAACTTGTTCGAGATCACTTCGACGTCACGAAGAGTGTTTTAACGAGTAAAGATTGAATCGTTGAATGAAATTACCTCAATCAAAGTATCTATTATGTCACGAGAACTTTTTAGTGTATCAAGATTGAATCTTTGTAAGAAAATGAGAGTTTTGAGTTTCACTTGTTCGAGTTACCTATGAAGTCGCGAAGGGTGTTTTTATAACTAAAGATTGAATCTTTGAATGAAAATGAGAGTTTCGAGAGAAACTTATTCGAGTTCCCTTTGACGTTCCGAAGAGTGTTTTAATGATCAAAGATTGAATCTTTGAATGAAAATACCTCAATCAAGGTACCTGTGATTTCACTAAACCATTTTAATGTGTAAAGATTGAATCTTTGAAAGAAAATTGGAGTTTTGAGTTAAACTTATTCGAGATCCCCTTGACATCACGAAGAGTGTTTTAATGAGAAAAGATTGAATCTTTGAATGAAATTACCTCAATCAGGGTACCTATTATGTCACTGGACCTTTTTAAATGTATAAAGGTCGAATCCTTTAAACAAAATGAGAGTTTTGAGTTAAATTTATTCGAGATCCCTTTGACGTCACGAAGAGTTTTTAATGAGTAAAGATTGAATGTTTGAATGAAATAACCTCAATCAAGATACCTATTTTGTCACTAGACCGTTTTAATGTATAAAGATTGAATCTCTGAAAGAAAATGAGAGTTTTGAGTTTAACTTCTCCGGGTCACGTGTGAAGTCCCGAAGAGTGTTTTAATGACCAAAGAATGAATCTTTGAATGAAAATACCTCGATCGAGGTACCTATTATGTCCCTAGACCATTTTAATGTACAAAGATTAAATCTTTGTTAAGAAATGAGAGTTTTGAGTTAAACTTATTCGAGAACACTTCGACGTGACGAAGAGTGTTTTAATGAGTAAGGATTAAATCCTTGAATGAAATTACCTCAATCAAGGTTCCTAATCTGTCACTAGACCTTTTTAATGTATAAAGATTGAATCTTTGAAAGAAAATGAGAGTTTTGAGTTTAACTTATTCGGGTTACGCATGAAGTCGCGAGGAGTGTTTTAATGAGTAACGGTTGAATCTTTGAATGAAAATACATCAAATCTAGGTACCTATTACGCCACTAGACCATTTTAATGTATAAAGATCAAATTTTTGAAAGAACACGAGAGTTTTGGGTTAAACTTATTCGTGATCCCTTTGACGTCTCGAAGAGTGTTTTAATGAGTAAAGATTGAATCTTTGAATGAAATTATCTCAATCAAGGTACTTTTTATGTCACTAGATGATTTTAATTTATAAAGATTAAATCTTTCAACGAAAATGAGAGTTTCGAGTTAACTTTATTTGAGATCCCTTTGACGTCATGAAGAGTGTTTTAATGAGTAAAGACAAGATCATTGAATAAAATTAGCTTAATCAAGGTACCTACTAAGTCACTAGACCTTTTTAATGTATAGAGATGAAATCTTTGAAAGAAAATGAAAGTTTTGAGTTTAACTTATTCGAGTTACCTATGAAGTCGCGAAGGCCGTCTTAATGACTAAAGATTGAATGTTTGAATGAAAATACCTCAACAAAGGTGCTTATTATGTCACTGGACCATTTTAATGTATAAAGATTGAATCTTAGAAAGAAAATGAGAGTTTTGAGTTAAATTTATTCGAGTTCCCTTTGACGTCCCCGAAGAGTGTTTTAATGAGTAAAGATTAAATCTTTGAATGAAAATACCTAAATCAAGGTACCTATTTTGTCACTCGACCACTTTAACGTATATAGTTATATCTCTAAAAGAAAATTAGAGTTTTGAGTTAAACTTATTCGATAGCCCATTGACGTCACGAAGAGTATTTTAATGACTAAAGATTGAATCTTTGAATGAAATTACCTCAAACAAGTTACCAATTAGGTCGGTAGACCTTTTTATTGTATAAAGATTGAATCTTTGAAAGAAAGTGAGAGTTTTGAGTTTAACTTATTCAAGTTACCTATGAAGTCGCAAAGAGTGTTTTAATGGCAAAAGATTGAATCTTTGAATAAAAATACCTCTATAAAGGTACCTATTATGTCATTAGACCTTTTTAAATTTCTAAAGATTGAATCTTTGAATGAAAATGAGAGTTTTGAGTCAAACTTATTCGAGATCCCTTTAACGTCCCGAAAAGTGTTTTAATGAGTAAAGATTGAATCTTTGAATGAAAATACCTCAATCAAGGTACCTACTATGTCAATAGACAATTTTAATGTATAAAGATTAAACCTTTGAAAGAAAATGAGAGTTTTGAGTTAAACTTATTCGAGATCCCTCTGACGTCACGAAGAGTGTTTTAATGAGCAAAGATTGAATCTTTGAAACAAATCACCTCAATCAAGGTACCGATTATGTCACTAGACCTTTTTAAGGTATAAAGATTGAATCTTGAAAGAGGATGAGAATTTTGAGTAAAACATATTCAAGTTCCCTTTGAGGACGCAAAGAGTGTTTTAATAAGTAAAGATTGAATCTTTGAATGAAAATACCTCAATCAAAGTACCTTTTATGTCACTAGACCATTTTAATGTATAAAGATAAAATCTTTGATAGAAAATAAGAGTTTTGAGTTAAACTTATTCGAGATTCTTTTGACGTCACGGAGAGTGTTTTAATGAGTAAGGTTTAAATCTTTGAATGAAATTATCTGAATCGAGGTACCTATTATGTCACTAGACCTTTTTAACGTATAAAGATTGAATCTTTGAAAGAAAATGATAGTCTTGAGTTTTACTTATTTGAGTGACGTATGGAGTTGCGAAGAGTGTTTTAGTGATTAAAGATCGAATCTTCGAATGAAAATACCTCAATAATGGTACCTCTATGTCAGTAGACCTTATTAACGTATAAAAATTGAATCTTTCAAAGAAAATGAGAGTTTTCAGTTGAACTAATTCGAGTTCCCTTTGACGTCCCGAAGAGTGTTTTAATGATCAAAGATTGAATCTTTGATTGAAAATACCTCCATCAAGGTTCCTATTATTTCACTAGACCATTTCAATGTACAAGGGTTGAATCTTTGAAAGAAAATGAGAGATTTGAGTTAAACTTGTTCGAGATCACTTCGACGTCACGAAGAGTGTTTTAACGAGTAAAGATTGAATCGTTGAATGAAATTACCTCAATCAAAGTATCTATTATGTCACGAGAACTTTTTAGTGTATCAAGATTGAATCTTTGTAAGAAAATGAGAGTTTTGAGTTTCACTTGTTCGAGTTACCTATGAAGTCGCGAAGGGTGTTTTTATAACTAAAGATTGAATCTTTGAATAAAAATGAGAGTTTCGAGAGAAACTTATTCGAGTTCCCTTTGACGTTCCGAAGAGTGTTTTAATGATCAAAGATTGAATCTTTGAATGAAAATACCTCAATCAAGGTACCTGTGATTTCACTAAATCATTTTAATGTGTAAAGATTGAATCTTTAAAAGAAAATGGGAGTTTTGAGTTAAACTTATTCGAGATCCCCTTGACATCACGAAGAGTGTTTTAATGAGAAAAGATTGAATCTTTGAATGAAATTACCTCAATCAGGGTACCTATTATGTCACTGGACCTTTTTAAATGTATAAAGGTCGAATCCTTTAAACAAAATGAGAGTTTTGAGTTAAATTTATTCGAGATCCCTTTGACGTCACGAAGAGTTTTTAATGAGTAAAGATTGAATGTTTGAGTGAAATAACCTCAATCAAGATACCTATTTTGTCACTAGACCGTTTTAATGTATAAAGATTGAATCTCTGAAAGAAAATGAGAGTTTTGAGTTTAACTTCTCCGGGTCACGTGTGAAGTCCCGAAGAGTGTTTTAATGACCAAAGAATGAATCTTTGAATGAAAATACCTCGATCGAGGTACCTATTATGTCCCTAGACCATTTTAATGTACAAAGATTAAATCTTTGTTAAGAAATGAGAGTTTTGAGTTAAACTTATTCGAGAACACTTCGACGTGACGAAGAGTGTTTTAATGAGTAAGGATTGAATCCTTGAATGAAATTACCTCAATCAAGGTTCCTAATCTGTCACTAGACCTTTTTAATGTATAAAGATTGAATCTTTGAAAGAAAATGAGAGTTTTGAGTTTAACTTATTCGTGTTACGCATGAAGTCGCGAGGAGTGTTTTAATGAGTAACGATTGAATCTTTGAATGAAAATACATCAAATCAAGGTACCTATTTCGCCACTAGACCATTTTAATGTATAAAGATCAAATTTTTGAAAGAACACGAGAGTTTTGGGTTAAACTTATTCGTGATCCCTTTGACGTCTCGAAGAGTGTTTTAATGAGTAAAGATTGAATCTTTGAATGAAATTATCTCAATCAAGGTACTTTTTATGTCATAGATGATTTTAATTTATAAAGATTAAATCTTTCAACGAAAATGAGAGTTTCGAGTTAACTTTATTTGAGATCCCTTTGACGTCATAAAGAGTGTTTTAATGAGTAAAGACAAGATCATTGAATAAAATTAGCTTAATCAAGGTACCTACTAAGTCACTAGACCTTTTTAATGTATAGAGATGGAATCTTTGAAAGAAAATGAAAGTTTTGAGTTTAACTTATTCGAGTTACCTATGAAGTCGCGAAGGCCGTCTTAATGACTAAAGATTGAATGTTTGAATGAAAATACCTCAACAAAGGTGCTTATTATGTCACTGGACCATTTTAATGTATAAAGATTGAATCTTTGAAAGAAAATGAGAGTTTTGAGTTAAATTTATTCGAGTTCCCTTTGACGTCCCGAAGAGTGTTTTAATGAGTAAACATTAAATCTTTGAATGAAAATACCTAAATCAAGGTACCTATTATGTCACTCGACCACTTTAACGTATATAGTTTTATCTCTAAAAGAAAATTAGAGTTTTGAGTTAAACTTATTCGATATCCCATTGACGTCACGAAGAGTATTTTAATGACTAAAGATTGAATCTTTGAATGAAATTACCTCAAACAAGTTACCTATTAGGTCAGTAGACCTTTTTATTGTATAAAGATTGAATCTTTGAAAGAAAGTGAGAGTTTTGAGTTTAACTTATTTAAGTTACCTATGAAGTCGCAAAGAGTGTTTTAATGGCAAAAGATTGAATCTTTGAATAAAAATACCTCTATAAAGGTACCTATTATGTCATTAGACCTTTTTAAATTTCTAAAGATTGAATCTTTGAATGAAAATGAGAGTTTTGAGTCAAACTTATTCGAGATCCCTTTAACGTCCCGAAGAGTGTTTTAATGAGTAAAGATTGAATCTTTGAATGAAAATACCTCAATCAAGGTACCTACTATGTCAATAGACAATTTTAATGTATAAAGATTAAACCTTTGAAAGAAAATAAGAGTTTTGAGTTAAACTTATTTGAGATCCCTCTGACGTCACGAAGAGTGTTTTAATGAGCAAAGATTGAATCTTTGAAACAAATCACCTCAATCAAGGTACCGATTATGTCACTAGACCTTTTTAAGGTATAAAGATTGAATCTTGAAAGAGGATGAGAATTTTGAGTAAAACATATTCAAGTTCCCTTTGAGGACGCAAAGAGTGTTTTAATAAGTAAAGATTGAATCTTTGAATGAAAATACCTTAATCAAAGTACCTTTTATGTCACTAGACCATTTTAATGTATAAAGATAAAATCTTTGATAGAAAATAAGAGTTTTGAGTTAAACTTATTCGAGATTCTTTTGACGTCACGGAGAGTGTTTTAATGAGTAAGGTTTAAATCTTTGAATGAAATTACCTGAATCGAGGTACCTATTATGTCACTAGACCTTTTTAACGTATAAAGATTGAATCTTTGAAAGAAAATGATAGTTTTGAGTTTTACTTATTTGAGTGACGTATGGAGTTGCGAAGAGTGTTTTAGTGATTAAAGATCGAATCTTCGAATGAAAATACCTCAATAAAGGTACCTATATGTCAGTAGACCTTATTAACGTATAAAAATTGAATCTTTGAAAGAAAATGAGAGCTTTCAGTTGAACTAATTCGAGTTCCCTTTGACGTCCCGAAGAGTGTTTTAATGATCAAAGATTGAATCTTTGATTGAAAATACCTCCATCAAGGTTCCTATTATTTCACTAGACCATTTCAATGTACAAGGGTTGAATCTTTGTTCGAGATCACTTCGACGTCACGAAGAGTGTTTTAACGAGTAAAGATTGAATCGTTGAATGAAATTACCTCAATCAAAGTATCTATTATGTCACGAGAACTTTTTAGTGTATCAAGATTGAATCTTTGTAAGAAAATGAGAGTTTTGAGTTTCACTTGTTCGAGTTACCTATGAAGTCGCGAAGGGTGTTTTTATAACTAAAGATTGAATCTTTGAATGAAAATGAGAGTTTCGAGAGAAACTTATTCGAGTTCCCTCTGACGTTCCGAAGAGTGTTTTAATGATCAAAGATTGAATCTTTGAATGAAAATACCTCAATCAAGGTACCTGTGATTTCACTAAACCATTTTAATGTGTAAAGATTGAATCTTTGAAAGAAAATGGGAGTTTTGAGTTAAACTTATTCGAGATCCCCTTGACGTCACGAAGAGTGTTTTAATGAGAAAAGATTGAATCTTTGAATGAAATTACCTCAATCAGGGTACCTATTATGTCACTGGACCTTTTTAAATGTATAAAGGTCGAATCCTTTAAACAAAATGAGAGTTTTGAGTTAAATTTATTCGAGATCCCTTTGACGTCACGAAGAGTTTTTAATGAGTAAAGATTGAATGTTTGAATGAAATAACCTCAATCAAGATACCTATTTTGTCACTAGACCGTTTTAATGTATAAAGATTGAATCTCTGAAAGAAAATGAGAGTTTTGAGTTTAACTTCTCCGGGTCACGTGTGAAGTCCCGAAGAGTGTTTTAATGACCAAAGAATGAATCTTTGAATGAAAATACCTCGATCGAGGTACCTATTATGTCCCTAGACCATTTTAATGTACAAAGATTAAATCTTTGTTAAGAAATGAGAGTTTTGAGTTAAACTTATTCGAGAACACTTCGACGTGACGAAGAGTGTTTTAATGAGTAAGGATTGAATCCTTGAATGAAATTACCTCAATCAAGGTTCCTAATCTGTCACTAGACCTTTTTAATGTATAAAGATTGAATCTTTGAAAGAAAATGAGAGTTTTGAGTTTAACTTATTCGTGTTACGCATGAAGTCGCGAGGAGTGTTTTAATGAGTAACGATTGAATCTTTGAATGAAAATACATCAAATCAAGGTACCTATTTCGCCACTAGACCATTTTAATGTATAAAGATCAAATTTTTGAAAGAACACGAGAGTTTTGGGTTAAACTTATTCGTGATCCCTTTGACGTCTCGAAGAGTGTTTTAATGAGTAAAGATTGAATCTTTGGATGAAATTATCTCAATCAAGGTACTTTTTATGTCACTAGATGATTTTAATTTATAAAGATTAAATCTTTCAACGAAAATGAGAGTTTCGAGTTAACTTTATTTGAGATCCCTTTGACGTCATAAAGAGTGTTTTAATGAGTAAAGACAAGATCATTGAATAAAATTAGCTTAATCAAGGTACCTACTAAGTCACTAGACCTTTTTAATGTATAGAGATGGAATCTTTGAAAGAAAATGAAAGTTTTGAGTTTAACTTATTCGAGTTACCTATGAAGTCGCGAAGGCCGTCTTAATGACTAAAGATTGAATGTTTGAATGAAAATACCTCAACAAAGGTGCTTATTATGTCACTGGACCATTTTAATGTATAAAGATTGAATCTTTGAAAGAAAATGAGAGTTTTGAGTTAAATTTATTCGAGTTCCCTTTGACGTCCCGAAGAGTGTTTTAATGAGTGAAGATTAAATCTTTGGATGAAAATACCTAAATCAAGGTACCTATTATGTCACTCGACCACTTTAACGTATATAGTTTTATCTCTAAAAGAAAATTAGAGTTTTGAGTTAAACTTATTCGATATCCCATTGACGTCACGAAGAGTATTTTAATGACTAAAGATTGAATCTTTGAATGAAATTACCTCAAACAAGTTACCTATTAGGTCAGTAGACCTTTTTATTGTATAAAGATTGAATCTTTGAAAGAAAGTGAGAGTTTTGAGTTTAACTTATTTAAGTTACCTATGAAGTCGCAAAGAGTGTTTTAATGGCAAAAGATTGAATCTTTGAATAAAAATACCTCTATAAAGGTACCTATTATGTCATTAGACCTTTTTAAATTTCTAAAGATTGAATCTTTGAATGAAAATGAGAGTTTTGAGTCAAACTTATTCGAGATCCCTTTAACGTCCCGAAGAGTGTTTTAATGAGTAAAGATTGAATCTTTGAATGAAAATACCTCAATCAAGGTACCTACTATGTCAATAGACAATTTTAATGTATAAAGATTAAACCTTTGAAAGAAAATGAGAGTTTTGAGTTAAACTTATTCGAGATCCCTCTGACGTCACGAAGAGTGTTTTAATGAGCAAAGATTGAATCTTTGAAACAAATCACCTCAATCAAGGTACCGATTATGTCACTAGACCTTTTTAAGGTATAAAGATTGAATCTTGAAAGAGGATGAGAATTTTGAGTAAAACATATTCAAGTTCCCTTTGAGGACGCAAAGAGTGTTTTAATAAGTAAAGATTGAATCTTTGAATGAAAATACCTTAATCAAAGTACCTTTTATGTCACTAGACCATTTTAATGTATAAAGATAAAATCTTTGATAGAAAATAAGAGTTTTGAGTTAAACTTATTCGAGATTCTTTTGACGTCACGGAGAGTGTTTTAATGAGTAAGGTTTAAATCTTTGAATGAAATTACCTGAATCGAGGTACCTATTATGTCACTAGACCTTTTTAACGTATAAAGATTGAATCTTTGAAAGAAAATGATAGTTTTGAGTTTTACTTATTTGAGTGACGTATGGAGTTGCGAAGAGTGTTTTAGTGATTAAAGATCGAATCTTCGAATGAAAATACCTCAATAAAGGTACCTATATGTCAGTAGACCTTATTAACGTATAAAAATTGAATCTTTGAAAGAAAATGAGAGTTTTCAGTTGAACTAATTCGAGTTCCCTTTGACGTCCCGAAGAGTGTTTTAATGATCAAAGATTGAATCTTTGATTGAAAATACCTCCATCAAGGTTCCTATTATTTCACTAGACCATTTCAATGTACAAGGGTTGAATCTTTGAAAGAAAATGAGAGATTTGAGTTAAACTTGTTCGAGATCACTTCGACGTCACGAAGAGTGTTTTAACGAGTAAAGATTGAATCGTTGAATGAAATTACCTCAATCAAAGTATCTATTATGTCACGAGAACTTTTTAGTGTATCAAGATTGAATCTTTGTAAGAAAATGAGAGTTTTGAGTTTCACTTGTTCGAGTTACCTATGAAGTCGCGAAGGGTGTTTTTATAACTAAAGATTGAATCTTTGAATGAAAATGAGAGTTTCGAGAGAAACTTATTCGAGTTCCCTCTGACGTTCCGAAGAGTGTTTTAATGATCAAAGATTGAATCTTTGAATGAAAATACCTCAATCAAGGTACCTGTGATTTCACTAAACCATTTTAATGTGTAAAGATTGAATCTTTGAAAGAAAATGGGAGTTTTGAGTTAAACTTATTCGAGATCCCCTTGACGTCACGAAGAGTGTTTTAATGAGAAAAGATTGAATCTTTGAATGAAATTACCTCAATCAGGGTACCTATTATGTCACTGGACCTTTTTAAATGTATAAAGGTCGAATCCTTTAAACAAAATGAGAGTTTTGAGTTAAATTTATTCGAGATCCCTTTGACGTCACGAAGAGTTTTTAATGAGTAAAGATTGAATGTTTGAATGAAATAACCTCAATCAAGATACCTATTTTGTCACTAGACCGTTTTAATGTATAAAGATTGAATCTCTGAAAGAAAATGAGAGTTTTGAGTTTAACTTCTCCGGGTCACGTGTGAAGTCCCGAAGAGTGTTTTAATGACCAAAGAATGAATCTTTGAATGAAAATACCTCGATCGAGGTACCTATTATGTCACTAGACCATTTTAATGTACAAAGATTAAATCTTTGTTAAGAAATGAGAGTTTTGAGTTAAACTTATTCGAGAACACTTCGACGTGACGAAGAGTGTTTTAATGAGTAAGGATTGAATCCTTGAATGAAATTACCTCAATCAAGGTTCCTAATCTGTCACTAGACCTTTTTAATGTATAAAGATTGAATCTTTGAAAGAAAATGAGAGTTTTGAGTTTAACTTATTCGGGTTACGCATGAAGTCGCGAGGAGTGTTTTAATGAGTAACGATTGAATCTTTGAATGAAAATACATCAAATCAAGGTACCTATTACGCCACTAGACCATTTTAATGTATAAAGATCAAATTTTTGAAAGAACACGGGAGTTTTGGGTTAAACTTATTCGTGATCCCTTTGACGTCTCGAAGAGTGTTTTAATGAGTAAAGATTGAATCTTTGAATGAAATTATCTCAATCAAGGTACTTTTTATGTCACTAGATGATTTTAATTTATAAAGATTAAATCTTTCAACGAAAATGAGAGTTTCGAGTTAACTTTATTTGAGATCCCTTTGACGTCATGAAGAGTGTTTTAATGAGTAAAGACAAGATCATTGAATAAAATTAGCTTAATCAAGGTACCTACTAAGTCACTAGACCTTTTTAATGTATAGAGATGGAATCTTTGAAAGAAAATGAAAGTTTTGAGTTTAACTTATTCGAGTTACCTATGAAGTCGCGAAGGCCGTCTTAATGACTAAAGATTGAATGTTTGAATGAAAATACCTCAACAAAGGTGCTTATTATGTCACTGGACCATTTTAATGTATAAAGATTGAATCTTTGAAAGAAAATGAGAGTTTTGAGTTAAATTTATTCGAGTTCCCTTTGACGTCCCGAAGAGTGTTTTAATGAGTAAAGATTAAATCTTTGAATGAAAATACCTAAATCAAGGTACCTATTATGTCACTCCACCACTTTAACGTATATAGTTATATCTCTAAAAGAAAATTAGAGTTTTGAGTTAAACTTATTCGATATCCCATTAACGTCACGAAGAGTATTTTAATGACTAAAGATTGAATCTTTGAATGAAATTACTTACCTATTAGGTCAGTAGACCTTTTTATTGTATAAAGATTGAATCTTTGAAAGAAAGTGAGAGTTTTGAGTTTAACTTATTCAAGTTACCTATGAAGTCGCAAAGAGTGTTTTAATGGCAAAAGATTGAATCTTTGAATAAAAATACCTCTATAAAGGTACCTATTATGTCATTAGACCTTTTTAAATTTCTAAAGATTGAATCTTTGAATGAAAATGAGAGTTTTGAGTGAAACTTATTCGAGATCCCTTTAACGTCCCGAAGAGTGTTTTAATGAGTAAAGATTGAATCTTTGAATGAAAATACCTCAATCAAGGTACCTACTATGTCAATAGACAATTTTAATGTATAAAGATTAAACCTTTGAAAGAAAATGAGAGTTTTGAGTTAAACTTATTCGAGATCCCTCTGACGTCACGAAGAGTGTTTTAATGAGCAAAGATTGAATCTTTGAAACAAATCACCTCAATCAAGGTACCGATTATGTCACTAGACCTTTTTAAGGTATAAAGATTGAATCTTGAAAGAGGATGAGAATTTTGAGTAAAACATATTCAAGTTCCCTTTGAGGACGCAAAGAGTGTTTTAATAAGTAAAGATTGAATCTTTGAATGAAAATACCTTAATCAAAGTACCTTTTATGTCACTAGACCATTTTAATGTATAAAGATAAAATCTTTGATAGAAAATAAGAGTTTTAAGTTAAACTTATTCGAGATTCTTTTGACGTCACGGAGAGTGTTTTAATGAGTAAGGTTTTAATCTTTGAATGAAATTACCTGAATCGAGGTACCTATTATGTCACTAGACCTTTTTAACGTATAAAGATTGAATCTTTGAAAGAAAAGGATAGTTTTGAGTTTTACTTATTTGAGTGACGTATGGAGTTGCGAAGAGTGTTTTAGTGATTAAAGATCGAATCTTCGAATGAAAATACCTCAATAAAGGTACCTATATGTCAGTAGACCTTATTAACGTATAAAAATTGAATCTTTAAAAGAAAATGAGAGTTTTCAGTTGAACTAATTCGAGTTCCCTTTGACGTCCCGAAGAGTGTTTTAATTATCAAAGATTGAATTTTTGATTGAAAATACCTCCATCAAGGTTCCTATTATTTCACTAGACCATTTCAATGTACAAAGGTTGAGTCTTTGAAAGAAAATGAGAGATTTGAGTTAAACTTGTTCGAGATCACTTCGACGTCACGAACAGTGTTTTAACGAGTAAAGATTGAATCGTTGAATGAAATTACCTCAATAAAAGTATCTATTATGTCCGGAGAACTTTTTAGTGTATCAAGATTGAATCTTTGTAAGAAAATGAGAGTTTTGAGTTTCACTTGTTCGAGTTACCTATGAAGTCGCGAAGGGTGTTTTTATAACTAAAGATTGAATCTTTGAATGAAAATGAGAGTTTCGAGAGAAACTTATTCGAGTTCCCTTTGACGTTCCGAAGAGTGTTTTAATGATCAAAGATTGAATCTTTGAATGAAAATACCTCAATCAAGGTACCTGTGATTTCACTAAACCATTTTAATGTGTAAAGATTGAATCTTTGAAAGAAAATGGGAGTTTTGAGTTAAACTTATTCGAGATCCCCTTGACATCACGAAGAGTGTTTTAATGAGAAAAGATTGAATCTTTGAATGAAATTACCTCAATCAGGGTACCTATTATGTCACTGGACCTTTTTAAATGTATAAAGGTCGAATCCTTTAAACAAAATGAGAGTTTTGAGTTAAATTTATTCGAGATCCCTTTGACGTCACGAAGAGTTTTTAATGAGTAAAGATTGAATGTTTGAATGAAATAACCTCAATCAAGATACCTATTTTGTCACTAGACCGTTTTAATGTATAAAGATTGAATCTTGGAAAGAAAATGAGAGTTTTGAGTGTAACTTCTCCGGGTCACGTGTGAAGTCCCGAAGAGTGTTTTAATGACCAAAGAATGAATCTTTGAATGAAAATACCTCGATCGAGGTACCTATTATGTCACTAGACCATTTTAATGTACAAAGATTAAATCTTTGTTAAGAAATGAGAGTTTTGAGTTAAACTTATTCGAGAACACTTCGACGTGACGAAGAGTGTTTTAATGAGTAAGGATTGAATCCTTGAATGAAATTACCTCAATCAAGGTTCCTAATCTGTCACTAGACCTTTTTAATGTATAAAGATTGAATCTTTGAAAGAAAATGAGAGTTTTGAGTTTAACTTATTCGGGTTACGCATGAAGTCGCGAGGAGTGTTTTAATGAGTAACGATTGAATCTTTGAATGAAAATACATCAAATCAAGGTACCTATTACGCCACTAGACCATTTTAATGTATAAAGATCAAATTTTTGAAAGAACACGGGAGTTTTGGGTTAAACTTATTCGTGATCCCTTTGACGTCTCGAAGAGTGTTTTAAAGAGTAAAGATTGAATCTTTGAATGAAATTATCTCAATCAAGGTACTTTTTATGTCACTAGATGATTTTAATTTATAAAGATTAAATCTTTCAACGAAAATGAGAGTTTCGAGTTAACTTTATTTGAGATCCCTTTGACGTCATGAAGAGTGTTTTAATGAGTAAAGACAAGATCATTGAATAAAATTATCTTAATCAAGGTACCTACTAAGTCACTAGACCTTTTTAATGTATAGAGATGGAATCTTTGAAAGAAAATGAAAGTTTTGAGTTTAACTTATTCGAGTTACCTATGAAGTCGCGAAGGCCGTCTTAATGACTAAAGATTGAATGTTTGAATGAAAATACCTCAACAAAGGTGCTTATTATGTCACTGGACCATTTTAATGTATAAAGATTGAATCTTTGAAAGAAAATGAGAGTTTTGAGTTAAATTTATTCGAGTTCCCTTTGACGTCCCGAAGAGTGTTTTAATGAGTAAAGATTAAATCTTTGAATGAAAATACCTAAATCAAGGTACCTATTATGTCACTCGACCACTTTAACGTATATAGTTATATCTCTAAAAGAAAATTAGAGTTTTGAGTTAAACTTATTCGATATCCCATTGACGTCACGAAGAGTATTTTAATGACTAAAGATTGAATCTTTGAATGAAATTACTTAACTATTAGGTCAGTAGACCTTTTTATTGTATAAAGATTGAATCTTTGAAAGAAAGTGAGAGTTTTGAGTTTAACTTATTCAAGTTACCTATGAAGTCGCAAAGAGTGTTTTAATGGCAAAAGATTGAATCTTTGAATAAAAATACCTCTATAAAGGTACCTATTATGTCATTAGACCTTTTTAAATTTCTAAAGATTGAATCTTTGAATGAAAATGAGAGTTTTGAGTCAAACTTATTCGAGATCCCTTTAACGTCCCGAAGAGTGTTTTAATGAGTAAAGATTGAATCTTTGAATGAAAATACCTTAATCAAGGTACCTACTATGTCAATAGAAAATTTTAATGTATAAAGATTAAACCTTTGAAAGAAAATGAGAGTTTTGAGTTAAACTTATTCGAGATCCCTCTGACGTCACGAAGAGTGTTTTAATGAGCAAAGATTGAATCTTTGAAACAAATCACCTCAATCAAGGTACCGATTATGTCACTAGACCTTTTTAAGGTATAAAGATTGAATCTTGAAAGAGGATGAGAATTTTGAGTAAAACATATTCAAGTTCCCTTTGAGGACGCAAAGAGTGTTTTAATAAGTAAAGATTGAATCTTTGAATGAAAATATCTCAATCAAAGTACCTTTTATGTCACTAGACCATTTTAATGTATAAAGATAAAATCTTTGATAGAAAATAAGAGTTTTGAGTTAAACTTATTCGAGATTCTTTTGACGTCACGGAGAGTGTTTTAATGAATAAGGTTTAAATCTTTGAATGAAATTACCTGCATCGAGGTACCTATTATGTCACTAGACCTTTTTAACGTATAAAGATTGAATCTTTGAAAGAAAATGATAGTTTTGAGTTTTACTTATTTGAGTGACGTATGGAGTTGCGAAGAGTGTTTTAGTGATTAAAGATCGAATCTTCGAATGAAAATACCTCAATAAAGGTACCTATATGTCAGTAGACCTTATTAACGTATAAAAATTGAATCTTTGAAAGAAAATGAGAGTTTTCAGTTGAACTAATTCGAGTTCCCTTTGACGTCCCGAAGAGTGTTTTAATGATCAAAGATTGAATCTTTGATTGAAAATACCTCCATCAAGGTTCCTATTATTTCACTAGACCATTTCAATGTACAAGGGTTGAGTCTTTGAAAGAAAATGAGAGATTTGAGTTAAACTTGTTCGAGATCACTTCGACGTCACGAAGAGTGTTTTAACGAGTAAAGATTGAATCGTTGAATGAAATTACCTCAATCAAAGTATCTATTATGTCACGAGAACTTTTTAGTGTATCAAGATTGAATCTTTGTAAGAAAATGAGAGTTTTGAGTTTCACTTGTTCGAGTTACCTATGAAGTCGCGAAGGGTGTTTTTATAACTAAAGATTGAATCTTTGAATGAAAATGAGAGTTTCGAGAGAAACTTATTCGAGTTCCCTTTGACGTTCCGAAGAGTGTTTTAATGATCAAAGATTGAATCTTTGAATGAAAATACCTCAATCAAGGTACCTATGATTTCACTAAACCATTTTAATGTGTAAAGATTGAATCTTTGAAAGAAAATGGGAGTTTTGAGTTAAACTTATTCGAGATCCCCTTGACATCACGAAGAGTGTTTTAATGAGAAAAGATTGAATCTTTGAATGAAATTACCTCAATCAGGGTACCTATTATGTCACTGGACCTTTTTAAATGTATAAAGGTCGAATCCTTTAAACAAAATGAGAGTTTTGAGTTAAATTTATTCGAGATCCCTTTGACGTCACGAAGAGTTTTTAATGAGTAAAGATTGAATGGTTGAATGAAATAACCTCAATCAAGATACCTATTTTGTCACTAGACCGTTTTAATGTATAAAGATTGAATCTCTGAAAGAAAATGAGAGTTTTGAGTTTAACTTCTCCGGGTCACGTGTGAAGTCCCGAAGAGTGTTTTAATGACCAAAGAATGAATCTTTGAATGAAAATACCTCGATCGAGGTACCTATTATGTCACTAGACCATTTTAATGTACAAAGATTAAATCTTTGTTAAGAAATGAGAGTTTTGAGTTAAACTTATTCGAAAACACTTCGACGTGACGAAGAGTGTTTTAATGAGTAAGGATTGAATCCTTGAATGAAATTACCTCAATCAAGGTTCCTAATCTGTCACTAGACCTTTTTAATGTATAAAGATTGAATCTTTGAAAGAAAATGAGAGTTTTGAGTTTAACTTATTCGGGTTACGCATGAAGTCGCGAGGAGTGTTTTAATGAGTAACGATTGAATCTTTGAATGAAAATACATCAAATCAAGGTACCTATTACGCCACTAGACCATTTTAATGTATAAAGATCAAATTTTTGAAAGAACACGGGAGTTTTGGGTTAAACTTATTCGTGATCCCTTTGACGTCTCGAAGAGTGTTTTAATGAGTAAAGATTGAATCTTTGAATGAAATTATCTCAATCAAGGTACTTTTTATGTCACTAGATGATTTTAATTTATAAAGATTAAATCTTTCAACGAAAATGAGAGTTTCGAGTTAACTTTATTTGAGATCCCTTTGACGTCATGAAGAGTGTTTTAATGAGTAAAGACAAGATCATTGAATAAAATTAGCTTAATCAAGGTACCTACTAAGTCACTAGACCTTTTTAATGTATAGAGATGGAATCTTTGAAAGAAAATGAAAGTTTTGAGTTTAACTTATTCGAGTTACCTATGAAGTCGCGAAGGCCGTCTTAATGACTAAAGATTGAATGTTTGAATGAAAATACCTCAACAAAGGTGCTTATTATGTCACTGGACCATTTTAATGTATAAAGATTGAATCTTTGAAAGAAAATGAGAGTTTTGAGTTAAATTTATTCG
Organism: Cornus florida; assembly: GCF_030987335.1. Taxonomy (NCBI): domain Eukaryota; kingdom Viridiplantae; phylum Streptophyta; class Magnoliopsida; order Cornales; family Cornaceae; genus Cornus; species Cornus florida. The sequence goes on along the minus strand of NW_026775804.1, from coordinate 12,567 downwards.
AGTTCCCTTCGACGTCCCGAAGAGTGTTTTAATGAGTAAAGATTAAATCTTTGAATGAAAATACCTAAATCAAGGTACCTATTATGTCACTCGACCACTTTAACGTATATAGTTATATCTCTAAAAGAAAATTAGAGTTTTGAGTTAAACTTATTCGATATCCCATTGACGTCACGAAGAGTATTTTAATGACTAAAGATTGAATCTTTGAATGAAATTACTTACCTATTAGGTCAGTAGACCTTTTTATTGTATAAAGATTGAATCTTTGAAAGAAAGTGAGAGTTTTGAGTTTAACTTATTCAAGTTACCTATGAAGTCGCAAAGAGTGTTTTAATGGCAAAAGATTGAATCTTTGAATAAAAATACCTCTATAAAGGTACCTATTATGTCATTAGACCTTTTTAAATTTCTAAAGATTGAATCTTTGAATGAAAATGAGAGTTTTGAGTCAAACTTATTCGAGATCCCTTTAACGTCCCGAAGAGTGTTTTAATGAGTAAAGATTAAATCTTTGAATGAAAATACCTCAATCAAGGTACCTACTATGTCAATAGACAATTTTAATGTATAAAGATTCAACCTTTGAAAGAAAATGAGAGTTTTGAGTTAAACTTATTCGAGATCCCTCTGACGTCACGAAGAGTGTTTTAATGAGCAAAGATTGAATCTTTGAAACAAATCACCTCAATCAAGGTACCGATTATGTCACTAGACCTTTTTAAGGTATAAAGATTGAATCTTGAAAGAGGATGAGAATTTTGAGTAAAACATATTCAAGTTCCCTTTGAGGACGCAAAGAGTGTTTTAATAAGTAAAGATTGAATCTTTGAATGAAAATACCTCAATCAAAGTACCTTTTATGTCACTAGACCATTTTAATGTATAAAGATAAAATCTTTGATAGAAAATAAGAGTTTTGAGTTAAACTTATTCGAGATTCTTTTGACGTCACGGAGAGTGTTTTAATGAGTAAGGTTTAAATCTTTGAATGAAATTACCTGAATCGAGGTACCTATTATGTCACTAGACCTTTTTAACGTATAAAGATTGAATCTTTGAAAGAAAATGATAGTTTTGAGTTTTACTTATTTGAGTGACGTATGGAGTTGCGAATAGTGTTTTAGTGATTAAAGATCGAATCTTCGAATGAAAATACCTCAATAAAGGTACCTATATGTCAGTAGACCTTATTAACGTATAAAAATTGAATCTTTGAAAGAAAATGAGAGTTTTCAGTTGAACTAATTCGAGTTCCCTTTGACGTCCCGAAGAGTGTTTTAATGATCAAAGATTGAATCTTTGATTGAAAATACCTCCATCAAGGTTCCTATTATTTCACTAGACCATTTCAATGTACAAGGGTTGAGTCTTTGAAAGAAAATGAGAGATTTGAGTTAAACTTGTTCGAGATCACTTCGACGTCACGAAGAGTGTTTTAACGAGTAAAGATTGAATCGTTGAATGAAATTACCTCAATCAAAGTATCTATTATGTCACGAGAACTTTTTAGTGTATCAAGATTGAATCTTTGTAAGAAAATGAGAGTTTTGAGTTTCACTTGTTCGAGTTACCTATGAAGTCGCGAAGGGTGTTTTTATAACTAAAGATTGAATCTTTGAATGAAAATGAGAGTTTCGAGAGAAACTTATTCGAGTTCCCTTTGACGTTCCGAAGAGTGTTTTAATGATCAAAGATTGAATCTTTGAATCAAAATACCTCAATCAAGGTACCTGTGATTTCACTAAACCATTTTAATGTGTAAAGATTGAATCTTTGAAAGAAAATGGGAGTTTTGAGTTAAACTTATTCGAGATCCCCTTGACATCACGAAGAGTGTTTTAATGAGAAAAGATTGAATCTTTGAATGAAATTACCTCAATCAGGGTACCTATTATGTCACTGGACCTTTTTAAATGTATAAAGGTCGAATCCTTTAAACAAAATGAGAGTTTTGAGTTAAATTTATTCGAGATCCCTTTGACGTCACGAAGAGTTTTTAATGAGTAAAGATTGAATGGTTGAATGAAATAACCTCAATCAAGATACCTATTTTGTCACTAGACCGTTTTAATGTATAAAGATTGAATCTCTGAAAGAAAATGAGAGTTTTGAGTTTAACTTCTCCGGGTCACGTGTGAAGTCCCGAAGAGTGTTTTAATGACCAAAGAATGAATCTTTGAATGAAAATACCTCGATCGAGGTACCTATTATGTCACTAGACCATTTTAATGTACAAAGATTAAATCTTTGTTAAGAAATGAGAGTTTTGAGTTAAACTTATTCGAGAACACTTCGACGTGACGAAGAGTGTTTTAATGAGTAAGGATTGAATCCTTGAATGAAATTACCTCAATCAAGGTTCCTAATCTGTCACTAGACCTTTTTAATGTATAAAGATTGAATCTTTGAAAGAAAATGAGAGTTTTGAGTTTAACTTATTCGGGTTACGCATGAAGTCGCGAGGAGTGTTTTAATGAGTAACGATTGAATCTTTGAATGAAAATACATCAAATCAAGGTACCTATTACGCCACTAGACCATTTTAATGTATAAAGATCAAATTTTTGAAAGAACACGGGAGTTTTGGGTTAAACTTATTCGTGATCCCTTTGACGTCTCGAAGAGTGTTTTAATGAGTAAAGATTGAATCTTTGAATGAAATTATCTCAATCAAGGTACTTTTTATGTCACTAGATGATTTTAATTTATAAAGATTAAATCTTTCAACGAAAATGAGAGTTTCGAGTTAACTTTATTTGAGATCCCTTTGACGTCATGAAGAGTGTTTTAATGAGTAAAGACAAGATCATTGAATAAAATTAGCTTAATCAAGGTACCTACTAAGTCACTAGACCTTTTTAATGTATAGAGATTGAATCTTTGAAAGAAAATGAAAGTTTTGAGTTTAACTTATTCGAGTTACCTATGAAGTCGCGAAGGCCGTCTTAATGACTAAAGATTGAATGTTTGAATGAAAATACCTCAACAAAGGTGCTTATTATGTCACTGGACCATTTTAATGTATAAAGATTGAATCTTTGAAAGAAAATGAGAGTTTTGAGTTAAATTTATTCCAGTTCCCTTTGACGTCCCGAAGAGTGTTTTAATGAGTAAAGATTAAATCTTTGAATGAAAATACCTAAATCAAGGTACCTATTATGTCACTCGACCACTTTAACGTATATAGTTATATCTCTAAAAGAAAATTAGAGTTTTGAGTTAAACTTATTCGATATCCCATTGACGTCACGAAGAGTATTTTAATGACTAAAGATTGAATCTTTGAATGAAATTACTTACCTATTAGGTCAGTAGACCTTTTTATTGTATAAAGATTGAATCTTTGAAAGAAAGTGAGAGTTTTGAGTTTAACTTATTCAAGTTACCTATGAAGTCGCAAAGAGTGTTTTAATGGCAAAAGATTGAATCTTTGAATAAAAATACCTCTATAAAGGTACCTATTATGTCATTAGACCTTTTTAAATTTCTAAAGATTGAATCTTTGAATGAAAATGAGAGTTTTGAGTCAAACTTATTCGAGATCCCTTTAACGTCCCGAAGAGTGTTTTAATGAGTAAAGATTAAATCTTTGAATGAAAATACCTCAATCAAGGTACCTACTATGTCAATAGACAATTTTAATGTATAAAGATTAAACCTTTGAAAGAAAATGAGAGTTTTGAGTTAAACTTATTCGAGATCCCTCTGACGTCACGAAGAGTGTTTTAATGAGCAAAGATTGAATCTTTGAAACAAATCACCTCAATCAAGGTACCGATTATGTCACTAGACCTTTTTAAGGTATAAAGATTGAATCTTGAAAGAGGATGAGAATTTTGAGTAAAACATATTCAAGTTCCCTTTGAGGACGCAAAGAGTGTTTTAATAAGTAAAGATTGAATCTTTGAATGAAAATACCTCAATCAAAGTACCTTTTCTGTCACTAGACCATTTTAATGTATAAAGATAAAATCTTTGATAGAAAATAAGAGTTTTGAGTTAAACTTATTCGAGATTCTTTTGACGTCACGGAGAGTGTTTTAATGAGTAAGGTTTAAATCTTTGAATGAAATTACCTGAATCGAGGTACCTATTATGTCACTAGACCTTTTTAACGTATAAAGATTGAATCTTTGAAAGAAAATGATAGTTTTGAGTTTTACTGATTTGAGTGACGTATGGAGTTGCGAAGAGTGTTTTAGTGATTAAAGATCGAATCTTCGAATGAAAATACCTCAATAAAGGTACCTATATGTCAGTAGACCTTATTAACGTATAAAAATTGAATCTTTGAAAGAAAATGAGAGTTTTCAGTTGAACTAATTCGAGTTCCCTTTGACGTCCCGAAGAGTGTTTTAATGATCAAAGATTGAATCTTTGATTGAAAATACCTCCATCAAGGTTCCTATTATTTCACTAGACCATTTCAATGTACAAGGGTTGAGTCTTTGAAAGAAAATGAGTGATTTGAGTTAAACTTGTTCGAGATCACTTCGACGTCACGAAGAGTGTTTTAACGAGTAAAGATTGAATCGTTGAATGAAATTACCTCAATCAAAGTATCTATTATGTCACGAGAACTTTTTAGTGTATCAAGATTGAATCTTTGTAAGAAAATGAGAGTTTTGAGTTTCACTTGTTCGAGTTACCTATGAAGTCGCGAAGGGTGTTTTTATAACTAAAGATTGAATCTTTGAATGAAAATGAGAGTTTCGAGAGAAACTTATTCGAGTTCCCTTTGACGTTCCGAAGAGTGTTTTAATGATCAAAGATTGAATCTTTGAATGAAAATACCTCAATCAAGGTACCTGTGATTTCACTAAACCATTTTAATGTGTAAAGATTGAATCTTTGAAAGAAAATGGGAGTTTTGAGTTAAACTTATTCGAGATCCCCTTGACATCACGAAGAGTGTTTTAATGAGAAAAGATTGAATCTTTGAATGAAATTACCTCAATCAGGGTACCTATTATGTCACTGGACCTTTTTAAATGTATAAAGGTCGAATCCTTTAAACAAAATGAGAGTTTTGAGTTAAATTTATTCGAGATCCCTTTGACGTCACGAAGAGTTTTTAATGAGTAAAGATTGAATGGTTGAATGAAATAACCTCAATCAAGATACCTATTTTGTCACTAGACCGTTTTAATGTATAAAGATTGAATCTCTGAAAGAAAATGAGAGTTTTGAGTTTAACTTCTCCGGGTCACGTGTGAAGTCCCGAAGAGTGTTTTAATGACCAAAGAATGAATCTTTGAATGAAAATACCTTGATCGAGGTACCTATTATGTCACTAGACCATTTTAATGTACAAAGATTAAATCTTTGTTAAGAAATGAGAGTTTTGAGTTAAACTTATTCGAGAACACTTCGACGTGACGAAGAGTGTTTTAATGAGTAAGGATTGAATCCTTGAATGAAATTACCTCAATCAAGGTTCCTAATCTGTCACTAGACCTTTTTAATGTATAAAGATTGAATCTTTGAAAGAAAATGAGAGTTTTGAGTTTAACTTATTCGGGTTACGCATGAAGTCGCGAGGAGTGTTTTAATGAGTAACGATTGAATCTTTGAATGAAAATACATCAAATCAAGGTACCTATTACGCCACTAGACCATTTTAATGTATAAAGATCAAATTTTTGAAAGAACACGGGAGTTTTGGGTTAAACTTATTCGTGATCCCTTTGACGTCTCGAAGAGTATTTTAATGAGTAAAGATTTAATCTTTGAATGAAATTATCTCAATCAAGGTACTTTTTATGTCACTAGATGATTTTAATTTATAAAGATTAAATCTTTCAACGAAAATGAGAGTTTCGAGTTAACTTTATTTGAGATCCCTTTGACGTCATGAAGAGTGTTTTAATGAGTAAAGACAAGATCATTGAATAAAATTAGCTTAATCAAGGTACCTACTAAGTCACTAGACCTTTTTAATGTATAGAGATGGAATCTTTGAAAGAAAATGAAAGTTTTGAGTTTAACTTATTCGAGTTACCTATGAAGTCGCGAAGGCCGTCTTAATGACTAAAGATTGAATGTTTGAATGAAAATACCTCAACAAAGGTGCTTATTATGTCACTGGACCATTTTAATGTATAAAGATTGAATCTTTGAAAGAAAATGAGAGTTTTGAGTTAAATTTATTCCAGTTCCCTTTGACGTCCCGAAGAGTGTTTTAATGAGTAAAGATTAAATCTTTGAATGAAAATACCTAAATCAAGGTACCTATTATGTCACTCGACCACTTTAACGTATATAGTTATATCTCTAAAAGAAAATTAGAGTTTTGAGTTAAACTTATTCGATATCCCATTGACGTCACGAAGAGTATTTTAATGACTAAAGATTGAATCTTTGAATGAAATTACCTCAAACAAGTTACCTATTAGGTCAGTAGACCTTTTTATTGTATAAAGATTGAATCTTTGAAAGAAAGTGAGAGTTTTGAGTTTAACTTATTCAAGTTACCTATGAAGCCGCAAAGAGTGTTTTAATGGCAAAAGATTGAATCTTTGAATAAAAATACCTCTATAAAGGTACCTATTATGTCATTAGACCTTTTTAAATTTCTAAAGATTGAATCTTTGAATGAAAATGAGAGTTTTGAGTCAAACTTATTCGAGATCCCTTTAACGTCCCGAAGAGTGTTTTAATGAGTAAAGATTGAATCTTTGAATGAAAATACCTCAATCAAGGTACCTACTATGTCAATAGAAAATTTTAATGTATAAAGATTAAACCTTTGAAAGAAAATGAGAGTTTTGAGTTAAACTTATTCGAGATCCCTCTGACGTCCCGAAGAGTGTTTTAATGAGCAAAGATTGAATCTTTGAAACAAATCACCTCAATCAAGGTACCGATTATGTCACTAGACCTTTTTAAGGTATAAAGATTGAATCTTGAAAGAGGATGAGAATTTTGAGTGAAACATATTCAAGTTCCCTTTGAGGACGCAAAGAGTGTTTTAATAAGTAAAGATTGAATCTTTGAATGAAAATACCTCAATCAAAGTACCTTTTATGTCACTAGACCATTTTAATGTATAAAGATAAAATCTTTGATAGAAAATAAGAGTTTTGAGTTAAACTTATTCGAGATTCTTTTGACGTCACGGAGAGTGTTTTAATGAGTAAGGTTTAAATCTTTGAATGAAATTACCTGAATCGAGGTACCTATTATGTCACTAGACCTTTTTAACGTATAAAGATTGAATCTTTGAAAGAAAATGATAGTTTTGAGTTTTACTTATTTGAGTGACGTATGGAGTTGCGAAGAGTGTTTTAGTGATTAAAGATCGAATCTTCGAATGAAAATACCTCAATAAAGGTACCTATATGTCAGTAGACCTTATTAACGTATAAAAATTGAATCTTTGAAAGAAAATGAGAGTTTTCAGTTGAACTAATTCGAGTTCCCTTTGACGTCCCGAAGAGTGTTTTAATGATCAAAGATTGAATCTTTGATTGAAAATACCTCCATCAAGGTTCCTATTATTTCACTAGACCATTTCAATGTACAAGGGTTGAGTCTTTGAAAGAAAATGAGAGATTTGAGTTAAACTTGTTCGAGATCACTTCGACGTCACGAAGAGTGTTTTAACGAGTAAAGATTGAATCGTTGAATGAAATTACCTCAATCAAAGTATCTATTATGTCACGAGAACTTTTTAGTGTATCAAGATTGAATCTTTGTAAGAAAATGAGAGTTTTGAGTTTCACTTGTTCGAGTTACCTATGAAGTCGCGAAGGGTGTTTTTATAACTAAAGATTGAATCTTTGAATGAAAATGAGAGTTTCGAGAGAAACTTATTCGAGTTCCCTTTGACGTTCCGAAGAGTGTTTTAATGATCAAAGATTGAATCTTTGAATGAAAATACCTCAATCAAGGTACCTGTGATTTCACTAAACCATTTTAATGTGTAAAGATTGAATCTTTGAAAGAAAATGGGAGTTTTGAGTTAAACTTATTCGAGATCCCCTTGACATCACGAAGAGTGTTTTAATGAGAAAAGATTGAATCTTTGAATGAAATTACCTCAATCAGGGTACCTATTATGTCACTGGACCTTTTTAAATGTATAAAGGTCGAATCCTTTAAACAAAATGAGAGTTTTGAGTTAAATTTATTCGAGATCCCTTTGACGTCACGAAGAGTTTTTAATGAGTAAAGATTGAATGTTTGAATGAAATAACCTCAATCAAGATACCTATTTTGTCACTAGACCGTTTTAATGTATAAAGATTGAATCTCTGAAAGAAAATGAGAGTTTTGAGTTTAACTTCTCCGGGTCACGTGTGAAGTCCCGAAGAGTGTTTTAATGACCAAAGAATGAATCTTTGAATGAAAATACCTCGATCGAGGTACCTATTATGTCACTAGACCATTTTAATGTACAAAGATTAAATCTTTGTTAAGAAATGAGAGTTTTGAGTTAAACTTATTCGAGAACACTTCGACGTGACGAAGAGTGTTTTAATGAGTAAGGATTGAATCCTTGAATGAAATTACCTCAATCAAGGTTCCTAATCTGTCACTAGACCTTTTTAATGTATAAAGATTGAATCTTTGAAAGAAAGTGAGAGTTTTGAGTTTAACTTATTCGGGTTACGCATGAAGTCGCGAGGAGTGTTTTAATGAGTAACGATTGAATCTTTGAATGAAAATACATCAAATCAAGGTACCTATTACGCCACTAGACCATTTTAATGCATAAAGATCAAATTTTTGAAAGAACACGGGAGTTTTGGGTTAAACTTATTCGTGATCCCTTTGACGTCTCGAAGAGTGTTTTAATGAGTAAAGATTGAATCTTTGAATGAAATTATCTCAATCAAGGTACTTTTTATGTCACTAGATGATTTTAATTTATAAAGATTAAATCTTTCGGCGAAAATGAGAGTTTCGAGTTAACTTTATTTGAGATCCCTTTGACGTCATGAAGAGTGTTTTAATGAGTAAAGACAAGATCATTGAATAAAATTAGCTTAATCAAGGTACCTACTAAGTCACTAGACCTTTTTAATGTATAGAGATGGAATCTTTGAAAGAAAATGAAAGTTTTGAGTTTAACTTATTCGAGTTACCTATGAAGTCGCGAAGGCCGTCTTAATGACTAAAGATTGAATGTTTGAATGAAAATACCTCAACAAAGGTGCTTATTATGTCACTGGACCATTTTAATGTATAAAGATTGAATCTTTGAAAGAAAATGAGAGTTTTGAGTTAAATTTATTCGAGTTCCCTTTGACGTCCCGAAGAGTGTTTTAATGAGTAAAGATTAAATCTTTGAATGAAAATACCTAAATCAAGGTACCTATTATGTCACTCGACCACTTTAACGTATATAGTTATATCTCTAAAAGAAAATTAGAGTTTTGAGTTAAACTTATTCGATATCCCATTGACGTCACGAAGAGTATTTTAATGACTAAAGATTGAATCTTTGAATGAAATTACCTCAAACAAGTTACCTATTAGGTCAGTAGACCTTTTTATTGTATAAAGATTGAATCTTTGAAAGAAAGTGAGAGTTTTGAGTTTAACTTATTCAAGTTACCTATGAAGTCGCAAAGAGTGTTTTAATGGCAAAAGATTGAATCTTTGAATAAAAATACCTCTATAAAGGTACCTATTATGTCATTAGACCTTTTTAAATTTCTAAAGATTGAATCTTTGAATGAAAATGAGAGTTTTGAGTCAAACTTATTCGAGATCCCTTTAACGTCCCGAAGAGTGTTTTAATGAGTAAAGATTGAATCTTTGAATGAAAATACCTCAATCAAGGTACCTACTATGTCAATAGACAATTTTAATGTATAAAGATTAAACCTTTGAAAGAAAATGAGAGTTTTGAGTTAAACTTATTCGAGATCCCTCTGACGTCACGAAGAGTGTTTTAATGAGCAAAGATTGAATTTTTGAAACAAATCACCTCAATCAAGGTACCGATTATGTCACTAGACCTTTTTAAGGTATAAAGATTGAATCTTGAAAGAGGATGAGAATTTTGAGTAAAACATATTCAAGTTCCCTTTGAGGACGCAAAGAGTGTTTTAATAAGTAAAGATTGAATCTTTGAATGAAAATACCTCAATCAAAGTACCTTTTATGTCACTAGACCATTTTAATGTATAAAGATAAAATCTTTGATAGAAAATAAGAGTTTTGAGTTAAACTTATTCGAGATTCTTTTGACGTCACGGAGAGTGTTTTAATGAGTAAGGTTTAAATCTTTGAATGAAATTACCTGAATCGAGGTACCTATTATGTCACTAGACCTTTTTAACGTATAAAGATTGAATCTTTGAAAGAAAATGATAGTTTTGAGTTTTACTTATTTGAGTGACGTATGGAGTTGCGAAGAGTGTTTTAGTGATTAAAGATCGAATCTTCGAATGAAAATACCTCAATAAAGGTACCTATATGTCAGTAGACCTTATTAACGTATAAAAATTGAATCTTTGAAAGAAAATGAGAGTTTTCAGTTGAACTAATTCGAGTTCCCTTTGACGTCCCGAAGAGTGTTTTAATGATCAAAGATTGAATCTTTGATTGAAAATACCTCCATCAAGGTTCCTATTATTTCACTAGACCATTTCAATGTACAAGGGTTGAGTCTTTGAAAGAAAATGAGAGATTTGAGTTAAACTTGTTCGAGATCACTTCGACGTCACGAAGAGTGTTTTAACGAGTAAAGATTGAATCGTTGAATGAAATTACCTCAATCAAAGTATCTATTATGTCACGAGAACTTTTTAGTGTATCAAGATTGAATCTTTGTAAGAAAATGAGAGTTTTGAGTTTCACTTGTTCGAGTTACCTATGAAGTCGCGAAGGGTGTTTTTATAACTAAAGATTGAATCTTTGAATGAAAATGAGAGTTTCGAGAGAAACTTATTCGAGTTCCCTTTGACGTTCCGAAGAGTGTTTTAATGATCAAAGATTGAATCTTTGAATGAAAATACCTCAATCAAGGTACCTGTGATTTCACTAAACCATTTTAATGTGTAAAGATTGAATCTTTGAAAGAAAATGGGAGTTTTGAGTTAAACTTATTCGAGATCCCCTTGACATCACGAAGAGTGTTTTAATGAGAAAAGATTGAATCTTTGAATGAAATTACCTCAATCAGGGTACCTATTATGTCACTGGACCTTTTTAAATGTATAAAGGTCGAATCCTTTAAACAAAATGAGAGTTTTGAGTTAAATTTATTCGAGATCCCTTTGACGTCACGAAGAGTTTTTAATGAGTAAAGATTGAATGTTTGAATGAAATAACCTCAATCAAGATACCTATTTTGTCACTAGACCGTTTTAATGTATAAAGATTGAATCTCTGAAAGAAAATGAGAGTTTTGAGTTTAACTTCTCCGGGTCACGTGTGAAGTCCCGAAGAGTGTTTTAATGACCAAAGAATGAATCTTTGAATGAAAATACCTCGATCGAGGTACCTATTATGTCACTAGACCATTTTAATGTACAAAGATTAAATCTTTGTTAAGAAATGAGAGTTTTGAGTTAAACTTATTCGAGAACACTTCGACGTGACGAAGAGTGTTTTAATGAGTAAGGATTGAATCCTTGAATGAAATTACCTCAATCAAGGTTCCTAATCTGTCACTAGACCTTTTTAATGTATAAAGATTGAATCTTTGAAAGAAAATGAGAGTTTTGAGTTTAACTTATTCGGGTTACGCATGAGGTCGCGAGGAGTGTTTTAATGAGTAACGATTGAATCTTTGAATGAAAATACATCAAATCAAGGTACCTATTACGCCACTAGACCATTTTAATATATAAAGATCAAATTTTTGAAAGAACAAGGGAGTTTTGGGTTAAACTTATTCGTGATCCCTTTGACGCCTCGAAGAGTGTTTTAATGAGTAAAGATTGAATCTTTGAATGAAATTATCTCAATCAAGGTACTTTTTATGTCACTAGATGATTTTAATTTATAAAGATTAAATCTTTCAACGAAAATGAGAGTTTCGAGTTAACTTTATTTGAGATCCCTTTGACGTCATGAAGAGTGTTTTAATGAGTAAAGACAAGATCATTGAATAAAATTAGCTTAATCAAGGTACCTACTAAGTCACTAGACCTTTTTAATGTATAGAGATGGAATCTTTGAAAGAAAATGAAAGTTTTGAGTTTAACTTATTCGAGTTACCTATGAAGTCGCGAAGGCCGTCTTAATGACTAAAGATTGAATGTTTGAATGAAAATACCTCAACAAAGGTGCTTATTATGTCACTGGACCATTTTAATGTATAAAGATTGAATCTTTGAAAGAAAATGAGAGTTTTGAGTTAAATTTATTCGAGTTCCCTTTGACGTCCCGAAGAGTGTTTTAATGAGTAAAGATTAAATCTTTGAATGAAAATACCTAAATCAAGGTACCTATTATGTCACTCGACCACTTTAACGTATATAGTTATATCTCTAAAAGAAAATTAGAGTTTTGAGTTAAACTTATTCGATATCCCATTGACGTCACGAAGAGTATTTTAATGACTAAAGATTGAATCTTTGAATGAAATTACCTCAAACAAGTTAC